>NC_069661.1:180235000-180862500 GCF_027244095.1 Hemicordylus capensis | reverse complement strand
CTCCTGGGTTTTGCCATATAGCTGTGCTAGTTAAGAATACAAAGGGACATTCAATTCCTCTGTTACCCAGGTTCAAAGGCTTGCATCCAAAGAACCATGACACTAGAAATCTTATGAAAGGCAATTTCCCCTCCTCTTCCCACAACAGCCTCCTGGAAATCATCTCCTGAAGGCCAGAGAACTCTGTGGAAGGGCGTGAAGTTGGGCACTGCAGGGGGAAAGGCAATGTTTTGAAAAGCAGGTTTCTTCTGTGAGTGGAACTCTCTCACAGATCGTACCTCCACCTGTAATTTCATAAATTTCTTCTGCAGGGTCTCCATTCCATTTCAGAGAGTCCCCTGGCCATCAGGAGAGGCTTTTCAGGAGTTGCAGGGGAGTGCTGGGGAAAGCAGTGAGTAAGGAAGAAGTGTTGTATGAACTTCCTTGCCCCTGCAGTTCCTTGGATATAAGCTGATAGGTGTGTAATTACTGAATGTGTAAAATTGGATTATTTCAGTGGTTATGGGGAAAATGTTCATTTTGATTTCCCTTGATCATCCATGGAGACCATACAGGTTTGACAATTGTAATTGGCAGACTTCATGCTTGTTATCAGAACATGCATTTGTCTTTGTGGATCACCTTAAATTTGCCTGTCATGAGCTGCCTACAGATCTTATTTCTGAAAGATTATCGAATTAATTTTCGTACAGTATCGAATTAATCATCCGTACTTGTTCTCTTCTACTGCTTCACAGCCAAAGGGAATGTATTGATCAAGAGGGAAAGTGTAACCTTTGTCTTTTGTGATGTTCAGGTTTTGCCACAAACTGATAAAAGCCAGAAAATTCTAGCCTAAGGCTAAACTTTGTCCTTAACTCTGGCTTCTTTGTGAGGAAGAATAGGAATAAGACAGAGACTGTCCTTGGTAATCTTTCAGACATGGGCAGATAAAGTGGGCATACATACCGGTTCACATATTCTGCAGCATTATAAGGGCAAAACAAGACCTGTATTGTCTCAAAAAACTGCTTTGGAGCTGTCTCAAAAGACTGCTTTGGAGCAGAAGACTGGTGGGGCGAGTGATTTTCACTGATCTCCGCTACCTCAAGAAGTGCTATTTGGCTGCCAGGAATATGTCCCTGATGGTCACACAGCCCTCAGGGATATATTCCTAGCAGCCAAATAGCACTTTTAGAAGAAGAGGAGATCAGCTAAAATTGCTCACTCCTTTTCTACCTCATGTTCATGTTCAGCTGCTCAGCAGTGTTCTAGCTGAGTGCCGAAGCAGACTTTTGTCAGGTCACAGGTCCTGTTCTACCCTTCTAATGCTGCAGAACATGTGAGATGTTAAAAACAATGACTGGCCCTTAATATTACTATAACTAGGTACCCTTACTTCAGAATTAACTGAACTTGGCACCCAGACTGCTACTCTGCCTGTTGTTCATAGGAGATTCCCCACAATAATTCATACTCTGGAAAGACAAAAGTAGCAGCAGAAAATGCATTTATAGTAGAAAATGCATTTTTCTGAGTCGCAGAACTTTTATACTTCAGAGTAGAGATGTGTGAGTCCCTTCTTGAAAACTGACAGATCTTTATGAGTGTTTCAGTCAAATGCTCAAAAAACTGGAGGTTGTTTAATATGAATACTTCTGTTGTTTGTTGTTTAATATGAATACAACCCAGTTTTTCATGGCTTTTCCCTTTCCTGCCAGTTCCTCCCTTTTCCATTAAAAAACAACCCCTTCTTGAGGGGAAGGGGAGAAGATAACAGACAATGACAGGCTTCCTTATGAACATTGGAAGCTGTCTTCTACTGAGTCAGGCCGTTGGTCCATCTGGGTCGGTATTGTCTACACAGCCTTGCTACTGCTCTCTAGGGTTTCAGACAGGTATATTTCCCAGTGATTCCAGGGATTCAACCTGGGACTTCCTTCAGGCAAAGCATGTGCCACTGAGCCATGGCCCCTCCTGGAGAGAGAAGCAGCCCTGCAAGGGAAGGGAGTCCCTTTGTGGAAGGAAGTCTTCTGCCACTAATTGCCCCCTCTGCCTTTTCCAAGGTAAGATTCCCGCCTCAGAAAGGCAGGGAGGGGAGCAGTGGAGGTGTCATGTGAACCATGTTGGGCCATGCTCAGAGGGGGCTGGACTCCAGAATTGTGTCAGAGAGTTTTGCATTTTAAGCTCCCCCTTTTCGAAGTCTCACCCAGTCCCTAGTACAGAGTGCTTTGCCACTCTTATTTATCTTCATGCTTCCACTGAGAGGTAAATTAGGCTGAAGGATAGAGTGAATACAAATAATCCTTTATCAACTGGTAAATTACTACTGTGGTTATGTAATCACTGGTCATCTGCAGTGGTGACTAGCAAAGCAGTTCACCAGTAGGAGCTGCTGGCCACAGTTGTAGGATTACTGAGGAGGGAAAAGAAATCCCATCCTTACCAGAAACTGTTGGGGTCATAGAGAGAGGGACACTACAATCAGCATCATGCAGGTTTGCAGTTACTATTTGGTAAGTATCTGCACTAACATTAATACCCTATGCCTGCACAGAGCCAGCTCTTGACAGTTTCTGGTAGGGATAGGAATATGGAAACCACTTACCAAGTTGTAACTTACTAGTAGTATACATGTAACGACATAATAAGCTGTCTCCCATAACATCTCGCCAAGTGGCAAGGCAAATTTTTCATCTTTTTTTGCATCTCTGGATTTCTGATTGCATTCTGGTGTCTGGTAACATTGAAATTACCAGACGCCAGGTAAATGGCAGGACACTACAGATTACCAGTGGCAGCCAGTGGAAGCAGTTTGCTAGTAGAAAGTACTGGCTGCTTCTGCAGGAGAGGAATTCACTTATAGTAACTTATCTATGAAAGTAATGGCTGAATAGGATGAAAGTGTAAATGCTTATGGATCCAGAGTGCATCTCACTGTGCTTTGCTAGGAGTACACCCCAGTGAATGGGTTCTATAACCAAGCCAGAGACAAGGTTTAGAAGAACTGAAGTATTATTCAATTGAAAATCAAAAGTGTTATGCTAAGATACTAAATTAAAGTATTTTCTGTATTGGACATTAGCAAGAACAATTTAGAAAAACAATTTAGGAGAAGATAATTAATATATATTAGGGTTAGGGTAATAATTAATATATATATTATAATTATATATTATAATTAATATATATATATATTGTATATATATACAACTAAATAGTGATATCATTGGTAACTTACTTCAGAAGTCGTGTGACCCAAGACCTGAATTTATCACTAGATAGTGAAAGTATTTCAGGTCATCGGAATTTGCTAAAAACCAAGGGAAACTTTGTCACTTCCTTAGGAGCTGAATTGCAGACTTAGATTTTTGAAAGGTTCCTTTAAGCATTAGTCTGTTATTTTTAGGCCACAACTTTTGCTCTGAAGGACACAAATGCTTGGAGAATTCTTTCTGCAAGAACCTTGAAGATAGATCTGTCTGTAGCTGCCGAGATGGTTTTCGAGCCCTTCGAGAGGACAATGCATACTGTGAAGGTAATCCCTTGTAAATAAGGCTGTATCATCCATAAAAATTAGTATGGATTACTGCCTGAAGTATGTATTAATTCACAACTTGTCAAAGTGATGAGCTCATTAAATGCAGAGAATATAATTTAAAGCATATTAATCAGTTGAAATAATTATCTCTCAAATTAAGGTTTTCTCTCTTTCCCCCAAAAATTCTGATCAGTGTCAAAGTAATAAGTTAATATTACTGAGTTCCTTATTTAGAAATAATATATTAACTGTGGAGTGTGCTTTTCCCCTTCATTAATTAGATCTCAGATAAGCGAAAATTCACTCATTAGGCCATTTTAATATTGCTGCTGAGCTATTATACCTTTTAATTAAGCCCTTGAGGTTTTTCTGATATCTTAAAAATGATACATGTCAAAGTAGGCAAAAAGGGCTAGATTTCACTACTTTAGCCTTATGATAAGCATAATTTTAATAACTAACAAACATCTTGTCTAAAAGAAACTTTTAAATAGTGGTGACATTCATACACTATGAGCATGTATGATAGAATGTATGATAGGAAGTTTCATTTACAATGCACAATATGTGGTGACAGGTAGTGTAATCCACAATCCAAGCATATACATGCTTACTTTGAAGGAAGTTCCACTATTTTCACTGGCTGACTTCCTGAGCAATGAAGTGTGAGTGCTACGTTAGAAGTGCCAGTCCTGCTGATGGATTCGACTAATGCAGCAGCTACACTCATCTGATATGTTTCTGTTCCCTGTTCTATTCTGTTCCCCGGGACATATCTTTTGGTGGCATGGGGCACTTTCAGGATAAGGGGAACTCATCAAAATTTGCCCCAGCTCCATGTGAGCACTGGTGCTATGTTAGTCTGGAACTCAGAAGCAGCACTGGCACTTCTCACGTAGTACTTATGTTGACCACTCGATTATTTCCAGGTGAGTACAAGATTTCAGCCTTAGTTTGAAAATGCAGCACTAGCTAAATGATTTGATGATTAGATTATAGAGTCCCTAATACCAGCATTGTGTGCTTGCTTTGCATTTTTTCCGGTAGCTAAAGTGAATGTTCCCCTCAATCAAAATGAGCTCAGGGCTGGCCCACTAATGAGGCTAGATGAGATGGTTGCCTCATGTGGTAGATTGAAGGGGGTGAACTGGTCACCTCTGTGAACTCACCATCCCTTGATGCCACCTGGCTTGCTGCCTGTGAAATCTTACAGTGCGGGTGTGCATGTACCAGCCGCCGCCACCACCACCCCTTCCTTTCTTTCTAATTCTTGCTTATCTGGCAGAGGGCATAGAAGTGGAACAACCAGAAATGTCTTTAGATCACTTCTGTTTTAGAAGTTTTTGGGATAATGGAATGCCTCATATTTAAACTCCAGTTTATATTTTTATCCAATGAAATAAAACATAATGGAATGCCTCATATTTAAACTCCAGTTTATATTTTTATCCAAAAATATTTTTGTCCAAAAACATTCAACTCAAAATGGGTTGTATTCTATATTTTACATGTTGCTCTAATTTACTTTTCTCAGAGCATCACAATTCAACCTTTTTCTGAGATTTTTTGAAAAACTGCTTTTGGGCCTTTATAAAAAGAAGAGAGAAATGGTGTATGATCACAGCATGACTATTTGCTAATCTTTCCAATACGTTTTTCTAGTTTATTTATTTAAAACCCTTGTGCCCAACTTCTCTGAGGCTGGAGGGAGCTTCCAGCAAAACTAAACAACAAAACATCATTAATAATAAAGCACCATTTAAAAATGATTTTATAAGCAATACTCTCTTCAGCTATGGTCAGTGAAAATAGTGTGCTTCACAACACCCTGTACTGCAGAAGTTCTGCAAGAGCTGAAATGCGAGCTTGGTGTCAATAGTTGTGTGCGTTTGTGTGCATGTGAACAATTTCATAGGAGCCTCACTTTTCTACCACCACAAAGTAAAAAAAAAAAAAAAGCTTAAAATCTTTAGCATTTGTTCAGATCTGTAGGAAACTAATATCGTAATTAGGATAATTATGAGAGTATGGAAGTGTAGAAAAGCTGTTTCAGATAAAATGTTGCATAATCTTTTAAAGCAGATACTTTTATTAAAAACTGAGATACAGAATATTTTTAACAACAGCCTAATGTGCAATTTTTCTTAAATAGTATAGCTACAGAAAAACATTATACATGAAAGTCTTATTTTCCAGAAAGCTCTGTAATAGTTAATAGTTTAAATATCAGGGAGGCCTGATATTTGATCTAATGTTTTATTTTCTTTTAGTTTGTTTATTAAGCTCTTTCTGTAACCTGTTGTTTAAACAATTAATTATTATATTGTTTTTGAAAACTTGATATTTAAACTATATGGACAAACAAGAATGTTTTCTTCTCAGCCTGACCCAGAGTTCCTTGCATGTACAGAAACTCCAGAACTCATATGAAACATTGCATGGACAAGGTCTTTTCCTTATGACTTCAATGTTTAGAGGAAACTTTCCTTGCAGAAATATATATATACACATAAGAATGCAAAATGATACTTAGTTCACAACTACTGTTCTAAATTTTACAGCCTGTATTAATAAAGCTCCAATCCCAAGTACTATGAATTCAGTAAATTGAAATAAATGTCTTTCATGATGACACGCTCAGGTCCATCATCAATCTGACTTAACATGATGCACTAAAAGCATCATCTCTTTGAGTATAGTTGACCTGGGTTACAATTCAATGTAGAATGAAGGAAAGCATGAAAGCTAGGGATGTGCACAAATCGATTTTTTTGATTTGATTTGTACCCAAAACAATTCACCCCTGATTTGTATTGTATCCAAGTTTACCCTTCCCAAATCACCTCAGATTCGATTTGTATTTGCTTTGCTTTGCTTTAGATTCAGACCGATTTGGACTACTTAACAAGGTCCTAGGGGCACCAGATTTGGGTGGTGGGTAGATTGCCATGAGTGCCACCTACCATCCAAATTTCAAGGCAGTGGAATACTTGGTTGATATTTAATGAATTCTTTTTTACTGATTTTGAACATTTCCACCATAGGAAATAATGGGGATTCAATGTTGCCATATCCTAACCCTAACACGGACCCCCAGCTTTCATTAAAAATTATATATATATATATATATATATATATATATATATATATATATATATATATATATATAAGCTCCAGCCCTTGTAGAAGTGGAGTTATGGAGTAAAATGTGCTGTCATCATTTTTCAAGTGTTTGGTGTATAATAACTTTTCTTCATAATGAATCCCTATGAGGATTCATTGCACACTTTCATTTTTTCTGTTCATTTTGATTGTCACTGGACAGTGCCAGCTGTTAACTCCTATGTGCCAACTACACCCCACCCCACCCTTACCTTCAAGGCAGTGGGGTACTCATTTTAATTTTTAGGACTATTGAAATGTTTAGATTCTTTGGTGTCTAATATCTTTTTCTCATAATGAATCCCTATGAGGATTCATTATATGCCTTCATTTCTTCTGTTCATTTTGATCCCACTGCTTTGCAGGTGGGGGTGGGGAATTAGTGGCATCCCATGTTCCAACTACCCTCCAACCCACAAGCCACTGGATACTCAGTTTATATTTTAGGAATTTTTGAGGTGTTTAGGCTCTTTGGTGTGTGATGAATCCACATGGGGATTCATCATGAGGAAAGGTTATTAGACACCAAAGAGCCTAAACACTTGAAAAAAAATCCTAGAACATAAACTGAGTAGTACCCCACTGCCTTGCGCGTGGCAGTGGGGTGTAGTTGGCACATGGCAGTTGACAGTTGGCACTGTCAAAAAGACAGTCAAAATGAATAGAGGAAATGAAGGTGTGTAATGAATCCTTATAGGGATTCATTGATGGAAAGTTATTATACACCAAAGAATCCAAACACTTGAAAATAGTGACCACACATTTTGCTCCATAACCCCACTTCTACAAGGGCTAGAGCTTGGCTTTTAAAAAAAAAATGAAAGTTGGGAATCTGAGGGAATTAATAGGATGGATCCAAATCCCAAATCATTCCAAATCGAATAAGGCGCAATTCGATTTGTACCCAAATTTTGCCAGTGGACCACAGGGGTGATTTGTTTTGTCTCCAAATCACCCAAATCAGCTAGATTCAGGTACAAATCAATTTGTACCCGAATCAATTTGCACATCCCTAATGAAAACACAGAATTTCACAGAACTTCACATTTGCTCAGCTACATGGAATTTTTTCCTATCTTCAACAGACTGATGAGCTGGGAAACACACTGTTAATTGTACAGTTTCTTCAGAGCTTTACATAAGCTTGTGTCCCAGACCACAGAATATATGTTCTAAGACACCCTGAGGGGGCAGGCTCATGCATTCATGTTAATTCCATTTTATTTATTGGTTGGTTGGTTGATTGGTTGGTTTGTTCAAAATATTTATAAGCTGTTTTTCAAATTAAAATATTTAAAGTTGCAACAACTACAATATCATATGGTTATTTGTATTTGTGAATGAGCTATCAAAGATCATACATTAGAGGAAGAACATTTATATCATCCAGACACAGAAGCTATTCTCACGACCAGCAGGAACCGGGCCCACAAAACAGGTTAAATTATCGTGTGTCTGCAGCCACGGTGGACATACTCTGGGGAAGGAGGGTGGAGGGGGCTCCCAGTAATACTGGGGCTCAAGGGGGTGGGGCAGCATGCGATGTTGCTTCCCTTCGCCTGCCCCCCAGAGCGCCTAAGCGAGCTGTGGCCAGCCGCGGGAGTGCTGGAGCAAAGCTGCCACTTGTCTGGGCGGGCAATCTGCCCGCCCAGGGAGAAGGCACCCATCGTCTGTGGGGAAGTAAGCACTTTTGTGATGTTCAACTTGATTACCTGACTTTTAACTTGTTTACTTAATTTGGTTAATTTTTATTACTTTTATTGTATATTGTATTTATTTTATTGTTGTGAGCCCCCACAAGCAGTAGAGTACTGGAGGGAAGGCATATACATATTTTAAATAAAAAAACAAAAGCTTCCTCCCTGCCGCCTTACGCAACTGTCATATTTTTTGGTGAAGCAAATTCACACATTCATTGCAGAGTTATAGATGACATATGTGCTTGTTTGAACTTGCCTTCAGATGTGTTCTGTTACTTCTGCTTTTAGCAATGCAGAATCTCTGATATATAAAGATTCCACCCCTCACAAGTATGAGACATTATGCACATACATTTCCTATTGCCAAGGCACACTGAATTAGAAAAGTGTGTAGTTTTGGGGAGGGACGGTCTTCTTAATCCGGTGTTAACCTTGGATGTTCAGGTGCTGTTGGTAGTTTAGAGGAGCTTCTTTTGCCAGTTTCAACTCATTCACCAACTGTGGCTCTTCCTAGAGAAAACGGATTTAGCCTTGGTTGTCCCATATACTGTTTACTTCCAGGTTTGACTACTCCAGTACTTTATTGGTCTTTCTTTATAAAGATTGTTCAGAAAGTAAAACTAATTCAAAATGTAGTGGCCAAGATGCTGGTGGGAGCAAGGTGGTGAACATGTATTCCACCAATCTTACTTCTGTAATGTTGGCTACCACATACAGGCTCAATTTGAAGTGCTGGTATTAAACCTTTAAAGCCCTAAACAGTTTTGAGCTCTTTAGCTTAGGGACTGTATGCATCCATAGGAATCTATCTGAGTTTAGGATTAACCTTGCTGAGCTCCTTGTTGATCCACCATTAAGTCAGATCTGAACAGGATTTGCCGACAGTATTTGTATCATTTAGTTAACAATAAAGTTTATGAACTTCAGGAGAACACTTGAAATAAAGTGGTTTGAAGCTTCAGATAAGTAACGTTGTACATTATGTGATGCAATATTTAAATTGTACATTTTAAATTGTTTTGTTGAGAATGTTTATAATTGATGTAGCAATTTACTGGCATTCTCAATATTGTGAGAAATTTTGTTATTGGACAAAAAGCTCAATCCATTTTTGACTTCTAAAAAGAAAGTGTTTTGAGACCAGACGTAATAGTGGATCAGTGGAAAAATTGACACCTATTTCCCTTGTATCGCCTATAGAATCAACATTTTATTTATGATTTTGAATGTATGTTAGTATTTATTTTAAAAAAAGGTATATGATAAACTCACAAACATTAAGCTCTGAACTATTTTTTTCACCAATAAACATACCCAAAACTTCTGAATTACATTAAGATGTGAGGGGCTGTGCTTAAATGCAATGTTGCCTTACCATGCACAAGTGGGAATGTTTTCCCACAACACATACTCAACCAGGGTGTATGTTGGAAGCAGGGGTTCTCACCCCACAGAATATATATGTGCATATATAAATATTACATTCAAACAGCTTTCCCTAGTCCTAGAACTGGGGAATAAGTTACAAAGAGGAGGAGGAGGAGGAGGAGGAGGAGGAGGAAGACTATGAACCTCTTTGAGCAGTATAATATATCATAGCAAGGAAGATCAGTAATGAGGGAGCAATATAACACAACAACATGTAGCACTGCTAGAAATATAGGCACTGATTGCAATAGTATAGCGGCAATCATGGTGAAGCAGCAATAGGTACAATAGAATAGATAAGTGAAATTAAAGCAGGGCATCACTGTCAGACTCTCCAGTACCACTAGTTATGAAAAATTTCTCTCAGAAATGACTAAATATGCTCACAATCACTGATGGATGGTTTCTACCATCCATCACTGAATGATGAACCATCACTGATGGATGGTTTATATATACAAAAGCTGCTGGGCCTGCATCCTTCCAAGTAAAACCTTCCTATAAAATTTGCGTCTTTAGGTAGAATGAGGCTGCCTATCAGTTAAAACCTGTGGCTCAAACAGTCAAGCTGTTTGCTGGGTACATCACCATTTTCTACATGTTCCCTTGCCTTAAACATGAAAGTCCTGGCTTTTTGGCATAGCAGCCCTGTTCTTAAAACAGAATGAGGCTATTCACACGGTCTGCAAAAATCGGGCTAAGGGAGCCTAGCCCGATTTTTGCATACCGTGTGAACCACTCGGCTCGTCTGCGAGCCTGGTGGTTCCTGAGCAGGTAACCTGCTCGAGTAACCTTCCCCTTAAACCCAGTTTTTTTGCTCATGAGTTGCCGCGGTGTGGCTCCATGCCACAGCTACTCACAAATAGAACTCCAGCCGGGAGGCTCAAAAGCAGCCTCCCAGCTCAGGGGTCTCTCCAGCATGCCCTGCATGCTCACGTCACGGAGCCGTCACAGAGCCAGCAGTTGTGTGGGTGGCTGATTCGGCCGCCCTGGTAGGGCTTCCCAGTCATCTGCGGGGAGAGTGGGCTTAGCCCACTCTCCCCGCTAACCCGGACAAAGCGAGTCTCACTGATCGTAAGACCCACCTCCCAGTTTCCTTAAGCAAGTCCCATTGATTTCAATGGCACTTTCTCCCAATAGGGTGGATGGGAGGACAATCTCAATCATTTGGCGCTATGCAATAGTATTTGGTTGTAGTGATGAAGCTTTTTAATGTATGCTGGTGTAAAAAACAACATTTGTAAATTAGTTCTCTTTAGCAGCCCCCACCTTCAGAATAACCCCCACTCTCATTTTCCTGTGATTGGTGGTCTCTTCTTTCAGAGTAGGGATGTGCACGGAAATCTTTGGCACCGGTGGGGGTAACGCTTTAAGGGCAGGGGAGGGTGTACTCACCCCTCCCGCCGCATTTCCCCCCCTGGCGCGTTGTTTCTTTTAAGCCCCTCGGGGCGGCAGCATTCCTCCCTGCCGCCCCGTTTTCCCTGTCAGCCGGAAGTGGTTGGAAGTCGCGAGTGCGCGTGCGCCCGTCATGCGCGCGCACACACGGCAGAAGAGCGCTCACGCACACAACAGGCGCACTCGCAACTTCCGGCCTCTTCCAGCCGACGGGGGAAACGGGGCGGCAGGGAAGAATGCTGCCGCCCCGAGGGGCTTAAAAAAAAATGCGCCGGTGGGGGAAATGTGGCGGGAGGGGTGAGTACACCCTCCCCCGCCCTTAAAGCGCTACCCCCGCCGGCGCCGAAACCGCCCCCAGTGCCAAAACATTTCGGAGGCCTTCATAATGGCCTCTGAAACGTTTCGGGCACGTGCCTATTTCAGAGTAGAAGCTGTTCTGCTCATTTCTGCATATTTGGCTTCTTAGGACCTGGGAAAGGGTTGGTCCTTCCCCAATTTTTATAGTTACTTTTTTATTTGGTATACTGTCTTGCTTTCTCATGCAAGAGGTGGTGTGAGACATTCCCTATGATTTAGTGAAACTCAGGATTAATAACATAAAATGATCCTTCTGAATCTCATTATTTACAGGGCCATTAACCTGTTAATTTATGCACAAGACAAAACATTTTCAGTATCTTTGTTGCAGTAAGGTTTTTTTATGTGTTAGCATTGGTTTATGTCTTAAGTATAAAATACTTAGAAATTCCTCTGAA
The DNA here is from genome assembly GCF_027244095.1 of Hemicordylus capensis. Lineage (NCBI taxonomy): Eukaryota > Metazoa > Chordata > Lepidosauria > Squamata > Cordylidae > Hemicordylus > Hemicordylus capensis. The sequence goes on along the minus strand of NC_069661.1, from coordinate 180,850,540 downwards.
ATGCATAGGAGTTTAGCCACTGACTTCATAAGTGGAGGAGGTAACCTATGTGCTGACTGACATCCTGACTAATGAAGCTCCAGGTTTGACTAATGTAGTACTAATTCCCTGACTGAACTGGGCAAAGAGACACCTTTTTAAAGTGGTGATTCTCTTTATTTAGCAGGGGGAGAGCAACTGGCCCACCCCAGCCCCAGCACAGCACCCCTCCAGTGGCTGTTGCTGGTGTCTGTCTTATGTTACTTTAAAAAGTTAGGTGGTGATACATGGTTATTATTTCTGGCATAATAAATAATGTTTGCTTTTTAAAAATGCTCTTTCAGTTGGTAGCTGTACAGAGTTACCATTTAAAATTTACTGGAACATTTTTATCGGCACTTTGCTCTCACATCTTCATCATTAGGTCAAGCTGTATTTACTAGCTGAGATAAACACACAGCATAAAACATGCTTTTAAAATAAGATTGCTACTTCACAAAATTGTCTAAGTTCAACATGTGATTGCTAACTAATTATAAGATTGCTGACTGATTAAGGCATGTTAGCTGATGTCAGCAGGGTCTGATACATGGTGCATAGCCTCTTTAGGAAACCAGGTAATAGAGCTTTCAGCATCTCAGCTCTGTGTTCCTAAGCTGCATCTAGTTGAGAAGTGGGTAACTAGCAAACAGGCCCCTGAGGCATAACTGCAATTCAGATGAACTATGCATATATCTGACTGACTGAGCAAGGATATCCTTTATGACTTTTAGAAAAGGTCAGCTAGTGAAGATAATATGAGGGAAGAATTCACAAGATCTGCATCAGTTTAAGTTTGTCAAGGTGTATTTAGATTACCAGGGGCTAACTCAGAATAAGAAAAGTCAGAAGTACAGTAGTGATTTTTTTAAAAAATCCCCAAGAGTAGAAAAGATTCTCGATGTCTTATGAGTGCATAAAATCACCCAGGGAGTACAAAAGAGCAAGAGAGTACCAGGACAGGGGGAAATGGAAAAAGAAGCAAGCTACCTTATTAAAAGGATAAAAGAAATGGCTAAATATGTAACAAAAGTGAAGGACAGAATAATGTTGCAAAGTCCAAAGAAAATAAGAGAATAGATATACCAAGTAAGATGAAGGAATCCTAAATTGGAGACCTTAGTAAGGGAATAGCTGCCACAGATTGCCCTTAATTAATATAATCTTACTATTACACATGAGAGGGAATAGATCTTGTCTTGCAGTTTAATAAGAAGCTATGACTCATTGTTTAGGAGGTCAGCTTTAATATTTTCTTTACATCCCCTCTTAGAGTTAAACAAAACCCAAATAGCCTCAAAAAGTAAAGTGAGCTCTTAATTCTCATTCTTGCCAGTTAAAATTGATCCTTACAGATTAATCAACAAAAGCTTTTAATCTGCCATTTTAAAAGCTTAATCTGCCAGTTAAGGCAATTAAAAGTTTTCAGTCTTGGTTAAAAATATATATTCTAGAGACAATTAACAGTAAAATCACAATAAATTTTGTTGTGGTAATAATGAATACAGTCACGTAATAATAACTGTTACCAACGTTTAGTGATGTCATGTGTTCTCCTGCCTTTATTTTCATAGTTCTAAAACTTAAGTTTTTAGAGGTTTCCAGCCTGCATCTATGGATCCACAATTACACTGTTGTGTGTGTCACACAGATTGTGATTTGGGTGCTGAACCCTGATTATGTGCCTGGCAAATAAGGCAGATCACACATGCCCTGGTGTGCAAACCATTTTCAAATTTATCTAAACAATGGGAAACCCAGCAGTGTTTGTTCAATTGGCCTCACTGCTCTGTCCACAGATATTGATGAATGTGCTGAAGGAAGGCATTACTGTCGGGAGAATACCATGTGTGTAAATACACCAGGATCATTCATGTGCATCTGCAAAACAGGTTACATCAGGATTGATGACTACTCATGTACAGGTAAGAGATGGCAGTTTGTCAGTGAATACAATTGCAGTGTTTTGAAATGTCTATACCTTCTAGATACCGCACACAATAAGAGTAGGGAGAAAGCTGAACATTTAAAAAGGGATTTAGCTTCCTAGGGATAGTTTGCATGTATATTCCGTGAACATAGGTGTCAGTTAAACCTGCCATTGTGCATTTGGAGTGAAGAATTAGATTAGAGAATGTAACATATGGGAAAGTACAATGAAGTATAATTGGTACATAATATACACTTTAGTCAGTTTCTTCTTGTAGGCATGATATAGCACTATTTCAGACATTTTTAGGTTTTGCATAATAATCAAGAACAGCCTGTTGTTCTATTGGACACATGTGTACCAGTTGATGATAACCTGATAAAATAAAAAGCAGGTCAGTTTGTTCATAGAAGTTGTACAATGCAGTTCTAAATAGTCTTGCAGTGTAGAGTTACTGAAGGATTTTCTGTGGAGACTGTGCACAACTACAGTCCTTGAGAGTACCTGAGAGCATAATCATGCAATATAGACACTATATTTCCCCAAAGATAGCTGCAGAGGCTAGAATATTTGCACTGGCTAGCAAAGCAAATGTAACAGAGAGGACAGCAGAAGAGAAGTCTTCTGCAAGGAGTTCGTAACACCTACAACATGATGATGTCAGGGCTGGGTCATGGGCAGTCCAAGAGTAGGGAACCAGGAGCAAAACAGACCAGGAACTTGAGTCACCAAAAAAACAAACTAACTGGGAGTCAAAGACAAAGCCAAGAGTCAAAACCAAGCAGGTATATCTGGGAGCAGGCTCAGGAGACCATCTGTGAGTCACAGATGAAGCCAAGGGTAAAAACGGGAGCCAAACTGTGAATAAGATGCTTTGGCAAGGGCCAAAGCAGAGCATGCAAGCCAAGCATCAGCGTCAAAGACAAACTAGGGATCACAGATGCTAAGACCAAGAAGACTTCAATTCTGAGTCAGAGACTTGCTCCAGCAGGAGGCATTTATTTATTATTAATTATTATTTATTTATTTATTTATTTATATACCGCCCTTCCAAAATGGCTCAGGGCAGTTCACAGCATGATAAAAACAATTAAAACAAATTAACAATTAAAATCAAACTATTAAAACACAATAAAACAGCTAAAAGCCCTGAAAACCAGGGCAACAATTTAAAACAGTTAATCATTTAAAACTCTGGAAGGCCAGGCCAAATAGAAAGGTTTTAAGGGCTCTCCTGAAGGACAGCAATGATCTCAAATTATGAATTTCTGCCAGAAGTGCATTCCACAGCCCAGGAGCAGCTACAGAGAAGGCCCGCTTCTGCGTCGCCACCAGACAAACTGGTGGCAACTGGAGACAGACCTCCTCAGATTATCTTAACGTGCGGTGGGGATCATGTAAAAGAAGTTCTCTTAGTTAACTCGGACCTAAGCTGTTCAGGTTAAAGGTAATAACCAGCACTTTGTATTTTTCCCGGAAACATATCGGCAGCTAGTGTAGCTGTTTCAAAACAGGCATAATATGGTCTCTCCGGGTTGCCCCAGAGACCAACCTGGCTGCCACATTCTGAACTAACTGAAGTTTCTGGACTACGTACAAAGGCAGCCCCATGTAGAGTGCATTGCAGTAGTCGAGCTGGGAGGTTACCAGCTGGTGCAGCACTGTTTTGAGGTCATCCTGTCCAAGGAATGGGCGGAGCTGTCGAATCAGCCGAAGCTGATAGAAAGCACTCCTGGCCATGGCCTCCACCTGAGATACCAGGGTGAGGCCCGGGTCCAGGAATACTCCCAAGCTGCGCACCTGCTCCTTTTGGGGGAGTGTAACCCCATCCAGCACAGGGAGATCTAACTCATCCCTCAGATTCTGAGCCCCCACAGTGAGCACCTCCTTCTTGCTAGGATTCAGCTTCAATCTGTTCTCCCTCATCCAGCCCATTACTGCCTGTAGGCAAGCATTTAGAGAATGAGTGCCATTTCCTGAAGATGAAAAGGAGAAGTAGATTTGGGTGTCATCAGCATACTGATAACACCCAGCACCAAATCTCCTGATGACCTCACCCAGCAGTTTCATGTAGATATTAAAAAGCATTGGTGACAGAATGGAGCCCTGGGGGACTCCATATAGCAGCTCCCGTTTTGAGGAGCAACTGTCACCAAGCTCCACCACCTGGAATCTACTCGAGAGATAGGAGCGGAACCACTGCAAAGCAGTGCCCCCTATCCCCAACTCCCCCCCCCCCAGGCGATCCAGAGGGATACCATGGTCAATGGTATCGAACACTGCTGAGAGGTTCAGAAGAACCAGCAGAGTCACACTCCCTCTGTCAATTCCCTGGTAAAGGTCATCCATCAGGCCGACCAAGGCTGTCTCAACCCCATAGCCAGCCCTAAAGCCAGTTTGAAATGGATCTAGATAATCAGTTTCCTCCAAGACTGCCTGGTGCTGGTTGGCCACCACCCTCTCAATCACCTTGCCCAACCAAGGGAGATTGGAGATTGGCCTGTAACTGTCCATCACTAAGGGATCTAGAGAAGGCTTCTTTAGGAATGGTCTAATCAATGCCTCTTTCAAAGGGTGCACCCTACCCTCCCTCAGTGATGCATTTATGATATTAACTAGGCCATCTCCAACAATCTCCCTGCTAGATAGAAGCAGCCAAGTCGGGCAAGGATCCAGAGAACAGGTGGTAGGCTGCACCACCCCAAGCAGCTTGTCCACATCCTCAGGAGTCACAGATTGAAACTGATCCAATCTAATACTGCAAGAGGGATTGCTGGACACCTCCTCCATAGATCCTGCAAAAACAGTGGAGTCCAAGTCAGCCCGAATACAGGAGATCTTGTTTGCAAAAAATCCATTAAAGGCATCACAGCAGAACGACCCCGGGGACTGATTTGAAGTAGAAGGATCAGAAATCAAATTCCTGACAACCTGGGATAGTCCGCTGAGCGCGAACCTGCAGCCGCAATGTGCGCAGATCAAAAGCTCTTATTTGCTGCATGCACCGCGACCACATAACTCTTCAAATGGGTCACATGCTATATCCTGTCAGATTCGAACTGAGTTCACCTCCACTTGTGCTCTAGTCGCCTACCCAACCGCTTCAGCCCCCACAACTCCTCAGTATACCAAGGGGCCATTTTTGAAGCAGGTCGGAAGGGATGCTTAGGAACAATCATGTCTACTGCCCTGATGAATTCCATGTTCCAGGTTCCCGCCAGGGCATCGACAGAATCACCGGCCGCACCAACGTCAAAATCCTCCAAGGCCTTTTGAGATCCCATTGGGTCCAGCAGCCTTTTTGGACGGACCATCCTAATAGGTCCACCACCCCTGCAGGGGTGGATTGCAGCTGTGAGACCAACCTTAACCAGGTAATGGTCCATCCATGACAATGGGGAAACAACTGGATCTCCCACCCACAGAACTCCCCCCTGATCTGAACAAAAGACCAAATCAAGTATGTGGCCGGCAACATGAGTTGGTTCAGAAACTAATTGGGATAGGCCCATAGTTGTCATGGCTGCTATGAACTCCTGAGCCACACCAGACAAGCCAGTCCCAATGTGGATATTGAAGTCCCCCAGCACTAAAAGTCTAGGAAACTCCAACACCAACTCTGTGACCATCTCCGTCAGCTCAGTTAGGGAGTCGGTTGGGCAGCGGGGTGGATGGTACACCAACAGAATCCCCAATCTATCCCTAGTTCCCAGCCACAGAAATATGCACTCGATATAAGTCAGCTGTCTCACAGGGGCCCTGGTAAGGGAAATGGTATTCTTATGGACCACAGCCACTCCACCCCCTCCCCCACCTACATCCTCTAGCCTGCTCCACAACAGAATAACCTTATTACTGGATTAGATGTTCTCTGAAAACATCTCAAAATAACACATTCTGGATGAGGAGCAATCTGGCTTTCGTGCAGGCCGCTCTGCTGTGGACTGCAATGTTTAGTAGAAAAATATTCCTCTAAACCCAATTCTGCTTTATATGTAGCATTTGTTGATTTCAGATCAGCATTTGATCTGATATCAGAGAGCAACCTTGGTGTAAGTAACTGATGTCAACTGTTGACCACCGTTTATTGCTTTTATTGTTTAAATTATATGAAGATTCTTGTTTAAGGGTACATTGTAGAGTTCAGGGACATCTCACAAAATAAATCTCAGCATTTAGGGGCATTAGGCAGGGCTGAATGTTGGCCCCATTAATTTTTATATTAATTCCTTTGTTTCTCATTAGGATAATTTAGATCATTATCCACCAAAATTGGCAAATAAGGATCTTGCCATACTTCTCTATGCAGATGATGCGATAATTGTGTCTCAAATGCCAACAGGCTTAAGAAGAGTCTTGTGCTCTCTTGCCCATTACTGTGATGGGCAATCTTTAGAAATAAATTATTCCAAAACAAAAATAATGGTGTTTGTGAAGAGATCAATGATACAGAATTGGACCTTAAATGAGCATAGCTTAGAACAAGTTAAATGTTTTAAATATATTGGTGTAACTTTTCAAGCTTCAGGCGGGAAGTTAGGGATATGCCTGATGCATGGTTCGAAGCATGCTTTGAGCGCTTTTAGGGAAATGAGAAAGGGAACTCGAAGAAAAAGGAGAACAGGTGCTTACCTGCTCTCCACTGCCCCTTCCAGCTTCCTGCTGGGGTGGTGCACAGCCCCCAAAGCCCTGTGCTCCATCAGCATGCACATGGCACCCGCATATGCATGGATGCCATGTGCATGCTGACAGTACAAGGGGCTTTTGGGGAAGCATGCAGCCTGCTCTCCATTTTCTTAGAGTCCCCAAAAGTGCTCAAAACATACTTTGAACTATGCTTTGGGCACATCCCTACAGGAGGTGCACCCATAGAGAGTGTGTTTTGCAGAATGTACATAAGTCTGCACTAGCAATTGAATCTTTTTATCGTTCCAGGGGCCCTCAGTTTGTTCCCGTTAAAAAAAATTTCAGCCAAGGTTCGAGCTCAGCCCTTGTATGGAGCTCAACTTGGTATGTATTCTAATTTTTCAAGGGTGGAATCTGTGAAGTCCAAGTCCAAATGTTTTGAGAAACATTTTTCAAGTACTTTGAAAAGCCCAGTGCAGCTCTCTGTTTATAAGTAGTACTGCTTAAGGTGGAAGCCAGGTTATGGATTAATATCTTTGAATTTTGGTTAAAGCTAGTTTTCCATCCTAAAGGTTTAGCTCCATCTGTGTTAAAATACCAATTATTCGAGATGGAGAAGAGAGCTAGAGGGGAGGTTACACAATTGTTTTTTCTCTTCCTCTGCACTGACACTTCTGGGGTACAAAAGGGCTAGTACAAATCTCAGACAGCAATATATATGACATGAAGCAGCAAATTGAGCAGGGTTTTATTCATGGTGGCATCTTTCTGGGCAATCAAGTTTTTAGTCTTAACCCTGCCAGGTATTGATTAAAAGTAAAGTGTTCCGTTGAGTCGGTGTCAACTCCTGGCGCCCACAGAACCCTGTGGTTGTCTTTGGTAGAATACAGGAGGGGTTTACCATTGCCACGCAGTATGAGATGATGCCTTTCAGCATCTTCCTATATTGCTGTTGCCCGATATAGGTGTTTCTTATAGTCTGAGAAACATACCAGTGGGAATTCAAACTGGCAACCTCTGGCTTGCTAGTCAAGCATTTCCCTGCTGCGCCATTTAAGGTGACTCAGGTATTGATTACTGTACCAAAATATTGTAAAGCCCTGATGTTGGCACACTATAATGCCCTGCAAACTAGAGATATGCAAACTGGCTCAACATCGAGCCAGTTTGACATCAAACTGGTCTGACCCGAGCTCTCGCCCTCGAGCCAGACAGGGCCTGGTTCAGCTGAGGTTGAGTTGAAACCCCCAGGGCCGGTTCAGGGCCAGTTCGGGGCTAGTTCAGGGGTTCTAGAGTTAGAAGAAACTTTTTTAAAAACTTGCCGGGTTTGGTGGCAGCCTTGGGTGGTGCCACAGCTGCAGAAGGAGCCAAGCCAGGCGGGTTGTTTAGGGTCACAAGACCAAACCTTGCCTGGCTGAAGTCTGATTTGGACTGAAACGGAACAGACAAACTGGTTTTGTGCACACTCCAACTGCAAACTTCAGTTTGGGAAGGAAGATATCAAAAAACTCTTATAATGAGCAATCTTTGTTGTAAATCGGGTGCTATTGAGACCATGGCGCATGTAGGAAAATAGAAAGCTGCCATGTACTGAGTCAGACCATAGGTCCATCTAGCTTAGTATTGTGTATTCAGACTGGCAGCGGCTTCTCCAAGGTTGCAGGCAGGAATCTCTCTCAGCCCTATCTTGGAGATGGCAGGGTGGGAACTTGGAACCTTATGCTCTTCTCAGAGCGTCTCCATCCCTTATCTTACTGTGCTCACACATCAAGTCTTCCATTCATATGCAGCCAGGGTGGACCCTGCTTAGCTAAGGGGACAAGTCATGCTTTCTACCACAAGACCAGCTCTCCTCTCTTTATTGCCAATGTTATCATGACTTGCAGTACAAATACTGATTTACTGATTTAACAGATACTGATTTGTTATCGTGACTTGCAGGACATACTAATTTATTTTATCTAAGTTACCTTTTAACTGACCAGACCCACATCTTATAATGTGGTTTAAGTTCTGCTTGATAGCCAATAAAGTTCATCAGGAGCGCATTAGGAGTTTAATATAATTTGACAATCTAGTTTTCTGTTGTGTTGTTGTTGTTGTTATTTACATTTTATATCCCGCTCTTCCTCCAAGGAGCTCAGAGTGGTGTACAACATACTTAAGTTTCTTCTCACACCAGCCCTGTGAAGTAGGTTAGGCTGAGAGAGAAGTGACTGGCCCAGAGTCACCCAGCTAGTTTCATGGCTGAATGGGGATTTGAACTCGGGTCTCCCTGGTCCTAGTCCAGCACTCTAACCACTACTCCACACTGAGTTAACCTCAAGTGTTGATTAACTTCTGCTCAAGTGTTGATTAACTTCTGTTATATTTATAATTTTTGTTTATTTTGTGAGCTTCTGTTTATATGTATTACTTTTGTTTTGGTCATTGACTGTAATAAAGAGATTGATTGATTGATTGAATTACATACAGTCATTTCATAGCACAGTACATGTTGTGAGCATCCTTCCAGTGATGGGTGGTCTGAGAAAAATAATTGAATAAAAACTAAATTTTGATAGTTTCAATAGTTTTTAACATTGTTTACATTTTAAATTATTGTGATTTTATCCTTCTTGTTTTGTTGAAATTTTTATTTTATTGTCAGCCGCCCAGAGACATAAGTTTTGGGCAGGATATAAATATGTCAAATAAATAAATAAGAGAGGAATCAATTTGGAGCATATATTTTATCTACAAAAAGAGGTGGCCCGCTGGTCTTTCTAATTAAAATACTGAAAAGGTGTTAATGTAATTGTACTTGTACTTGTACTCCTTGATAATATTTTCCATTCTTTCCAGAGGACAGTAAAAATGTTGGGTAAAATTTTCAGACATAATAGCTTTGAATAGGCTATTTTCACTGCCGACATTTTTCCTCACAGGATCTCAGTCTATTATCTTTGGTCTTCTTAAGTGCTGGAAGTTGTTAAACTAAAGGAAAGAGCAGCACCTTAAACTCATTATGGTACTTCCTGGTCTGTTCTGTTTTCTATGGATGTGTTACAGGAGGTTGATTCAGAGATTATGATACATATGTCAGAAGATCAGTGTTCTTTAGAAGCATAAAATAAATGCAACTAGTAACAGAGTCACTATATCAGTTTGCAGTTCCCTAACCTAGAGCCAATTATTACTTTGCATTTTGTGCCTGTGTGGGTAAAGTACACAGTTCTTATATCAATGTACATATATCCTTTAAAATAATTAGAAGCAAAGTCCTCTGCGTCCTCCTAATCCAATTATTTTAAAGGTTCACACTGAAAGATATCTGCCCTTCACGCTTGGCAAGAGGCATATGTATTTTGAATCTAGGTATTGGTTCCAAGTAAAACAGACAAAGTGAGAGTTGTCCCTAAATTCTAGTATGTAACCTTTTTTTAAAAAAAAAATTGTGAGGCCCTTGAGACAGGACTGCTAACGTTTAGGGATGGCGGAATTCTGTAAACTGTTCTGAGCCCATGATATGGAGTGGAAAATAAATATCTGTGGTTAGTATTCTTGGGAATGCACAAAGCCAGGATGGGATTAGGAGGGGAAATCAATTGAGGGACCATTGTTTGTTCCACAGATTTATATGATAGATGCATTACTGAAATAAAGCTGAGTTTGTCCTGAGAACCTCAAAAACGAAGATATGGATCATGTTCATGTCCCATTCATATACTGAGAAGCTCCTTATAGAAAGCACTTCTCATTTTGTGTGTGCACAAAATTTGATGAATACTCTGTGTGTAGCATGAGATGGAAGATTCAAATGGCCAAGCAGTAATTATTGCATTATATGAACATTGTGATGCTTCAAAGAGTCTGTTATATGTAGAGGCCAAAGAAGTAATTCCCAAAAGAAGTAATTCCTAGAATCATAGAATTTTAGAGTTGGAAGGATCCTTGGAGGTATCCTTGCAGGATCCAACCCCTTCATCAGTGCAGGAATCTGCCTCAGCATCCCTGGCAGTTGACCATCAAGCTTCTGTAGCAAAAACCACTAGAGAAGGACAGCCCACCACTGCACAAGGCAGACTGTTCCACTTTCCAACAGCTCTTTAACAACAACTTCAGTGAGAAAAATATTTGAATACGTTCTTCACTGAAAGTATTTAAATCTAAATAGTTACATAGTTTTGTGTTTCAGTGTGCTATCACAGTCAAATGTAACGATAATGTACCTCACAAAAATAAATGGAAAACCTATAATTATGCCCGATTTATAAATCCATAATTTGTTCACTGATTTCACAAACTGCCCCAAACCTGGAATCTATACTTGTTTTCTGTAAGTTATGTAGAGGCAATTACAAGCTAATAGAGATGTACACAGAACAGATTTTGCATTGCAGTGTATTGGGGGAATCCTAGAATGTCCAACTCTATGCAGGCTGCAAGCAGCCCGAGTATGCACACAAAATGGAGGGCCCGTTCATTCCCTCTAATCCTAGTAAATGTCTGTGTAAAGAACCAGGGCTTGGAGCTGAGGCAGTGCTGGGGTTGGGGTTGGAATTGATCCCTGCAGTGTACACAAGCAGCTAAGCCCAGACTAGGTTGTTCAAGCCTGGGCTTGGCTGCTCATGTGCACAGACTCCCTATTCACACCAAAAAAAAAACCCCAAACCACTACTCAAGGATGGCAGGCACCCAAGTTCTGTCTTTGTCAATCTGAGATCTAGCAAAACCAGATAATTATAGCAGCTATAGCACAGCATATTATACTCAGTGCTGAGAAAAGAAAATCACAAAATCAAACCTTCCTTCCTCCTCTCCTGATGTGTCCTCTTCAAGAGAGAATAAGGAGTCTCTGCTTCCCAAGCTCTTTGAAAACATTTTGAAATTCCCTCCTTTTGTGTCCCCGCTTCTCCCTCCCTGTATCCACTGTTGCCCATGACAACAATTTGTATGATAACAAGCCAACCAACAAGCAAGGAGATCACAAGCCAATCAGAAGCCAGTGCCAGAAAACCAATACGCATGGGCGAAACAGGACTCCAAAATGGCACTTGAAACATTTCAGTTTAAATTGGGTTGTTTTGTTTTGAACTTGAAACAGGCCCTTTATTTGAATGGTATTTTGTTTTGAGCATGAAACTCTCGAAGGCCCATTTTGAGTCGAAATGTTTCAACATTGAAACATTTTGTACATTCCTACAAGTTAAGCTGAATAAATAATACCAGACTTAAAATGTAACTTTGCCAGCATTTGTTAGAAGTTTCTTAACTCAAGCTAAAATATAAATTCTGTTCTGAATCATGCAATTTTTTCCACAAATGTAAACTGTGAGGTCATTCCCACAATCAAGCAGTGTGTGCTTCCAGTTTTCAGTTGTGTTGGAGCAAGGTAAGAGGAAAACCTGGGTAGAAGTGATTATGTGGAAGCAAGGTAGGAGGAAGAGCTACCCAGGTTTTCTCCCTACCTTGCTTCCACACAATCACTTCTACCCAGGTTTTCCTCCTGCCTTTCTTCCACACAACCAAAAACTGAGAGCATACACAGTTCCCAAGCCTGGGCAGAACAGAGTTTTTGATTGTATGAATGACCTCAGTGAATCATTGGTAACATAACAATAAACCGTGTTTTTTTTTAAATTGGGTTGAAGAGATTAAATTATGAGAGAAGTTTTTATGGGAATATTATGTTGCAATTTGCTTAATGAGGACCAAGAGCATTTACAAATACAATAACAACTTGCATTTACAATGATTACTGAAGAGGCGGCATAATTGCATTTGAGAGCACTTGATGTCTTTGACCCTATGTCTTGAAAAATGCATCAAAATGACATTTGCAAAAATGTTATCTAAAAATATGTTTCAGAGTCAGCGTATTCAAGTGAGTATGGCAAACCAGAGGCATAATTCATAGATCAGAATAGTGGTATAGGCGGCCTTGCAGTCGGATCCTGTGTTTGTTGCTATGCTACAAGGTTACCAGAAAAGCAGCAAAACTCAATATGCTATACTTGTGAAATCCTGCACATACAACCTTAATTCAATCCACTAGCATTGTCAATGGAAAGCAGAGAACATGGTTTGTGTGAGTTTTTAATGAAACCCAAACCTTTATTTTTTTAAAAAAAGACAATGACTGTTGTTTTTTTAAAAAAATTCCTTTTCCTTCTCAACTCCAAATCCAGCTGAGAGCAGATGTTTACTGAGCTATCCAATTATAACAGGACCTGCTTCCTTCTTTATCTTGTTAATGCACCTGCTCTCTTTGCCCCCTCACCTATTAATCAAGCTATTCTGGAACTCAGATGCTGCCTTGTTCCCATTTTAAGAAAGTTTAGGTCTCTAAGGTTTACTATCAAGTACTTGCCACATGAAGAAACACCCTATAAATCTGCACACAATGGAAAAGATCAGAGACCCATAAAAACCAGATTTCTCTCAGTGAGTCAAAGAAAGTGGGAGGACTTAGCAGCTTGGGCAAAGTAGGAATTTTTTCAAAAAATTAGTTTTGCCATGTGGGCAGTGCTATAAATTGTAGACAAGAGTGGGAAGCCAGAGTAATGCTTTTTAGCAAATGCAGTTATACAATTGTACAGCACAGGAATGAAACACTGATAATTGTTGAGTGGATTCTTTCAAAACTGGTATTGTGATACCAGCAAGAGGGCAATATATCATTTTATAACTTTGAGGGTCTGTTATTTTTATACATATAGGCAATCTGTTTAACAAAAAAAAGGGGGTTTCGTGCTGAATTTACAATTGGTGCCGGTCACATTTTTGGATCAGTGCCTTACTGCTATCACTGCTAAAGCAAATTGATTTTGCAAAGGAGGCTCTTGGTGGTGGAGGCCTGTGCACAGCATACTCTAAGACTTTTAGTTCTTTGGTCGTATAATTTCGTCAGTATTCACTTATTTAAAGTGTTTTTGTACTTTAGGATTGCAAAGTAGTCCTTCAAATAAACAAGCTAAAATGCAGTTGGATTTGAGCATACAGATGATTTTAATTCCATACATCATTGACTTGAACATCCTTTAATGACTATTTTAAATGTCAAAGAAGGTTACTAGTTACCTGGTAATTTAGCCTGAGTTTCTGAAAAATGTGCTATTTGATGCTTCAAATGCTACTTCAGACCCACTGCAAAACCCTGGCAGTAGTTACATTGTGATTTCATGTTGATGATATAAATTGAGAATCATATAGTGCAAGCACCCATGATGGTATATAGGTTGCTGCCTTTGTCCATCAGATCCTTGGTCCATCTAGCTCAGTACTATCTACACTGATTGGCAGCAGCTCTCCTCAGAAACATATTTCACAGCCCTACCTAAAAATGCCAGGGACTGAACCTGGGACTGTCTACATGCAAAGCACACTTTCTTCCGCTGAACTATAGCCCTTCTAAAGAAAGAGACCAGGGTGTCCCACAAGGGAGGAACACTAGGAGACAACAATGCCTCTTTCCTCTGTGCCTGAGGAAACAGCACTGCCTGCTCCTCTAATTCAGAGGACTTGTTCACTTGTAGTTTGGGAGGGCAGTCCTCTTCTATCAGAACGAGCAAGTGGCTTCTCATCCCCACCTGATCTGGTGCCTTTGGAATCTGGCACAGCTCCTTTAAGTCCAAGCAGTTTAATGTTTGGACTTAAATGTTTGCCTTCTACACTATATAGTACCCAGCAATTGCAGCCAATGGATACAGGAAATGTGAATTGTGAGCATGTTGGTTATAGGGCATCTCAAAGAACCTCTATCTTACTATTTGGGGCAGAAATGTGTTTTGAAACACATTATAAACATATAATAGTATTTAGCCATTAGTGCAGGATAAAAAAATAGTTGATTGGGGTTTGTCTAAAGCAGGGATGGGGAACCTTGGCCCTCCTGTGGCTGGGGATGATGGGAGTTGTAGTTCAAAAACAGCTGGAGGGCCAAGGTTCCCCATCCCTGGTCTAATGCATTGGGGTTTCATTAGATATATTTCATTGGGGTTTGTCTTTAGCATAATGTGCTATTTATCAGCAACTTTTTAAAAAGTAGCTGTGCTTTTGTTTGGTGCCTTACTTTCATACGTACGTGAACTATAATAAGATAGTTCTTTTTTACATGGAAGGGGAATATTGCCTTATTATAGTAGTGTAAATCGTGTCTGAAACTAATAGTGTTAAGGCATGAGAGTGGCATGAAACAATCAACAGAAGCAGTCTGACTGAGATGCTTTCTAAGAAGAAAGTGAAAGCTGGATTTACTCTACTTTCATCAGTATTTGTCTTTCAGGCAGTTCCCACGATTGGTGGGAGCTGCCTGGGGATGATGAGTGGGGAGACTGGGCTTAGCCTACTCTCCCTGCAGATGAGCAGACAGTCTGCTCTGGGCGGCCACAGCGGCCGTCCACACAACTGCCAGCTCCATCATGGAGCGCAGGGCATGCTGGACAGATCCCCAAGCCGGAGGGCTGCTTTTCAGCTTCCCGGTTGGGGGTCTCCTTGTGAGTAGCTGCAGTGTGGAACTGCGCTGCAGCAACTCACGAGCAGAAAAACCGGGTTTGCAGAGCACTTGCTCCGCAAACCCAGTTTAACTGCTGGGCGACTTAAGCGGGTGATCTGCTTAAGAACCACCGGGCTCACAGCTGAGCCTGGTGGTTCTCATGATGGGAGGAAATTGGGCCGATTTCCTCGCATCGTGTGAATAGCCTCCAATTTAACAGAAGTTTAGGAAATTAGTGTCTTCATAAAGATATAACATGCACATTGAAGTTAAGATTATACTGACAAGATAAGAAGCTTAGAATCCCATAAAGTGATCACTAGGGGGAAATATATTGTCAGTAACAGTAATTACAGCAGGTAATTGTGTCATTTACTCTGTTTCAGACCACTGAACAGGGGACCTACCAGCTGCAAAATGGTTTTACCTTTGATATTCAGGTTCTTATAAAATAACACACATCTTAGTAATGAAGATAAATGTTAAGAGCATTTGGCGTTGTGCAGATAGGTAGCTCATGCATTAACTAGATTAATTCCTTGGAAAAAGGACCTCCCTACTATTAACTGCTTATTTAACCCAAACTATTTAGGGCAGTGAAATCCAAAACAGATTGTGAGGAGCTCCAAAAGAATATTTCCAAACTGGGTGAATGGGTGACAAAATGGCAAATGCGGTTTAATGTAGGCAAGTGTAAATATTGGGGCAAAAAAACCCCAATTTCACATATACACTGATGGGAGTCTGTGCTGACCAGCAGAGAGATCTTGGGGTCATGGTTGGACAGCTAATTGAAAGTGTCAACTCAGTTCATGGCAGCTGTGAAAAAGGCAAATTCCATTTGCCTAGGGATAATTAGGAAGAGGATTGAAAATAAAAACGCTAATATTATAATGCCCTTATACAAATCTATGGTGCAGCCACTGGAAAAGGTGCAGAAGATGATCAGGGTGATGATGAGGGGCAAGGCTACAGTATCTGGGGTTTTTTAGTTCAGAAAAGAGGTGACTAGAGGGAGACACGAAAGAGATGTATACAATTATGCCTGGAGTAGAGAGAGTGGACAGAGAGAGATTTTACTTCCTTTCACAACACTAGAACCTCCCATGAAATGGAAGGCCAGGAAATTTAGGACCAACAAAAGGAAGTACTTTTTCACACAGCGTGTAATGAATCTATGGAATTCTCTGCCACAGGATGTGGTGATGGCCTCTAGCTTTGATGGATTTAAAAGGAGCTTAGATAGATTCATGGAGGACAGGTCTTTAATGACTACTAGTCTGGTGGCTAGGCCAGCCTCAGAGGCAAGATGCCCCTAAATACCAGATGCAGGGAAGCAACAGCAAGAGAGAGGGCATGCCCTCACCTCTTGCCTATGGGCTTCTCAGAGGCATCTGGTGAGCCACTGTGTGAAACAGGATGCTGGACTAGATAGGTCTTGGGCCTAATCCAGCAGGGCTGTTCTTATATTTTCATGCCTTCCATATTCTAGACTGCTGAAATATCTGTAGAAAATAATTGGAATTTGCACTATATTCCAGAGATAGACACCAAGATATAGCTAAGCAATCAACAAGTAATGTACTTTAAATAGTTCATTATGACCTTTTATTCTGAAACCCCTGCATATTAAGATGGAATGAGAATTGACTGAATATTCTGCTTAGCTGTGATGTTTGAGGTTGATTGAGGTTGATGATATGGAATACATAAGGTTTATTTGATTTTTTAAAAATGATTGTATACTCAAAAGAGTAAAAGTAGAAAGGACAATAAATTATTGTAATAACTATATGTTGATTGGGTCAACAGCAAAAGCATAACACTGTGGATTTTCGACTCATCATTATCTTCACTATTGACAAAACAAGACATGAACTGTCAGTTCATCTTAAGTATTTCAAAGAGAAAAAATGTCCAAACAAGATGAGCTTTATCAAAATGTCATAAGCTTACTGTTTTGACAGACTGGCTGTCTTTTTGACTGAAATCCAATGCTGGAGGAATTAATGGAGAAATACACTTCATATTTAGTATTTTGTCTGCTGTAATGGACAAAGAATCAATGAGGCAATTTTAATGTTACAGGGAGACTATTATAATGGCAAATTATTTTTAATAAAAACACATGAAGATTATAGTTTTAAAGGAGAATATCTTTTGGACTGTATTTTAGAGACTTTTCCTTAGAATACTTCTCTCAAACTCTTAGAGACAGCTTGATTGATATGGCTCCTCTCAAATGTATCACCCTCACCTTGGACCCCCACCTGGGACCAGTGAGATTCATGTGTGAAATAACCATGTAAATTTCCCAAACTATGTGATTGTGCCCTGTAGAGGATACTAGAGCAATATGGAATCCATTAATAAAGAAACTACTCCCATATTCACTTGGATAATATATGTATCAGCTTGAAGTTGTGGCCATAACAGTTCCAAGTTCTTACTATGTGCAGCAGCTCAGATGAGTGGAAAGTGCAATTTCCAGTGGCATCCATGAATATGTGTTGTTATCATTAATGCATGATCAGGCCAGTATTATATTCTTTGTGTGGAGATAATCCACAGCCACATGGAATTTCTTTTTACATGGGAGATATTACAAGGTAGCCCTCACTGTAATCAGTTTTTTGGTTGTTGAATTCCAGAAGGATTTAGAGAAATATTCTTTAAATTTTATTCATATTAATATTTCTTATATTTTGTTCATTAAGGATTCTGAACATACAAAAGAGGTGCTGCATATACAGCATGATCAAAATGAAGGCATTTTGTCTTTCAGGACTTAGTTTGTGGGAGTTAATAACAGTTCAGACTTCAGTCAACCAAGCAGATGAACCAGAAGGTCAATTTAATTATAAATTATAAATAAACCTAACAAATATGGGCCAAAAGAGCAACTATGCAATTCTTTACTTACGTTATTTTAGAGACCAAACATAGCTTCTTCTCTGCCATGTAATGTTGTCCCCATTTTCTACATTCATAAATCATGAATTCAACATTGGATGCCATTGTTTTGGGATGATGCAGTACAGATTATGCTTTGTTGTAATGATTCCAAATGTAAAATAAGCAAGTAATCTGATATTAGCATCTGGAGAATCTAAAACTGGCAAAAGCTGCAATTTTCACAAACCACAGTTGTAAAATATTCCAGAATAGGATTGCCTATAAATTGTCACAACACAATAATTTTAGGCAAATGAAAAAGCTAATCTGATATATTAATCAGTATAACTATAGTCAAGCTAATAGGATGTGAAATATATCACAGTCTTCCCTAAAAACCCACTTTCTATACACGCAAAAGAGAATGAATCCTGTTATATATCTTAGAGTAGCATGGGGAACACATTATATAAAGAAAGGTAAATATATAAACTGCACATTTATGTATATTTCCAATAACTATGAAAAAGAGCTTGTTTGCTTCTCTTTTTTTCATGGAAATTCATTCCATGATACATGGGCCTAAGGAAAGAAGGTGGGAGGGGGGTGGAAAAACTGCTTGTGAGGTTAACACATTTTATTTCCTTAATTGGCTGAACTCTCAACATGGATGCTGAGCACCTGTTAAAGCTATTCATCAAGCCCATTGTAATGAATCGAGGCTATGTGGGAGCAGTGCTTGTGCTATAAGATTATTTATTGTATGGATTTCAGATCAGTTTGGAAAGTAACAATAGTTTTCACATATTTTGTTGAATATTACTCAGTATTATTTCACAATCAAACTAAATAAATATATTAAAAGTTGCTAAAGTTAAAGTTAAAAGAAATGTTTATAGAAAACAAACACAGTGACATGATGCTTCATTTTCTTAACTAAGATTTGATCCTAAGCATATTGGCTTGGAGGATAGGAACATAGGAAGCTACCATATACTGAGTCAGACCATAGGTCCATCTAGATCAATATTGTCTACACAGACTGGCAACAGCTTCTCCAAGGTTGTAGGCAGGGATCTCTCTCAGCCCTATCTTGGAGATGCCAGGGAAGGAACTTGGAGCCTAGATGCTCTTCCCAGAGCGGCTCCATCCCCTGAGGGGAATATCTTACAGCGCTCACACTTCTAGTCTCCCTTTCTTATGCAATCAGGGTAGATCCTGCTTAGCTTAAGGGGACAAGTCATTCTTGCTACCACAAGACCAGCTCTCTTCCCACTGAAATAATACATCCTGCCAATATACATTTTAAGTTATCTTGCTTTTGGATAAATTTAAAGGCAATGTTCATCTTGAGCATTTTGAATGCTATAAATTATGTCAAATGATCTGCTGTTACCTTCCATGGGGTGAACATTTCATTCACAATGCTTGTATAAATTAATATCTGGAAATCCTTCTGGCCCCAACTCTCTCTCTGATACCTCAGGTGGAGGCGGTGGCCAGGAGTGCTTTCTATTAGGGATGTGCAAAAAATTTCGGGCACAGAACGATCTGTGCCCGAAACGAGCAATTTCGGGTGATTCAGGTCCGAACCGAATCACCCCCGATGTCCCCCGACATTTTTTGGGGCCGAGCTGAATCACCCGAATTTCGGGCCCGAAAAATTTGGGTGATTCAGGATGACATCTCTTTGAATTTCCCGCCTTTTTGCATCCATTGATTTGAATGCAAAAAGGTCTGAAGTGATGTCAGCCCGAATTTTGGGTCCCAGGGGCAAAATAGTGGGGTGGGGTGGTAGTGCCTAATGGTTGGAGGCTGCCACCCAAATTTCAGGGGAATTGGGCAAAGGGCTTATTTTTGGGGAATTTTTGAAGTTTTAGTGTCTTTGAGGCAGTTTGGGAGCATAGAGTGGGATCTGGGCAAAAAGAGTGGGGTGGGGTGGTAGTGCCTAATGGGTGGCTATCATAGAATCCATACTCAGAATACCTCTGAAACAGAACCGTGTACCCCATGGGTTAGAAACCCATGGGGGTGGTTGGCACCCTATGTGCACTACACTACCACTCGCTCTGGGCCACCAGCACCCCCCAAGTGCACTTATGGGGCTGCTGACACCTCAATGCTTCTCTATGGGGAAAAACCTTAAAGACGCGTAAACTTTAACAATTCCCCAAAAATCAGCACTCTGCCCAAATCCTTTGAAAAAATTGAGGTAGCTTCCTTGACCCTACCTGGCACTACTACCAACCCCACACTGCTCTAGGCCACCCCTTTGCCCCCCGCGTGAAGCTATCCATTTGCTGACACCTCAATGCTTCTCTATGGGGGGAACCTTAAAGATGTGTAAACTTCAACAATTCCCCAAAAATCAGCCCTCTGCCCAATCACTCTGAAATTGTGGTGGTAGCCTTCACCCATTAGGCACTACCACCCCACCCCACTCTTTTTGCCCAGATCCCACTCTATGCCCCCAAACTGCCCCAAAGACACTAAAACTTCAAAAATTCTCCAAAAATAAGCCCTTTGCACAATTCCCCTGAAATTTGGGTGGTAGCCTCCAACCATTGGGCACTACCACCCCACCCCACTATTTTGCCCCCGGGACCCATTTTTCCTTCCCGAATCGATTCAGATTCGGATTTAATCCGAATCCAAACCGAATCAGGGGTGATTCGGGTGGCCCAGATTCGGGCACAGAACAGATTGGGAGTGATTCGGTTCGGGTCCCGAACCGAATCACCGAAAACTCGAATTGCACACCCCTACTTTCTATCAGCTTCCACCCGTTCACCAATTGTGCCCTTTCCTGGAAGTGAGTGACCTTAAGACGGTGGTGCACATGCTGGTAACTTCCAGGCTTGACTACTGCAATGCACTCTACATGGGGCTGCCTTTGTACATAGTCCAGAAACTGCAAATTGTGTAGAACGCCAGATTGGTCTCTGGGATGTCCCATAGAGACCATATTACTCCAGTTCTAAAAGATCTGCACTGGCTACCAATAGGTTTCTGGGCAAAATACAAAGTTCTGCTTATTACCTATAAAGCCCTTAATAGCTTGGGCCCAATGCATTTAAGAGAATGCCTTCTTTGAACTCTATCGATCTTCAGGGGAGATCTATCTGAGAGTGCCACCAGCTCATCTGGTGGCATCTCAAAGGCATGCCTTCTCTGTAGTTGACCCAGGACTGTGGAATGCACTTCCTGCTGAGATTAGAACTGCTGGATCTCTATTGGCTTGTAGGAAACAACTAAAGACACATCTCTTCAGCCAAGCTTTTTAATTAATAGTGTTTTTAATATATATATTTTTAATCTGAATTTTATATGCTTTAACTGTTAAATTCTTGGTTTGTTTTATGCTGTAAACTGCCTAGAGACAGTTTTATGCTGTAAACTGCCTAGAGACTAGAGAGTAGTGGGTGGCATACAAATAAATAAACAAATAAATAAAAATATAAAGTCATATTTCAACATTGTACACTTTAAAGCAAATCTTGGAAACAACATAATCAATATTATCACCACATTTAAAGATTCCCAAAGCTCAGCTATGATGAATGCAATGTCCTGTGATTCCTCACTCATTGTGAAACAAATTTCAGATGTATTTGATATAAGGTTGCCATCTCCCCCAGATTTTTGAGTTTTTACCAGATTTTAAGCATGTCCCCTAGTGCTAGGGATGTGCAAAATGTTTCGAGGTCAAAATGGGCCATTTTGGATATTTTGAACTTGAAACAAAACACCTTTAAAATAAAGGGCTTGTTTTGAGCTGAATTCAGACTGAACCATGAAAAATGGTCCATGCACATCTCTACAAGTAAGGTTTGATTTTGTGGTTTTCATTTCTTAGCATTGAATGTCATATGCTTCGGCTGATATAATTATATGGTTTTGCTGGATCTCAGATTGAGAAAGACAGAACTTGGGTGCCTTCCTGCCTTCCTTGAGTTGTGGTTTGGTTGGTTTGTGGGATAGTGTTGTGGCAAGACAGTGTCTCTCGGTGTGTTTAATATTTCTTGGTGATTGCTGTATTGAGCTCCATGTCTGGGCTTGAAACTAACTTGTGCTTCACTCACTGCTCTGCAATCTGCATTGCAAGTTGTACTCAATCAAAATATGGCTGATATTACTAATAAAAGCATCATAAACCATCCAGAGATGTAAGTTTTGGGTGGTATAAAAATATGCTTGTTAATCAATCAATCAATCAATTAAATCTTAAGAAATGTGGCTGAGGTTGCTATAGTTGAGCATATGGCTATGCTTGCTGCTTAGGGTGCTGCTCTGGTATCTGTTGCAATGCTAAGAAGTAGGGAGCCATAATTGTGTGTGAGAGAGCAACTTGTGTGTGAGAGAGCAACTTGTGACAATGATGTTACAGCAGCACAGGCACTGTGGCTGGCAGTGGATTCTTGGTCAGTGGTTCTTTTCCAGCTATTTTTGGACTATGTTTGAAATGTGTTCTGTGTTGGGAGGGACAAATTCCCTTTTACTGGTGCCAGTCACATGACTGTGCATGCAATTTGGGTGGGCTGGGGGAAAGGCAGGATTCAACCTACCTTCCCCCAGATGAATGCTCTGGCCCCTGTTGTGTGCAAGCTGCACACCCACATGAGCAGTTCTTCCGGGAGCAGCATGAATGACTATCCACACTGCTCCTGGCAGCACAGAAAAACAGAGTCTGGGACTCATTGTCCCGGCCTCCAATAATTCCACAGTGCGCCACATACTGAGTGAAATGCACTGGGGAATTCCGCCAGGGGACAAGTGCTCTAGGTACCTGTCTCTGTGTCAGCACGAGCTGCAGCAGCTCATGTTGGCACATGATCTGGGGGGTTTGCACCTTTAACCTTGGCTAACAGCCAGGCTTTGGTGCTGGATTTTTTTAACAGTTGGGCTTCAGCTCCGGGATCCACATGGATCCCAGCGGTTCTCACAGGCAGCCAAGTCCAGGCTTGCCTGCTCGTGAGAACAGTGTCACTGTGTGCTTTTGCAGTGTTTTTCAATGCAAGGTTGCAAAGTTGTTCACTCTGCTTGTTCCAGCCATAGGGAACAATGGGAAACTGGAAACACCCTATTTATTTCTCATGGGTAGCTCCCAGGGACACCAGAGTTGGTCGTGTGGTAGGCATGATGGGTACTACCTACCACCCAACCACTGTTCCCTCTACCAGGGATCCCCAGATGTTGTTCTCTACAATTCCTATCATCCTTAGCTGCAGTGGCCTTTGGCTGGGGATTATGGGAGTTGTAATCAAAGAACATCTGGGAATCTCTGAGGAACATTGCACCCAACTCACAAGAGAAATGGGCAAGTAGGCGATTTTGAACAATTTTTTAACCTTTCCCCATAGGATCCTGTGAGGTTTGGGGGAAAGGTTGAAATTTTGTTAAAGCGCCCACTTGCCCATTTCTTTTGTGGGTTGGGTGATATGTAGCATTCATCATGCCCTACCACACAAATTTGGTGTTTCTGGGAGCTACCTATGGGGAACAATGGGGTGTTTTGAGTTCCCATTGTTGCCTATGGCCGAAACACTCAAAACATTTTGAGCGTGTTTCATCAAAACAACTGGCTCTGCTGCTATTTTGACAAGTCATTTCAAGCATTTTGTGTTTCATTTCAATCTTGAAACAAAATGCAAAATCCATTTTGTGCACGCCCCTACCCAGCACCCAGTTAGCCCATTAGCTCTAGCCCTTGTAGAAGCGGAGTTAAGGGGGAACATGTGCGGTCACTATTCTGTTCAACTGCTGGACTTAGAGAAAGGCAGGTGAAGCACAGGAAGCTGGCTGGGAAAGGTCCACACAATAAATGATCCTTCTGAGGAATGTTGCCTTTGCTTTTTGTCAGCAGGGGATCGCTAAAGGGCAGTTGAGAGAGGATAGCTTGAGTTCGATATAAATCATTGCCTATTAAACTGGAATGTCTAAGGTTTTTGGCTTTATAGTGCAATCTATTCTATGCATGCCTACCTAGGAGTTAGGTACCATTGGTTTCAATTAGATTTTCTCACAAATAAGTGTGTATAGGATTGCAGCCTTAACTGAAAAGCTCTGTATTTTGTTGTTCTATTGCTGCTATTAATATCTCAAACCTAGTGTAGTCTTCATTTATTTTCCATAGATAGTATTTTGTTTTTGTGGGGTTTTAATTTTTTTTTTTTTTTTTTTGCTTTAAGCCACTATGAATCATCCCTGTCCCCTGCTCTTTTCCAGCCTATATTAGTACTCTAAATCGAAAGGAGTAATTTTAGAGTTACATTTTACGTTCTTATATCAGGACGTAAGTGGTGACCATGACAAGGCTCAAGCATGGAAGCCTTATTCCCTAGCACCAGTTTTGTAGGGTCAACTGTAAAATTTAGTGATGTTGAAAATGCACTCAGCACTGCTCTTCAGCATGTGCTTTGATTTGGTATCTTCACCAATCTTATCTGGTAGCTTCACTTTCACCAATAAATAGCATATTTAAATTTCATATTTAAACCAATACATCATTTATTCAGTATTGGAAAATGGAGTGGGAAGTTAGTCTGTGGGTGGTGAGGAATCCATGACAGCACTACAGACAAAGATAAGGTTAAAAACTGAACTTGTATATTAGAAAGTGTTGAGATATAAACTCTGGTTGTTTAATGCAGTGGTCAGATGAACAGAGCCTCCCCAGCTATTGATGCTAGATATCCAGAGCTTTGCTGGTCGAATGACCGTAACAATAAAGATTTGATTTGATTTGATATCCAGAACAAATACAAATTTGCTGGACAAATTCAGTAGTTTTGCACAAATCAGTAGTTTTGTACAATTTGCATAATATGCAAATTATTTACATGCTAATTTGGATAGCATGCAAATTAGGGTGCCCAGATTTAGAGAGCTTTAATATGGCAACCCTAATTTGATAGCAGTAATTTTTTTAAAAAATGTGAATAATCTTATTTACTTTTAATAAACCCGCTAAACCCCCACTAACTTGGCAAAGAGGCACCTTTTAACATGGCGATTCTCTTTATTCAGCAGGGGGAGAGTAACTGGCCCTATCCACCTCCAGCACAGTACAAACCCTGCTTAGCTAAGGGGACAAGTCATGATCACTACCACAAGACCAGCTCTCCTCCCATGAGAGTGCCAACTGTCAACTACCATGTGCCAGCTACACCCCCCTCCAACCTGCAAGGCAGTGAGGTACTACTCAGTTTATGTTCTAGGAATTTTTTTTTAAGTGTTTAGGCTCTTTGGTATCTAATAACCTTTCCTCATAATGAATCCCTATGAGGATTCATTATACGCCAAAGAGTCTAAACACCTCAAAAATATAAAAATATACAATATATAATGAGCCCCTGGTGGCGCAGTGGTAAAACTGCCGCCCTGTAACCAGAAGGTTACAAGTTCGATCCTGACCAGGGGTTCAAGGTTGACTCAGCCTTCCATCCTTCCGAGGTCGGTAAAATGAGTACCCAGAATGTTGGGGGCAATATGCTAAATCATTGTAAACCGCTTAGAGAGCTCCGGCTATAGAGCGGTATATAAATGTAAGTGCTATTGCTATTGCTATATAAACTGAGTACCCAGCGGCTTGTGGGTTGGGGGGTAGTTAGAACATGGGATGCCACTAATTCTCCACCCCCACCTGCAAAGCAGTGGGGTCAACATGAAGGTGTGTAATGCACAAAAAATGAAGGTGTGTAATGCAGACACAAAGAATCTGCACACTTCAAAAATACCTAAAAAATAAACTGAGTACCCGTGGGGGGGGGGGCAGGGGCGTAACTACTATTAGGCAAGGGGAGGCGGCTGCCTGGGGGCCCCCACGCCTCGAGGGCCCCCCCAGAAGCAAGTCACGTGGCTATATATTGTAAAGTGTGTGTGTGTGTGTGTGTGTGTGTGTGTGTGTGTGTGTGTGTGTGTCAGCAAGGGGCCCATTTTAAAATTTTGTCTCTGGGCCCACTCCAGCCTTGTTACGCCCCTGTGTGGTGGGGTGTACTTGACATATGGCAGTTGACAGTTGGCACTGTCCGGTGGTAGTCAAAATGAACAGAAGAAACAAAGGCGTATAATGAATCCTCACAGGGATTAATTATGAGGAAAAGTTATTAGACACCAAAGTATCTAAACATTTCAGTATTCCAAAAAATTAAAATGAGTACCCCACTGCCTAGCAGGTGAGGGGCGGTGTAGTTGGCACATGGCAGTTGACAGTTGGCACTGTCGAAAAGACAGTCAAAATGAACAGAAGAAATGAAGGTGTGCAATGAAAGTGTGTCATAGGGATTCATTATGAGGAAAGGTTATTATACACCAAAGAATCTGAACACTTGAAAAATAGTGACCACACATTTTGCCCCAGAACTCCACTTCTACAAGGGCTAGAGCTTAGCTTTTTTAAAAATGAAAGCTGGAGATATGTGTTAGGGTTAGGATGTGGCAATGTCGAACCCCCATTATTTCCTATGGCAGAAATGTTCAAAATCAGTAAAAACAAATAATTCATTAAAAATCATCCCACTGCCTTGAAATTTGGATAGTAGGTGGCAACCATGGGGATCTACCTACCACCCAAATTTGGTGCCCCTAGGGCCTTGTTAAGTTGTCCAAATAGATCCGAATGCAAAGCAAAGCAAATAGAAATTGAATTTGGGGTGATTTATTCATTTATTTATCAGATTTGTACACTGCCCCAAACTTTTGTCTCTGGGCGGTTAACAATAGCCAATAGATAGATGGGGTGGGTAGATTTGGACACAAAACAAATCAGGGGTGATTTGTTTTGGGCACAAATCGAATTTAAAAAAAATGATTTGTGCACATCCCTACTGTATTCTACCAAAGAAAACCACAGGGCTCTGTGGGCACCAGGAGTCAACATTGACTTGACGGCACACTTAACCTTACTTTACTTATTTTGCAGGGTCAAAACTTGGGAGATGATTTTGATCTGCCAGTTGTGAACAAGATCACATTTCCCTAGAAAGAGCAGATATGCAGTCTGGGGGTGCTTCTGGATCCAAAGCCCTCTCTGGTGTCCCAGGTTGAGGCAGTGGCCAGAGGTGCTTTCTTTCAGCTTTGTCTGATATGCCAGCTGCATCTGTTTCCTGAGATAAAGGACCTTTGAACAGTGGTACATCTGCTGGTAACCTCCAGACTTGACTACTGCAATGCACTCTGTGTGGGTTTGTCCTTGTACCTACTTAGTAAACTGCCATTGGTATCGAATTATTATTATTTATTACATTTATAAACTGCCCCATCCACAGGCTCTGGGCAGTGTACAACAACTTTAAAAAGACATAAAAACACACATTTCAAAACAATATTAAAACAATTCAAAACCAATTAAAATACTTTTCAAAAATAACAACACTTTACAAGCTTTGGAAGGCCAGGCCAAACAGATAAGGTTTTAGGGCTCCCTTAAAGGCCGACAGCGAGCCTAAACTGTGGATATCTGCTGGGATTGCATTCCATAGACCAGGAGCAGCTACAGAAAAGGCCCGGTTCTGAGTCGCCACCAGACATACCAGTGGTAACTGGAGACAGAATTCTCCAGATGACTTCAGTGAGTGATGGGGATCATACTGAAGAAGGCGCTCTCTAATGAGGCAGCCAGGTTGGTTTCTGGGTCATCTTGGAGAGACTATATTACTCCTATACTAAAACAGCTACACTGGGTGCCAATGAGTTTCTGGGCAAAATACAATGTACTAGTTATAATCTATAAAGCCCTAAACAGCTTATGCCCTAGGTATTTAAGAGTGCATCTTCTTCACCATGAGCCCCACTGCCCATAGAGATTATCCAGAGAGGTTCATCTGCAGTTGCCACCAGCTCGTCTGGTGGCTACGCAGAGATGGGCCTTCTCTTTTGCTGCCCTGAGACTCTGGAATGTGCTTCCTGCTGAAATGAAGAGCCTCCCCATCTCTGACAAATTCTAAAAAGTCTTTAAAGATACATTTATTCTCCAATGCTTTTTAACTAACAGAGATCCAGTTGGCGGGGTCTAAAGACAGGGCCTTTTCAGTTGTGGCCCCTCGGCTTTGGAACACCCTCCCTGAAGAGCTTTGCCATGCTCCCTCCTTCAGTTTTTTTAAAATATTAAAATGCACCTTTTTAGGGAGGCTTTTTAATGCTCCATTTAAAAAAAAAATTTGGTTGTATCTGGTAGGTTCTTTAGCTTTTTATAATTTTCAATTTTAATTTGAACCTAATAATGATTGAGGTTTTTAATCTGACAACTATTTTTGTTTGTTTAATTTAGTTAATTTTATTGCTTTTATTGCATCTTGTGTCTATCATATTGTTGTGAGCCGCCCCGAGCTGTAGTGCACTGGAGGGGCGGGGTATAAATATTTTAAATAAATAAAATAAATAATAAATAATTAGACCTGTGTTTTTAAATTGTTCTAAGGTTTTAATTTCTGTTTTAATTAGTTTCTGTTGCTGTAAACTGTCCAGGGACCGATGTTTGGGACAGTATACAAAGTGAATGAATGAATGCTTTGATGTTCTATGCTGTCATAACTATCTCTATGATCAGTTCCAGTTCTCTATCCTCAGTTTTTGCTTACTAATCTAGTGAGTTTCAGGATCAGACCTTTTGAATACATATAACCTTTGATTTGAAATAATGTGAATGGTCCTCTATTAATAGCCTCCC
This sequence comes from Hemicordylus capensis, assembly GCF_027244095.1. Taxonomy (NCBI): domain Eukaryota; kingdom Metazoa; phylum Chordata; class Lepidosauria; order Squamata; family Cordylidae; genus Hemicordylus; species Hemicordylus capensis. The sequence goes on along the minus strand of NC_069661.1, from coordinate 180,821,929 downwards.
CCCACCCCAGTGCACATTAGATCATTCAAAATGTATGGAGTAAAGTGAAATGGAGAGCTCAATTTGTATTAGATATTTAATGGAAGTAGAACCATAGCATTAACTCCAGTAACATTATTATGTGCTCTGTATCATGAAGTTATCCAAATATGCTATCAACAAACATTATATTTAAACTACTTTAATTTAAACATGATCTTTGCTTTGAAATTAGATAATAACAGAGTCAGAAAGCCATCTGAAAAAGTAATAAAACCCATTAGTCCCCATTTAAATATCAACATTCCTTTATGCATTTGATATTTAAATCATTTATTTGTTCTTTGGGGTTTTCCCTCTTGAACTAGCAATAACATGTGAGATTCTCTTTGGAAAATCTTTTACTAGTAAACAGCAAGAATATTTGGTAACTCAAGCTTGGGTCTTGAAAATGTTGCTGGCCATTTTAGTGGCAATAAAACTATGCGTCTGTCTGTTCACACTGAAGTGTTAAAGAAAGCATCTTTCTCCTGAGAATTCCATTACAGCAGTATAGTAAAACATGGATAGATACTGCAGAATTAAAACAACAAACCCGCAACCAATCTCTTTTTTAGCTCTGCAGTATTATTTAGTTGTTAGAGTGGTTTCTTCAGTGGTTGTGTATATTTTGAGAAAAACTGCATTTTAAAAATGCTGAATGCCTAACTCTTGTCAACTTAAGTGTGGTAACCACTGAACTGTTGTATTGCTTCTGATTCTTAGCATGATGTAAACTATACTTGATCTCCTTTCAGATGGCAGTTCTGAAACTTGTGCTTAAGTTACATTCTACCTTTTATGCACACAGCTAATACACTGACATGTCAGTAATCTTATGAGAAATATTCATATGCAATATCACCTTCTTTGCAATTGAGCCAATAAGATTGTCCAGTTATAACTGGTATTCATAATAGGTTTCTTGCTGGATTCTGGGAAAGCCTGGGAGTAAATGCTGGAGAAAGCTCACATTTGTCTCAGCAGCTGCTGTGGTCCAGCAGCATGCAGAACTCCCATTTCCACAAACAGGTGGTGTCAAAGAGGACTTGGATACTGATTCCACCAAGCTGAAAGGAACAAGATAATTGAATCTCCGATAATTGAATCTGACGGCTGTCAATTCTAGCTTGAGGCATCTGGCTTATCTAAAAGATCATCTGCACTAATATTCTATGTACTTCTGAATGTGAACTGCTACATTAAATAGTTACAGTAGTGAAAATTCAGCTTCCTGCCAGTAATTCCACTGAATGGAATAAACTCTGCCTGTCATCCTTACCGTGAGGAAATGACATCTGTGACTTCTCTTGGAGTGACTTTGGTCCTTTTCAGACATCAAATTTCTTCTTGATATCTTTGTTGATCGTTTTGCATATCATTTTGTTCTTTTTTAATCTTCTTCAGGATTTTCAGCACAGCACCCACCCTCTGTTCTGCATCTCCTTTCTTTCAGCTCTTTTCCCTTTTCTTCCATCATTTGTACAAATCTCCTCAGTGAGTTGTAGTTTTTCTGCCATTAATGGTCACATCTTGATTTGGTTGTTCATGGTGCTTGATAAGGAAGGTTTTAGTTCAACAGCACTTGAATTCTTTAACTCAGTCTGTTCCTGTTGGCACTGTTCATTTATTCATTTTTAGGTAAAAGGCCTCCATTTTTCTAGCCTTTTCCTGCTCCAATTGAGCCCCAAATTGAAAACCTTTTCTGATAGCTGTTTACTAAAATAAAAAGGTCCCCAGATTCCCCCTGCTCCCCCCCACAAAAAAACACACAAAAATATCCTACTAACTGGTTTCTGCTTAATAGTCATTGTTGGATGCTGTTGCCACATGTGATAAAATGGCTTTTACAAGTCTGGCTCATATGGTGAGAAACATTTTAGAGAGGCTGAAATCTCAGTTTGATAGATCGCAGTGAGCAGGAGTTTTCTGTCCCCCTAATTCTAGTTCTCCCACGTATCCAAACAAAGGTTGGTATATTCTTGCGCTACCATGTCGGACATAATGAAGAATGTGGCTGGTTAAATGCCTATCCAGATCTTGCACTGCCAGCTGCTATGCAGCCCCAGATGACACAACCAGGCAGAGCATGTACTCAGTAGTGTGCCCCACTTACTGGACTCTCAGCCAGCTGAGTGGGGCAGGCGGGATCCCTGCTGACAGCCAGCTGTAGTGTCATTAAAAGGGGGAGGGGACGAGAAGCACAGGATAGGTGAAGGAAGGAGAGATGCTGATAGAGAGAGGATGGGTGGCAGAGACTCTTGCGAACGCAGGGTGAAGTCCCACAGCAAGCTTAAAGGGATGTGAGGGCTGCACAGGGCTACTTAAGGGAGGTATCGGTTAAATAAATAAATAAATAAATAAATAAATAGCATATTTATTTATGTATTTATACTATTATTTATAATATTGATATACCTTTTCTAATGTGAGTATCTTGGCCATTGTTTCTTCAAAACTTACCTGACTGAGGGCCGGTGGCAGAAATAGTCTAGAAAATTCTACTGGGAGAACATAACAGAAGGAGTGGCGGTGGGAAGGAGTCCAGTCAAGATATATAGGAGGCCTCCCTTTGTTTCAGAGAGTTTTGAAGAAACAATGGCCAAGATACCCACATTAGAAAAATTAGAAATAAATATCCTGTCCCAGTCCCGGCAGGGCAGCAACTCCTAGCCTGGCTTTTTAGCCTAGCTTTTAGCTTGGGTTAATGCCAGCACACCATTAACCCAAGCTCTAGGATTGTGTGCCTCCTCAGACTGTATTCAGCCCAAGGAGACACAGAGACGGGCGCTCGGTGCACAGTGCATTGTGGGATACCCAGAGGCCAGAACACGTCATCCTGGCCTCCGGAGCTGGGAGTGTAGTCTGGGACTGTGGTCCGTGCTCCCAGTGATGTTTAATGGATCATCTGAGAAGAAGGTAACATTTTCAGCCTTCCTCCTGCCCGCCCACTCCCTGTCTGACTGGTCACGTGAATAGCCCCAGAGTGGAAACCCCAAATTTGTAAGCAACAATAAGAATAATTTCCTCCAATTATCAAATACATTTTACCACAGTATTCATAGGATATTAGAGTATGTCTTTATCACTACTTCATCTACCCTTCTAGTTTTATGTTAACATTACATAACGTGAGATGAGAAAAAGTTCTATTGCTTTTCAGTAGCATTAAGATAATGACACAAATCAGCCAAGCCTATCTACTTAATTCTATAGCACAGCTGACACCCGTGGCCCTAATTTGCAAAGTTGTGACTTCTTTCTCTATCTTAATAGCTTGATCCAATGTAAATGCTTCTTCTCCCTGCATGAAGTCAGCCTGTGGAATTCAGTGCTGCTGGAGGTCATGAAGTCATATACTTTAGCAAGATTATTGAGATGACTAGATAATTTTATGAGGGATAATATAGTTATTCATGCTGATGTGCGAGTAATTAGATCGTATGCTTCAGGGATGAAAAACAGCAATATATATAGAACTGACGGACCGCTCTTCTGACCACAACTCTATCTTTGTTATTTGAACTGAAGAAAGAGCCAAAGGTCACATACTGGCCCAGGGTTAGCGGTGAGCACGAGCCAAAAAATGCAGCTAGGTTCACATTCAAACCGAACTGTGTTGCTCCAGACCAGTTTTGTTGAACTGACCAGTCCGTTAGATCAAACTAGTTTGTCGACGGTCCAGTCCGTTAGATCAAACCAGTTTATGCAGTTCATGCTCCAATATACTTGTAAAGGGAAATCTGGTGAGGATTCTTCTTTGCAAGTACAGGGGTGGGGGACTCTGCTAATGGTGAGGGCAGGTGGGTGGGAGCAGCGAAAAAGGTAAAAACCTGCTTACCCAGCCTGCGTGGCTGCCGGCATCACCACTCGCTGCCTCTCGCCCCCCACCCACCAGGGAGAGCCACCAGTGGTGAGCGGCCGCATTGGCAGCTGCACTGGCCAGATAAGCAACTTATTACCTCTCTCACCACCGCCCAGGCGCCCCTTATAATGCCGAACCAGTTCTCCCAAACCAGTCCTGGTTCAGTTCAATGATTGACTGCACCGTCCCTAGTTTGGTCCACAATAGAACCTCCGAACTAGCCCAAGTTTGAGGCAAACCAGTTTGGCACAAATTGTTTATGCACAACCCTACCCAGAGTCAGATAATAAGGCTATGCACACAATCTCCAGGGTGGGGGGAGGCTGCGCCAAACTAACCTTCCCCCAGATGATCCTTCCATGTCAGTATCTTCTAGCCATGGAGTTATAACCTGTCCTCCTTCAGAGCACTGTTTTGTTGTCAGGAGCACCTTCTGTTTGTGGAAGGAAACTTGCTTTTTTACAAATGGTCTTTCCAGAAGTGAAAGGGGTCTTTGCATAAGTAATTCACTGTGAGTGAGAAAAGCTTCCAAAGATCACACAGCATGTAGTTTGGTATGGTTACCACTAACCAGGACTGCTTCCAAACCAGGTTGTGCAAACCCATTTCAAACCATAGTTCCAATTTCTGTACTGAGTCATCTATATTAACACACACTGTTGTGGTAAGCAAATGGAAGTAGGAGATATTTTGAAATAGGAAATTGTTGAAAAATTAAGGTGCAATTTTAAATATTAAAGCAGATATTTTCAAACTTCCTTCAGGTAATCCTTTCTGCATCCACCTGTCTCCCAAGGAACCTCTGTGCATCTGCTACATAATAGTTGCATATTGCAGAGATGTTGGGGTTATGTTCCAAGACCTAGTTGGCTCATGTTAAGTGCTCATCAGAAACATTATTGGACCTCTTTTGTTCTGCAAGAACTGGGAGTATACCCTAGTGTATACCCAAAACTCTCCTGTGGCAGCACATAGCAAGATAATATTAGTAACAGTAGCCAAACTATCTTTTAATGACTCTTGTCTGCTAGTGATCTTCTCTTTGAAGAACCTTTGATAAGCTTCAGAAGAACCTAGTACACAGTTTGAAAATCACCAGTCTAAAGCATCAAAGGGGAGCACAGAAGGGGCAGGAATGACCTCTTTCTGTCATCTAAAAGCATATTTCTAAAAATGATGTTTAGTTAAAACCTAGGCAGTAATCAGGAATTCAAACAGGTCTGCTGTTCTAAATTGGTGAGCCTTGACTGAAATTACTGTTTTATTCTCATAAACTCAGAAATGAAATGAATGAAGGTCAAGTGATATTTTCTTGAGGCCCAGAAGAATTAATAAATCAATTATCATTACAAATGTAGGCACTCTTGACTTCTGGTCACTGTTCTCAGATGGCATAGAACGACAACATCAATTAGAAGATGGCATATACATGCAACAATAAATAGCCAAAGTAATCATGAAACTCTGAACCTTTTTGATGGAAAAGTTTGTGATGTGTAATGAAAGCTGGACTAACTCTAAGCAACAAGAGCTACATAAAACTTTAAATTACATTTCACTTACAGCAAAAGACAGAAACATTTACTTCCCCCACATGCTTTTCTTTCACACAAATATTAAGATTGTGGTTGAGGTTCTCATTTTATTGACGTCTATGGCAAAACTCCCATTGATTTGGTAACTTTAGATTGCCTCCTCTATGTATCGTGAACAGAATGAAGGGTTATACCACAATTCATAGAACTTCCTGCTGTTTCAGTACCTAAGCATGAAATAAAATGTCAGTTTTGTGCCTTGCTTAGCTTTTTGAGTAAACACTGTGAATCACTCTAGCCACTGACAACTTTGAGCTTGTTAGCATGAAAATGTATTTTTGCTCCTTTACTACCATTATATTTCCAAATGTTCAAAATAATATACATTTACTCCTTCACCTTTCAGAGCATGACGAATGCCTCACAAACCAACAGAACTGCGATGAAAATGCACTGTGTTTCAACACGGTGGGAGGGCATAACTGTGTCTGTAAGCCAGGTTACACAGGAAATGGCACTGTATGCAAAGGTAAGGTATCAGAACAAAAACTAGATTGTATTTCTAGTCTTCAGATGGAAAATTTGACATCAGACGGAAAAATGCAAGAACGACAAGTGTACTAGGGATGTGCACGAACAGCTCATTCAGCCATGAGTGGGGCCGAGGTCAGCTCCTTTAAAAAACAGGTAATCGGGACCTTACCTACTCCTCCGCCACCCCACCGCTTTTCCAGGCGCAGCACTCATTGTTCAAAAGGACCATGTGGCTGCAGTATGTACATGGCCGCTGCGAATGCACAATGGCCATATGCGTGCCGACACTGTGCTCAAGGCTGCTGAGAGCAGCGCCGCAGCCACACGTGGCCTTTTGAACAGCAAGCACCATGCCTGGAAAAGCAGTGGGGTGGTGGAGGAGCAGGTAAGATCCTGCTTTTTAAAGGAATCCTCCCCACGCCCCACTGAACTGGTTCAAATACTGGCGCCTGAACTGATTTGGCACTTCCCTAAGGAGGCGCCGAACTGGTTTGGGAACATCCCTGCTGTGTACCTCGAAGGTGAATTTGAGTCATTCAAGCCTAATACCCTTAAACACAACCATTTGTTGGACTCAGTGAAATAATTTTAGCATTAACAAACAATTTTAATTTTAATAATTTTAGCATTAATAATAATTTTAGCATTAACAAGCCTTATAAGTAATGTGGTTAACACCATCACAAGCAAATGCAATGTAATGTAAGCAATGTAATGTATACCACCATATGCAGATTTAGTGGAGAATACTGAGCAATTACAACTCCTTGACACATGCATTTTTCTAATAATATTGTAGCAAATACTTTAACTAACCAATCTAACCAAGATTGACTGAAATACTACTGCAGCTCAGTATGTAGGAGAGGGGGCAGAACGTCAAAATCAGTCGAATTTCAGACATTTCCATATTTTGCAAATGATACATAGGCCTTTGCTGCCTGCAAAATAAGTCACCATCATTAGCAATAACTGTTAAGGCTCCAAGTTCAGCCTAAATCATCATACCGTAAATCAGGTGCCCTTTACATTTTGTTCATAGGTTCATACCATAACATGAAGTGTAATCTTTTAAGCCCACAACAAGGTTAGTCAGGCTAATCATGTGGACCTTTCCCATGAAACAAGCTTCCCTCTTAGCAGGGTGTCAGTTCCATGGGAAAGACTCCTGCAGTTAACTTCACCCACACGTTTGTTGGCCTTCAAACACAAGGACCATTAAATGAACTCATTGAAAAGAGTTTGAAGGAGCTCACAACTAATGTAATTAGGCCTTTGCTTATTGAAAAGAATTTGAAGGAGCTCACAGATAATGTAATTAGGCTTATGCTTGGTTCAAAATGTCAGATTCCATCATGATATATGACCAGACAGTGACAATGTTGGGACAGGCCATGTTAACCATTGAGTTGCAGGCTCAGAAAAAACTACAAATCCCAGAACTACCCGCAACACTCACAAAAAGGGAATTTAATGGTAGTGGGGGAAGTGCCATTTAAATGGAAGCCATGGAAGCTAAGGAAGCTTTTTGGGAGTTCCCTCCAGAGTGAAGAGGATGCACAGTAATTTGTCCCCGTCACTCCCAGAAAAAAGAGGGTGAGGGTGAGAGGGTAGGGCCCAACAGATTTTTGACAGAATTTTGGAATAACAGCAGAGGAGGGGAACCCTCTGACAGTTCTAACTGTTGGAGGCTCTTTGCTGTCATTACTGAGCTTATTCCAATAATGTCTGACAGAGGGTATGTTGGGTCCAATACAATGTACTTTTGATTTTTCCAGCTCATGGATCAAAACATGACAGGCTGGAAGGTTGTAGTGTCTAATGCATGAGCAAGAAGAGCCCAATTTTCTGTGTTCAGAAACTGCCCTTCTGTTTGGCCACAACACAACTACATATGTGAGACTATCACATTTATTTAAGAATTGGGCTGATATGTTCTGCAGTGTAACACAGGAGGTGGAGGCCTGCCTGTGGGGCTTTAAATCACCTGACAACATGGCTGTGCAAAAGGGCAGTACTGGTACTACTGACTCTCGCGTAATCCCATGCCATGTGTTACTTTCACTGGGAATGATGGAAGCAGCACACAATGTGCAATCGCGTAAGAATCAGCAATACTAGGTAAACCTGTCCATAAGCCTTACTGGGTTACTTAGAGCCCCACAACAATACAGGCAGGTCTGAACCACTTGGGACATGTCGGCTGGGGCGTCACACTGCGGGACATATCAGCCATTGTTCAATGCTTTTTACAAGAATGCAAAGTCATCCTGTCATGATTTTTCTTTTATGGTTTCAGCCTTCTGCAAAGATGGGTGTAGAAATGGTGGAGCCTGTATTGCATCCAATGTCTGTGCCTGTCCACAGGGATTCACAGGGCCAAGCTGCGAGACTGGTGAGAAATATTCTCATTTACATTCCAAATGAATCTGGTATCAATGCATGAAGTCATCCAAGAAAATGATAATTCAGATTGATATCTCAAAAGCACAATGCTTTTGAAGGTGAAATAGTACATATGCTCTGTGTTTTTCATCAGTGAATTCCTCTTGTATTAAATATGGTGGGGTTTTTTTGCCTGATAAACAGGTGGATTGAAAAAGCATAATCTTGCAAGTATAGAGGATGGTTACTCTCTCTTGTCCTGCATATATTTCTCTCTCTTTTTAACATTATATTATTTTAAACTGTTTTTATCAAGTTCAGACCCTAGAGGTTGATTGGCATTATTGTTATGCATTTCAAGATAAGTTAAATTAGCATCTATCTGAGGTAAGCATGGATTGTATACACAAAGCGAAAAATACTATATTCCCCCACAGTTTTGCCCAATCACAAATTAGCAACAGCAATGACAACATTAGCAACATCAAAAGCAACAGTTGTGGAACCAGGTTACACAGTAAGGTCATTCACACAACTGGAAATGATGGTAGGGGGGAGAGCTGGTGGGGTGACAGGCTCCCACCTGTCTCCCCTCACACAATAAAAGTTAGTAAGAAGGATCTGCCACTTGCACGGCACACAAGCTGTGCCTCAGCAAGTGGCAGAGCAGGGAGCTGGAAGAGGAAGTCCTCCAGCATCCCACATTGCACCTTGCCAGGAATGTGGTGCATTGGGGGATTTCCCCACAGCTGAGTGCTCTAGCTGGCAGCCCAAGCAGACATGACCAGGGTGGAAGGGCACGCTTGCACCATTCTACCCAGGTAATAGCCTGGGGGGAAACCTCGGGCTACCCAGTGGGGCAGCTCCGCAATTGGCCTCAATCCTGATGTTCCACACAAGCAGCCCTACCTGGCTAGGGCTGTGCAAGTCCAGGTAGGGCAGCTCATGTGAACAGCCTCAGTGTGTTTAAAAAATTTGGGGTAGGATATGGAATTCTCCATTTGACAAGGTCCGTCTGGACCCCTTTTTAAAGCAGTGGCAGCGAGTACAGGTGGGGATGATGGGGCAGAGAATGAGCTGCAATTGTTTCTCATTCCCACTCTTCTCTCCTGCCTGGCTGTCTTGCTCTCTTTTGCCTTGATCTGCCTCTGTGCTAATTCCAGGCATGCAGAATGACTATTCACTGGGTTGGAGATTGAAATCACCAACTCAGTGAGTGGCTAGTTTGCATGCCTGGGGTTAGTGAGGCAAGAGACAAAAAAGTAGTCGGGTGGGGTAAGAACAAGCCACACAGGGGCGTAACAAGGCTGGAGTGGGCCCAGAGACAAAATTTTAAAATGGGCCCCTCGCTGATGCACACACACACTTCACAATATAGTCATGTGACTTGCCTCATGTGACTTGCCTCTGGGGGGCCCCTCGAGGCGTGGGGTCCCCCAGGCAGCCGCCTCCCCTTGCCTAATGGTAGTTACGCCCCTGAAGCCACAGTTACAGCTCATTTCAGCCCCTCCCCCATCTCTACCATTACTAGCTGCTGCTGTTATAAAGGAGAAAGGTTCTTATGATGGCACATTTCTCACAAGTCAGTGAGTTGATTTGCTTCATGCTTACAACAGTTCACACAAAAAACATTTATACGCAGTCTGTTCATACAGGCTTTCTGAGGAATAAAATACCCACCCATTCTTGAAAGTGATTTCAGCCTCTGTAAAGAGGTATAGACTCTTTAAAACTGTGACTCACCCACCAAAATACATGATTGTTTTGTTGTTTGTTCTTATACAGTTGCATCAAAATAAGACTTTGTAAACCAGATCATTATTTTAAAAGCCACCTCTCTCCTCTGCCCTTGAACTGCCTGCCTATCATTAAATCCTAAGAAATTGGATTAATTCCATGTATTCCATTCTGCTGTCTGGTTTGAAATCAAATAGGTGCTGTATATATTTTTTTTCTAGATTGCTTGTGAGTTTTTCCTTCTTGGCAAATTAGTAACTTTTCCTTTTGGCAAATTAATTCTTATGTCATTTTTTAATAAGGAAGGTATACACCATATGTCTGACAGTAAATGTGAAAAACTTCTTGATATTACAACTGGCATCCAAAGGTATACTGCCTCTGAAAATGGAGGTTCCACATAGCTATCATGGCTAGTAACAAGTGACAGACCTCTCTTCCTCTATGAACATATTTGAATTCTCCTCTTTTGTAGTTATCTCAGCTATACTAAGTCAGTATGTGTTTCCTCTTTGGATGGACCTGTTATCAAGGTAATTCTTGTTGATGAAAGTGTAAATACTTGTAAAGGTCATCAAGACAGGCCTGTCTTCGTATACCACTAGCCCATCTGGTGGTGACTAGGGAGCAGGCCTTCTCTGTAGTCGCTCTTGGGCTGTGGAATGCACTCCCTATAGACGTTTGTGGTTTAATATCGTTACCAGCCTTCAGAAGAGCCCTTAAGACACATTTTTTAAAATCCTGGCTTTTAACAATCTTTGAATGTTTTAAATTGTTGTTTAACTTTTTAATTTTGTCTTTATTGTTTATTGTTGTGAACTGCCTAGAGCCTTTGGAATCAGGCAGTATATAAAATAAATAAATATTTATTAGGGATATGCAAGCCAGCTCACACCAACCTGGTCAAAGCTGTACGTGTTCAACCCGGACTGCCCCCAGGGGGTATACTTGTAAAGGGGATTCCCTAGCCTAAGGGGGCTGGGTGGCGAAAGAGGAATCCTTTACCTTTAGTTTCCCAAAGGCAAGGACAGAGGTGGTAGAAACTTTAGATAGAAAGTTAGAAAGATACTTTATTATGGTTATTGACCCAATCGCACAAAAGAAAGACAGTACAAATCACAGTAAAGATAACACAAATAATACAAAATATAATGTCAGGGTCTTCATAATACTGATAACTCAAACCACCTCAGACCTAATCTTACATGCGACCACACAGAATTTGGCCACACAAAGCATCATGGGTACACAACGATCAGCTAGTAAAAAGGATGCATACCCATCACCCATTCTAACAGGGATATCTAATAAGAGGGGGGAGATAAGAGAGATACAGATATCCCTATAAAATGAACAATATAAAAGGAGGTGCATCACAGTCTCAACGCCTTGGCCACAAGGACAGATCCGGTTAGTGATAGGGATTTTGTGACTTCCTTAGGGCTCTACTTAGAGTACCTAGATGTGTCCCCAATGCATTATTAAGGTTCGAGTTGGGTGTTCTGAAGATCGAGGTCTGGGCCTGGTTGTCTATTCTGACCTATTGGCTTAAAGTCAGATCCCCCCCCCCCCCCGAGGATGGATTTCTCTTATCTTGGCTGATGTATTCCAACCCACTTGGGACCAGGCTATCCAGGACAAAATTGTGTCCTTGGGTCTGTCTGTGGACTACCTGATCCTGTTAAGTCACAACCAGGCCAGGCAGATCCTGAAACAAAGACTCTTGGACTTCGAAATCCAACAAGAACTTTCCCAAATCCCTGATTGTACTAAAAGGAGGCTGGGTTTGAGCAGTTCTAGTTGGGGCCCTGCTGCTTATTTGAATGCCTTGAGCTTGACATGCTATCAGAGGGCCTTTTTTAGAGCAAGACTTGATATGTTACCTTCAGCACTGCTCTCAGGTAGGTTTCTGGGGATTCCTAGAGAGGATAGATTATGCCCATGTGGTATGGGGGAAGTCAAATCCATCCAACATGTTTTGTTGCGCTGTCCATTATATAGAAATTTAAGATGTTCCTTACTTACTCCTCTTCTGACACCCTTCCCAGGTTGCTCTGGAGATTTTTATGTTTCCTATCTTCTTGCGGATAGAACTTTAGATGTCACCTTAAAGGTGGCTAAATTCTGTTCTATTGCAGTACTGTTGCAGCAGCGAGCTTTTCCTTGATTAATTTTAAAATTTTATTGATCATTTGTTTGTGCATATTCATCTATATATTTAAATATTTCACTTCCTTATTGTATTTTTCTATGCTATGACATGTTTTGTTATGTTATGTTATGCTGACCTTGGGTCGCAAATAAAGAACTTTGACTTTGACTTTGATAGGGATTTTGTGATAATGGCGCAGCGGGGAAATGACTTGATTATCAAGCCAGAAGTTGCCAGTTCAAATCCCTGCTGGTATGTTTCCCAGACTATGGGAAACACCTATATCTGGCAGCAGCAATATAGGAAGGTGCTGAAAGGCATCATCTCATACTGCGTAGGAGGAGGCAATGGTAAACCCCTCCTGTATTCTACCAAAGGCAACTACAGGGCTCTGTGGTCTCCAGGAGTCAAAATCCACTCAACGGCACACTTTACGCTCCAATACAGCCAATGGGAGTGCTTTAAAGGATGCAAAGGAGAAGGCCCTTCTCTGGGAAACTTCTATTTGTTGTATTTTTGAGTACATGTTAAAATAAATGGCTTTTCAGATTGATTGGCCTTGCTAGACCTAATAAGAAGGGCAGTCTGACTCTTATGATTGACTGGAGTATATTTCCATTCTGTAATTCTGACCATAAATCTTTAGAATAATGCAGAGGAAGCACTTTCAGAAGCACTACCTTCATTCTACTTGCAAATATGTCTAATTTAAAAAACAAAACAGTCACTGACCTGAATTTCATTGAGAAAATATTCACTGGTCCATTTGAGAATAATGGCTTTGTTGTTATTCTGTATTAACTGTAGCTATCTGAATAAACATTGCCCACTCTCTTGCTTTCAATGGAGGTGCATCAGAATTGGAATGCATTCATGCTTTCCTCTCTCAGATTCATTGAGAGATGGGAATTCCACCCACCCCTCCCCAGATCTTTTATTTGTAACTATTGGACACCATGAGAGAGAGGAAAAAAGACACAACTGGTAGTCTGTTTCCAATAGGCAGTCAGAGAAAGCAATGAAAAAATACAGCACATAGCTTTCTGGTCCTGAAACACTGGCCTCCACTGATCTTGTAGTTGCTAAAATTGCCATGTATTTTTACTGCTTTTACAGTACTCTATTTCTCCTTTCCCATCACATTAGACAGCAGCAAAGTTAGCTTAGCTTTTGAAAACCCCTACTAGGAATGTATCAAATATTTAACAAAAAGAAGTAAGGATGCTGCTGTAATATTATTGGGTTCTGAATGAAGGAGACTACAATCTGGACTTGAAGTAGATACCTTTTATTAATTCATACAGCTTTGCTTCTGAAAGTTCCCACCAGATTTAAGGAGTCTTCTGACTGAAGTTCACATTGCTGATTTGCCAAATTCCTCTATGTGCTTGTGTTTTGTGGGTACACAACTGCATGGCAGAATGATTAGTTTGAACCAGTATGATATAATATGGCCCAACTTCAGTGGGGTAAAAAGAGCCTTTTATATAGTAAAATAATCCGAACTAGCTTAACCCTTGCAGAGCATCTGTGCACTAGTACTTGATTGCTCCCCTCACCCCCTGCCACAGCCCCCCTCACCTCAGAGGTCTCTCCACTCTCACCTGAGCCGCACTCCTGCCCTCCTCCTCCATCTGGTTGCTTCCACCCCCCTCGCCCTTCTTGGTCACTCCTCCAGCTCTTTACTCCATCCCCCTCACAGCGTTGCTGGTGCCTATTGGCCAGGTTTCAGCCCCCTATCCCCTGAGACCTCCCCACCCTCACCCAAGCCCCATTCTTGCTCCTCCCCACAGGAGCAGCAGTGGTTGACCGTGCCTTCCTCGCTGCCACCACTGCCATGGCTGCTCATTCCCCTGAGGCCACTGACTAGGGATGTCAGCGGAATAATGGCGGGGAGGCTCAAAGGCAGCAGGGTGCCGCTTTAAGAGCGGGGGAGGGTGTACTTACCCTCCCGCTGTCCCTCCTCCCGGCTTGGCATCATTATTTTTTTAAAAAAACTAATTGGGGTGGCAGCATACCTTCCTGCCACCCCATTGCCCCCGTTGGCTGGATATGGCCAGAAGTCCCCTCTCTCTCTCTCTCTCTCTCTCTCTCTCTCTCTCTCTCTCTCTCTCTCTCTCCTCTTCCTGAGTTAACATCTTCTTCATCTTGTTTCCTCATTTAATTCACACTGTAGCCTCCTTATCCTAAGGAGGCTCTTTCCTCCCTCACGACTCCTCTCTTCACAGACCCCTGCCTACTATCCTTATAGATAGATAGATGATAGATGGATAGTTAGATTCCTATTCAAGAACATCTTCCGACCAGTAATAGTTGCATTCTGTCATGGCTCAGACTTCTGACTCATAAGAGTCAGAGCAGGGACGGGAGGATTTGCCTGCTAGTGAGGGCTCAGAGGCACAGCAACAGGAGTTGGCAGGGAGACCAGACTCTGGAGCTGAAGATTCGCAACAGCTGCCAGACATGATTTATGATGGGGAGGAGCCTGGGATTTCACCTGTCTTGAGAAGATGGCTCACGAGGGAGGCTCAGTGGAAGTCACACAGGCGCAGGAGATCACTAGAGAGGAAGCCGAAGTGCTGACTCAGGGAAGCCTGATTGACTGCTGGTTCTCTTGAGCATATATATTTGGCTCTCAATTGCTCAGGTGCTGTTTGCAACTTTCGCTGGTCCGCAGACAGTGTGCTATTGAATTCCAAAACTTTGTCCAAGTTCCAGTTTGCCTTGTTTATGCTTTCCTGCTTTGTTCTGTTAATTCCTTGCTTCTGTTGTCCCTCTCTATTTTCATTCCTTGCTCTGTGTTTTCCTTTTACTTATTACTCAGTTATTGTTAGAGGGGGGTACCTAGTTCAGTTTAGGGGACTTAATTCATTTACTGTTTTTCTTTGTGAGCCTTTTGTTTTTCACTCATGCAGTTACGCTGCCGCTTTCTGTTAATTCACCAGGGAGTGCTGAAGGGGGTTGTAAATCCTGTTGGGTTAGCCGAGCTTACAGATTTACGACACATTCCAATTTACCTTAACCTTCACAGCTCCTCCTCCCTATCTGCATATGGAATCACCACTGCCCAATCACCACGATGCCACAGGCTCCTTCCCCCTATCTGCATATGGAATCCCCACTGCCCAATCACCATGGTGCTTCTGCTCGCAAACTCTCGCGAGAGCTGCCACACACAGGATTAGCCATGGGTATGCCTTAGAGAATTAGATAGATAGATAGATAGATAGATTACTGTCGTTAATCCTTGTTTCATCCCAGAGAATACCTGTTTAAATAATTATCTTACTATTGAAATAGGCTCTCTTTAGGGAGTACATTTAAGAACTGGTAATATTGAAACAAGGGCTCCTCACAGACACAGCTGGTACTACTCTGTAAATCTGAAGGCTTTTCTTCTCAGAGATCCCTGCCACAGCTCCCTCAGAAGATCAACTGCCAATTCCCAATTGTTTTTCTCCCCACAGAACCTTCAAAGTTCTATTTGTAGGAAGTACTTCTCTCCTGATTGGCAACTCTTCAAGTCACTCTGCCTGCCTGATAGAATTGGGGTTGCCACATGTCCAGATTGGCCTGGACAACCCAGGAATTGAACATCTTCTCTAGGATGTATGAAAAATGTTTTTCTGGACACAAAATGTCCAAGAATTTGATCAAGAAGACTGATTTTCCTGTTTTTCTGGTGCTTGTCTCAAGACATTTTAGCAACACAGTGTCAATGCTTAAAATTCTTACCATTTCTCTGGCACCAGTACTGTTGACTGGATAGGCTGGCTCTCTTTATATGGTCCAGTAAGCCCCTTCCCCTCCTTTCTGGATCATCTCTAGAGTTAGTAAAGGTGGTAGTGAGCCTCTGGGTTTTGCTGAGAATATACACACAGAGAGAGACCCTTTTTCTCTAGTGCCATTGTCAGGGTCCCACTTCTCTCTAGAACAGATATTGCCTGATGCAACACCTGTAGTCTTGTGAAGGTCTCTCTTAGCCACAGGAAATATCCCTTGTGTGAAGTAAAAGGAAGAAATACACAGAGCATCAGGCCTTGAAACATGACTATCAATTGATTCTTACTATATCATTGCAACACAAAAAACGAAACTCTGCGGAAGCTCCACCCGCAGCTACTGCTCACAAAACAATATGAGCGCCTAATTGTCTCCTGTGCAAAAAAACTCTATAAGGAAAAATGTGTAAAACAGCTACCAAGCTCCACTGTCAAGCACTCATTCCAATCCTTTTTTTTTTTTTTAAAGGTAGGGTTTTAAAATTTGCCACCCCACCCTTTGATGTGTTCCGGAATTATCTCCAACAAAGGTGGCAACCATAGGTAGAGCCCTTTTATTATAACCAGGCTGTACACATTTATTGAGGCTATTCACGTGTGTGTGCAAAACCGGGCTAAGGAGCCCAGCCCAGTTTTGCATGCACATGTGAACCTCCGGGATCGTACTCAATCCCAGCATCACCATGGTGACAAACACGCCTAAGTAACCTCCCCTCAAAATGGAATTAGGAAAGCAAGTGCTGCCAGACTGCGGGGAGCCTGGTGAGAGAAGAAGGGATCCCCATGATGCACTGCACACTCACATAGTGCATTATGGTATTTCCAGGGGCTCGGATGACACATCCCAGCCCTCCCCTCTGCTTGGGTGCGTGGGGAATTGTCTGGGTGCTCAGGGAGCGCACCCAGTACAGGAGGAGTGGTTGTCTGTGAGGAAGGTAAGTCTAACCCGCCTTCCCTGCAGGGCTCTTTGAATCATTATCTGCTGCCATAAACAAGTTCTACATACTTGTAAAATCCTGGGAGTTATATTGTATTAGAAATATTGAAGTAAAAATTATACCATATAAATAGCAGCTCACTCAGATATGTAGTGTCTACACAGAAATTATAAAATGCAGGCATTATTATTTACAGAGTTGCAAGCATTTGGATGATATGGTGAGGAAACCTCTGCTCCCTAAAACTCTGGGTCTGTGTTACGTGTGAATGCGGCCATTCTGAATGATGGCTGAATGGAGCTTATGACTGAATGGGAGCTTGCACCTGGGTCTCCCTGGTTCCAGTCCAAAACCCCAATCCCTAAACCACATAGGCTACATCATATACACCTCTACTATTAGAGACACCCATGGGGTAGCAAAACTCATAGCTGTTTTCAAAGATGCATAGCAGAAAGTAGAGACTTGGAATAAAATTGAAGAACCGCATATATTGTATTTGGTGCCACCTCCTCTCAGACCTCTTCATCCCCTCACTCTGTAGCAGTTTGTCAATTGTTTCTTACTACATAGTATTTATATATTCCATAGAGAAATAACATGTTTTTTTATGATAGCATAGGGACTTAGAAAATCAGGCATACATCGTCACTCATTTTTGTAATTTCGTTTGCATACTTGTGTTTGGAAGATTAACATTCAGTTCAGGTCACTGACTTGCCTAGATAACTGCTATAGATTAGATCTCTCTGGTTGTGTGGAAGCTACTTTCCACTTTCTGTAGAAACTAAATATTTTGCATGTGTGACTGTAGCTCTTCACTGCAACTTCAAATTAATGTGTTCAGGTACATTCACCATGATAACAGAAAGATTCAGATTATGACTGTTCCAAGGGGAATTTTTGTTAAATCCTTTTAATTCCAGTACTTATACTTGCTTAGAAAAATGGTTTTATTAGTACTCAGAATATAATTTATTGTCAGAGCTACTACAAAGCTTGTTAAGTGCGGTGATACTGTTGAACCTGGTCTAGTATTTTAGCACTTATAACACCTCCAGAGAATTGCTTTCTTTTACTGCCTTGTTCAAATAGAAGCAATTGCAGCATACACATGGCCAATCATGTTCTCAGTCAGAGATTGCTAACGGCAGCCTGAACGGATTCTGTCCCAGAAGCAATTTTATCTGGCTCCTAAGTGGACCTACCACATTTCAATCAAAGTATGGTAAAGTCTGGCTACAGTTTTACTCAGCCAAATAATTGAAATAATTTATGTCAATATGTGACATCTGTCCTTTGTCAATATTCATTTTTTTTATTGTCCAAAGTCATATGGAAATATTCAGTTTAATGTCCTGAATATTTAGCTTCAGAAAGTCACCAAAAATCCTTAAGAGTGTCTTGATGGATGTCAAAATATAAAATTGAAATTATTTACATTAGTGGATGCACTATGGACTGGTTCAGACAACCCAACAAACTGTGGTGCCTTGGGAGGGTTCAGTTGCATTCCAGTCCAACTTTGTTGGGTCAGCAACTGAATTTTCCTGAGCATGCCTGCCCCACACTCTCTTGAGCACTACTGATGCTTGATTAAGTAAAGCAACAGCTCCAATGTGTCATCTGAACCTGCCTATCGGTTAAACAACAGTTCCGGAAGTGGCAGCAAGTACGGGTAGGGCTGAGGTGGCGGAGAATGAGCCATATCTGCAGCTGATTCTAGCTTGTCTCACACCCACCCCAACCTGGCAAATACCAGACCTCAGTGGAATGAGACAGGAGACAGTGAGGCAGTCTGGCAGAGGAAGAAGACTACTACCACTAAGAATATTTATATACTGCTCTTAACAAAATTCTCAAAGCGGTTTACATAGAAAAATAAATACATCTGTGGCTTATCCCCCGACACTTCAGCCCCACCAGTACCCTATCACTGAGTTCCAGGTTTGTTGAGTGATGAAGCTGTTGTTTTACCTCAGCAGGATTAAAACATTACAGCTCTGCTGAGAGAGGAATGAGCATGCAGGCTGGAGAAAGCTCAGGCTGCATTCCCAACTGTTGGGGTGTCTAAACTAGCCCAATGAGTTGCAAATCACTTGGTTCAAATTCCAGCTCACCATGGTTCAAATTCCATCTCAAGCACAAACTTACTGGGAAGACTTAGGCTAGCCATTATTTGACAGTGCAGCTACCAGTCTGTACAATGGGAATAATACTTCACAAAGTTCTATAGTGAAAGAAATGTATGTACGTGAAACCCTTTGCACACTTAAAATAATCTCCTCCACTCTCTTTCCCTAGATAGACAGTTGTACAGCCATTGTTAGCCGTAGTTTTTATGACTTCCCACATGAGTTACAAGTCCAGTACTTGACTGGCAGTCAATTTTGGTGCGTGTCAGAGAGGTATGCAATTCACAATTGTGGCTTTGTGATGTGCTTTCTTATCTTATAGAAACTACACATGTTCTTAGACATTTAAGACTTCAGACATACCCGCCCATCAAAGCAGAGTCGAAACTTCAATAGAGTGGATAGGTCCAAAGGACGCACACTGCCCAGCTTTCCAGAGCCACCTGGTCCTAAGAAGGGCCACCTTGCTCCATCCTCCTCCCCGGCTGCCTGGAACAGAGGCAGCGCTGCACATCCCCAGCACACTGCACGACCTGCTGCTGCTTCTCAGCCATGGCTGGAGCATGCTGGTGAGGGGGGATGTCAGCAGGAGAGCAAAGTGGCCAGCATAGGCGGCAGCAGTACTGCCAACCCACTGTGTATGTACTGCCCACTGTGTATGGTGCTCCTGATGCCCCCTGCCACTTCCCAAACCCAGTGTCTCACCTGGCTGGATTGGGGGGTGGGGGGCTGGTGTTGCTGAAGTGCTGGCATGCCTCTGCTGCGCCATAGCTGGAGGGGGATTGAAGGGGCAGCTTAGAGTTTGCACCCAGGCTGCCTTCAGCCTCACGACACCACTGCATCTAAGTATTGATATCTGCCACTTATGCATTTAGGTTGGCCTTCAGAGTGCCAGAAAGGGTTCCCCTCTGAAATAATGCCCTGGGCTCAGTTTATAGAACACCATTTTAGGTAAACAAAAAGTCTTCATGCAAGCCATATGTTTCACAAAGTAAGACATGATCTCAGTGCTAGGGATTTGTCACCTTTCCTAAACCACTGTATTAGTACACCTATTCTTTTAATTTTATATTACAAATATAACTCTCATATTTCTCTCTATATGCATTTCAATATGCTATATAAATACAAAATTTACTTAGAATTTAGAAATACTTCATAGCTATCCTATAAATAGTTGAAAGTAAGTCTCATTGAACTACCTCTGCATACTACAGAGTGCTCACATACTGTGCAGCGAGCCACCTGTCTAAACCACTGGCGTGGCTGCTGCTGCTGAGCCTTTTAAACCCTGTCGGCATGGCTTGTGAAGGTGGGGAAGCTCTATGGCTACTGTGATCACACACTCTTTAGTAGCTATGGAGCCCCTGCCTTTGTAATCCATGCCAACAAGGTTTAAAAGGCTCAGCAGCAGCAGCCACGCCAGTGGTTTTCAGCAGCAAGGTTTTAAAGGCTCAGAAGCAGCAACTGTGCCTGTCACTTAGACAGGCAGCTTGCTTTGAAGTATGTGAACCACTATATACAATTGCCAATCAAATAGCAAAGAGCTAGGGATGTGCAGAACATTCCAAGCTTGGAACGTTTGAACTCAAAACAATTCCAAGCTCAAAACAGAACACCCTTCAAATGAAGGGCCTGTTTCGATCTTGGAATGGAGTGACCCAAGTTGGAACATTCCAAGCTTTATGATCACCATTTTGGTAGGCTATCTTCCCCTTGCTCCCTGTTTTTGGCACTGGCTCCCAATTGGCTTGTGATCTCCTTGCTTCTTGGTTGGCTTGTCACAATACAAATCAAGTTGATTTGTATAACAAGCCAACCAAGAAGCAAGGAGATCACAAGCCAACCAGGAGCCAGTGCCAAAAACAGGAAACCAGGAGAAAATAGCAAAATGGTGTTTGGAACATTCAAAACGTTCCAAGCTCATTCTGTCACAACTGGCTTGTGACAGGTTGCTCTGGTGGACATTTGCATTCTGTTCCGAGCTCTAGACTAAAATAATTTTGTTGGACTGTAGTTTAGGCAACTTGGAGGTCTTCAAGTCCAACACTTCCCCCATCCCTGCCCATGATCAGTGCCAGAGTGGAACTGTTACTTCTTGTGATCTGAACAGTATGTCTCTGTTAATGCAGCTAACTCTTACATTACCTTTTTTAGAAACTGTATTGCACTCCTGGCTTGTCTATAACTGCAACTTGTAAACTGCTAAGAAACCTAGACCATTTTCACATGTACTACTGCCAAACCAAGTCTCTCCATTATATACTTGTACATTTGATTTTTCTTATCTAAATGCAGGACTTTACGTTTGTCTCTGCTGAAATTAATCATATTGGTTTTCATTCTGAGTCTCTCAAGATTGTTTAGAATCTTGATCTGGACATACAACTCTTGTGTGTGTCAAAAGTTTTGAATCTTGCACGTGCCCATGCACGCAAAGGATTGTACTGTTGGGCAGCTGCTGCGGTCACGAAATAAACTGAGGAAGTGAACAATTTCTGCTCTGAAAAAATGGTTGAGATAGACACACAGCTAAGCTTGCTATGGTGGCTCAGTTGGTCTGCACAGCTCAGGATAAAGGCAGGCAGCAGGCATCTCTATTGAAGGAAAGATTACTGGGAAGACTCAATGAGGTCTTTTAATATGTGTTATGATACGCACCATCAGCTGAATAGAATGAAGAGGAACTTCATTCTCAAGAAAATCTTCATAACTCAAGAAAGACTCTGTAATGGATCTGAATTTTTGGATACATTTTGAAGAACATAGGAAGCTGCCATATACTAAGTCAGACCATTGGTGTATCTAGCTCAGTATTGTCTTCACAGACTGGCAGCGGAACAATGAGAGAAGCAGAGGGATAAGTTACCCTTGGCCAAACATAGGTTGCTTACATGTGGAAAAAACAGCTTCTTGGGGATTATTTTCAAATATCTGTTTCTCAGTCATTTCTCAAGGAATCTGCACCAAATGTGAAAGTGGTAGCTGATGGCACATCACCCAGTTGTTCTCTGTCAAATCACAGGTTGATTCGACAAAGGATTTTGACTTGACCAATACAATGTTCAGGACTTACAATGGTAGAGGCACTTCCATGCCTGTATAATATAGTTAACTGAGACAATAATTATACCCATGACTTATGTCTGTAGCAAGCTAGTTAATAAGCTTTCTCACTAATGAGAGAAAAAGCTAGGACTGAATAGTTCTCAACTTCTTTTTAATAAATGAGATGAATTCTACTGAGCTGGTGTGTAACTGTAGGATCTTTTACATTCTGTGGTGTATCCTAGTCCTATATTCATAAATCAATCCTTCTTCCTCTTTTAATTAGTGTGCAAGATGAATGCATTCCCTTTTTCTACACATCTAAGTATAAAGTAGGTCACCATTAAAGTGTGCACTTTTCACCAAGAAAGAAGTGTGCCAGGATTTAACAAGTCAGACTGGGGTCAATTTCAGTTGGTCCTTTATGCCATAAAAGGAAATGCAATGTAGCGCATTTTTTTCCTAATGAACTTAAATGTTTTACAAAAGAGACACTGAATTTTCTATTCTACGTAATCACACAGCTGAAAAAACACCCTGAGCAGAGTGAAGAAAATCTTTTAGCTTGTAGTCCCAGACCTACCCAGAGTAAATCTCATTCAGCTGAACAGGACTTTCTTCTGAGCAAACCCGTGTATAATATTTACCTCTGCTTCCTGGGCAAAGAAGCACCATTTAACGTGATGGCTCTCTTATATTTAGTGAGTTGTGTGGCTCAGCCCAGCATTGCATCTCCCCAGTGGCTGCTGCTGGTGTCTCTTTGCGAGCCCATTTGGGGCAGGGGGCCCTTTTCTCATATTTTTTTGCAATGTACACAAACAAAACATTATTGAAAAACAGTTTATCAATATTTTAGTGAGAATGGCTGACATGATGAGGAAAATCACGCAAACAGCCAAGTTAAAATTTTAATTTCAGTGGGACTCAGCAGCCTAACCACTGAGCGGGAGGGTGCCATGCACTCTCTTGTTTGCCTCCAGCAGCCAAGCTGACAGGGAGAAGGAAGAGGAAGATTTAGCAAGCTGGAGGCAGTGTTCCCTACAACTCCCAGAATCCCCGGCTGCAATGGCTTTTGCTTGGGGATTATGGGAGTTGTAGATAACAACATCTGGGAATCCCTGTTAGAGGGAAGAGAGCAAATAAGCTTCTGTTTGGTTGACCCTCTCTCAGTTGGTTTGACTGCACAAGTAAGGAGGGGCTGGGGGGGACAAGGGCTGATGATCTGACAAAGGCTGAATATAACAATAACAACAAATCATCTCAATGGAGAGTGGAGAGCAACTTCTCCAGTCATTGCCTTGATTTGTCCTTCTTACTGCCCCAGGAACCAGCCGATTGGCTCTCTGCTATTTGCCTCCTTGTTTGTGCTCCGCCCATAGCTCTTTGCTGGGTGAAGTTGAATTCAACTGCAGTTGGCTGCTGTCTGGGCTAGTGAGAGGAGAACTATCTGAGCAATTGTAAGACAACTATTTTTAAATATATATATATGTGCTCTTTCTTTCTTTCTTTTTAGTGAGTAAGTAAGTGAAAGAAGGAAAGAAACCAGAGATGAATTTTAGTGTTAAACATATTTATTTATTTATAATATTTATATCCTGTTCTTCCTCCAAGGAGCTCAGAGTGGTGTACTAGGTTATTTTTATCCTCACAACAACCCCATGAGGTAGGTTAGGCTGAGAGATACATGACTGGCCCAGAGTCACCCAGTGAGTTTCATGGCTGAATGGGGATTCGAACTCGGGTCTTCCCCGTCCTAGTCCAGCACTCTAACCACTATGCTGTGCTGGCTCTCTTCACATAATGTGAAGAGCACATACATTTTTCTGGGGAGCAGGGTGTTGAGAAGTTTATACACTTGCAGTGCAATAAAATATCCACCTAATTTACCCACACAACTCTTTGCAAAAAGTTGCAGACTGAAAAGCATCCCCACCCCATTGGGGGGTCTGATTCTGTGGTCTGATCTAATCCAGTTGCATTAAAATAAAATTTTTCAAAATTGATACTAGGGAATGGCTTTAAAATCTGCTTTTACCCATCCTTGAATTGCTTGTTTAGCCTTAAATAATAATTAAAATACTACTAATATTAATAATACTACTAATAATACTTTTTTAAAAATCTGGTATAATTTTCTCTGAAATCAGATTGCCAGTAGATATGTACATTTATATTGCTTGGAATTTATTGGCTTTTCTTTCGGGATAGACTATTGGCAAAGTAATTCTTTTCTTTATGAGAAATATGTATTTGCCCGCTTGTCTAAGAAAGAATTTGAATAACCTATTGGGTTTGCAATTGTAATTCATGTTCATGGAGGCTCTACATAGCTATCATAACTAAGATCTAGTGATAGACCTTTGTGAATGTGTCTAATGCTCTTTTAAAACTATCTAAACTGTGCTCAGTTGAGGTATGTGTCCTTTTTGAGAGGGCATGTCAGGAAGGGAATTCTTATGCTATGTTTAAAACTTATGTTCCTTTGAGAACAAAGGTGTTTTGTCAATGAAATGTTTATAAGTCTGGCCATTATTTTATCCAGTTCAGTACTGTGTGCACTGGCTGGCAGTCTCTCTCCAGGGTTTCAGGCAAGGCAGAGATCTGTTCCTAGGCCTGCTTGGAGATGCCCCTTGTGTTTCCTTGGCTCTGTGGCTCTGTGCAATGGAATCATCAAAGTCTCAGTCAGGAGGGTGAGAGCTGATCTTGTGTTAGCAAGCTTAGCTTCTCCCCTTTGCTAAGCTGCACCACCTTTGTTTGCATTTTGATGGATGATGATGTGAGTGCTGTAAGTGATTCCTCTTAGGGAATGGGGCCATAGCTCAGTGGAAGACAATCTGCATGCAGAAGGTCCCATGTTCACTCACTGGTAACTCCACGTGGGGCTGGGAGAGACCCCTGCCTGTAACTTTAGAGAAGCTGCTGCCAGTCAATGCAGACATTCGTGAGCTAGATGGACCAATGGTTTGACTCGGTATAAGGCACTTTCCTATGTCACTCAGGTCAATACATGGTGAATAACCACACAAGGTTCAAGCTCTGTAGGATTAGGAAACTATTCTTGACTTCTTGTAACAGAACCCCCCAAATTATTGCATCTCTTTAAGTAGGGTGTGTGACCATTAGGGTGGGCATGGCTGTCGGACTGAGTGTGGCTAAGGGGGCTGCCTGCCTTTACTGGAGCATGAGGAAATTGTAAGAAAAGTCCCACCCCCAAAACCCTTTTGAAAAAAGGGGCAGCCTATCTTCATTCAGATTGTTACACCACTGGTGGGACTACTTTGAATAATTATCCTCATCATGTCAGTCAATTTAATAATGAGAGCCTTGGTGTAGCAGATGAAAAGCATATCTAGGACAGCATCCTGTTTCCTGCAGTGGTCAGACATACTTCCCGGGAGCCCTCAAGCAAGAAAAGAAGATATACCCCCTCTCCCACTGTTCTTCCCTTGCTACTGGTATTCAGAGGCATAGTATGATTACTAACCATTGACAGACCTGTCTAATCCTCTTTGAATACCAACTAAGCTAGAGGCCATCACATTATCACATCTAGTGGCATAAGTAGGATTCCATGATAAGTCTGTACTGGAATAGAGGTGGTTCCACTGTATTTTGTGATGAAAAACTGACAGCAATCAAATGAATCCCTTCTTCCTCACCCATGAATATTGCCTTTGTTTTTCATGGAAAACCCAAAGGCTTCTTCTTCAGTAATTCTGCAGATTACACATATAATATCATAAAAGACCACTTGACCACAATGGATGGTTTGTTCACTGGCTACCTCAGAAAACACGAATGTAGATTATGGCTGAACAAGAATAGAATTGATCACTTCCTCGTTCATGCAGATAGACTTCGATCACACAATGGGTTGATTGATTCAGATTGTGAGATCATATTCTCCTGCTCCCTTAACCTTACCTCCTCAGCTTTTTTGCTGAACCATGACATCAACAGAATTGGTTGTTTAAACCACCACTCCACAGCTTATCCAAACCTAGAGTTATGTTTTAACTGTGGGTTACAAACCGTGATAACACCTGCACTTGAAACAGAGGTACAGGAAACAGAGGAACAGCACGTTGGAGAACCTCCTCAGAGGGTTGTTGTTATTTTTAATGTTTGTTTGTTTGTTTGTTGTTTTTTAAAAGTCTTTAGCCAGTTATTTTGCTTACATTTTTTTTTTAAGCGGAAGATTCTCTGATGTTACATCACTTCCCACGGATGTGTCATCATATTACTTCCGTGATTCTCTGTGGGTACAATTTCCAGATTACTTTTAGAAATTAATTTTAAAACAACAGAGTCCACCCATACTAACCAACTTGTGGGACAACTTCAGAGCTCAACATTTATTTATTTTTTAAATCCCACAGACTTCAGTTTTCACCGATAAAAAATTGCATTCCAAGGCAGACCCCATTCTGATGGACCCAAAGAACCCAAAACTGGCATCTGTGATTCCAGATTAGATCCAATCTGATCTGGAATTTGTGATAGTGAATAGTTCTAGTTCTTATATGCTGATAATATCAATACCTCATTGTCACAGGTTTCTTTCCTCTCTGTCCAGTGCCCATCTCCAAATGTCTGTCTGATATTTCTACTTGGATGTTTCATTACTATTTCAAGGTCAATATGTCACAGACTGAGCTTTTCAGGTGTCCTTCTAACCACTGTTCTCATAGACTCTCTGTATCCTTTGACAATGTCACTGCCCTCCATCCTGCTAATCAGGATTCCACCCTTTGAGCCCTATATTCACAAGTTACATTGCTTTCCCCCATTTGCAAAAAATATGGCCATAACTACAGTGAAAACTGAACTGTCCAACTTCAGTGAAAACTCTGTCATGTTCTGCCTCAGCTACTGCACCCTTCTTTTCTTCAACCTTGCATTGTCACTCTTCAGTCCTCTTGCCTCTATTGAAAATGTCCCCGAAATCATTATTCATTTGAAACAGAGGTACAGCTCTGGTTTCAAATGCTGGATTAATCATGGGTTTTAAACCATAGGGGAAACATAGCTTAAGATTTTGACAAGCTGCAAAAAGATGGTTTAAACACAACAAATCACAGTGTCAACAGACACAAGCAGAAGAGATAATGGGAGGGAGAATGAGTGTGCTCACTCAAGTCATATTCAGAACCAAATATACCATGACTTATTCGATCATCTGAACCCACTCACTGAGGTGAATATTCAGTGATGGAAAAGCAATATGACAGATCATCCACTATGGATGCAATTTATCATACAGTTAATAGATTGGCATAATTCAAAAGCATCTTTAGGTTCATGGACGAGAAAGCTCAATTCTTTTGTTAAACCATACTCAATTGAAGCATAACTTTCTGACATATGCAACTCACCTTCTTTAATGTGCATCTCATAAGCAAAGAGAGAGGAATTAATTAGGGATGTGCAAACTGTTCGAAACCAAACCGGTTTGAAGTCAAACAGTTTCGGTTTGAACCGGTTCAGTTTGAAGGCTCAGGGTTGAGCTAAACCAGCTCCAGTGTAGCTCGACTCTGGACCAAACCCCCTGGCCTGGGGGGTTCGTGAATGAACATTTTTTTAACCCAGGCCATGGAGAGGCCCATTGCGCAGTTGTGGCAGCCTCCGAAATGGCTGCCACGCTGGAGGAAAGGCCTGAATAGACTGAAGAATGGCCAAACAGGGCCATTTTTGAAGGTGGGAAGGCCGGGGGGGGGAGGAGACGGACCTCCACAGACCCCCCCCCCGCACGTTGGAGAACCCCTTCAGAGGGGGTAATTTTAATTTTTTGTTGTTGTTAAAAAAAAAAAAACCTTCGCAAACCAGACCGGCAGGGTTGGGGGGGTGCCGGACCAAACTGGCCCAGTCTGGTTTGGGTCCAGTTCAGACTTGAACCAAACTGGGCCAGCCAGTTCCTTGCACACCCCTAGAATTAATGTATGCAGTAGCTAAATCTATACTAAAGTATTTTATTTGTTCTAGTTCTAGTTCTTGTCTGATAGGGAGGAAAATAAACTAGTCCTAAAAACAAAAAGATCTTTTGTTTCATTGGTAAAACGGGACTCAGTTCTCAGACTTCTGCTATTTTTTCTGCATACCTAGGCTCTCCACACAAGCAGTGTGGAAAACCTGCAGGGAGAGCGTGCTTGACCTGCTTTCCCCACACATGAGCAGTCAGCTCACCCTGGGCAGCCAAATCAGCCACCCACACAATTACTGGCTCTGTCACAGAGCCGGTTGGGGCAATGTGAGGATCGGGGGCTTCCTGGCCCCTGGGAGTCCTAGAATGCCCTGTGTGACTGCACGGGGCATTCTGGTGAGCCCCCTGATGCCAGAAGCCTTGTTGGAGCCTCCTGGTTGGGGGTCTCCTTGTGAGTCGCTGCGGCAACGCATGACTAACCAAACGTGGTTAGTGGAGCGCAGTTCCCCCCAAATGAGGAGGAATTAAGCAGGCTTGTCAGCAGGAACTGCACAGCTCCCACCAGTTCACACACGTGGTGGGAACCGGGCTGGGCTCCCCCAGCCCAGTTTCCACCATGTGTGTGAATAGCCTCACTGTCTCATCTGATCCCTGGTATGGTTCTTATTAGGGCTATGCAAGTTCAGATCCGGACTTTGGGAAGTGGTCTAGCATTGGTCATCTTGGAGGCTGTTGGAGATATTCCCAATCTGAAATAGGGAATCCTGTTTTGGATTGGAGTTTGGGAAATCCCCAAAACATTTTGGAGCTCCAAATGCTGGCGGGATTCTGCATTTCCCTGCCGATGGTGGCTTGGATAGCAGGGAAGGGCAGACAATCCTCTGCCATATATCTGCCTACCTGCTTGCCCATGCCTTTATTATTTTTTAAAAGTTTTTAGCCAGTTATTTTACTTACAATTTTAAAAAGAAAGCGGAAGATTCTCTGATGTTACATCACTTCCCCCGAGATTCTCAGATGTGTCATCACTTTACCTCCATGATTCTCTGTGGGTACAATTTCCAAATTACTTTTAAAAATTAATTTAAAAACAGCAGAGTCCACCCATACTAACCAACTTGTGGGACAACTTCAGAGCTCAACATTAAAAAATAAATAAATTCCCATAGACTTCAATAGGGATTTTCACCGATAAAAAATTGCATTCCGAGGCAGACCCCATTATGATGGACCCAAAGAACACAAAACTGACATCTGTGATTCCAGATTGGATCCAATCTGATCTGTTCTCATAGACTCTCTGTATCCTTTGACAATGTCACTGCCCTCCATCCTGCTAATCAGGATTCCACTCTTTGAGCCCTATATTCACAAGTTACATTGCTTTCCCCCATTTGCAAAAAATATGGCCATAACTACAGTGAAAACTGAACTGTCCAACTTCAGTGAAAACTCTGTCATGTTCTGCCTCAGCTACTGCAACCTTCTTCTCTTCAACCTTGCATTGTCACTCTTCAGCCCTCTTGCCTCCATTGAAAATGTCCCCGAAATCATTATCCAGACTATGTTAAGCCTTACTTATTGGCTTTTCTACCTGCTCCCAGATTCCAATATGTGTGTGAATAGCCTTTCCTTAAAGTTCTTCATGGCCCCATCATCTCCCAATATATCTTGCCCATGAATGTTGTTCTTCCACCTCTATACTCTCAACTGATTGGAGGTTATTCTGCTCCTTTACGTTTTAAATGAGCCAGTCTTTTACCTCTTGCTGCTGCTACTACTACTACTACTTATTTACTATTTACCACTACTACATAATATAAGATCAGCCCTGCTGGATCAGGCACAAGGCCTATCTAGTCCAGCTTCCTGTTTCACACATTGATCTACCAGATGCCTCTGGGGAGCCCACAGGCAAGAGGTGAGGCCATGCCCTCTCTCCTGCTGTTGAACCTTTACAACTGGGGTTGAGAGGCAACCTGCCTCTGAGGCTGGAGGTGACCAACAACCACTAGACTAGTAGCCATTGAGAGACCTGTTCTCAATGAAATTGTCTAAGCCCCTTTGAAAGCCATCCAAGTTAGTGACCATAGCCACATCCTGTGGCAGAGAATTCCATAGATTAATGTGAAAAAGTACTTCCTTTTGTGGGTCCTAAATTTCCCGACCTTCAGTTTCATGGGATGACCCCAGGTTTTATTGTTGTGAGAGAGGGAGAAAAATTTATCTCTGTCCACACTCTCCACTCCATTCATGATTTTATACACCTCGATCATGTCTCCCCTTCGTCGCCTCTTTTCTAATGTACTACTATTTATATACCCCTTTTCAACAAAAGTGCTGAAAGCAGTGTACACAGAAAAATAAATAGCTCGCTGTCTGAAAAGGGCTCACAGTCGAAATGGAAATATAAGGTACAGGGGCGTAGCAAGGTTGGAGGGGGCCCAGAGACAAGATTTTAAAATGGGCCCCTCGCTGATATACACACACAAACACACTTCACAATATATAGTGCACTCACACTCACATCCCAATTATGAATACGGTGAATATCCAGTTCACATTGAATCTAGTTTTTTTACTCTCTGCTCCTACCGATCTCCAAGAGACTCACATATTTCATAGGGGGTGCAACATGGGCAGGTGGTGAGTCATGTGATGTGCCTCTGGGGGGCCCCTTGAGGCAATGGGGCCCCATGACAACTGCCTCCCCTTGCCTAATGGTAGTTACGCCCCTGATAAGGTAGACACCAGCAATAATGACTGGAGGATTGTTGGTTGCTGGTGTCCAAGTTCACATGATCCTTTTCATTTCCATTCAAAACCTGCTCAAAACTCAGCTTTTCTGTGATTTCATTTAGCCTTCATCTCCTACTGAAACTAAACCTAAGAGCCCTTTCTCAAGATATGTGAGAAGGGCTTGAAAGGGCAAGGAGAGGGAACCTCAAAAATCTTACTTCCGCCATGGATGATCCTCTCCTTGTTGCTATATGGGCCGATTGCTGGCTTCTGCTGGCAGCAGGGAGGTTTGGGTGCCGGGAGGCCCCTGGAATTCCCATAATGCACCTCACAAGTATGGGGTACATTATGGGGAATTGCACGAAACCACCTGGGAGGCTGCTGGTATGTGGGTGCCGCATGGAGCCAGCACATGATCAGTTAGCCTGGGCTAATGATGCATTGGCACTCTTAACCCAGGCTAATAGCCAGGGCTCCCTTGTGGGTTTGCCACCACACTGCTGCTGGGAGCTGCATGGCTCCCAGAAGTTCTCATGCATAGTCACAGCTGGGCTGGGCTTCTCTAGCCTGGTCTTGCCTGCTTGTGAGAACAGCCTCTGAGTATGTAATTATTAAACTTAATGCAAGTTCTTCCTCTGTTTACCCTCCCTCCCTTCCTTCTCCCACTCCCACTATTGACTCCCTAAGTTGAACTTTAGATTGCATGCTGCTCAGGGCATTGTCTTAGCTCTGTAAAGCACAATGTGCATTAATGGCCCTATATTAATAAGAATATTAAAAACCATTTGGATCATTTCTATGTGAAAATGAATAGAAACAAGAACACAAATATTTTAAGGAGTTATATTTGAAATAAAAGGGTTTGATCAGGTGCATCACAAGCACGGTGCCCATGCATGCAAGGATGGCTATAGGGTAAACAGAGCCTTGCACCGCCCCCCAATCTGACGTTTCCAGCCTGTCCTCACATTTCTTGCCTGAGAAGAGGAGAGGTGTGCTGGATGAAGACATGGGAGGCATACTCAGGGATCACATTTTCCATAACAGCAATCAGGAGTGTGTTCCTCTGTTTGCCTATGCAGAGGGAGAGCAAAAGGACCAAGAAATGCCCTATGGCAATCTTTCTCTGAGCAGAGATTGGATTGACCCTTACTTCTTAAATATATAGTAAGGCATAAATAGAACATGAATGGAACACCTCAGCAATATATTATAATATAATTTCTTTCCACATATGAGGAGAATAAAGAATGACCTTCATAACTCATTCCAAGATCTTTCACTTATGAATTATAGTCCATTATATTATTACAGGAAATAAAAGTGTGTAATGACAGTAGCAATCCTTATAGCTTCCGCCTTCTTCCTTTCTCCCTTTTTTCATTTTAAGGGAAGCAACTATTTTTATATTTGGCCTAAGAGACGTATGTCAATTTTCAGTCTAAGGTTGTATATTTTGTTTATCACTAAACTCGTCTTTTAAACATATCCATAAATGTATATTTATTCTTTGGCACGAGAAGCTAAAGCAATACAATAGGCATACATATTTATTTATGGAGGGATTTATTTCCCAAATAATTTATAAATTTATATTTATTTGGGGAAATCTCAAAAAAATAAAGGGCAATAAAAGAGCAGTGAAGACAGATTTAATTGTATTGTTGTTCTAACAATTAGAATAATAATACAATTAAATAAGAAAATCAACAAGAAGAGAAATGCCAGGAGACCCATGGCTCCTGGCGGTAGCACGGTGGCAAACCTGCAAGGGAGCAGGTTTAACCTGTTAGTCCAGGTTAGGGATGCAAATGCTTCATTATCCCGGGCTAACTGATCCGTGTGTCGGTGCCGCGTGGTATCGTGATCGTGTGTCGGTGCCCCATGTGTCGGTCCCAGGCGGCATCCAGGTACTCCCCATAATGTACCGTGTACTTGCAAGGTGCATTATGGGAGTTCTGGGGGTCTCCAGGCCCCCAAACCTCCCTGCTGACAGCAAAAGCTGGCAATCATTTGGGCGGGTGATCTGCCCGCCCCCCCAGGAACAATGAGAGGATCATCTGCGGGGTTGGGGGTGTAAGCTTTTCTCCCCTTGCCTCTTCAAGCCCTTCTCACACATTGTGAGAAAGGGCTCCCTGACTAACAATGCACCACTGCAGCAAGCAGTACTTACTAGTGCTTCTGAAGAATTCAAGACTAACATGGCACCAGTGCTAGTGTGC
This sequence comes from Hemicordylus capensis, assembly GCF_027244095.1. Lineage (NCBI taxonomy): Eukaryota > Metazoa > Chordata > Lepidosauria > Squamata > Cordylidae > Hemicordylus > Hemicordylus capensis. The sequence goes on along the minus strand of NC_069661.1, from coordinate 180,788,919 downwards.
ATTGAGGACATTTTGTGGTGACACAGGGCTTCATGGGGAAGGAGAAGTCATTGAAATCTGCCTCCACTGCTAAGCCAGCAGTAGAGCTGAGTTAGCTGAACTTTTCAGAAGCACCAGTGCTTTGTTAGTTAGGATGTTAGTCTCTATGTGCAAAGGAGACCAGCTTAATGCACGTTGGTCTCCTTCGCCCAGCCAGAGCTGCAATGAAGAGCAGGCACTATACAGCGAAATGTCTCTCATGCTTCTCTGTGCCCCTGATTGCTATAGCTTGCTTCCTCTGCCTGCTGGGAGAGAGTCAGTTCTGGTTTGTTCCTCACTTCCTGGCTGCCGGAGAAATGGTCATTCAGGTAGATCTCATGGTGGGTGTCAATAGTTCAAAGACAGCAGTGTTAGCTGACGAGGACTGAGATGTTTATTGGCTCCTCCAGGGGATCCTGCCTGGTCTCCTTGCCTAGTCATGGCTGCAGTAGAGGATCAGGGCTGGATCCCCACAAAATCCCTCCTTTCAGGCCTGTAACTAGCCTCAAACGTTTGTTTGGGGGGATTGCAGAAGTCAGGGGAGGCAGGTTATAAAATGTTCAGTGCAAACAGTCAATGAGGCTGGGGAGGAAAGAGAATTTTTTGGTCTGGCTGGTACGCACCATGCCACCAGCTGGCTATGGGACTGCCTCATGTTCCTTGGTTTACCTGGTTGCCATGGGGTGCTTCATATCAGACCACTTGGCAAAATGTCATTGCACCCAGACCCAAGGAGACACGGATGCAGTTAATTTTGGTAAATCTGGCCACTTTGTTAACATCTCCAATTATGGACTTATTAAGGCATATGGATGAGATTGGCACGCCACCCCCACAGTGCGGGCACTCACAGGTCGGCCACACGTGTGGCCGCCTTACCCTGAGGCCTAGGGCGCTGGCACCTTGGCTCGAGGAAATTCGACCACTGCCGACCTAATGTCAGGTCCCTGCTGTCGGCGCTATCCCTCTGACGCTATCCAGCCATACGGAAGGAAGCCGCCTAGAGCGGGGTAGGAGTTGAGCTGCATCCCCGATCTGTCAAGCCTCAGGGGAGCAGCGCCTCCTAGTTGAAGCCAAAAAGCTTACCTAAGGTGCTGCACCAGTTATTTCCCAGTTTTTACCCGCACTGTACCTGCCACAGCAGGCGTTAGCCCCTGGTGGCGCAGTGGTTAAACTGCCGCCCTGTAACCAGAAGGTTACAAGTTTGATCCTGACCAGGGGCTCAAGGTTGACTCAGCCTTCCATCGTTCCGAGTTCGGTAAAATGAGTACCCAGAATGTTGGGGGCAATATGCTAAAATCATTGTAAACCGCTTAGAGAGCTCCAGCTATAGAGCGGTATATAAATGTAAGTGCTATTGCTATTGCTATTGCTTAATGCCTCGCACCCCACAGGCCCTCCAGGACCACTGCCAATCCCAGCCTTCAGCCAGCATGGTGTAGTGGCTAGAGTGCTGGACTAGGACCGGGGAGACCCGAGTTCAAATCCCCATTCAGCCATGAAACTAGCTGGGTGACTCTGGGCCAGTCACTTCTCTCTCAGACTAACCTACTTCACAGGGTTGTTGTGAAAGACAAACTCAAGTATGTAGTTCACCACTGGGCTCCTTGGAGGAAGAGCGGGATATAAATGTAATAATAATAATAATAATAATCAATGAGCAGCCGCATCCCTTCGTGTGAAAGGTGCACCCCATCACCCCTATAGAGTGCAGGCTGGGGGGAAAGTATGCCATCATGCGGTATGCAAACCCCCCCCCCCCCGTAGCAAGAAAGCGTGCAATCGCCGCCTTAACTCCCCGTCTAGCCCTATTGATCTTGTTTGGCCTGAGTCCCCCCCTCCATACTCTGCGCTGCGTGATATCAGACCAGAGTACAACCATGTCCGGGCACCATGCCAGCGCTACCTCCGGGTCCTATATGGTCTGTTGGGACAACGAGAATCCAGACTGACTGACTAAGTCATTGCCCCCGAAATGTAGCAGCAGGGTATCCGGTACCGGATTTATCTCAAGGAATTCGCGCGGCATTGGAAGGAGTTGGGCCCTCCACATGCCCCTCCTTCTGCACCACTCCACAGAGGCCCATTGCCCCAAGCCCAACTGCGTTCTGGGTTCGGTGCCCTGCACCCATTTCAATGCCCAAAAAATGAAGGAGCGGCCCTAGACGAGGACTCTGTCCCACTTCGCCGGAGACATCGCCCCTACGCAAGAGAGAAAGCATTAGTAAAGGGGTGCAGTAGTGTGCTGAAAAAAGGGGGGCGCCTTATGCTAGTGCACGTATTTACGATAGACCCCTGACTTCCAACGGCCCAAACGCTGTATCACTGTGCCCGAGAACCCCAGGTGCGCTGCCTCAGAGGCCGCCCCAATTCTGAATGAATGGGGAGACAAATGCCGCATAGTCACCCCCATAGCCACGAAAGCTTTCTGCATCACAGCCCAAAATTGGTATTGTGACAGGTGCCTGCCATCCGCGTGGATGAAGAGGCAACCCTCCACTTCCCTCCTGCCAGCTAAATATGCTTCCAGCGCTTGAACCAGACACAAGTGTGGGTTGACTGCCTTGTAGAGGGTGATGACCTGCCCTCTTCCCTTTTGATCTGTTTTGGAAAAGCGGAGCCGAAGCTCCGCCGAAGAGGGACTGAGGGTGAGGTCTCGCCTCTGCAGCACCCGCCCCAATTCCCTGCGTGCTCCCCTTGGGAGTAACTTACCTATTTGAAAGCTCCGAAGAAAGCCAACAGGGCTGCCGCTTGGAACAAGTCCCCCCTCGTATGAGGAAGAGCAGGTCCCATCTAACCGTTGTGATGCACACATAAGGGCCTCTGGGGTGACTGGCCGACGTTTCCCTGGCCCCGCCCTCCAACATACGCCACACCCGGAAATCGGCCGTGTGGTCTGGCAGCCCCCTGGCCTTCCCATAAAACACCAGCGCTGCCAGGTGACCCACCATAGTGCTGACTGCCAACCCGCATGTGTGGAGATGCACCAGATATTGCATAAGGTGCTCCGGCGGGGGGGGGCACTCCTGGCTGATCCCTACCTGCGACCTAAATTGGTGGAATGCCGCAACCCTCCTGCCCTAGGCTACCTAGGCCCTAGGTGCAATCGAGGCCTCGATCGCACGGAAGGCCTCTATGCTCCAGGGCTCCATAGCCACACGGGCATCCGGTCGGGGTATGCGGCCACTTCTGGAGCCAGCTGCTGAAAACGCTGCATCTGGAAACAAGACAGGGCATCCGCCAAGTCATTCTGCACCCCAGGGACATGATGGGCAGTAAAAAGCATGTTGTGGCGTAGGCAGGTCAGCACAAGGACCCAGACTCAGCCCATAACGCTCTTGGATCTGGAGGTCTGACTGTTGATTACCTGCACCACTGCGAGGTTGTCGCACCAGAAGTGCACGACCGAGTTTTTAAACTGGTCGGCCCATATGTGTGCCACTACCACTATGGGGAACAGTTCGAGGAAGGTGAGGTCCCTCGTAACGCCCTTGTCTGCCCAATCCCGCTGCCAGCACTCCGCGCACCACCGACCCCTCAAATAGAGGCCGAAACCTAGCGCTCCCGCTGCGTCAGTTTGTACCTGGAAATCGGCTTCCAACAGGTGCATGTCCCGCCAGAAAGACACCCCATTAAAATATGCCAGGAAGCTCTGCCAGATCTTCATGGCCTCCCTCATCTCTGCGGTCACCCTGATCCGGACGGGTATGCCGTCCACACTGCAGCATGGGCTTGACTGCGCATGCGTTTTGTGGGTGGGAGGGTCATCCCCAACCTGCCCAGCCCTGCTTTGTCATACCTGATTATAGGTGGTGTGCGGAGAAGCCTAATTGAGTGGCCCCGGGTGCCATCCCATAGGGTTGAAAGGAGGGCCGTAAGGTAGGCCCCACATCCAGACTCCCTGGGGTGACTCACCCACTCCTGTTCTGCCACCGTCCTGCTCTTCATAACCGCCTCCAGGCCCGGGTTCTGGTTTACGCTCTCCGCCTCTCCCCGGGTTAGGTGATAGCCGATGGTGGGTGGCAGGGGCCCCGCCCGAACCACCCGCGGCCTCGTCCCCCTTGTGCGCCTTCCGCTGCTTCTCCATGGCCTCTAAACGCGCAATGAGCGCTCTTATAGCCCCTAGTTCCATATCACCTTCACCATCAGAAGACAACTCAGGTGGGGCAGGAGGCTGCCTGGGGGGTCGCACCGGCCCCCCTCCCTTCTTGGTAATTGCTTTCTTGGGGCCCATCTAGTCACCTGCCGCCCGGTATGGGCCCCCGCTGCCCCTTTATTTTTTATTTATGTATTTATTTATACCACCCTCCCCCATGGAAGCAAGCCCCCCGCCGCCACTCACAACCAAACCTGAGACCGGGCACAGCCTGGCCTAATGATGCTCCTGGAGTTCTTATTCCACCACTGGGAGGTCTTGCTGAGCCCGCAGTTGCCCACGCCCGGAAGGCCGCGCGGAGCCCAGGCTGCTGTGGGTACAGGGAAAGGCGCCGGTGGGCAGATTGGCTCGAGGTGGGGGCCTTACGAGGACTCCAAAAGGCCCTAAATTAGCAGGGCCTTAAAAGCCCTATTAGCAGCCTGGCCCGGCAGCCCCGCCGCGAGCTGGGGCCTTAGCGGGGCCTTTCGGCTGCCCGACGTGCAAGGGAGGGGTGGGCTTAAAAGCCTGAAGCCCCAGACTACAGCCCCCAGCGCAGCCACCTCTCAGACCGCCAAAGCCGGCCACCGGCCGGGAAATTGCCCATGGATGGGGACCGCCTGGCCACCCAACGTGCAAGGGGGGTAGGCTTAAGCGCCCGAAGCCCCCGATTATAGCCCCCCGGCACAGCCGCCTCTTCTGCCGGCCCGGCAGCTCCGCGGCCTCGGCCTGCTGGATCTTGCCGCCACTAGCCGAGAAATTGCCCGCGGGTGGGGATCCGCCGCACTGTGGCGTGGCCGCCCCACTCGCAAAGAGGTGGGTGGGCTTAAAAACCCAAAGCCCCCGACTACAGCCCCCGGTGCAGCTGCATCTCCCGCAGGCCCAGCCACGTGTGCGCAGCTGGCCCGTGAGAGATGCCGCCGCACGTCCGCTTTCTGCAGCTCTGAGAGACAGACTGAGTAGGTGCCTGCGTGCTGGCCGCAGGCCTGCTCCGGCCCCACCCCCATGGAGGACGCTGACCAGAGGGAGTCAGTTCCCAGCGTCACGTGCTCCTCCTAGGGGGCTGAGGCAAATGAGCCGCGCCGCCTAGAGCGGCAGCGATCGGCTTGCTTTCATCCACACACATTTGTAGATGTTAGTCATTAGCCTTAAAATTCCTAATCCAGGGGAGATCTGCAAGCAGGAATGCGGTCTTGCACATCGATTTCCTTGCAGGATTAGGAACTGTATACAAACCTGAAGTAGATGTGCATAATTCAGTGCATCTCCCATCTGCATTACACTGTGTGAATAGGGCTGTGCATGTTGTCTATTTTGCAGTGTTGATGGAATGACTACCCAGTGCATGAATACAAATATGACAAATATTTATATGCTGCTTTTCAACAAAAGTTCCCAAGGTGGCTTACATAGATATAAATAAATAAAATTAAATGACTCCCTGTCCCCAAAGGGCCCACAAGCTCAAAAAGAAACATACGATAGACACCAGCAGCAGCCACTGGAGGGTTGCTGTACTGGGGATGGATGCCTCACTCCATGGAAATGCATCTTTCATTGTCTCGGATGCAACACCATGATGTAGGCACTATCTCCTGATCATGTTCTTAAGATTATGAACACATGTGATTGGGAACATGCGCTCTTGAAGTCAAAGGGACTAATGTCTAGGCACAAAGGTTTGGAATTAGTTTTTGTCATAGGTGGCAATGATTGCAAAGGAACCGTGTCGTTATTCTGACACACATACTTCCTATACCCAAACGTTGCTGGACTGACATAGGAAGAAACTTGTACTGCTGCCAGTAACAAATGAGTCAATCCTTGCTTCTTCCTTTCTGGAAGCTGTCTAGTCAGTATGTATTTTATAAGTGTGTACATTTAAAATGTAAATGTCTTCCTTTAAGACTGATTCTCATAAGTGTTTCTAAAATGGAAAAATCACTACAGTTTGCATGCAGAAATGATCTTGTGAAAGCACATAAGTGTTTTATCAGAACCTGGCAAATACTGGAGAATAATACTGCAGTAAATAAATGGTCATAGAAAGAGGCTCTTATTTCTTCTTGTTCACTATTAAAGGGTTACACTTAATGGATGCCATGATAAGATAGCAGCAGGATGCACAGAGATTAGAATTCATATTAGGAGAGCCATAGAAGTCTAAGACATGCTTTAAAATGTAACTTACACAATATTTTAAACTTGTCATATTTTAATCTACTTGTTTCTACACTATGAATAAGCAGAATCTTAGACTAATCTATGGGGAACTTTGCACAGTGTGTCCAGATATTTCATCAAGATTTCTATTCCTAATTATTATGAGGAGGAAACATATCTCAACATGCAACCACACCCAATGACAGTCCTCCACTTCATATAGTGGAATGATAAATGGTGTTTTAAATGATGCAGTAGCCTCAGACACCTGTTCTATTGCACTCACACTTATTGATTATTCTTTGTTCACAGAAAGTTCGTATGTTTGTCACCTTCTGTTAGAGAATCAAATAGTTGGCATATTTGCCTCTGGGATACCATAGCCTGAATCTAAAGTGGGGGAAAAGAAGCCTCCAGCTATTTTTCATTTTGTTTTAAATTGTAATGGAGATATACAGTATGGCTGATGAAGATGTAGATGTTTTCTTGAACTGGTTCCCATTTAGTTTAAACCAGACACTGATTTGCCAAGGGCAATCTGTGCATGGAAATACATGAATCTATTATCTCGATTCATCCTGCATGTGTATGCAAGTGTATGGTGGGGGAATCTGCCTTCAGCATTAGGTAGGTGTGTACATGAACCCAGGTTCATGCACAGCTTCGGCACTAGTTTGGGCAAGGTTCATACCGGTTCAATGCTCCAAGGCAGTGCTTACGGGAGGAATGGCGAATGTACCTTTAAAAGTGAGTACAGCAGGTCCTTACCTGCCCTCTGCTTCCCCATGCAACTTCCTGCTGTGACAGCTCTCCCCCCAACAGTCTGCACTCATGCACGGATGCCATTTGCATGGTCAGCATGGTGTTCAGCGTCAAACCTCGATTTGTGCACATCCCTAGCATCAGGACTGAGGGCCAGATGAGTGCAGTGCTCCTGCATACTATTCACACTACCAAACAAACGAGCAATTTCATCAAGTTCTGACAGCACTGATCTGGGTAGGAACAATGAATATTCATGCCAGGGCCACCAGCATTCAGCAAGGACAGGAAGGGAGGTGCTTATGCATAGTAGAGAACACATAATATAATTTGGAACATGACAGGACATGGTTCTTTAAAAAGATATTATTTTTTCTTTTATAAAACTATTCATGTATATTCAGGTACACTGAAAAATAAATTTATATTTATGCAAAATACCAGTTGTATCTGCCTGCAATATTCTACAAAAATTATAATTTGTTAATACATTTTTTTTTCTATTAAAACCTCAGAACAAGCCAGCACAACAATAACAATTCACACTGATAAGAGTGCATTAAACAGAAGAGTCTATATTGCATTAGGGACAGATGATTGAAATACTTTAAATGAATCTTATCAGTCAAATATTCCCATAACTATACTAATCAGGGGAACAGAACAGCAACAAGAAAAGGAAACTGCAATGAGAAGGTTTGAGGGAAAGCATTATAAGAATGGTTGAAGTGCAAAAAATTAGGGGAAAGATTATTGCTGATGATCAATTTGCTTTTTAATAGCCTGTGCTAGTGAAAATACCCTTTCCTTGGTCTATTCAGATAAAACAATGAAAAAGCCCAGAGCCAAATTAAACAACAACAAAGCCTTCTTTCTGTTTCGTTATAGTTTTAATGAAAGAATGGTCTTTGTTTTGCTCATGGGGAACAAACTTCATTCTAGAGGATGAGTTAAGAGAGAAGCTTAGATGTGATTTGGGGGGTGGGTGGGGGGTGGGGTGGGAATTAACTTTGGTAGCATAGAATGTAGACATACCTAAGATTCTGTCTGAGTCAGCATCTAAATATAGTAGCAGAGTATTCTCAATTAGCCTGTCTTTTTAATGGCCAATGACGTAGCCAATGGCACATATCGTAGCGGAAAAAAAGTATTACCCTTTTTTAAGCTGCTCAAGCATGCAGCCAATTCATAATGCCTAATTAGGTGCTATGAATTATCATCCTCAGTTGTTACAAGTGTCATATCTTTTGATGGTATTGGCTGCGTAATGAGAAACTGCCATAGCCTTGCTAGTCTGTAGGTCTGTGATTGATCAATTTCTGACAACAAAGAAATGTTAACAGGGTCACATGATAAAGCATTCACTGAAAAAAATCCCTTTCATAATGTTTCTATCTAATTTTGGAGCGCTGCCACTGCCACACATGAAATAACAACACGATTGAATTTCCTTTTGCTGGCATTTAGCAGGACCTATAGGGGTGTGCAAAAATCAATGGGGGATCAGGAGTCTGGAAAATTACATACTTGAAGAATTAATGAACTATAATTCTGTACTACATTCTCAATCACATTTTGCTTCCTTTTCATTAATGGAACTAAATTAGTTTTCCATGGACAGGGTACTTAAAAAAACACAATCATGCTCTTGCAAGGCTATGAAAAAACCCCAATATGTTTTAAGAATAAGTTTGCTCTTTCACACAACATGACAGCAAAAAACATTGCGGTGAAGAACTGCCTTAACTCAACCTATTGAAATAGTATGGAAATTTATTTGTTGTAACTGATTTCCTTCTCTTCATGGGAGATTGATGTTTTTTAAAACTGTTCATGTAGAATTATTGTGGACATTGGTCCTCAGTAGCCCAGAAACAGGATTCACCACTCTTCAGAAGAGATCAGGACAGAACTTTGATGCACTGGACTGGTCTAATTCCTACATTTATTTCCCATATTCTTCCATTTGTGCAGTGCCCATTGCCATTGATTGGAGATGTGTTTTCATTTTTTAAAAAATGGAACTGATGCAGAAAGGCCCTTCCATTTTCTTTTGCATTTCCCACAAATTGCACATGCAGCTCATTCTTAAAAAAAAAAAAATAGAAACATGTTTCCCCCAGGTTCAGATATATTAAACTAAATATGGAACTTCTGAGGGTAACTCCACCTTTGAGGCACCTTTAATATTTGAATAAAACTCTGGTTTGTATCTAAACTTGTGCAGCTTGGGAGTACTACTGGACCCAGGTCTCACCCTGGTATCTCAGGTGGAGGCCATGGCCAGGAGTGCTTTCTATCACCTCCGGCTGATTCGAAAGCTGCGCCCATTCCTTGAAGAGGATGACCTCAAAAAAGTGGTGCATCAGCTGGCAACGTCCTGGCTTGACTATTGCAATACGCTCTACGTGGGGCTGCCTTTGTACGTAGTCCGGAAGCTTCCATTAGTTCAGAATACGGCAGCCAGATTGGTCTCTGGGGCAACTTGGAGAGACCATATTATGCCTGTTTTGAAACAGTTACACTGGCTGCCGATATGTTTCCGGGCAAAATACAAAGTGCTGGTTATTACCTTTAAAGCCCTGAACGGCTTGGGTCCGAGATATCTTAGAGAGTGCCTTCTTTTACATGATCCCCACCGCATGTTAAAGTCATCTGAGGAGATCCGTATCCAGTTACCACCGGTTCATTTGGTGGTGACTCAGAGGTGGGCCTTCTCTGTAGCTGTTCCTGGACTGTGGAATGCACTCCCAGCAGACATTTGCAATCTTAATTCCTTACTGACCTTCAAGAGAGCCCTTAAAACCCATTTGTTTGGCCTGGCCTTTCAGGGTTTTTAATTAGTTTTAATTGTTTTAATGCTAACCTGGTTTTCAGGGTTTTAATTGTTCTGATAGTTTAATTGTTTTTAAGATGTTTTCAATTGGTGTTCATATTTATATTTCTGTTTTAATTGTTGTTGGTTTTAATGGTTTCTGTTTTTAATTGTAAACCACCCTGAGCCATTTCGGAAGGGTGGTATAAAATAGAATGAATTAATGAATAAATAAATAAATAAATAATACACTCTGCCTACCACTCACACAAGATGTTCCACAATCCCTTCTAGTCCCCTACACTCCCAAATATGTGCTCCTGTGGGTGTCTAATTCCTCAGGGGAATAATTTCAAGGGGAGCTGGGAACTGGAAAAGGAAGGTGGAGAAATCAGCAAAACCTGTGCTCCCCCCTTGCATGACTGCCAGATAGGTGAAGGTTTGGATACAGCAGAATCATTTTGTTTTCAAAATGACAATAGATCTGTAAACATCTGCACAGTACAAAGGAAACAGTAACATTGCAAAAGAGTGCATCATATAGTGTCCACTGTCCAGACAATTTAACAGTCCCCCAACCCCCGCCAGTATCGTAGGTCTGATCTCACATCCATAATGTACAAATATAACACAGACCTATGTAATGGAAGCAGTGGTCAGTGCCCCTACTGTGTTGGAAATAGCTTGGTTTTGTTCCCTGTTCATTGCTGTTAAACAAAAAAGAGGGCAGTGCTCCATTTCACCAGCATGTTCAGAGTAAAACAAGTAAATTGAGAACATATACGGAAAATAAGCTAACATGTACAAAATGTTTTCTCAGTGTAAGTTATTTGCTTTCATTTTTTCTTATTCAGTTCACACATGAAAAAATAAATACTGTTTCTGCATCATAACTCTTCTTATAAAATCTATGCTATATATAATATGTATTCTCATAGACTTCATATCTAAATTGTTTAATATACTGTATAAAAACCCCTATCTACACATTCTCTTGGATAATATTTGTACAGAATTGGGGAGGGGAAACACTTGGAAGCTTGTGTTATAAAATAACTTGGAATTGGAATGGCCTTGTTACAGAATTTGGGGGTTTGGCACTGAATACTGTCAGCTTTAAAGATGCTTGATAGTAAAACTGAACCTTTGTTTCTTTCCCTACAATCACTTGCAGTATTTGTTTCTGTTCCTCTGCAAGATGTTTATGCAGCATGTAGTAGGTAATAAGGCTGTACAGAAAGCTGAAAGATGGATAGCTTGTTTAAACACAGAAATAGCTGCCATATATCAAAATATTTCCAGGCAGTTATGTCTTCCAAATGGGGCCTAAGATCCATGCACAATCTCAGATAAAATATGTGATTGAAAAGCATGATGTTTTCAAATATGCTAAAACCCCACTGCTCACTGAAAACCAATAACACTACTTTTTTGTTAGTAGGAGAACTTGCAGCATTAAAATAAAACATTTTCGAGCCGGCCCTACGCACTTAGTAAATATAGGTGAGAATCTGTTGCTGGATTTTTCAGTGGTTTTGATCTTGATGGCTGGGATGGAAATGGATCTATATTACGCAAGATATGTTTAGAAATTAGATATGACATAAGCAGCATTGGGATGGTTCCTACAATTCTGCAAAACTAAAAAGGACATTCTGTTGCCCACACAGATTTTAACGGCTCACAGCTCTCTTCTGATTATCTTGTATAGGGTTGTGATCAGGTTCCTGCCAAAGCCCAAGCATGGGTAGCATTTTACCAAATGCAACAGTCTAGGAGGGCAGGGCCTGGGCATTTCATTATGGTAACGCACACTGGCACCTGGACTCAGATATGTCTGTAAATCGTACTTGTTATTACACATTGAAGCCTTATTTTTACATATTCCTAATGCTGTAATCTACTTTACATTTCAGCATAATGCAAGAAGTCAACAGTGTAAATAAAATCTATAGGCAGAAGAGTTATAACAAAGAAAAACAGGCATTTTACTAACCTGTGTTACAACAGTTTTTGTGTGGAATTCCTTTTTGACAAATAAAAATGGATAGGCTAGCAAATAATAAAATAATCTGAGGTAATACAAGAATTAGACACTGGCGCTAAAGATGGGCTATGAAGAGCTATGAGCAAAAGGGACAATGAAAGTCACTTGAGCCATAAAACAATCAGAAAAAGGCAAATGAGAACCTAACAGAGCATTTGTCCTTTTTTCTATCTTGTCTCAGAACTGACTAGACTAGTTTTGGCAGTCTTGAGCCCTATTCACACATTATGTTCAACACTTGTACAATGAGTGTACAGTATGCACAGGTACAGATCAGTATACAGCTACATCTCTTCAAACACTGCATTGAACACAGGTGCAGCAGACATTTCTGTACCATGCATTTGAGAGGCCTGTACAGAGATTCACTTTTAAATGAATGCAGGTATGGTCATTCACACAAACATATGTATGAGCAGGGATGTACCAAGGTTGGAGTGGGCCCAGAGATGAGATTTTAAAATGGGGCCCCCACTGACTTGGTGTGTGGGGGCCAAGGTCAATCTTTAGGGTGATGATGATTAAAGTAACACTTAATATTAATTAATTAAATCAAATTAAAATGAATTTAATTACAATTTAACTTTTGTTGACAGACTCAGATTAATTTAGAATTAATTCTAATAAAATACATAAATACACTTGTTAAAAAGAAAAACAGCAGACGCTCCTCCATGGATTCACAGCCTTCTTGATAATTCACAAACTTGAAAATAGTGCATTTGTAAGGAAAGAATACAAGCCCCCATGGTTTCACAGTTTATTATTCATACAAATCACTGCACTTAACATGGAGCACTTGTAAGGGAAAAAATAAGTATTTCCCCCCTGAAATTTTGATTAAAATTAGGGATGTGCAAAACGTTTCGAGCACAGAACGATCTGTGCCCGAAACGACAAATTTCGGGTGATTCTGAGCCGAAACGAATCACCCCCGAAAAATATCGGACCCGAAACGAATCACCCCTGTTTCGGGTCCGAATTCTTTGGGTGTTTCGGGTCTCCTTTTTGTGCCCCAGAAAAGTGCCAGCCTTGTCTTCTTCTTCCCCCTCCATTTTCAGTTTGACGTCTCTTTGAATTTCCCGCCTTTTTGCCTCCATTGATTTCAATGCAGAAATTGCTTTCCTGTCACTTTAATTGAAAAGGTCCTGGGGCCAAAAGAGTGGGGTGGGGTGGTAGTGCCCAATGGGTGGAGGCTACCACCCCAATTGCAGAGTGATTGGGCAGAGGGCTGATTTTTGGTGATTTTTTGAGAGTTTTAGTGTCTATGGGGCAGATTGGGGCAGAAAGTGGGGTCTGGGCCAAAAGAGTGGGGTGGGGTGGTAGTGCCCAATGGGTGGAGGCTACCACCCGAATTCCAGGGGGGTTGGGCAGAGGGCTGATTTTTGGTGAATTTCAGAAGTTTAAGCATTTTTAAGGTTTCCCCCCTTTAGGTATAATCGCTTCACGTCGGGGGGAAAGGGGTGGCCTAGAGTGGGGTGGGCTTGAATTTTTTCAAAGGATTTAGGCAGAGGGCTGATTTTTGATGATTTTATTTGTTGGAGTTTTGTTGCTTCTGAGGTGTTCTGAGTGTGGATTCTGTGATAGCAAATGAGATTTTCAATGACACACCATGAATCCACTCTCATCTGCTATCATAGAATCTAAACCTTAAAGACATGTGAACTTCAACAATTAACCAAAAATCAGCCCTCTGCCCAAATCCTTTGAAAAAATTCAGGTAGCTTCCTTGCCCCTACCCGGCACTACCACCAACCCCACACCGCTCTAGGTCACCCCTTTCCCCCCGACGTGAAGCGATACACCCTCCATTCTACCTAATGGGGGGAAACCTTAAAAACGCGTAAACTCCAGAAATTCACCAAAAATCAGCCCTCTGCCCAATCACTCTGCAATTGGGGTGGTAGCCTCCACCCATTAGGCACTACCACCCCACCCCACTCTTTTGGCCCAGATCCCACTTTCTGCCCTCGATCTGCTCCAAAGACACTAAAACTTCAAAAAATCAGCCCTTTGCCCAATCCCCCTGAAATTTGGGTGGTAGCCTCCACCCATTGGGAACTACCACCACACCCCACTCTTTTGGCCCCAGGACCCATTTTTTTACCCGAATCGATTCGGATTCGGGTTAATCCGAATCTGAACTGAATCAGGGGTGATTCAGGTGGGCAAAATTCGGGCACAGAACAGAACAGGGGTGTTTTGGTTCAGGTCCAAACCGAAACACGAAAAATCCGAATTGCACACCCCTAATTAAAATTACACCTTGATACTTCACCACACATTGTTCTGATCCTTCAACACAAACTCCACCTGTGTGGAAGATGAGAGAGAAAGGGGATGGGGGAGGCTTGACCAGAGAGAGAAAGAGGGATAGAAAAATGGAAAAGGGATGGTGCAGGCTTGCGGGGGGGGGGAGAAAAAGAGCGAGAGAAAGTTTAAAAAGAGATGGAAAGAGGATGGGTAGGTTTGGCTTGAGAAAGCAAGAAATTGAGAGGAATAGAAAAAGAAGAAAGGGATGGGGCGGGCTTGAGGCAAGAGATGGGGAGAGAGAGAGAGAGAGAGAGAGAGAGAGAGAGAGAGAGAGAGTTTAAAAAGAAAGATGGAGCCACACTGAACCTCCTGCTATTTGCCGCTTGCTCCCCCTGCTGCGAACCTCCGTGGTGTTGTTTTTGTAAATGTTTGTAAATCTAAGCTGCTGTGCGGCTGAGGGGATGGCTGCTGAGGTGTGTGTGTGTGAGAGAGCCAGTAGTCCTTCTACCCCACTCCCGGCGGCAGCTACCAGAGCAATGCTGGGCCTGCCGTTCGCCCAGCGTCTCTTCCCAACTACTTAACATTCCGCCTCTTGCCGACGACTTTGCTCCAAGCACCTCGGCTTCTGCCAAGGCAGGAGCTTCCTGAAAATGAGGGCACATGTGTGAATGCGCCCTCACGGTGTAGTCTCCCTGCCTATGAAGCAGACGCATCTGTGAGCAAGGTGGGAGCAGCGGCCGCCTCAATAAACTGGGTGGGGAGCAGCAAACACATGCTGGCTACATGTGGAGTGTTGCCTTCTGCTGGGGCAAGGAGCTGGATGAGGCGAGAACAAAGCGAGGCGAGGGGGTTTGCTGCTGTGTTTGGGGTAGTAGCCAGAACCCAGGAACTCAGATTCTCAATTGAATGTATAATCCCTCTAGCAAAATGTCTCGGAGAAAACAGCACCTTCCAACCGACGTATTTTGTATCCAAGCAACCCCAGCTGGAGTTTCTACATGTGCAAACCGACAGGAAACTTACTCCTGCAGAGTGGAGGTTGGGAACAGACAAGTGATGGATACCAGGACTCCTGGGTTCTTTTTCAGCCACCCTGATGCAGCCTTACCCAGAGTTTCCTCAGTCAGTCAACCCTTCCTGCATTTGAACTGAACCCCTTCCCAGCCACGGAACTCCCAAAGCCATACACCCCTTCTCTTCTTCTTACCCTTGTCCATTCCCTTACTGGGCACGTCCCTCAGCCAAACTACAGCCCAGCACAGTCAGTCCTGTCCCTCAGCAGGAGGCAGGACCCAGTACTGCACCAACTAGCTAATCAGAGCACACTTAGCATACTTCCTGACTTACAGCTTATTCCGCTAAGGTGGAACATTCCGGGTCTTTCATATCAAGTTCCACCCACACTCCCCCAAACGCCATTTAGTGAACCCGCTGCAGCTGAGTATTATGTTCTGCTCGTGTTTGTCTAGTGGTCAGTTTTGTCACTACAGCTCCCTGGAGCCAATTACAAGGTCAGGCGGGGTTTTAGCCAGGAAGGAATACCGAAGGAAGCCCGGGCAGTGGGCTGCAATTGGGTGGCGCTGGGGAGTCAGACTCGGGATGGATCATGTAACTTGCCTTTGGGGGGCCCTTAGAGGCAGCAGGCCAGGAGACAACTGTCTCCCCTTGCCTAATGGATGGTACACCCCTGTGTACAACCATCTGTACACTTGTACAACAGAATATGTGAATAGGGCTTTGGATGCTGGTCATTATGTGAGTTGCATGAAGAAAGAAAGAATGATCAATGAAGATGTGTTGTGATTAAACTTTGAGGTAGTGGAGAGCTGAAACTCCTGGAAAGTAGAAGCTTATTGACCTGAGCCACTAAAAACCTGGCACAAAAACCTGGTCCAGAAGTTCCCCTTTACATTTTTCCCAGCAGTTTGAACATTATTGCTAATTCCATATGTCATCAAAATAGGGACCTGTCTTAAGTTGGAAGGATGAAATAGAATTCATTATAAACAACCAAACAGTTGTTGTTAAGTGTGAATCTTCCAGCAGGGCTTTTCAGGATAGACAATTGAAGAGCATGTTACCCTGGCAGAGAAAAAGATAGGCTGTCCAGGCCTAATGCTATCAGTTGACAGCATATCAACTGCTGCATATCTAGATGTGCTTGTTGTGCCTACTTGTATTTAGATATCGCTGCTTTCCTGTGAACAAAACATATGCTTTCCATAACACTTCATCATGTTGTACTGTTCATTATCAGGATTTCCTTTAGATCAAAAAGGCATATAAAGTAGCAATTTTTATATAGAATTCAGCATTCTTGTGTTGAAGCAGTGCAATGTTATGCTAGCCTTCATTAGAGATGTTCCTGTTTCACATAGCTGCTAGGTAGGCAGTACTTTTCAGTGCATTCCTAAACGCTCATCAGACCACTTAAGACTGAGCTGCCACAAGATGATTCTCTGGGGAAGAGAAGGGGAAAGTTCCACATGGAAACGGATGGCTCTTAGTAGCAACAGCAACATATACTATTTCTTTGTAAGAGTATTAGTAGCAATGTGCTGCTAACTTTATGAATCTTTCAGAAATATCCAGCTTTTTGATGGCATAGTGCTGGTATCAGTGTTACTCAAGGATACACCTCCACACAAATGCTTGTATGCAAAAAGCTATGGACATCTACATTTTAAAGAATATGTATATCATTATGATTAAAGAAAAAAATGTAATACTCTGCATAGAACAGGGCTGCACATCTTCAGCCCTCCAGCTGTTGTTGGACTACAACACCAATCATCCCCAGCCACAGTGGCCAATATTCAGTGATGATGGGAATTGCAGCCCAATATCTGCAGGATGGCAGAAGTGTGCAACCTTGGCATTTGCGTATAAAATCTTTTGTATTTGGGCTGAACTGGGTTCCACAGTTACTGCAGTCTACTGTGGAAATATCCAGCAACTCCTCTTATAGGATTATATTGAATCACTTTCAGTTTGTGACTCCTGAGGATGTGGACAAACTGCTTCAGACTGTACATCCTACAGCCTGTTCTCTTGATCCTTGCCCCACTTGGCCTATTTCATCTGGTAATCGTATTATCGAAGAGGGTCTGATAAATATTGTAAATGCTCTCTGAAGGAGGACAGGATGCTCTCTTATCTTAAAGAGGCTGTTAGTAGACCTTATCAAGAGAAACCTGCATTGGATCCCTCAAGGACAGACCCGTTTCCAGTCTTCCATGGTTGGGCAAGGTAATTGAGTGGGTGGTGGCCTCTCGGCTCCAGGCAGTTTTGGATGATGTAGATGATCTAGACTCATTTCTAACCAGCTTTCAGGTGGGCTATGGGGGTTGAGACTGCCTTGGCCAGCCTGATGGATGATCCCCAATTAGCTACTGATAGAGGGAGTGTGACTCTGCTCATCCTTTTGGATCTCTCAACAGCTTTCGATACCATTGACCATGGTATTCTTCTGGGTCAGATAAGGGAGGTGGGATTGGGTGGCACTGTTTTACAGTAGTTCCGTTCCTACCCCTCTGGTAGATTGCAGATGGTGTCTCTTGGAAACTGCTGCTCTGCAAAGCAAGAACTAAAGTAGGGAGCTCCACAGGGCTCCATACTGTCTCCAAAGCTCTTTAACAATTACCTGAAATTACTGAGAGAGATCTCCAGGAGGTGATCTGTTTCTCCATATCAACCTCATCAGGAAATGGCATAACCTTCCTAAATGCCTGCCTAAAGGTGGTAATGGCCTGGATGAGGGATAACAAACTGAAGTTGAATCCAAATAAGATGGAAATACTGACTGTGGCGGCCAGTACCCGTGAGATGGTTTAGATCTGCCACTTCCCTCTGAAAGATCAGGTACGTAGCTTGGAAGTGTTCCAGGATCCAAAAGTCTCTCTGATTTCTCAAGTGGTTTGAGCAGTTTGATGAGGCAGTGGCCAGGAGTGCTTCTTATCAGATTAGGGTGATAATCACACCCCTCAACACTATGTGGGGCTGCCTTTGTACATAGTATGAAAACTACAATTGGTACAAAATGTGGCAGACTGGTCTCTGGGACAACCCGAAGGGACCATATAACACAGATATTAAAAAGAACTGCACTGGACTGCCGATATGCTTCCTAGCAAAATACAACGTGCTGGTTATTACCTGTTAAGCCTTCAGTGGCTTGGATCCAGGGTACTCAAGAAAGCACCTTCTTTGTCACAAACCCTGCAACCTGTTAAGATCACCTTGGGGAGGTCCAGTTACATCCAGGGCCACCAAGACCAGGTTCGGGCCCCAGTGGAAAAAAATTTGGGCCCCCACTGTGAGGCTTCCCCCTGCTGCTGTTGTCACAAGGCCCCACACCCAATGCTGCTGTCACCGCCACAAGACCAAACCGCTGATCTTTAAAATAATTCTAGCTGCCATGCGTGCGGGTGGGGGGGGGAGCGAGCCAAGCACTCCCCTGTGGCGGTGGTAGCGGGCAGATCGGGAGTGACCGCTGAACCTGACTGTCTGGTCCAGTGGTCCTTGAGAACTGTGGGGTGCTCCAGCGTGCCTGCACAGTTTGAATAGAGCGTTGACACTCTTCAAACTGTGCAGGTGCACTGGAGTGCCTCACAGTTCTCAAGGGCCACTGGACCGGACGGTCAGGCTCAGTGGCTGCTCCCACTCTGCCCGCCGCCACCATGGGGGTTGTATGCTCAGCTCACACACACACACCCCGCCCGCGCACATGGCAGTTAGAATTATTTTAAAGATCAGTTATTCGCAGCAGGACAGACATGGGGTTAGGGAGGCAATATATCTTATTTTGACAGGGCTCCCTCCCTGTCAAAATAAGAGCATCTCCATCTCTGATTGCTTTTAGGAAGACCCTCAAGGGTCTTAGGAAGACCCTCAAGATTGCTTTTAGGAAGACCCTCAATTGCATGCCTGTTTTCTCAGGCATGCAATTGAAACTAATTTTAAACTGTTTGATTGTTTTTATCTCCCAAAACTGTTTTAACTTATTTATTCTGTGAAATGTTTTTACTCTGTTTTATATTTGTTGTGTTTTAAATTGTGTGCACCACCCTGAGATCCACCTATCAGGTGGTATATAAAGGTGATTAATAAATAAATAAAAATAAATGGAGAGACAGTGGTAATATCCAACTAGGTCCTATTAAAATTCAGTTAGACATCACTAATTTGTCTCCTTGATTTCAGGGCTACTTAGTACTAACTACTAACTGTTCTGGTTGCTGCCCAAGATCTTTTCTTGGGCTTGTTTAGCAAATCCACTCGACACCTGGATTCGAGGAGATGGGAAAATAAAGTTGGATATTCACACACTGATGATGCCCTATCCCAAGTCTCTAGATATCCTTTCCCAGCAATCTCATGACCATTTTGAACAACATGGTAGACAAAAATGAACCTTGCAGAACTCTACGTAGGGTAGAGCAGAAATTTTCAAGTATGACTTTGTGGTGGTCACCTAAAAGAAGAAATTTCCTGCATTCCAAACCAGTCTGTTGCTAAACCAACAGGAGTCACACTATAGTAACAAAAATAACCAAACAACCCACCGTGACTAGAACAATCTGAAGAGGAGTACTCGGACCATCAACTTAACTTCCACAATAATTTTATCTGATAAACATATGAGAGCCAAAGTGGCTTACACGCTGGATATGACAAAGTGCATAAATATATATAACAAGAAGTATTCCCCCAGATGTATGTTACAACTTCCCATATAGGGATAAACAGTTCTTATCCTGTAGATGTATTAGTTCACAGTAGAAGTGCAAATCCCGTGGAATCCAGCCCAAACCAGTCTGGCATTCCAGAAGGATATCATTGAGTGGTCCAGGAAAATTAGCAGGATTGCTTCCTTCTACTGACACAAATACTTCACCTACCCTTTATATATTTTATTGTTTTTACCTATTTCTTCATGCATAGCAGTGACTTTATCTTCTGAGAGGCACATCTGTAGCCATTGCTGAAGCATGTAGGCAAAGCCCAGAGAGACTAGGTTGGCTTAAGACTCACCCCTTTCCTTCTGTGCTATATCTAGAATGGGCCACAATATCAGTCTTAGACTTTTAGTTTAAGAGGATAATAGATTACTATTCAGCACTGACTGCAGACAGCATTTTCAGAGGAAAGGGTTGCAGGCGGGCAATCAGTCATTTCCTAAAGACCAGAAGAATTCTTCCATCAGCATATTCATGGCAGACACTCATACATAGCTCCATTCAACAACTTTGCATTCTGACATAAGGAAATGAGAGGAAAGTATTTCTTTCTTTATTGGCATATGTAAAAGCATTTCATCTCAAGTAATATTTCTTGTGATATTGGTTTGTCAGTTAGTTGCCAAATAAATACAGAATAGTTATTTTGGCTGTCAGTTTACCAATACTGACATGTCATTCAAAACTTGTTTTTTCCTGAATAATCCGTAACAGAGCGCATCAAAATGCATAATGCCTCTGCCTGCAATGTTCTATTCATAATTAGGGAGCTTGCAGCTTCAGAAATAAGTTGTTCTGAGGAGGAGAACACAGGATTTGTTCAATTCATTCGTGTTACTTTGACCTAACTAATGTGCTTTTTTCACTGTTAATGCCAAATAAATGAATCCATCCCTCAACAGGAGAGATCTGTCATTCAGTATTTTGAATGCATGTTAAGTAGTAGCTATAAAGAACAATTTTACATTCAAACCTTTGCAACCAAGACTATATGCTACATTGTTTCTGTGAGTTTGGCAAGGAAGATGGTTGGTTTGTTCCATTCCCATGAAGCACTGAACATGTTGACTTCAAGCTTTTATAGTAGCATCCAGGTCAAACATTGCAAAGTGATACAAGGAGTTCCAGATTAGGAACATGCTGCCATATACGGAGTCAGACCATTGGTCGATCTAGCTCAGAATTGTCTTCACAGACTGGCAGCGGCTTCTCCAAGGTTGCAGGCAGGAATCTCTCTCAGCCCTATCTTGGAGATGCCTGGGAGGGAACTTGGAACCTTCTGCTCTTCCCAAAGTGGCTCCAGTCCTTTATTTTTCTTCATATGTGGCACCACACTTCAATATCCACACACCATCCCTGACAACAGTAAAAGGCTCCCCTGGAATAATGAAACAAAATTTTTAATTATTCACCAGGTTCCCGGAACATATTCTTCACCAGAAGGATGCCAGCTCTTCCCGGAACAGTAGTTAGGGTCAAAACAAGAAGTTTATTTAGGGGAGATGCTGCCTCATCCTCCCAGACTGGCCCTACCTTGCAAGCTGTTCAGTATAGTCTGTTGGAGTTTCTCTTGAGCTCTTTGATTTAGTTTTTCTTTCTCCTCTCCACTCACACTCAACACTCATAGGGAAAGAGGAAATTTTATTTTGATGCTGGCAATGGCACTGATGGCTTTGGGTTCCCAGTGGGGCCACATCTTCTTGCTGAGCTACAGCTACCACTGCCATAATTTTAAAAAACCAGCAGACAGCGATGATGTTAGCTGCAAGTTTGAGAATGATGCGAATTTGTCTGCACTCTTAACTGGATGACATGTTGATAAGATCCTTCTCCAGGGGAAAAGGAGTGAGGGACATCAAAACTACCCTGGACTGTCTGCAGAATCGTGGCTTTGTGAAAAGAGTTTTTTGTCTCCTGTTAGGGGCCTTTTTACATCTCTCTGGGATCTTCTGGAGAGAAAGAAATTTCTTTCTTTCCATAAATTCCTGTTCTCTGAGACACCCAGAGGGCATTCGACCTACTTGTACTTCCCAGGAACCAGTAGTCTGTGTGGGTAGTTAAGGCTTCTGCTTAAATTGTACATGTTGGGGAGGTAGCTAAGATTTCGTTAGCTGCATGAGGTGGGGGGATTAATTTCCATCCCTTCTAGTCATCCCTTCCTCACAATGGCATGGAACCAGTTTTTGGGCTTTGGATGGCTGTTATTTTCCATACAGCGTTGTAGTTTCTAGGATTGAGGGGTGCTCCTGCTCTTCCAGTCTGATATGGGAAGGCACAGCTCTCCCTCCCTGCAGAAGCTTTCTGTCTTGTTTTTCTATTTTCCCTAATGGCTCATCCGGGAAATGACTTGACTAGCAAGCCAGAGGTTGCCAGTTCGAATCCCCACTAGTATGTTTCCCAGACTATTGGAAACACCTATATCGGGCAGTAGCGATATAGAAAGATACTGAAAGGCATCATCTAATACTGCATGGGAGATGGCAATGGTAAACTCCTCCTGTATTCTACTAAAGACAACCACAGGGCTGTGTGGTCACCAGGAGTCGACACCGACTCGATGGCACACTTTACTGTTCCAAAGGGAGGTGCCATCCTTCTGCCTTCTGGGCATCTAGAAGAACAAACGTTCATGGTAAGAAATTTGCTTATCTCTTACTCTAATATTTCAAATACTATTGAGCTACACTTACAGTTTATCTCCAAGAGTATACAGAG
Organism: Hemicordylus capensis; assembly: GCF_027244095.1. Classification (NCBI taxonomy): domain Eukaryota; kingdom Metazoa; phylum Chordata; class Lepidosauria; order Squamata; family Cordylidae; genus Hemicordylus; species Hemicordylus capensis. The sequence continues at coordinate 180,766,276 of NC_069661.1, read as the reverse complement.
GAGCAGGAGAGTAGGCACTTCCTGAGTTCCATAGCAGTATTGTATAATACAGGAGTGTATTGGAGGGGGGACACGCAGGGACGGAGTGCCGGTACTTCTTGGCTTCTCTGGCTGTTTGGGTGGGCATGGCCATTGGGGCTGTCATGGAGGGTGCCTTCACTTCTGAATTTGCAACGACATCACTGGTGTAATATCAGTACATCACTGGAGCAATATCAGTACTGTTTGTTTTCTCAGCACCTTTAGAAGCAAAAACATTTGGGAATGAGGGTGTGAAAAGTTGAACATTATTGCAGTTGGGTTTGGTTTTGCTATTAAATACAATGGAAGAATAGCCAGAAAAATGTTTAATGGTATAATGGGTATATTAACACAAATCAATGAACCTAGGGTATATTTTAAATAATATCCAAGAGAAGGGGGGGCACTGAAAGTTTTAACCACACTGCCAAAATCTCTGCCACATAGGGCAACATCATACGCGGTGCTACTGAGCCGTAAATACTGCACCCTGGGGCTGCTGTGGACTTCGTGATCACAAATAGAGAATCCTGCAGAAATGCTGTTTCTGCATCTGCTACTTCAGAATAGCATTGGGGCTTGCTTTGAAGTCCACAGCAGTCCCAGAGCACAGCATTACAGCTCTGTAACTCTGCACATCTTGTCAATAATTATGTATGTATGTGAGAAACCTATCATGGTTTTTTCTAACTGTGAATAATAACTGTGAATTATATTAATACTAGCTGGGCTGGGCACAGAGCAGCTGCACTTCCAGCAGCAGCCGCCACCACTGCTGCTGCCTTCCCCATGCCGGCCGGCCTGGCTTTCTGGCTGGCTGGAAAGCCAGCCCACCACCTCCTCCTTTCCTTCCTTCCTTCCGCCCACCCACCAACTCCTGGCAGTGGGCGCCTCCTGCTCCTGGTGGCCGGGCCAGCCCACCACCGCCTCCTGCTCCCAGCAGCCGGGCCAGCATCCCTGTTTTCTCCCCTATTCCCATCACTATCCTATCCAGCAGCTTCTCGTGAACTCTTGCAAGAGCTGGCACGCATAGGATTAGTGACGGGTACGTTTAAGAGAATTCTATATAAAGAAATAAAGATAAAGATTGATAAACTGGATAAACTTTAAACTGGTTTTAAATTAAACAGGTTTTACCAATGCACTTTAATAAAATGGCTGTGATCCATGAGGGAATTAGAGCAACTCACACTCTCAATTTCTTTTTCACCAAGCACACTTCTTCTGGAACTAATTTGTAGTGAGCTATTCACTCCTTTTGTTTACTTTAAGAAGCTCTACAGATAATTTTTTTCTTTTTCTTTTTACTTCCACTTGGAAGACTCAACAACAAGCAGGCATTAGGTGCAAGAGCAAGGGACCTTTTTTAAAGCTGTATTTTAAATCCTCTTGGGAAACATGGTGTATATATCTGGACAAATGCTTAGCACAGCTTGAAAAACATGCTACTTATTATGTCAGAAAATAAATTCATATTCAAGAGTGGTTTGGACTGTTTTCTCTATATTATCAACAGCCTTTGGATTTCTAGGAGAGTTAATCCTTCAATAATGGGTGTTAGGATTGGATGTCCTGACATTTTACAGAAATAGATAATCCTGGTTTACATCAGGCAGTTTGAGGTAAAGGGGGGATAGTGGCTAGAAATGTATCTATTGCTGCAGCCATTTTTATCTGTTTGCCATGAACAGTTAACACACAGAGAGCAGAATTGTATTCATGTATCATCTCTGGATGAATTAGAAATGTCTGAATAATACAGGTTATAACTTAATGGTGTTTTGTTTATAGTTCTCATTTAGTCCTTGTTCTTCATCTTTGTAAAATTTCTGCTCCTTTTAGATTTATTGCATAACAGGCTCGCAGGTTTAAATGCTATTGCTTAGAAATATTATATATACTGATAATGCATCTGAATCCTTAGTGTGCCCACAAATAGCAGCAAATTCCGTTAAATGATGTTCTGGTTTCTTCCTTTTCTGTTTGTTAAACAGACATTGATGAATGTTCAGATGGCTTTGTTCAGTGTGACAGCCGAGCTACCTGCATTAACCTACCTGGCTGGTACCACTGTGAGTGCAGGGATGGGTACCACGACAATGGCATGTTTTCGCCCAGTGGAGAGTCCTGTGAAGGTGGGTACAGGGGCAGCATAATTCATGTGCTATTGTTCTGTTTTTCATTTTGAGTAATTATCAAAGTTTATGATTTAGACTGACATGAAGCCCTTTTTCACAATCTTGAAGGGCGCAGGGAAGGAAGCCTCAAAAATCTTACCTCCCATCCACTCTGTTGGTCTAGGCACGTAGATCGCACACCTAGACATGCAGCTGCCTTTTCTCATAGCATGGAGGGTCGGGGTGCCAGGAGGTGTCACTGTTAGAGGTTGTTGATTTTTACCAACAATAGGTAAAACAGCAGAGCACTAAGGAATGAGCACACACTCCATTTACAGAGTAGGTAGCAGAGGATGGTTTGGATATTGCAGCTATTTAGAGAAAACATATGGAGATCCTTGTGTGACTAAACACAAAACATTTATTAGTTAAATACACTTAGACAGGAAAGACCTATATCTAATCTAAAGGACTACATAGTGGATAGGTAAGGAGAGAGAGAGAGATGTTTCCATCTGCTCTCTAGGAGGAAAGGAAGGATTGTGACTCAGCACAGGAAGTGCTGCAGAGTCAGTTCAGGGGTCATAGAGTAGGGACAGATAGGGAGACCCTGACTCACTGTCTCTACTCCCAGTGCCCCTAGTGGGCATTAGGACAGTTGGTGCAAAAGGTTGATGCACTGGAAGTTCATTTCCAATAGTCACTTCGCCCCCTGGAACTCACATCATGCACTGTACAAGTGCCGGGAACCCTGCAGTCTGGCAGACAATCAGAAAAACAGGGTTAAGAGAGTGCTAGCTCCCCTAACCCCATTTAAGATGGTGGCTGGCTTGGCGGGTTTGCTTCTGAGGCACTGCCAGGATTGGGCGTGATCCCACTGGTTCTCACACACAGGCAAGACCAGGCTTGGCTTGGCTTGGCTAGCCCGGTTTTGCCTGCGTGTGAGAACAGCCTCATAGTTGTGTTGGTCTGCTTCCTGGTTACACTTGAGAATAACCAACGCAAGGGAGTCCTGTTTACAACAAAATTATAAAGTAAAGTAAAATATTAATCTACAGCTAAGGAACAGATGCACAAATACATTATTTCACTTCCTCAGCCTCAGACAGTACTTCTGCTATTGCCTAAAGAATAAAGGCCTTTTCAGCACTTTTCACTTCTTCTAGAGAACTTGCCATAGCCTTGTACCATGCCCATTGTCCAGAAGGGCAGCCTGAACTACAGGTTAGGAGTTTTATATATGGATTAACCTCATGGATCTCCTATCCAACCCAATTCCGACCCCCTCCCCAAGACACAGATAATTCTGCAAAGGGAACCTGCCTCCTGCACCTAGAGGTACATATGTAGTACAAGTTACCCAAGTTCACATTGCCCAAGAGCAACTGCTCTTGAAAGCCTGCACACAATAAGCCTGTTCTCACAACCAGAGATTCATGGGTAGGAGAGAGTTAACCCAGGAATCTACAGTTGTCTGGGGCACCAGAAGTCCTCTCGACTCTGCAGTTCTGAACCTGGGTAGCCCATTTCTGCTACTGAGGTTAAAAGTGAGGTGGGATGAAAACTGAGCCTGTCCTACCTTTTGTTTTGGTCCTCTGTGCTGCCACACCATTTTAAACTCCCAGGCAGCCGGCAGCCATGTTTATTGTAGAGTCCTGTGGCTTGCGTCGTGTCAGCCTGGTGAAGTGAAGCTGCTGCAGTACTGAGGGCTGCCTCTCTGCTGCTTGTGCAATGCATTGTGGGATCGCTGGAGGCGCCAGCTTCCAGTATCAGCAGTGGAGAATGTTCCTGCAACATTCATGTAAGTGCGTGAGCTGCAGAGCCAAAAAGAGTCTCTGGTCATCTGGGAGGCACAAGTTAGGAGTGTGCCTTCCCTCCAGCCCACTTCCGTATGGCCCTGAGAACAGGCTCAGTGTGTATTCCTGACCTTGGTCCAGGCAGTCAAAGCTCTAAGACTACCCTTGCCAGTTCTGTTTATTCCAGTGCAGCTAAACTTGTTTTATTGGACATTGCTCATGTTCTTTACAATATGTTGGCTGTTGGACATCTCGGAATAGGAATGTAGTTCCATTCATGTTGTGGATTGACTTCCTCTCCTATCACCCTAAAAATAGAGAGATAATTTAAACCAGATGATCCTTTCCTTCCCATATGTATGTGGTGGGCACGTGGTGCTTGAGAGTGCATCTTTTCTCCTCCCCCACTAGAGCACCTGTCCCAATTCTGATAGCTCTGAATGTCCATATGGAGGTCTCGTGTATAAAATCGAATGGGCAGATGCCCAGATCCCATGTTTGATATGCCAGATACAATCCATGAATGCACTATATGAAATGAGCCAACTTGGTTGGATCTGAATGTTACATTCCCACATGGGCATCCAGGAATATTTAAAGTAGAGCAGGTGCACCAGGTGAAAAGAGAGGGAAAGTGTGCTCCACTTTCCACATGCACGAAATAGATATGGAGACAGGTATGCTCCAGTCTGGTCTAGGTAGCTAGCTCCTGTTTGACTGGAGGATTGAATCCCTAAATGATAAGGAAGGTGTATGATTTCTGTATAAACATAATGCTACAGACACTATTATTCACTTTTTATGCTGATGACATTTTAGGCAGAGATAGACAAAAAAGCAGATTTCTAAGACTGCTGAGCTGCAAGGCATGTACAATGTGGTGTGTCTGTGACATTTCCCCCCCCCCCGCTATTTTGCTTTATAAACTAAATAAACATTTTAAAGAATCCTCTTATTGCACAGTGATTCAGTCATCCTGAAACTACTATCACCATAGGATAATATTCTGCTTTTACAGTTTGTAGAAATATTGCATATAGAAAAAGGCAATTTGAGCAGCTGTACTGCAAGCTTAGTTATATTGAGATTTTTGGGTGCTGTGGCAAATGATATTCTATGGAACAGCAGGTTAGTGGGCTGTAGTTATTTTGAGAAACAGCTCTTCCAAAACAAAACATTCCGCTGTCTTTTAAAAAAGTATACTTTACAAGTTAAAAGTATGCTTTAAGGAAAATAATGGTGGGGTGGGGTTCAGGCATCACATGGTTTATTTCATCATGGTTTATTTTATCTAACTGGTTAGATAAACCTACACCAGTCAACAAACAGTTTATTTCAGGCAGTCGGACCATAATCTGAACCCAAGGCTTGAAGTTCAGCAGTCCACTTTTGCAGGATACTTGAATAGAGGGAGGCAACCCTAGATCATGGGAGAAATGGACAGGACCCCCCAAAATAGGTACATAGGAAGGTGCCTGCTACTGAGTCAGACAACTGGTACATCTAACTCAGGATTATCTGTTCTGACTCAGGTCTCCATGGTTTCAGTATTTCCCTACTCTGCCTGGAGATGAACCTGAAACCTTCTTCATGCAAAGCAGATATGCTACCACTGCCCTGCCCTCTCATCCCCAAAATACAATGAGGTCATTCACACAATCATAAACTGTGCTCTACCCGGGTTTGGGAGCTATGTGTGCTCTCAGTTTTCCATTGTGTGGAAGCAAGGTAAGAGGAAAACCTGGTTAGAAGTGACTGTGTGGCAGCAAGGTAGGAGGAAAAGCTACCCAGGTTTCCCTCTTACCTTGCTTCCACACAATTGAAAATTGAGAGCACACATAGCTCCCAAACCTGGGTACAGCACAGTTTTTGATTGTGTGGATTTTTGTTTATTATTGTTTGTTATGTGAATGACCTCACTATGGTGAACCAAACCAAGGTATGGAGATGAGGCTGTTTTCACAAGCCAGGACTAGGCTAAGGCAGCTAAGGCTAAGGCAGCGAGGACTGGGCTTAGCTGCCTGTGAGAACCGCAGGGATCCTCACAGAACCTGGCAGTGATGTGACAGCAGCAAACCCGCCTACGGAGCCTGCCAGTTAGCCGAGGTTAAGGACGCAAGTGCAGCCCTAACTTGGGCTAACTGTTTGTATGCAAGTGATGGCTGCTCCCAGCCAGTGCTGGCAAAGGAGCAGGCTCACAGCTTTCAGCGGGGGATACCCACAATGCACCATGTACTTGCACAGTAGCTTGTAGAGTTCTGGCCCTGGATCCCTCCACCCTGCTCCATGGTTCACAGAGCAGGGCTGCTCCTGTGGGAGCATGGAGCGCACTCTCACCACCAATCCTTGGATCATCTGTGGGGAAAGTGAGCTCTTTGGAGCTTTCCCTGCCCACCTCCTCTTGCCGATTGTGAGAAAAGCCCCAATCTGTGTGGTAGGGATGTGCAAACAGGTTCAAATTTGAACCGGCTAAGCTCAAAGGTTCAAACTTGAACCAAACAGGGTACTGAATTGGCAATGCCTGTCCAAGTTCAAACCAAATAGAGGCTGGTTCTATTCAAACTGGTCCAAAATAGGGTTGGGCTGGTAGGCACCCATAGTTGCCAACTCCCATCCAAACCCCAAAGCAATCAGAAACTCCTGTGATTTTTAATGATTTTTTGGGGAAGATTTTTCAATTTTTTGCATTTCCCCATAGGCTATCATGGGGATCCGAACCAGCCCATTATTCCCTATGCAGAGCACCTAGTAGCACAAATTTAGGGTGGGTGGTAGGCACCCAGTGGTGCCTACTACCCACAGAACCCGAAAGCAATCAGACATTCCTGCGATTTTTAATTATTTTTTTTGGAAGATTTTTACATTTTTTGCATTTTACCCCATAGGGAATAATGGGGTTTCAAACTGGCTCATTTTGCCCTATGCAGAGCACCTAGGGGCTCATTATTCCCTATGCAGAGCACACAGGGATGCCTACCACCCACCAAACCACAAAGCAATTGGACACTCAATGAATAGGAATTTCTCTCCCCCAACCCCCGTGAACTTTGAGGTCACACAGAGTTCATTAGGTCACACACTTATCTATATTTTTGAATAGGGGAGATATTCCTATTCATTGCATTGAAACAGGCTAAAATCTTTTAAAATTTATAAAACAAAAACCATGAGCCCCACTGGCTTAGGGCTGCTGGGGGGTGTTGTGGCACAAGGTGCCTTGCTCCCAAACCCATTTTGGTGCTCAGAAACCCTCCCCTGGGAAGTGAAGTTGAGGCACCCTCAAATCCCCATTATTCCCTATGGGCAAAATGCAAAAAAAGAAAAATCTTCAAAAAAATCATTAAAAATCACAGGAGTGTCTGATTGCTTTGGAGTTTGGTGGGTGGTAGGCTACCCCCACCCTGGATTTGTGTCCCTAGGTGCTCTGAATAGGGAAGAATGCCAGTTCGCATCCCCATTATAATCTATGGAGGAAATGCAAAAAGTGGAAAGATCTTCAAAAAAATCATTAAATATCGCAGGAGTGTCTGATTGCTTTGGGATTCGGTGGATGGTAAGTACCCTTGGGTGCTACCCCAGTTTTGTGCCCGTAGGTGTTCTGCATAGGGATTAATGGGTCAGTTTGAGTCCCCATTATATCCTACGTAGAACCCTTAGAACCGGTTCGAGTTGGGTTAGAATTTGAACCAAGCCCCGGGGGGGTGGGGGCGGTTCGATCAAAACCAAAACCGAACCTAGCCACCCCAGTTCAAATTGGGTTCAAAATCAAACCAAAGAGTGCAAGCCGGTTTTGTGCACACCCCTAATCTGTGGCACCAATCCATAATTCAAACCATGATTTTGCATGCTGTCTGAAGCCACCCAATGTTTGACATCCTGACTAATGGATGGTTCTTCAGGGATGAACTGGGGCCCCACACGCAATTCCTCCTGCCCTCTTATGCGTGCACTGTTGCACCAGAGGTCTAAGATTTCTGAGCACTGCTCATGCTGTGGAAGTGCTCTGCAAGATCAGAAACACTGCTGAGGGGCAGCAATGTGATTCCAATCTTAGAATGCTTACAGAGTGTAAGCAGCGCTCAGAAGTCCCTCTTATGCAACAGCATGCACATAAGACAACTGAGGGAGTTGTGCACAGGCTCCTAGCACATTCCCATAGAGCCTCCTTAAATGCATACTTCATTAGAATATTAACCATTGTTCTTTTTCCTTTTCCTTTTTTCTTTTGGTTATGATTTCATTAAACCAAATTGGGCAAACAAATCTTGAATTTTCTGTCACCCTAAATTTCATTCTGGGTACCTTCAGAATCAGAAGTCAAGAGTCTGAATCTGTATCTGGTTGATACAGATAAGAGGAATTTCCAGAGAGTGTCTGGTTCCCAAAGGGATAAGGGAAATAATAAAGTATTTGAGTTTCCAGTATCACTGAGTGGGAGTGTGGGCAAATCCAAGAGCCATGAAATCAACCAGCTTTATTTTTAAGTAAAGCTTGAAATGTTAAACTTGGGGTAAGTAAAGTAAAGTTGGGCCGTCATGTTGGTGTCGTCTCCTGGAGACCACAGAGCCCTGTGGTTGTCTTTGGTAGAATACAGGAGGGGTTTACCATTGCCATCTCCCGCGCAGTATGAGAGGATGCCTTTCTGCATCTTTCTATATCACTGCTGCCCGATATAGGTGTTTCAGTGGGGATTCGAACCGGCAACCTCTGGCGCACTAGGTGAGTTACTTCCTCACTGGGGTACAAGCTATGTATTCTCAGAGAAGTCATTAGAGTCCCTAGAACTGAGAGAGAGAGAGAGAGAGAGAGAGATCTTTCCTAATTAAATATGTATGATAGAAGTTGATGGGTAGTCATTCCCAGGAGTGTTGGAAACGTATACACAACCAAGCTCTTTGTAAACAGGCTTCTTAAACTTGTTAATTGACAGTAAGCCCACTCTTATCAATCAAATGAAAGAGTCTTCTTGGGAACCAGTCATTCTTACAGTTAGGACATCAGAATGGGTTGATATGATGTATAAAAGGAAAGAAGGGGAGGAAGTAAGCAATCAGTCCTATTGTACACTGATGTATTACAGTTTCCATTCTTAATTACCTTCTGAGTAATTGGCTAGACTCTGCAATGTTTTTCCAGTTTAGACTTTTTTGAGACTCAAATGACACTCAAAGGAACTGAAACACAGCACAGTGTGAGGCAGAAGCTTCACAATCTTTTGTATCTCTTAAAAATGACATGGGAGTGAACAGTAACATGCCACTTGTCTCTGGGACTGATGGTAATTTGGAGCCCTGACTCTCCACTCTCCTGCCTCTCTTCTCTTCTCTTTTTGCTGCATTCAGCAGTAATTGACACTGCTTGGTCCCAGCATTCTCAGTATTTTATGGTGTTTGGTGCTCCTATAACAGCTGTAAACAAAATGTCAGCCGCATAATTCACTCTTTATGGTGGCTTGCTACAAGTCCAAAATCAAAGCTCTGAAGTCAGTTCTTGCAGGAATATATTCTTTGTGCTATAGTACTCTGCAAATAATGAAGCTGGATGCTGCTAAATAATACAAGTGTGTATTTGATTTGTGCAGGTTTCATTTCCTCACATTTTCAGTTGTTCCTCTAGTAAAAAATATATATAAATTTCCAGAATGACATGTAAATTAAGTTCTTCAGTATTCACTTTCTTATTCAAATGATCAAGAGTCTACACATATATAGGCTAACTGCCTGGGCACAAGATGTGCACAAGGGAAAGACTGTACCTTGGGTCGTTATATTCTTATGTTCTTACTTCATATGCATCGCTAAGCACAAAGTCTATTGTAGCAGATCACAAATCATTACATATAAAAAAATTAACACAATACTAAAAACAAGTAAAACATACCATTTAAAAATACAAGATAAAACAAGCAAATTAATAGCACACAACACACTCATGCAGCCAAAAGATTAACTAGGGAGGTCTTGAACATATTAGCTTCCTTATCGTGGGTCATACTATTTATCCACTTAGGTCATATTATCTGAAGTGACTGGCAGCACTCCACAGTTTCAGACAGGAGTCTTTCCCAGCTTTGCTTGATGATGCTAAGGACTGAACATGTAAGATCATAAGAACAGCCCTGCTAGATGAGGCACAAGACCTATCTAGTCCAGCATCCTGTTTCACACAGTGATCTACCAGATGCCTCTGGGGAGCCCACAGGCAAGAGGTGAGGCCATGCCCTCTCTCCTGCTGTTGCACCTTTACAACCGGTATTGAGAGGCAACCTGCCTCTGAGGCTGGAGGTGGCCAGTAGCCACCAGACTAGTAGCCATTGAGAGACCTGTCCTCCATGAATTTGTCTACGCCTCTTTGAAAGCCATCCAAGTTAGTGACCATAGCCACATCCCGTGGCAGAGAATTCCATAGATTAATGTGAAAAAGTACTTCCTTATGTGGCTGCTAAATTTCCCGACCTTCGGTTTCATGGGATGACCCCGGGTTCTGCTGTTGTTGTTGTTATTTATTACATTTCCTTTTCTGTTGTGAGAAAGGGAGAAAAATTTCTCTCTGTCCACTCTCTCCATTCCATGCATGATTTTATACACCTTGATCATGTCTCCTCATAGTCGCTTCTCTTCCAAAGTACCATGTACCTTGCATATACCTTGCATGCAAAGCATATGCTCTCCCACTGAGCACAGTCCCTCCTCCTCTTCAGCTAATGGAGCAGAATTCCCCAGAGAGTTGGCCAGGCATGCTTCTCTGAAATACATTTCCAAGGAGGGAGTCCAACCACAGAGATGTAGCCACCCTTAGCTGTACCTGCCCAAATGACAGGATCTAAATATTCCCTTAGAGAATGCATTAGGTCATATTTAGACTGATGCCCAACTACTAGTTTAATGACTATAGAATTCCAACATTTGTTTAACATAATTTGTCATTCTAGCTGAATTGCAGTCTTTGATTACAAATTAGTATATTGTCTTAATAATGTAAAAAATAAATAAAAAATAAATATGTTTGATTGGTTAGTTTGTTTTCCTCCTCAAAGCAAACACTAGTTGGTCTACATGATGAGGGAAATTACTCAAAGTAGTCCCCTTGAAATTAAAAGAACAAATTTGGCTTTGCCTAACTTGTGTTTTAATTTCAGTGGGACGACTTTGAGTAATTTTCCCCATCATGTCAGTCGTTAAATACAGCTGATGCATGATTGATTAGATAATGCATTTTTTTACTTCAATTCATCTCCCACAGTAGTAATACTACTTTTTATAGAAAACTGCAATTAAAAACAGCCAACATCCAGACTAATCATTTGCTGATGTGCCAGGGTTTTTTTTGTCATGTGAAGGAAGAGGGGTAATTTTCAGTGATCTCCCCTTCCCTCGACAGCTCTCTGTGCCTAGTGAAACTGTGTCCCTAAAACCCTCAGGGAGATCATTTCTAGAGGCATAAATGGCTGCAGAAGGAAGAGGAGATTACTGATTGCCTGTCTTTCCTCACATGATATAAAGCCCTGACACATTGGCACAGAGTTAGTGTGGATGTCAGCCAATCATTTTTAAAATTATAAGAGCATGGTGGGGTTTAATTTTAATTTATTTAAATTAAAGACTATGTTCAACATTTGTGTGTATGTGTAACTGTTCTTTAATGTTTCAGTAGCAGATTGAGCACAATGTGTTTGGTTCTTTTTCATTTAGAAGACTTAAGAAAAAAATTGTTTATGGTTCTGCAACATTTTAAAAATGAAATTCAGCATGGAATTTTAAATGTGTACATGTATTACTGAAATGTATGTTTGTAAAGTATTCTTCAATATCTGGAAGATGATCCTTTTCTATACATTCAATTTCTGGAAGATGATCCATTAAGCTTTCTTTCTGGATATAGTTGATTATCTTTTATTGTATGTTAGGTAGAAGGAACTTAGATATTTCTGTCACTTGAATAATGTATCTATAAAAGGTGGTACAGTATCTTAGATTTCATGATTCCATTTTGTAATGAATGAAGCCCTAAGCAATTTATTTATTTATTTAATTTTAGGGAGGCACAAATGATTTCAGTAGGAAGGGAAGATCAACAAGAATTCAGCTCTCCCTAGCACAACTAAAATGTTGTTCAGCACACACAGAAGTAGAACATCCTAGCTGATGAACCTTGCATGTAAGGAGGCTCTGTGGGATGTACTGGGTGCCCATGCACAGTCTCACCACTCCTCCTATGCATATGCTGTTGCACTAGAGAGCTAAGACTACTGCGGTGTGAGCAGCTGTTTAGGTCAGATGCAAATTAGCATGGAACTAATGCCTTAATGGCTGGAGATCATTATGTTGTTGGTTGCAGGCAGGCCAATTGCTGTACAGATTGTAGTCTAAAAGCATCCCTTTCCTCTTCCTATAGACATTGATGAATGTGCAACTGGGAGGCACAGCTGTGCCAATGACACAACTTGCTTTAACTTGGATGGTGGTTATGATTGCCGGTGTCCCCATGGGAAGAATTGCACGGGAGACTGTATCCATGAAGGCAAGATCAAACACAATGGGCAGATTTGGGTTTTGGAGAATGATAGGTGCTCTGTCTGCTCTTGCCAAGTAAGTCTGAGCAACGTTAGCATGGGATGCCATGGGAATGGGGAAAGGTGCAAAAAAGAGGGGGAAATAAAATAAGTTTTTTTTTTCTGGGTGATTTCAAAATCTGATAGCTTCCTCGGGAAAACAAGTAAACATTGGTATTACAGGATTAATTGAGCACAAGGATTGCATTATCTAAAAGAGGTATGAGATACAAACAAACACAATACTAGCTGTCAGAAGAACTATAGCTTTTACACCAAAATTGCAGCTCCAGTTGATGTAAAATTTTGAGTGTGGGATATTATTTTAATCAAAAGTCTCAGATATGTTATTATAAATTAGAAAATAATTAGTTAACAGGGCAGGACAGCATTACAGAGACAGAAGACTTATCCTTCTAGCCCAATGTCCTTTTTTTGGCCATTTCATTTAATATTCCTATTCCTATTATAATCCTATCGTCAATTAACATACCTTGTCCTTATTTGAACCAAGTCATATTGTCAATTACATACTGTGAAACTATTCAGACATAAAACCAAACCATGATTTGGTGTTATGAGAGTGAGTCTTGGGCTCACTACCTTTCTTTGCCCACCCCTTCTTTCCTCGCATGTGAAGGTTAGAAACTTTCCATCACAGTTTGCAGCCAACCATAGTTTGCCAGTTTAACTTAACTGGCAAACTATGATCTGCACAAACCAGGTTTGCTAAATAGTCAAACTGTGGTTTGCAGCTGTGGTTTACAGGTGAACTATGGTTTCTATAAACTATAGTTTGCTGGGCCAGACAAAATAGCAAATTATGCGTTGCAACAAATTGCATTTGGAAATCTTTAGACAATGTACATGAGCACAAGCCAGAAAGTTATGCCTGCTTGTGCTTGCAATGCCAACCATGGGAGGGGGAAGGGGAAGACAGATGCATGAACCAGAGGCTTATGCATGTAATGCCAGGCTATTGTTTGGTATTACATCTGAATAGCCACTGCATGAAACAATCTTTTACTTAATGTTATACTAGTCCTGTTGTTTTGCAAAATATTAAATACAATATTACCTATTCACCTTCCTCACAATAATTGTGCAACTTGTTTCTCATTATTACTGTATGCTGCTCTGTCTTGCAACCATAGAGTGGATATGTAATGTGTCGGCGAATGGTCTGTGATTGTGAGAACCCCACTGTTGACCTATTCTGCTGTCCTGAATGTGACCCAAGGCTCAGTAGTCAGTGTCTGCACCAAAGTGGGGACATCTTGTACAACAGTGGAGATACTTGGGTTCAAAATTGTCAGCAATGCCGATGTTTGGTAAGTCTTCCTACAGCAGTAGGCAACTAAATCAAAACAATCTGCAACCTCTGATAATTTATATTTACTTTAATTGGTTTTATTCATTCATATTTGTTTCCATCAGTTTTTATGTAATTAAATCTTTTATTGCTCAGATTATCATAGCAAATTTCAGTCCTATGGCTAACACACATTTAATCACAAAATAAAAATCTATTACCCATGAAATGTGTTTGATTGACGCTATAGATGGAGATCATGGACCTAGGGAACAGAAATAGTATCTTGTTATCAATCATGGATGAAAGAGCAAATTGAAATCATTGAAACCTGATGGGTGGGCTGCAAATATTCATTCAAAGCAATAGCATTCAGCCACATTACAAAGACAAAATTCCCCTAAGTTAAGGTTCAATTCAAATATTCAAGACCTGTTGAAATCAGTGGCTGATATTTTAACTAGTAAGATGTCAGTCAGTGGAACTATATAAATAGTAAGTGTTTAGTACTAAAGTCTGATTGAAATCAATTGAACTTAAGTATGCTCAGCATTCCCTTGACTGAACCCTTAATTATTTATTATCCATTTCTCATCTTTAGTGTTTGTAAACAAATTTAGAATATGGAATATATTAGTTGTTTATGTATCTTTCATTTTAGGCATTATATTGCCATTTACAGTGGCAAACTAAGTTAGTCATGACTAAGTCTCACTGAAATTAATTAATCATTATTAATAATGATAATGAAATGTGTTTTGCTAGTAAAGGGAGAGTTAAACTTATGTATTGCTACATAAAAGTAGAATAAAAAGACATTGGTTCAAGGACACAAGAAAAGATTTAATTTAACAAATTTATATCATTTGTGAAGAATAAAGCAGCTTACACAACTGTTAAAAATAATACAAATAATAAAACAATAAATAGGTAAAACAATAAAAACATTAAAATAACAACACAACCACAGATTAGCCAAATTATATAGAATAGAACAGCAGTAGAAGCAAGTAAAATTATCAGAGGTAATCAAATAAAACCTTCTATAAAAAGCCTTCTGAAAGAAGAAGGTCCTAACCATTCAGATGAAGATGGAAAGCAAGTGTTCATGTCTGATTTCCCTGGAAATGGAATTCTACAGTCGTGCTGCTGCTCAAAAGGCCAACTCTCTGGTACTCACCATCTGAATTACTGTTAACGGCAGACTAGAGAGGCAGGGCCACTGAGGCCGAGCTTTGGATCCAGGCAGTTCCATATTGGAGAAGATGGGCCTTAGGTGGGGCAAAATGGATTTGAGCTTGGAATGAGAAAACTGTGTATGCTTCTCTGTTTTGCCTGGCAGTTGTGGTTCATGTGCTCTGTGATTTTTCTTGATCACATGGGCTGAGCCTCAAGAAATCACAGGCCCAGTATAGCAACCCATTCCTTTTTAAGGGGAGAATGGTGATTGTATATTATTTTTTTAATAGTCAAAGGTCAACATCACATCAGAACACATTGCATTGATACTTTTTCATCTTTTCACACACACACAGCAGGGTGAAGTAGACTGTTGGCCCTTGCCTTGTCCAGAAATGGAGTGTGAATTCAGCGTACTCCCTGAGAATGAGTGTTGCCCTCACTGTATCACTGACCCCTGTCAGGCAGACACCATTCGGAATGATATCACCAAGACTTGTCTGGATGAAACTAATGTGGTGCGCTTTACTGGATCTTCTTGGATTAAGCATGGCACAGAATGCACCCTCTGCCAATGCAAGGTAGAAGAGAATGAAAATCATACTATCAAAGCACTTTTCTAGCTGGTTTTATGGTTTGTAAATATTTAATGGGTTTAGTCTAGTCATGAGATGTCTGTTTATATACTTTTAATAGAGAACATCCTATTTTGTTAGCATCAGTTTTTTCTGACAAGAGAGTGGAGCAGTCAAGAACCAGAATAATGGGTTAGATGTACAGGCAGAACAGAAATCTCATAGTCCATGTGCTATGTGACCTTAGTGGGGAAAGCAGCAAACAGCCTGTGATGGCTGATCTTGCTGTCACCCCCCCCCCATTGCCATTGGAATATACTTAAAGATACCAAATGATTTTCTGATATCTGTAAGCTATATCATCCTACCAACCAAAATGCTTTCTGTCGAGAGAAAGAACTACCAAACAGTCTTGAAACTTTATAATGGTGAAACACTTTTATGTTCTGGAGTGGCAGAAATGGAAATACTGCTGTTGCTTCCTTGCTTTAAAGAGAAGGAAATGGAATGCACATGATAATTTGGGTCTTTAGTATTCCTCAGGGTCAAGAAGAAACATTTATCTCAGGAAGAATGATGGCTGGCTAAAAGCTTACATGAATCCTGCAGCCTTAAAAAAAAAAAAAAGACACAAGGGAAAGGCTATTGGAATAAACTACCATCACCCAAATCCCAAACATAAATATACATGTGAGGTAAATTGCATTTGGTACTGAACTCACAGAAGTATTAATACTCCCCCACCCCCCCCACACACCTGATTTCTATAAATAGAGCAAAATTAGCTAAGCAGAAGACCACGTCTTTCCAATAATTTCAAGGACATTATGTCATCCATGCAGCTGAGTTTATGAAATGTAACTTAGAAATAAGTCCCATATCATTCAGTAAAGTTTACTCCCCAGCAAGTTGCTTAGTATTACAGCCTATCCATAGACATTTATCTAAATTCCCCTCTCCTGTTTGGGTCTCCTCTACAGACTCAGAGATTATGGGTTACTTTTGCCCAATAGAGTAAAGTACTGTTTATAAAAATCATGCACTGCTCTTACTACTACAACAAATATTTATATACCACTCTTCAATTAAAGTGCACAAAACGGTGTACATAAATAAGATGGTCCTACTCTCCGTCCCCAAAGGGCTCACAATCTAAAAAGAAACATAAGGCAGATACCAGCAACAGCCACTGGAGGGATCCTGTGCTGAGCTGTGCTCTTATATTTATCATTGATAACCAAAGATGTAGTCACAAATTCAGAAGTGCGTGCACTCTCCGTGGCAGCCCCCATAACCACACCCACCCTGACAGCCATGCCCCATGGCCACACCCATCCCAGTGGCCACGCCTTTCACTTAGATAGATGCAATAATTTGGGAGCTCTGTTACAAGAATTCAAGGGTCTTGTAAACTCTTGGGAATGTACTAGAATGAATGAAAGGGGATGCCCACTGAAATGCACTGGTTCCTTCCAAATAACCATAGGAATGCATGGAGTTGCATTCCAACAGCCATTTGGGAATTCAATGCATTCCATGGCCATTTGGAAGGAGCCAGTGCATTTCAGTGGGTTTTCCCCGTCATTCATTTTAGGGTGTCCTGACACTAGTCCACATAGGACTTGCATACTGATGGTCCCAGGTTCAGTCCCTGGCAGCATCTCCAGAAAGGGTTGGAAAGACTCCTGTCTGAAACCGCGGCCACTAGTGGCAGACAGTAGTGTAGACAACACTGAGCTAGATGATCCAAAGGTCTGACTTGGTATAAGACAGCTTCTTATGCTCCTAAGACAGGAGGGATGGTAATAAATGGTTGGAATAGCAAGAGCAGCACATTATTTCTGCATAGAAAGCCAAAGGCTGTGCATCCCTACTGAGACGCTGGAGGGGAAAAAGTAACAGGGTTGCGTCCCTGCGCCACTGTGATAACACATGGTCAGTAGAACCACTACTGATTAACATGTTAGTAAGTAGAACAAAGTAGTGTATTTTGAAGTGCAAACTCTAAGGACTGGTTCACAAAAGCAAGACAGGTACTTTTAGTCTTAATGTCATCCTTCACCGTAGAATCACTTTTTGACTGTAGAATCACAAAGGGGTTTCAGTGTGAACCAAGCATAAGATGGCTACCTCCAGGTTACATTTTCTTGATTGCAAAGACAATTCTGTTAGTACCATCATTTGTGCAGAAGTTGGCACTGACCACTGATGAATATATTGCATTACAACCTGTTTCACACTTATTTCACCGTGGAAGAGCATATACAGGAATGGCTGGGGCATGTTATTTGGAGAGAGACCGATAGAGAGAGCTGCTTATAAACATGTGTAAACTAAATTTACATCATACGTTGGTTTGTTCCTTAAAGTGATATATAGTGGTTTTTCTAGAGTGAGTGCATACATTTGTTCCTTGAAATAGAATGTCTGTTATTTCTGTCTTAAAATAATACTTCTGCAAGTATTTTATGTCTGCATTTTAAAAAGTTGCTTCAAATTAAACTAATACCATAGTACTCTTTGTATAGTGTAGCAGAGTAGAATAGAATATTAATGCCTTGGTACAAAGTGTCTCATTTGTATAGCTTCATCCTGCTGTCTTCTTAAAGTGCATCACATAGAAGGTCAAAGCTGCAGGATAAGCCTCTCTAGTCATGCTACAGCAAAATAGGTTTACACAAAATCCTTCAAGAATTCAGAAAGGCCAGGCATCAGCTAAAGCTGCCTTAGGCACAAAACCACTTGAAATTGAAAGTAGAAAAAGCAAACGCTAGGATTGCTGCCATGGTTTTCTAGTATCCTGTCCTGCAACAAGTCAAGAAAGTCAAAGACAAGTAGACTAAATGCAATCCTTAGCAAACTTGTTGTAGTTGTAAGGCTAGAACCACATGCCTTTCTCAAGACAGGATGTCCACCTAAAATGGCAGTCCCATGCAAGTTCGTTTCTCTTCCTATAATGTGGGGAAATATACAACTCAGTGATGTTGCAACTGTTTTTCGGCAGCTCCATCTCAATAGTAACTTGTAGTTCCATCATAATTTCTATTGCAAACAATGGGTGGATTCACACATAATGCAGCAAGTAAGGTTGCCATGAACCACTGGTTCCCCATAAGCATGTGCTCCTGGCAAGAGCCACTACTTCTGAGCCAGTTGGTCTTTCAAACCCAGAAATGTCAGATTATCCTGCAGCACTTCCCTCTGGAAACTCGACATCTGTAACCTAGATTTGGTTATAGATGGGTTGCTGGAAGAAAGTTCTGCAGGATAACCCAGCATTTCTGGGTTTGGATGACACGACTGTCAAAGAAGTAGCAGCTCTTGGGGAACCGGCAGTTTGCAACAACCTTACTTGCCACATTATGTACGAACCTGCCTGATGAAACTTATGTCTAAGCAAAAATGGTTAGGATTGGCACGTAAGTGCCTGTAGTTGGCTAAAGTGCAAGTTTAAATGCAAACATGCATTTAAAAGCATGTTTGTCAAATTTATTGCTGTATTTTCTCACCTTTCTATATTAACTGTACTGTAAAAGAGCCAGGCTGAGAAAGAGAAGGAAAACTAATTGTATCACCCTTCCCTGAATATTCTGAGGAAATGTCCATCTGATTCAGAAACACAACTTAATTTTGACTTCAGCACGTCAAACATCAACTCAGATGTAGGGATGTGCAAAATTGATTTTTTTCAATTTGTTTGGAGCTTGAATCAAATCAGCCAGATTTGTTTCGAGCCCAAATCTGACCCCTGAATTTAATTTGAATCTATTCTGGAGAAGGGTGTCAGGGGAGAAGCAGAGTAGGTTGGGTGGTAGCACCCAATGGGTAGCAGCTACCATCACCCAAATCCCAAAGAAATCAACCAAAGGGGTGATTTTTTAAAAGAAGTTTTGAAGTTTAAGTGGTTTTATTTTTTCTTCCATAGGGAATAATGGGGATTGAGTAGTCCCAATACCTCCGTGGGTGGCGCCAGGGTGGCCCAAAGCAGGTTGTGGTGTAGTGCAAATGGGGTGCCAACCACTCTGCATACCACAAGCCCATGGGCTACAGGGTTTTGTTCTTATTTTCAGTTTTTGAAGTGTTCCGAGAGTGGATTCTTTGGTGCAAAACGATTCTTTGGTCATCATTCATTTGGTGGTGGTATCTCTTCTCTTGTCTTCTCTTCAGTTCAGTCTTCTCCTTTTCTTCTCTTCAGATTGGGGGGGGGGGGTGTCAGGGCAGTTGGGCAGCCACCTAGGGGCAAAAGCCAGGGAAATTAAAAATAAATTGGGGGGGGCGGTTTCTGGTGGCCAAAGGAGCCCCCTCTTTCCACAGATCAGGCAGGCAGTAATTTCTCTCTCAGCAGCAGGAAAGGGGGGGGGGAGAATCTCTTTTCTTTTCCTCAATCTTCAAGGGTGAGCAAGAGCAGCAGCAGAATCCAAGGAAGGAAGGCAAGGCAAAGCAAGCAACAGCTCTTCTCTGGCTCTCTCTCTCTCTCGCTCTCTCTCCTCCCATGAGGCAGAATGGTGACTGTAGCCCTCCTTAAGTACATTTGAAAATCCTTCCATCTGCCTCCCCCCTACCCTTGTCCCTTCCCCTTAGCCAATGCAGGCACAGTTAAGCCTGGCAACACAAGATCTGAATGGAAACAAGCCAACCTGGAACCAAGCGAGATTCACCAGTGAATCATACACACTTGTAAGTCATAAATCTGAAGCTTGGAGGGTGGGATTTTCAAAAACTTTTGCAGGCACACAAAATTGAGAGCGATTGAGATAGCAACAAAATGGTGGTCCAAGTCTCTGGATTTATTCATGTCCAAATCTAGGCGCTTTGACTTGGACCTGAATCTAGCCAATGGACCACAGGGGCAATTTCTTCTGTCTCCAAATCTCCTGAACCAGCTAGATTCAGATACAAATCAATTTGTACCTGAATTGATTCACACATCCCTACTCATATGCATGTATATGGATCAGGCTGTGTCATCAGGAGAAACATAAATAACAGCCCTGTTCATAAGCCATTGAAACCAAGTTACATGAATGAAAGCTTATTTAGTCTTGTTTGCTGGAATTCATAGCCTAATTTACAAGTCTATTAAACCAAAGCATGTGGATTTAAGCTAATTTAAAATCTTAGTACTTCAGTTGAATTAGCTTCTAGACCTGGCTAATTGTCTCTTGTGTATCTGTACTTGAGCTAAAGTGAATTATGCAGTCATTTGAAAGTCATTGCCCCACTTTGATTAATCCACAGCTTTAGTTAATGTAAATGCTGCCTAAGCCAGGCTTGTGATAAGCCTTGTCCTGGCTGGTCACCTTTGGCAAGTAAGACTCACTTCCAAGTGTCCAGGCAAGAACACTTTTGTAAACTGCAAAACAGTTGAATTTTTTTTTAAAAAAAGTCAGTTGTCTCTTGGTAATAGTGCACTGCAGTTTCACTACTGAGGCAGCTTGCTCATCAGAACCACTGGCTGCTGCTGTGAGATAGTTGAGGGCCCAAGGGCATTCATGCTCTTACTTGTAAGCAACGGAGGCAGAGGCACCCTCATTCAGCAGCGTATGTGCGTCTGACTGTTTGGATGCCCCTGGAGCTTTTTCACACAGGGCTTTTAGTTCACATCTGCCCTGGAATGTAGGGATGTGCATGGAACCGGTCCGGTGCTCCTTTTTTGGAGCGGCTAACTGGTCCAAAGGTCCTGTGTTTGAGCCAGTTTGGAGGGCGGGGTCACTTTAAGAGACAGGGAAGGTGCATCCTACCTGCCCATCCCTGCCCCAATTCTTTCCCCTGCCGGTGCTCTCCTAAACAGCATGGGTGCAGGGCTGCAGCGTTCCTGCTTGCAGCCCCATTCATCTTTGTCACGCCCATGGCGTGCACATTGGCCATGAGTGTGGCAGCGCTTAATGGGGCTTAAGCAGGAACGCCGCAGTCCTGCACCTACGCTGTTTAGAAGAGCACCGGTGGGGGGAAAACAGTGGGACAGGGATGGGCAAATAGGAAGCACCTTCCCTGTCCCTTAAAGTGACCCCCCCACACACACACACACATACACCCTCTCGGGAGTGCACAGACCAGTTCAGGGCACATCCCTACCAGAATGGAGGGTGTGCGCTCACATATTAGCCAGATTTACCCCGAAGACCCTGCAAGCTACCAGGGAGCACTTCATACATGATTCAGGTTTTTCATTGTGTGTTAGAGTGTCTCCCAATTTATATCCGGGGTAAAAAAAAATCCGCTTTTTGCGTCAGATTTTTTCTATTATTTTTTTGCTCGCAGTTTTTTTTTAACTCACAGTAAAGCCTCGCAGTAAACTTGCGGTAAATCTTGCTGTCTGAAAATGCTTCTGGCATGACAATAAGCTGTTGGTGTCAGCAAGGGCACCTGGCCAATCAGCCACCATGTAATTGCACAGAGCTGAGTGATTCACCCCCTGCCTCTTCCACCATTTACAGGTAAGGGGCATGCATTTCCTCCTTTCCTCAGTTGCTCCTCAGCAGCATCCAATAATTCTAGCTAGCAAACTAGCTAACCAGCCACTGCAGTGAGTGAACAGCTCCAGGAATTCATGTACAAAGAATGCAGGTGGGATGGAGGTGGCAGGTTCCAGTCTTGACCTATATGCATTCATTAGAGAACCTCTGCAGATACGGCTGTATATGTGGAGGGCTCCCCTCAGGCATTTGAATGAAGACGCATATGTCAGGGTGGAGCCTCAACCCTGAGACCTCCTCCTGTGTACTCCATTGCACATGGCTGAACACTTGGAAAGAGCTCCAGTGCTCTCTGTTTAGGTCAATATTCACTAGGCAGTGATGTGAAATCCTCAGGTTCCTTTCAACTGGCACATCAGACAGAACTGCACATAGAACGATTTGACAGCAAGTTCAGGTGTGTTCATTTTCTTGTATTAGAGCGCTGCTCCAGGTACACATGATAAATGCTTATGTTGATTTTAGACAAAATTGTATGAAATGTTGTAAATATCTTTCTCTTCTTTTCTCCAGAATGGGCATGTTTGTTGTTCAGTGGATCCACAGTGCCTTCAGGAACTGTGAAGCTAATGATCATCTATTGCGGGCAGTTTCTGGTTAAAGAATTTTCCTTCACAAAAAGACTTGTAGACCAAAAATTGTATAAAGCCAAAACTGAAGCAAGATCCGTTTTGTCCAATTAAAGTGCAGAAATGCTTTGAATTGAATGAGCTGTCAGTTTCCTCGGTCCAAGTGAAATGTGTAAGACTAGGAACAACTTCAGATGTATAAACCTGTGTTTGGATGTGAAGTTCAATTTCTGGTTTCATTTTGTGTTTGACATCATTATGTAATATATTGGACTAGAGACAGATTGACAAATTGTGCATAAAGATGTCAAAACCTTCAAGCAGCTAAAAGCTTTCTGGAGCTTTGAATATACACTTCATCCATGGCCACAGATATATTTTTTTTAACATAACAGTATTTATGTTCTACACCAGTTTGTTTGATTACTCACTGCAGAATTTGCCAGAAATCTGAATTAAGAAGAATCTTTGGAAATGCAGAGTTTTGCAGCAATGTAAAAACCTGATTCAATTTACTGTAAAAACAATGCACAGGCATGACTAATTAATTAATGTTTTCTGATGGGAGAAGTCATCTATATTTCCTTGTTTGACTGCACTTATTTCTTGAATTTGTTCAGTATAAGCTCGTTCTTGTGCAAAATTTAAATAAATATTTCTCTTACCTTATATTTTTTAGTATCTTGCAATGTTTGTGGATTATAGGATGCATTCAGTAATGGTGTATTTACTTTTTGTAAGAATTTCTTTTTGTATTTTGTAAGTAAATCCTCTTACTTAAGGTATTGATAAAACAGAGAGTGCAAATCACCAAGATTTGGAGGTTTCACCTCCTGTGAAATCAAACTTTGCATTACAGCAGTGTTTAGGAAAAGCTTTCTTCATGGAGGAAACTTGCAGTGCAATCCTGAGAAGCACGTTTCACTGTGTTCAATGGGGCTTACTTTCTAGGTAAGTACAATATAGGATTGCAGTTTTACAGAAAGGCTTCCAGGCTCTCAAAACCATCTCACAAGCTGCTCTGATCCCTGGAGAGTTTGCACAGACCATTTTAGCATTCACCGTCGATATCTGTTACTATTTTTCCTACTCTTTTTACTGTCCGCCTGTGAATTGGCATACAACTCTTTTCTACAAAGTCCAAGGCTTTCTATGAGACAATATTTATAGACTTGTGTTTATAGAAAAGAGCTCAATGAAAGCATTGTATCCAGTAACTGAGGGTGAGTAGCTGACCAATGTGTAGGGCCGAAACATAGAATTCAGGCTAGCTGGTAATTACAACAAAGATAAAGAAAGATCTAAAATATTAAGAAACAAAAAGAATGTAACATTTTGCTGTGAACCATCAAAGCTATGAAACTTTTCAGATGGATTCCCCCCCCCCTTTTTGCTCTTCAAGACCTTGTCTATAAATAATGGATACTCAAGGGATTTTGTTTTATCCACAGATTCTGTCAAGCAGCAATCAGTGTTCTTCAAGAAGTAATGCAGGCTCCTTGAAAACAGAGCTGCTTTTATGCAGCATTTTCCTGTCTGCTAATAACTGTCAGGGGATCATGTTTTTGCCCTTAGATACTCAGACGCAATGACAGTTGTCTTCAGTGGAAGTTGTGGGATATGCGATGGATATGCAAGGGCCTAATTTGACAGCAGACAATACTGTTTAGGGATCATGTTGTGATTTTATTACGAGATGTGTTTAGTTAGTACCATGAGACAAAAGGGAAACTGACATTCTAGTTCAGAGAGGGAAGAGTTGTTGAAAGTTGTGGATCCCATGAAACTAACATCAGCAGGAATCAGGAACACTGGCTGACATGATACATAAGCCCTACATAGAAAGTAGGGCTTACAGAGCCATTGCTGCAGAGACAGAAGCAGTGGCAAGGCTGGTATGTGTTTCCCATTTGTGACAATGGGAGGAAATACAGTAGCCCTTCTAGTGTTACTGCTCGATCTCTCCTGGCTTCCTTCTCTGCAGCAGTGGCTCTGCAACTCACTCTGTGTCCCTAAGAACTGCTCATGTCAGCCAGTAACTATAGATAACTCCTGGATGCTCCTAAATAGTTGCTGCTTAAATCAGACTTGGATTGTGCTAAAAGAGGAAGGGCAAAATTGGTGTCAAAAAGTCTACAGCTTGCATGATGAACACTGGACTCAGGGTTCTCTTAGTTCTCAAGCTGAGAGCCTATGGGCAAATGAGAAAAGACTAAGGAAATGTTCAGTCTATCAATGCTCAAAGCTCCTAATTGTTTAGAACATCTTGTAAAATGGTTGATACATTTCAGAGACATCTCCCCATCGTCACTTAATGGCTCATCTGACCACTCAATTACTCAGATTTTCTTAACGCCCAGCTGACCTTGGTCTCAGAAGATACTAGGCTTAAGACCTAAATAACATGCAGAATGAAATACGTGTCTTCTTTAAACAATAGTGTTTAAGAGACGCTGATAGTGTTTGCTCCAGTTGATTATTCAAATGGTTAGAGTGCAGATGGTCTGTTGTGTTCTGCTGCAGGCGATCTTTCAATGCTGAGGTCTGTTTTTAACACTAGAATTCAGTAAATCCCATTAAAGAATCACCACCTTCTGGGGAATAACTGCTCAGAGTACACAGGCTTACTAATAACTATATGGACAAAAGGCCACCGTGGCATTTGTTGTCCATGAAACAAATTGGCAAAGGAAAACAGTATTTGTAGTAGGTACAACTTGCCCTTTTTACTGTAAATTTCTAGTAGCTATCAATTCCCCATGGATTAGACCAGGAAACCCAAGCCATCTCTCCCCCTCCCCTGTATTTTAAATGTTGACCCAGTGAGAGATTTGTAGTGCCGTGTTTACATCCATCCCATTCTTGAGATGTGGAGTGTATGGTTGAGTCCCACATATTGATCATGCTGCACAACACACCTATACTACTAATGTTAAAAAATGCTAAAGAAACATTTGGCTGATATCCTAAGTGCTGGTACACCATAAGATGCATTGGTGCTATGGGCAGGATTTACAGTACTTAACCTTGCACCAGCACTTGCATGGAGAGAACATTTTGACAACGGGCCCTTCCCCTGGAAGCCTTTGATGTCACCTGAAAAAGCATCCCTGAGGGCTGCATGGTACACAGGGACATATTTTGAGATGACACAGAAGACTTTCAGGGGAAGGGAAAATCATCAAAATTCATGCTCCCTAAGAGCATCAGTGCTCTTCCAAGTCTGAAACTTGTCCACAACAATGGTGCATCTCATAGAGCACCAGTGCATTATTTAGGATGACGGCCCCTGTATACCTCAGTCAGCCATACATTTAATAAATGGGCTTTTAAAAGAGGAGGAGAACTGGTCTTGTGGTAGCAAGCATGACTTGTTATCTTAGCTAAGCAGGGTCCACCCTGGCTGCATATGAATGGGAGACTAGAAGTGTGAGCACTGTAAGATATTCCCCTCAGGAGATGGAGCTGCTCTGGGAAGAGCAGAAGATTTCAAGTTCCCTCCCTGGCTTCTCCAAGATAGGGCTGAGAGAGATTCCTACCTGCATCCTTGGAGAAGCTGCTGCCAGTCTGTGAAGACAATACTGAGCTAGATAGACCAATGGTCTGACTCAGTATATGGCAGCTTCCTATGTTCCTAAAAGGAAGAACACCCATAAAACCATAAAGCATTCCATACTGTTATGGTCATACAAAGTGAAGAGCTTTTTCACTTTTCTCTTAAAAAAAATCATTAGATTTAATGGGCATTGCTGGCTAGGAGATAGTTCATTCGTTGAGCACTGATGACTTGTGATGGCTGGCAGCCACTGGTTCTGCTAAATACACTGGCTCACATGCTGCAGAAGGTAACACAAGCAGTTCTGAGCCACCTGCTCTACTGCAGGTGTCTAAAGCAATGCTTGCAGTATTGCAGCATTGCAGAACAGTTGTCAGTGGTAAGGTATCACTGCCCATTAGAAATAACTACATGCCCATTAAAATGCAACTCCATGCATGGAGTACTCATCACCAAGTGCTGCTGCCCTCCTCGAGCTGTTTACATGAATGCACACAGGTGCCAGTTAGGGATGTGCGAACCAGTTCGAATTTGAACCGGTTCGAATTTGAACCAGGGTGGTTCGAAGGTTCGAATTCGAACTGAACCAGCCATCAGGTTCGAGCTGCAGGTTTGAATTCGAACTGAACCAGGGGGTGGTTCAATTTGAACTGGTTTGAACTGGTTCGGACATCCAAAAATTGGTAGTATGGTAGCTGGCACCCAGGGGTACCTGCCACCCAAACCCTAAAGCAATTGGACACTCGTACAATTTTTTATGAATTTTTGAAAATTATTTTTATTTTTTGCTCATAGGGTATAATGGGACTCGAGCCAGGCCATTATACCGTATTGTGGAGCACCCATGGGTGCCAACAACCACCAAAACCCTGAATCAATCAGACAGTCCTAAGATTTTTAATGAATATTTGAAATATTTTCAATTATTTTTCTCATAGAGTATAATGGGATCGGAACCAGTTCATATCCCCTATTGTGGAGCACCTAGGGGCACAAAAGCGGGGTGGGTGGTAGACAGACAGGGGTGCCTACGACCCACAAAACCCCAAGGCAATTGGACACTCCTCTGATCATTGGTGAATTTTAAAATTATTTTTGAATTCCTCATAGGGAATAATTAGGATTGCAGCAAATGTATAGCTTCACGTCGGGGGCAAAGGGGTGTCCTAGAGCAGAGTGTGGTAAGTGGTAGTTCCTAGGGTGGGCGAGGAAGCTATCAGAATTATTTGAAAGGAATTGGGCAAAGGCTGATTTTTAAGTGATTTTTGAAGTTTACGCGACTTTAAGGTTTTTCTCCATAAAGAAGCATGGAGGTGTCAGCAAATGTATAGCTTCACGTCGGGGGCAAAGGGGTGGCCTAGAGCAAAGTGTGGTGGGTGGAAGTGCCCAAGGGGAGCCAGGTAGCTATCAGAATTATTTGAAAGGAATTGGGCAAAGGGCTGATTTTTGAGTGATTTTTGAAGTTTATGTGTCTTTAAGGTTAGCAGATGAAAGTGGATTCATGGTTTGTCATTGAAAATCTTATATGCTAGCAAAGAATCTACACTCAGAACACTTCAGAAACAACAAAACCCAGTACCCCATGGGTTAGCAACCCATGGGGGTGGTTGGCACCCTCTTTGCACTAGACCACCACTCACTCTGGGCCACCCCAGCACCCCACAAGTGGCTTTAAGGTTTTTCTCCATAGGGAAGAATGGAGGTTTCAGCAGCCCCATAACTGCACTTGGGGGGTGCTGGGGTGGCCCAGAGCGAGGGTGCCAACCACCTCCATGGGTTGCTAACCCATGGGGTACTGGGTTTTGTTGTTTCTGAAGTGTTCTGAGTGTAGATTATTTGCTAGCATATAAGATTTTCAATGACAAACCGTGAATCCACTCTCATCTGCTAACCTTAAAGACACATAAACTTCAAAAATCACTCAAAAATCAGCCCTTTGCCCAATTCCTTTCAAATAATTCTGATAGCTACCTGGCCCCCCTTGGGTACTTCCACCCACCACACTTTGCTCTAGGCCACCCCTTTGCCCCCGACGTGAAGCTATACATTTGCTGACACCTCCATGCTTCTTTATGGAGAAAAACCTTAAAGTCGCGTAAACTTCAAAAATCACTTAAAAATCAGCCTTTTGCCCAATTCCTTTCAAATAATTCTGATAGCTTCCTCGCCCACCTTGGGAAATACCACCCACCACACTCCCCTCTAGGACACCCCTTTCTCCCTGACGTGAAGCTATACATTTGCTGCAATCCTAATTATTCCCTATGAGGAATTCCAAAATAATTTTAAAATTCACCAATAATCAGAGGAGTGTTTGATTACCTTGGAACTTTGTGGATAGTAGGCACCCCGGGTTGTCTACCACCCACCCCACTTTTGTGCCCCTAGGTGCTCCACAATAGGGGATATGGGCTGGTTCGTGTCCCATTATACCCTATGAGAAAAATTATTAAAAATATTTCAAATATTCATAAAAAATGATAGGGGTGTCAGATTGCTTCAGGGTTTGCATGGTTGTTGGCACCCATGGGTGCTCCACAATAAGGAATAATGGGCTGGTTTGAGTCCCATTATACCCTATGAGAAAAAAATATAAATGATTTTCAAAAATTCATAAAATATTGTATGAGGGTCCGATTGCTTTGGGGTTTGGGTGGCAGGTACCCTTGGGTGCCAGCTACCATCCTACCAATTTTTGGATGTCCGAACCGGTTCAAAATGGTTCTAATTCGAACCAAACCAGGGGGAGGTTCGAGCAAAACCAAAACCGAACCACCCCCTCCTGGTTCGAACCTGGTTCGAATTCGAACTGAACCGGGCAAACCAGTTTGTGCACATCCCTAGTGCCAGTGCCCAAGCCATCCATGTCCCCTTGCACAGTATGTAAGCCAATATGTTCAGTTATTGAATCGTGCTAGATGTGTCAATGTGATGCAAAATTTATGAATGCATGAACAAAAATATTGCTTCTGGTGTTAAGGAGAAATAATGTTTGTGGATAACATGGAGCGTGGAATGCATGGTTTCTGAGGGAGGGGACATGAACATGTGGATCAGCCACATCACTCATAGGATTATCTGTGTCATGATAGTGAGGTGTGAAGTCACGCCATCACTTACCAACTTGACAGAAGCCTCTTCCAAAGGCCATTTTAAGACCTGGTTAAGAAGAGACTAACTTTGCCACACGAAATGTTTCCCAGGTTGATTTCCCCACAGGTCACGTTTTAGGAGAGACTTTTGTCCACATGAGTTCAGCGATCCTGAAAGCAAGGTTATCCCCATTCATTGCTCAGGAACTCACTAGCACGCTGCTGCTGTTTACTCCAGCCTAGGATGAATGGGTCCTGTTAAGAATAAAGTAATTTTTAGAAATCAATAATAAAGTATACCAGTTCAATTCTATGCAGAGTTGTGCACATCTAAGACAAGACAAATTGTGCATATGATTGGGATGCATGAATTTAATGAGATCTGGAGAACACATGTGGCTTTAAAATCTCTAGTTCTAAAAAATGCACTTTGATTCATTTTAGCTATACATATCAATACCAATAATCTAGAAGTTCAATGTAAAATTACTATTAATTAGTACATTTTCCTATCACTGATTTTGTTTCATTTTGTAAAATGCAAGAATAAAAACTTCCATACTGCTGCAGGCAACGTTCATAATATTCTCCTAAAGCATTTTAATGATTAATTGCAGCAACATAAAACTTTAATTATTACATATCAGAATAATCTATCATATTATACTGTCCATTAAACGCAGCCATATACAATTATCATGTTCTATTTTTTCTCTCACTAATTTCTTTTTACCATTTACATTCTACTTTGAACCATAATTCTTTTTGATGTCTTTTCATGTATCAGAGGGACTAGATGGAATGATAGATATCATAAAAAATCCATGAGTTCTTTCACTTATAAAGATTTTCTGAGTCATTCTCGAAACTGTGGGCTAAGGCCAAAATAAACCTAACTGTGTCAGTGAAACTTAAATATACCAGGCAGGAGATATTTTACAAAAAATAAAAGAGATGCTCCACAAGAGTATCATGGCATCACTAAGAAAAATGGAAATATTCATAATAGAATTGGTTCACACATGTAGATCTCTGGATCTCACTTGATGACTGGCAGCTGCATATCTGGAGTTACTCTATTGAGATGCATTATGTCTGAAGTGAAAGTTCTGTCAGTGGTGTTACACCTGTGATTGCCCATTCACAAATGAAAGTCACCCATGCTGGTTCAATCATCAGGCGATGGCCAGGAATGTGTCATGTGAACCAGCCCCTAGATTTCTGTGGCTTCATTTTTTATTGGTTTTTTACATTAACACCCCACTCTTCTATTATGATTGAACTCAAGGAAGTGTACATGGGATTCCCAGACACTCTCACATCCAGGAACTTACCAGCCAAAGCCCCTGCTTCAGCAAGATTGCTGCATCTCCATGCATGCCTTCACACCATCCTCATTTGACACTTTTATTGTGAGTTGAAAAGGATCAAAATACTACCTAATCCCTTGTATCCAAAGTAGCCTCCCTGCACCACTCCACAAGAATGGCACAGAACAACTCATGATATTATCCATAAATTTAGCTCTATGATAAGGGACTATTCGTTAAGTCAACCATGGAATGCAGATATATTCTATTCATGTCTTAGATCATGTTATGCCAAGATTTTAACCACTTCATTGCCTCACAGCAAAGTTGCAGTTATATTTGCAGGCTTTTTATGGGCCATTGAACAGATCTTTCTATTTTTGCTACATCATATTTTCCACATTCAAAAATGTTCCACAAGCTTCCCCTTCTGTGTGTACCACTGTATAAAATGCACCAGATAGTAATTGGATTGTTGTTGCATAATATTGAGGTAATTCGAGGGGTAATCTGTCTTCAGGTCTATACATCAACACCCCAATTTCTGTCCCTGCTCCTGCTCCACTCCCTGCCACTTCCGTACTGGTGGCGCTCCCTGTCCCCAGCTAGAAGTTCTGATGGTGCTCTTCCCCAGCAACCTACACGAGAGATACTGGCACACACATGGCCTCCATGCATAAGTGGCGGCCATGTACATGCTGGTGTCATGTACAGCTGCTGGGGGTGTGGGAAGGTCACCGGCACACATTGATAGCTGGTGGGGAACATCACAAGTACAGAAGTGGTGGTGAGTGGAGGAGGAGCAGAGATGGACCTCCTTTCCTCCACTTTAAAAGGGCCTGGGTAAGCTCTGAATTTTAAAGGAATTGTGCCATGATTCAGAAGCCGCTTCAAGCACATCCTTAGCAGGTGCACTTTATGGAGGTGCCATATCCTGAGAACCGAAACACTGGTGTTTAGAGTCTGCTGAGACAGAACAATACCTGGAAACAGTTTTTTTTAATTTCACTAAGTCATTGTTCATTTTTCAGAAGTAGCAATTACAAGAATATCCTACTGCTCTTATTGTGTCCTTACTCTGGCCTTTGTCTTATTAGAGAGTTGGTTTTTTAAAAAAAAAAAGAACAAAGAACAAAAACCCTTTTCTCATACTTACAATAGCAGCATTATAAGGGCAAAACCCCCACTGAGCGAAATTGTGCATGGGCAGAATTAGGAATACTTTTATGTAGAACAAGAAAAGTCCAACCTTGACCAGAATAAATAATGCACAAGTACAGATTTATATCTGAATGTGATGCCGGCATATGCAACATCAATAGAATTATCTATGCCTCATCATCATGCCTGATGTCTACGGTAGTACATACAAACTGTTAGTTTCTTGTTGTCAAGTAATTTTCTTATGAGGCTGAGTTGTAGCCACAAACAGCAGCTGAACTGGATTCATTAGAAATCCATCTAACCTGCCTGTTCTGGATGGGGTTACACTTCCCCAGAAGAAACAGGCTTGCAGTTTGGGAGTACTTCTGGCCCCCATCCCTCGCTCTGATACCTCAGGTGGAGGCGGTAACCATGAATGCTTTCTACCAGCTTTGGATGGTTTGCCAACTGTGCCCTTTCCTGGAAGTGAGTGACCTTGACAGTGGTGCACATGTTGGTAACCTGCAGGCTTGACTGCTGCAATGCACTCTACTTGGGGCTGCCTTTGTACACAGTCCAGAATCTGCAATTGGTGCAGAATGCTGCTGCCAGATTGGCCTCCAGGATAGCCCGTAGAGACCATATGACTCCAATTCTAAAAAATCTATACTGGCTACCAATAGGTTTCCAGGAAAAATACAAAGTGCTGGTTATTACCTATAAAGCTCTTAGTGGCTTGGACCCACTGTATTTAAGATAACACCTTCTTTGTTATGACCCCGCTACCAATTCAGATCTTCAGGGGAGGTCCATCTGAGGGTGCCACCCAGGGCGGGTGGTGACTCAAAGGTGTGCCTTCTGTGTGGTTGTCCCAGGACTGTGGAATGCATTTCCTGCTAAGATTAGAGTTGCTCCATCCCTGTTGACCTTTACAGCTGAAGATGCATCTAGTCAGCCAAGCTTTTTAGTTAGTTTTTAAAATATATATCCTTGGTTTGTTTTATGCTGTAAAGCGCCTAGAGACTTCAACAATGGGCAGTATACAAATTCATTCAATAAATAATCTATTAGTTTAAATGTTCAACTGATGTGATAGCCACACCTCCTGGAATCCAACCCATTGTTAGGAAGTTGCTCAACATGTTTAAGAAGGAATGGTTAATAATCACTGATCATGTAATTATTGATATTAATCTTTTCAGCTTGTGAAATGGGGCAGCCCCCATGCCAACTTTTGAAGAACTACTTAAGAACTGTTCATCCTGATAGGAAAGAAGAAGAAGAGGCAACCAGCCCAGGGGGACTGATAGGATCAGCTGCTTTAGGGACCAGCACTGGCCTAAGAAAACAGCTGGGGCAGCATCTCCCCCCCCCCACACACACACTTTCTTAGGGGCTATTTAAGATCCTCAGAGGAAGAAAGGAAAGAAGAGATTGAGGCCAGGGGAGCTCATACCACCGACTCCTGAAGGGACCAGCACTGACCAGAGAACATTATTTTACATTAGATGACTGTTGCAGTTGATATACTGTTTTTAATTTGTAAATTGCCTTGAATGACAAGACAGAGAGACAGTACAGGACAGTAGGTTGTGTTGGATTTGAATGGGAGGCTAAGCTAGTCACTGAGCTTATTCTCATGACCAAACAGAGATAATTGGAAGGGAGACAGGACCCTACCTGCCTGCTCCCAGATGACCAGAGCAGGCAGGGTTCTGCTGCATATGTTCCCACACAAATGGGGCAGCAGATATCTCCATTACTAAAATTAGGAACTGGGGCCTCCAGCTATGCCAAAATGTAGTGCAGGAGCAGCGGAGTGGAAGGCCACCTGATTGCAACAGCTGTGCTTTGTATGGACCCTCTTTCCACCTGGCTCTTTGATTAAAATGGTCACCAGAAGCCCAGGAGCAGCTTTAAACTGCACAGACAGCCAATAAATGTAGGATAGGCTTGGCTGCCCTCCTACCTCACTTTTAACCTGGTTAGTGAATCTGGCATATCCAGGTTTGGCATAGCTGGGTGGGGAAGGCTCCCGGTTCCCCAGACAACCAGTAGTCCCTGGTTTAATCCTTTCCAACCCCGGGCTCTCTAGTCATGTGAACAGCCTCAACATCTCTCAACCTAGCCTGTCTTACAGGATTGTTGAGAGGATATCTTCATTTGGAGGAATGGCAGGATCCCAATGTTGCAAAAAACTCATTAGACTATGCACATGAACACAACCTACAAGAAGGCTAATTCATAAACATTAGATCAATAGCAGAGCATTTGCATCTAGTATAGAGGGAGCTGTCTGTGGATGCATAGACATGTACCTGCCAACAGGAGTTAGAGTGGATAGTTAGGAGTTGGTGATGGATAGACAGATATTCAAAGTAGATTAACCAATATACTATGCATAATGTTTGCATTAATTTAACTGAATCTTGAAACCATGCAATATCCACTCCTAACTTAAATTTAGCTTGAGAGTTGATTATTATTACACGCTTATTCCATAAACTCCATGTATCTGTATTATTCCCTTTTTGTTTTAATCTATACTTCTGATGATCTTTTATACATTTGAGAAGATGGTGATTCTAATCCTGGCTGTGTTCAGACACATTGAGGTCATCCACACAATCAAAAACTGTGTTCTACCCAGGTTTGGGAGCTGTGTGTGCTCCCAATTTTTGGTTGTGTGGAAGCAAGGAAGGAGGGAAACCTGGGTAGAACTGATTGTGTGGAAGTAAGCTAGGCGGTAAACCTGAGTAGCTTTTTCTCCTACTTTGCTTCCACACAATCACTTCTACTCAGTTTTTCCTCCTACCTTGCTTCCACACAACCAAACACACACAGCTCCCAAACCCAGGTAGAACACAATTTTTGATTGTGTGAATGACCTCACACACAAAGATCCTGGTTAAAACATTAATCTGGGTTAGTGAACCCTGTGGAGCTGATTGTGAGAATTCAGAATTTCAGGGCAATCCTAGTTAAACTACTCTGTTTAACCAGCTCATATATTTGTCCCAAATCCTGAACAAATTTACCATTAATATGGTAAATCCCTTTGGATTTTTCTGCTGTTGAGTGAGATCAGCTTCCCACTAATTTAACTCCTCCAATAACAGAAATGTGCTCCAAATCCAACACGATTTCTTTGTCCTCCTTTTCCATCCATTCATGTTTTAAGTGAGATTATAGATAAACAATCCACTCCTTGCAGATTCCTGCTGGGCTTAGTCTAGGGAAGAAGACTGCATATATGTTTGGTGAAAAGGTTGTTGAGTGCACTTTCACAGTAGACTCACTGATTAAATTATGTACATCAAGATGTACAGTACACTCTGTTCAAGAACTCAAGATTATCACTGAGCAAGTAAAAATAAGGAGTGGAAAGAGATGGGAAAAGCAAAAGCATGGACACACTACATACAAAGCAATTCCTAGTTGGGACTTCCTCTGAATTAGGAAATTAATAAGGTAGATAATGGGATGCCTTTGAAAAGCCAGTGGGCAATAAAGATGTTTCCAGGACAAGTGGGTGAGATTATGCAGTAGGTACCCAATACCTGTGCACCTTTGAATTGAAGCTGTTGGAAATTTAACCTGGGACTTTCTCATGTAAAAATGAGAGGCCTTTCTACTGAGTCATGGGCCCTGAAGCTGATAGGGCCATTCAAGGACGTCTTTGGGGTGTGCTGAATTTTATACAGCAATTATATAAAACTTCCCACAATCACCAGCCAGATACACTAACAATACAACCTCTTTGAAACTGTACTGAGCTTTAGGAAACAAAGTGCAAAAAATTACAAATGAAGTGTTTCTTGACAAGAAGTGGTGCGTGCCTGCGGTTTCTATTGATCTAATATACATCCGATTCGTGTGTGAGAAATATCTGATTATTCAGTTGCCCATTTCATCTCCAAAGAGATAAATTTTCTGAAAGTGTATCATGGCAACAAAGAAACATCCCTAACAATGGAAGATTTTTTAATAAAATACCACCCTTACAGGATATGAATTTGGTGCTATTGTAACATAGAATGTGATTCCTCTTTTGTTGAGATTGATGGGAAATTGCCAGTGTGAAATTAGCCACAGGAAAATAATCACATTTTCCAATAGCATAATGGCATTATGTTAGTAGCATTTCAAATTAGAAAAATATATAAATCTGTAAACAGAAGGGAATTGTATGGATTAATTAAATTGCTGTAACCTTTTACTCTCGTAATTTTGGGCACAAACACCCATCCCTTGAATACCCCCAAATTTGGCCAGGTTATGTGTGTAGTAAGTATGTAGGCTTCCACTGACCTAACAATGATGGTCCATGGACATAATTTCAAGTTCTTCAACAGATGGAAGGTTACACTAAGCATTATAGCTATGCAGTAAATTAGCCCGATGTGTCCTATATCTGATACCATATTTACCCAAATTGAAGACGCCTCTGAATTTAAGATGACCCCCTTAAAAAGTAAAGGTAAAATACAGGTTATGCTTGCATTTACTCAAAAGGAACAGGACTCTGAATTTAAGACGACCTTCCAATTTCTTATATTAAAAAACTTGGAAAAAACTTGGATTCTGGTAAATACAGTACTGACATATTAAGTCCTCGATGACAGGAGGGAGCTCCAACTGTCAGACCGCCAACTAAATTCCCTCAAGTCATTTTAGAATTTTGTCGGAGTTCCGACATGCCTGTCAGAACAGGTCCCCGGCCCTCCTCCCTTTTCCTTCTTTCTCCTGCCCCCTGCCCACATCCCCTGCCCTTCAATATTCCCCTGGACCTGAAGACAGCAGTGTGACATTATTTTGTTAAGATACAGTAGATCTACATTTATTAAGCTAGATCTAAGCAAAACCAATTTGCATTTGTTTTCCTCTAATAAGGCAATGCTTATTGTCAGGCTTCTCCACCCTCTTCCGTGAAACAGGGTTGTTTACCCGGTCAAACAGTGATGTGCTGAGAGAGGCAGGAGGCTCCAGTTTCTGGGACAACCCCAGCAATTCCCTCCCAGAAGATAGGAAGGGCTCGAAGAGGCGGGCAATGGCCGTTGGGGGATGGGCTGGTGCAGCCCGAGAGGCAGCAAAGTGGTGGAGATGGAATACTGACGACGTCTGCCCCACCGCTGCAGTCCTGTGTGGAAATGCTAGCGAGTGGGGTGGAGTTGGAGGAAAAGGCCCCTTGGGGAGGTCAGAGATTGGGTGGCCTCCGCCCTAAACACAGACAGTTATCATATGCTTAAGGGGTGTGTGTTCAACGATTCTTAGTTTTTTGGACTACACTAAGAAATTGGTCTCATCGTCTATCTGCTACCTGAGCAGAACCAAAGTACCAAACATCTAAGGAGAAGGGCAACAAACATCAGTCTTTAAGGGAATGGGCAACTTGGTGGTAGTAGAAATATATGGGTAAGCTGGGGTTACAGAATCAGCACATCCCTCATATGCACCAGTGTTCTTATCTTTCAGGCACAAAGTAAAAGTAGTACTATTTTCCAAGGCCTTTTCTTGAAGGATATCAATTTCTTGGTGTTTTTATTACTGCTAATCTTTTTGATGTTACTCTGATAACCTTTCTTTGCATCTTAGGAGTATTGTATGTTCAGAAAAAAACATTTCAGATACCTGCATCCATGTTCACCTAGTTTATCAGAAAAGTAATAAAACTCAACCAGGGTCCAATTCAAATGATATGAGCAGCATCACACATTAAGGAGAAGGGGATACGCCAAGACTGTACCCATTGGTACATCCTCCACAGATGCTCCAATTCCCTCCTAATGTGTCCCTTAATCATGTGTAAGGGCTTTTCACTCAAATGGCTCCTAAACACACATTCCAAGTACTAGTTTGCACTGGCCCTAGGTACTCCAGAAATTCATAAAAGGTTCAAGTGGAATATGATAATAGGGGAATTAGTAGGTGCTTATTTTTTTAACCTATGTCTGCCTTATATGTTCCTTTGTAAACATCAGCTTCCCTGAAATATATCACAAAAGATTGGGTGCGACCATCAGCAATATGTTGTGGACATTGAGAGTAGAGAAATAGCTTATCCCACGCCCCCTGTGCCTATCCTTTCCACCTACAATCCTGTGGAGTTCTCTGGACCTCAGCAAATCAAGCAGGGCACAATTATAGCCTTAACTTAGTAGCCAATCTCTAATTGTGCTTGTCACCAACAGACTCTCTTTTCCCCAAATCCTCTGACACGCCCTACAAGCATATCTATTTCCATTTGAGTACAGTGGCCACTAGGCCACTGGATTGTCAGTATATAGTGGTAAAGTAGTTAGCTGCCAAGCCAAAAAAGGAGTTTGGAAATACCCACATCCATTATGTGCAGCAAATTATGAAGACAGTCAAAAAAGGTCAAAACAAAACTGGAGAGTGTGATGACACCGTTTTATGTGGTGTTTCTATATGCATCATGCAAATTAAGATGCATTTCCTACTGACAGTTATGGGTATTGTTAAACAAATGTGCAGGATCATAAGGCAGGTGGAGCAGCTCCTGGTGTTTTCTTGCCCGTCTGGATGTTTCTCTGCACTTTTGATTGCATGGTCTTAGAGAAATCAATATCTCATTTCTCACATCAGCCAGATGGGTAAACCAGGCAAGGCTTTCAAACGAAGCCTTGTGCATTCTGACAGGGAGAAAAGCATGTTTTTCCTGTTTCAAACTCTACACTTTACAAACAGCTATTGACAGCTTTGAAGTACTTTCTTCAGGTACAATCCATCATGGTGGAGCTTTAAGCTTTTCTGCATGAAATGAAAGTTTGTTTTCTTCAACCTGACTTGCCAAGTACAATTATAAATGCACTAAGTGGTTCATTCCTTCAGATGTGTTCAATAAATTGCTAAGCCTCTCCAGGAATCTGTAGAGATCCTTTGAATCACCTCAAAGGCAATGACGGATTGGCAAACAATTGAGTTTTTAAAAACGGTTTCATATTTCCTGAGTCATAAGTAGAAGCCGGGGCGGGGAGTGGGGGGAGAGAAACACCTCTTTGGATGTAATTTGAGATACAGCCAACCTGATTGTGCTCACCCTTGCAGGAAAGCATGTTTAGTGGCATAAATATTAGGCAATTTATTTATCTTTCTCTTTATATCCCACTCTTCCTCCAAGGAGCCCAAAGCAATATGCATGGTTATGTTTAT
Organism: Hemicordylus capensis; assembly: GCF_027244095.1. Lineage (NCBI taxonomy): Eukaryota > Metazoa > Chordata > Lepidosauria > Squamata > Cordylidae > Hemicordylus > Hemicordylus capensis. The sequence goes on along the minus strand of NC_069661.1, from coordinate 180,727,406 downwards.
CCTCACAACAGCCCTGTGAGGGAAGTTAGGCTGGAATAGAAGTGACTGGCCCAGGGTCACCCAGTGAGTTTCATGGCTGAATGGGGATTTGAATTCGGATCGCCATGCTCCTAATCCAAAACTGTAACCACTACATCACATCGTTTGAGTTGAGGAAAATTGTTCTTTGCATATCTGTGTGGTATAGCCCTGGGAAAGCGCTGTGTGGTATAGCCCTGGGAAAGCACAAGAAGCTGTGTTATACCTAGTCACACCATTGGTCCATCTACCTCAGTATTGTCCACACTGACGGGCAGTGGCTCTCCCAGCTTCTCCCAGCCCTACCTGGACATAACAAGGGTTGAATCTGGAACCTCCTGCATGCAACACAGATGCCCAGCCACTGAGCTACAGCCCCAGAAGGGAAAGATCTTACAGGAGACATTGTTCACATCTAGTCACCAATCCAACTGCAAACCAGGAGAGACCTTGCTAGGCAAAGGGGACAATTCATGTTCCCTACCACAAGACCAAGCTCTCCTCCCAAAATTTAACTTTAAATTAGTTACCGAACATCACTGGGAAATATTTGTAGCTCAATGATGCAGAGAATGCTTAGCGTCCATTAGGTCCCAGGTTAAACCCTGGCGAAGAAAATAATTGTCTGGAAACCTAGAGAACCACTCCCAGTATACAGTAGTGGCTTCATACATTCATATTTCTTAGGAACTGAAATTTGGTGGAAATGCTGTGGGGGAAAGAAGCTTCTTATCATTCGCGTCTGAAGAAACCATCAACTACTGTTCCAATAGCATTCTTCATCCAGCACTACGAAGAGTGTGGTTATTACTACTATTATGTATATATCACTTTTCAACAAAATTCTTCTCAAGGTAGATTACATAGAAAAAGAACAATAAGGAGAACATGATTCCTTGTCCCCAAAAGTTTCACAAGGAAACACAAGGGAGATATCAGCAGTCTGTACAGACAGTACTGATCTAGATGGACGAATGGTCTGACTCGGCAGAAGGCAGCTTCCTATGTTCCTAACAGCCACTGGAGAGATGCTGTGCTGTGACGGAATAGGGCCAGTTGCTCTTTCCCTGTTCTGTATAAATAGTGTAATCACCTTGAAAGGTATCTCTTGGCCCAGCTAGCAGGGGTTATACATTTGATGATGCTGAAGAGGAAATCGTTTCTGAGTTGCCAAATACTGATTTATTAACTGAACGTGTGTCTGTCTATGCAAACAACTTACCTGGTCCAAGTGACATTGACCAGTCTAAGCTAATGCTATTAAGTTTCCCCCTCAACAAAATATGCCTAATCATGGTGACATTTCAACCCAGCATGGTACTAACTCTACTTCTGTTGGAATATAGTGCTTGTGTAGGATCTCTAACATGATTGAAGGCTTTTTTCCCCCTCATTGAATTTGGTTAATACTTGTAATATATAAATAAATCAAAATCAAAAAAATTAAGTCAGAGAGAATATGTTCTGGATTACAGTGTTAACATGAAATGTACTATTATTTCTTTTTCAGAAATCTAAGGTCTGGGATACAGCTGGCTAGGGATGTGCATAAATCAATTAGGCGCATCCAGTAGAGAGGCGCTGAATTGCTTTGGCACAGCCTGCTGAATTGTTTCAGCGGGGTGGGGAGTGGTACCTTTAAGCACGAGTAAAGCTGGTCCTTACCTTCTCCTTCACCGCCCCACCGAAATTTCCTGGTGTTGTGCTGCATTGCTTAGAAGTCTGCATGCAGCTACAGCGTTGCACATAGCAGCCTGCGCACAGTGGCTGGAAACACATGGATACCGCCATGCTCAGATGTCTGAGTGGTGTGGCGCCACACCAGGAAATGCAATGGGGTGGCAGAGGAGCAGGTAAGGACCGGTGTTACTCGAGCTTAAAGGTACACCTCTCTACCCTGCCGAAATAATTTGTGCACATCCCAATAGCTGTCCCACCTAGAAATGCACTCCTGTGCAACCCTTTATTCCCCCCCCCCGGGTGCCTTTAATGCTATCTAGTCTTTTACGTGTTTTGCTGTGGGGGAAACCAGTGTAAAACTGGTCTACATTCAACAGTGAGGTTTGCTGCATGAAGTAGAGAGCTACCCTGAGAAATGTAGTTATTGTCATCCTAATAAAAGTGAATGATCCTTTCACAGAGATACATGAGCTTTCAGCTGCTCACCATCAGGCAGGTTATGAGGCATATGAGAGGCATGTTGTGAATCCTGAAGAAACAGAAAGACAGCAGCTGATTCTCCAGAGCCCTGATTGAGGCCTATCTTATCTCATCACCATCATGAAGGAAGGCAGGAAAGCAGAGGCACCGGCTGATAAGATCACAGTATTGGAGGTGGGGAAAATGAGCTGGCATCTCCATCTCCACCGAGGCTTGCTGAAATAATTAAAACTCGACTCTTCAAGTGATCACTTTTGTGAGGCAATGTTCTCTCTCTCTCTCTTTCTCTATCTCTGGCTGTCCCCTGAGCACTTTAAATACAGTTCCAATCTACAAGTGACCATAATGGAAAAGTGCTTTGTCCAAGAGCTATAATACATCTCTCTTCAGCCTAATTTTGACTTGAAGGGAGTCCAATTGAAAATGGATTGTGTAAATATTGTTCTTCAGACCTTTGGCCTCTCTGACAAGCTGACCTTTGCATTCTTTTCACAGAAGAGCAAGACAGGCATACTATTTTAAAGCACTTCTAAGAGTAAGAGATGTTACCTTTTCTTAACCCACATCTGGATGTGGACACCGCATCTGTGTGTCTGTGGGTCCCCACTACTAAATTTTGTGTTAACAGTCAAAGCAAATTCACAGCAAAATGGGAAGGGCTTCAAAAGGACCCTGACATGTTTGGTTAGTTGGTTGGTTGGATATTTGTTTGTTTGTTTCAAAGAAATTGGCCAAAAGGGTGATTTTTAACCAATTTCTTTCAGCTTTTCCCCATAGGGAGTGATGGGGGTTTCAGCAGCCCCATCACTCCACATGGGGGCACCAGGGTGGCCCAGAGCAGATTGTGGAGTAGTGCACATGGGGTGCCAACCACCCCCAAACCACAAGCCCATGGGGTAACTGATTTTATTTTTATAAAAGCCACTATTTTGTTGATAGTGGATTCTCTGGTCATTCATAATTTTACATCAAAGATGACGAATAAACATCATTGTTCATTCATCATCAATGAGCACTCCCAAGCTATGTACCTAATATTTCAGAGGGACTGTAACCCCACCCAGAACAGGCAGATCTGAACAATTTCTCGGGTCCCGACCCCTCACAGTTTTTCTATCTTATCTGGATTCAACTTCAGTTTGTTATCCCTCATCCAGCGCATTACCACCTCCAAGCAGACATTTAGGGAAGATATGCCATTTCCTGATGAAATCAACATGGAGAAGTAAATCTGGGTGTCATCAGCATATTGATAAGACCCAGCATCAAACCTCCTGATAAGCTCTGCCAGTTGTTTCATGTAGATGTTAGAGAGCATAGGAGACAGTATGGAGCCTTGTGAAACTCCATACATCAATTCTTGCTTTGCAGAGGAGCAGTCTCCAAGTGACACCATCTGGAATCTACTAGAGAGGTAAGAACAGAACCACTGTATAACACTGCCACCCAGTCCCACCTCCCTCAGGTGACCCAGAAGGATACCATAGTTGATGGTATTGAAAGCCACTGAGAGAAACAAAAGGATATCAGCAGAGTTACACTCCCTAATGAGATTATGACTAATGAGATTATCCATCAGGCCAACCTAGGCAGTCTCAACTCCATAGTCTGCTCGAAAGCTTGTTAGAATTGGGTCTAGATCATCTATATCATCCCAAACTGTCTGGAACCAAGAGGCCTCCACCCACTCAACTATCTTGCTCAACCATGGAAGATTTGAAACAGGTCTGTAATTAGCTAAATCTGAGGGATCCAATGCAGGTTTCTTCAAATAAGCTCTAACAATAGCCTCCTTAAGACAAGGAGGCATCCTGCCCTCCCTCAGAAAAGCATCTATAATATTTACCCGGCCCCCTCTGATAATACAATTGCTAGATGAAATAGGCCAAGTTGGGCAAGGGTCAAGAGAACAGACTGTAGGATGTACGGTCCAAAGCAGTTTGTCCACATCCTCAGGAGTCACAAACTGAAAATGATCCAATCTAATCCTATAAGAGGAGTTGCTGGACACCTCCACAGTAGACTCTGCAGTAACTGTGGAATCCAGTTTGGCTCGAATATGAGAGCTTTTATCCACAAAAAATCATTTAAGACATCAGAGAAAGTGACTGATGGTTCCATGTGTCTCCCCATGGACGTACTTCCCATCACTAGGGCAGTACAGGGCTCTGCTTCCCATAAAGGAGCCCTTCCCACACTGGAAGCACACAGTACTCCATGAGGTTCCAAAAGGCTGGTGTCTATTATCCAGCTTTGAATGTTCCGATGCATAGCTCTAGTAATCATTACTCAATCTGGAAACTAGAAAAAGGAAATGAATGCTTACAAGTGCCACCATTTAAGCTTTGATGTGGTAAACAATTCACCTTATTTGAGTGCTTCAAGAGCATGTGTATATGTATACGTGTGTGTGTGTGTGTGTGTGTGTGTGTACACACACACTCTCTCTCTCTCATCCTATTTTAATATCAAAAGTCTCTTTTCTTATTGCAATACCCCCCTTTTTCGTAGAAGATGAAAGTCAGAACTAAAAAATAAAGCTTTTTAATTTTTAAATAAAGCGTCCACAACTACAAGAGAGTTCCATAGGAATACCCCCATAGAAGCAAAGGAAAATAGAGGCTTCCTCTTGATTTTACTATTAATAACCCATCCAATCCGAGGTAAATATTTTGATAAGCCAATTACCCTGCTCTAGGACACTGGGCTCCTGTGTTGAAAACCATGGGACTCTTTGAATGTCACCTTGGCCATGTGAGAGCCATTTTCCCCACACACTGCAGTGTGATGACCCAGCAAGGAAGGCAAACCAGTTTTGAGTGCTCTGGCGCCACAATCAACACTCTGCCTGGGGTGGGGTGCCAGTTCTGGGAGAAAACCCACACATTTGGCCTCCACCTATTTTCTTGGGTTGACTCCAGTTGTGCAGATTTTCTCAAAGAAGATTTATTCCTATTCAGCTACAGTAACATTTAAAAGTCCCTTCAGTTGTCCCGATTTTGCAAACAGACGACACAAAGGCCAAATTATACATTCAGTAAATAATCTACCCCCATGTGCCAGTATTCCTCAGTGCAGCCACTACATCCAGATCTATAAAATGTGGTATACATAAGCTGTGGTGTCAGGGCACTGGGACTGCGGAGGAACATAGGAAGCTGCCATATACTGAGTCAGACTATTGGTCTATCTAGCTCAGTATTGTCTTCACAGACTGGCAGCAGCTTCTCCAAGGTTGCAGGCAGGAATTTCTCTCCACCCTATCTTGGATAGGCCAGGGAGGGAACTTGAAATCTTCTGCTCTTCCCAGAGCAGCTCCATCCCCTAAGCGGAAAATCTTACAATGCTTATTCATCAAGTCTCCCATTCATATGCAACCAGGGAGGACCCTGCTTAGCTAAGGGGACAAGTCATGCTTGCTACCACAGGACCAGCTCTCCTCTCCTGGAGGAATATGTGTCTTTCATATTGGGGGTATATATGATATGCTTCATATATAATTTCAGCTTCCAGTTTCCAGCTTTCCCATCCTAAAATACCAGCCTCTTTAGGCAATTGTGGCTGGGGATGATAGGAGCTGAAGTTTAACAATATACAGTATGGGTATCCAAAGTTGGAAACCTCTAGCTTAGAGGAATGGAATCTGACATGGTTGCACTCCGTTTATGGAATAGCCACCCAAGTGAGGTTCGCCTGGCTTAACCACTTTGTTCTTTTATACACCAGGTAAAGACCTTGCTAAATTTTAAATTTTGATTTTTAAATTCAACCTTTAAAACTGATTTAAAAAAAAAGTTTTAAAATTGCTTTGTATTGTATTTTGTATCCCCTTCCCCCTTTTGATCTGGTGTGATTTAATGTGCTATGTGTTTTTCTTGATGTTTTAATGCTGTGTTATGAGCCTCCCAGAGAACAATTTGTTATGGGGTGGCTAAAAAATAAAGTAAATTATTAAAGTAAATTGTTGTTGTTGTTGTTGTTGTTGTAATTACCCAATCACATTTTTCTCCCTGCCTGCAGCCTTGATGGGGGGAACAGAGAATTTAGAAATAACCTTAGTGGGGCTGATTCATTTTCTTGACTAGTTATTAAAACATCATACTAGCACTGTGCAATGCAGAGCTGGTTGAATTTGGGGACTGCTTGGTAATTCATAGCAGCTTCCCCAGTGTTTCTGAGACACATGCCATTAAATACTTTTACTGGTTTTACCTCTCTGTGTTTTTAGGATGTTTTATTGCAGGTTGCTGCTGTGTTTTATGTCTTTATTTCTTTATTTGATTTCTATACCACCCTTCCAAAAGCAGTTCAGGGCGGTTTACATTAAAATAAAAATAACTAAAATCAATTAACAGTTGAAATCAGAAACTATAAAAACAACATAAAACCATTATCAATTAAAACATTTAAAACAGTTTTTTAGAAACCCTGGAAAACCAGGCCAAACATTTACAGTTTAAAAACAGTTTAAAAACCCTGGAAGGTCAGGCCAAATAGATAGATTTTATGGGCTATCCTGAAGGCCAATAATGAACTTCAGATTACGGATTTCTGCCGAGAGTGCATTCCAGAGCCCAGAAGCGGCTACAGAGAATGCCTGCCCCTGAGTCACCACCAGATGTGTTGGTGGTAATTGAATATGGACGTGCAGAACAAGACGCTCTCTCTTTAAGAAGGCATGCAGAAGAAGGTGCTCTTGTATTTTTATTGTTGAATCTTAATTTGTTTGTTGAATTCTTCCAGTTGAATTCAACTGGAAAAAGTCAGTGTATAAATCTTTAAATAAAGCATCAATCAATTAAGTTGCTTAATCCCCGAAGTCCCCATACAGAGCCAAGTATTCACCATATAGTGAAAGGTGAGCAGTGATGGAGTCACGTACGCCTCCCTAGGGCAGACATTCCACTGCAAGAGACCACAACTGAAACTTCTGGTGGCAGAGGAACACAGAACAGGACCTCTGATGTTGTTCTCAACATGCAGGCAGATACCAACAGAAGGAGGCAGTCTTTAAAGCTCAGAATTTGTGTAATCCAAGCATGTGTCAAGAGAAGTCAGGGTCACCGATTCCTTTTCTACTTTCTTTCTGTTTCTATTGCTGAATTTGAATTTTTCATAATAAATAGATATCTTAAAAATTATCACTGGCTGTTTTTCATGACTTGTCATGAAATGGCAAATGACTTGGCAAGGTTTACTTGCAGGGTTCAACACACTCCTCGCATGTTGCAGGTAGGGTCTCCTGATTTATCAAGGCACACGTTGTTTGATTGACACAGCTCAGCATCCCACTTGTGAGCAATCAGGAGGATTGTGAAGCTCTTGCCACATTTTTACTGCTTATTCCTAGCCCCAGTGGCCTTGCTGTCTCACTAAAAATAGAATTTACTATGCTGACATTACAGCAGGCATTTTATGCTTCTGGAAATGCATTGCATCACAGCCACACCGAAACCTTTCACTTAGGCATTGCTTTTACATTTCAACATTCAGGCAAAAATTAATGTGGTCACAATATACCTGATGAAAACAAATGAAGATGAACATTTGGCAGGACCTGTGGGGGTTACCACTGTCTTGACAGCATTCTATACTCTTAGTCATTAGGGTATATACATGAATTCTAATATTGCAGTAAGCATGTGCAAGAATTCTGTTTTAATTTCATTGCTGTGTTCATTTTCATTAAAGAGCTCATTCATTTAGTTATTTATTCTCTGAAATCACATTCAGGCTTGCTATGCATTTATTATTGTTTCATTCATTTTCATAACTTGTATTGATTTTTTTTTTTTTTTGCTTTCCACTGCTTTTAATATGAGACCAGTTTGCTCGTAGAAGAAGAAATTCCCCATAGATTGTAATGGAGTAAAAGCACTCCATTTGCGTTTATGGGCAATTTAACAGCCATCACCCTAGTAAACAGCTAGGCAGGCAGCAAAAGCTCATCCCTCCAGGAATCATTTGTTTATGAGCTGCCCAGAAAACTGTGGTTCTGAGATGGCCAATAAATACAGCTTTTTAAATTATCTTTGAGGCAAGAGGATAGGGCTTTTGTCCCCTATCAGCCATTTATTCACATGCACCTTCTTTAAATCTGCCCATTGAAATACTTAGAGATGGTGTTCAGTTGAGATGATCTCTCATTGGTGTAAGCAGAACAAAGACCCTGCATGCTGGGAGATGGAGGGTGGGAGACAAAAAGCAATCCGTTGCTTGGAGCAAGGACCTCTTGCTGCAAAGTTCTTCTGGGGTAAGTTCTGGCCCACTTCCAGCCATTTCCCCACATGCAGTTGTTTTTTTTTTACAAGCAACTCAGTCTCTTATCAAAAGCATTGCAAATTACAAAACTCAAAACAAAATAATGAAATGGTAAGTGCTTTGGTACTCATTCATTTCAATTGCCATTCATTTAATAAGAGATGAAAAATGAACTAAATGGGTCGCACTTCCACCGTCACTACAAAATGCAACCTACAACTCCACACTGCAACCACCACACATCAGATGTACCCTGGAGATGAATGTAGGTATCTTGAAATAAATAAATGAGACGCGAGATCAAACAGGTTTGGTACTGATTTTACGGCAGTGAAGAACATAGTATAAGAGTCCTCTTCTGGAGTTTCTTCAACGTGGGCAGAGAGGGGAACAGAATCACATCCACAGTCATCCTAATTTTATTCAGCTGTCATCTGAAAGATCTGACATGCATACAAAGTGCCTGTGTATAGCCTCTGTACATGAAATTTGCCTATTTAATTTCTTCGGCAGGCAAGGTAGGCGGGAGGGAAGGAAGGGTCGCACCTACATTCCCCCAGATGATCACCGAACCGCTGTGCAGCATGTGGCTGATATGCCCACACAATCCACTTTGCTCAGAGCAGCGCAGATCTCTGATGCCCAAGAAAATGAAGCCCAGCCTCTAGATATCTCTTAGTGCAATGTGCGAGGAGCGCAGTACTTTAGGGGATTTCCCTTCAAGCTGGGCACTCCAAACACCCAGCTCTGTGTCTGCTCACTAAGGCTGCATGGCCCTGGACCTGGACAAAAGAGTGTGCTTATGCCCCTTTGACCAGGCAGAAACTTGGACTAGTTGAGGAGGCCATGTTTGTGTAGGACTGGGTAGGACTGCTTGTGTGAAGAGCCGAGATTGGGGGGCGATCCTGGCGCTTCACATGAGCAGTTGTACCCAGGTAGGGCTGACCAAGCCTGGGTAGGGCTGCTCATGTGAACAGCCTCAAGCTCTTGCAAACATTATGCCGAGCCAGCATGGTATAGTGGTTAGAGTGCTGGACTAGGACCAGGGAGACCCGAGTTAAAATCTCCATTCAGCCATGAGACTTGCTGGGTGACTCTGGGCCAGTCACTTCTCTCTCAGCCTAACCTACCTCACAAGGTTGTTGTGAAGAGAAACTTAAGTATCTAGTACACCGCTCTGGGCTCCTTGGACGAAGAGTGGGATATAAATGTAAAACAAACAAACAAAAACAATCATACATAAGGACGGAGACAGTAAGTAGGCATGATCCTGTTTCTCCCACTACATGCATGCAGAACAACATCTGAATAGCGCAGTATTTTCGTGTGGGCATAGTATTTGCTCAGATATTTTCTGGCATGCATCTAGTAAGTTTTAAGCAGGATAAAATGTTGAATATCATTGGGCATCAACCAGACTAGTTAGTCATGATCAGGCCTGCTCAACTTCGGCCCTCCTGCAGATGTTAGCCTACAATTCCCATAATCCCTGGCTACTGGCTGCTGTGGCTGAGAATTATGGGAGCTATAGTCCAAAAACAGCTGGGGGGCCTAAGTTGAGTAGGCCTGGTCATGATTAAGCACCACTGAAATCTGCAAGACAAGTCAGGGTGGTCGAGGCAGCATGGCTTTAGAATGTGGAGGCCTGGTGCTTGCTGCCTCATGCACCCCCTCCTCACACCTGCACCTGAGGTAATTGCCTCATAATGCCAAATGGAAGGGCTGCCCTGGCTTGTCCCACTGATTTCAGAGGCGCTTAGTCATAACTAAATAGTCTTACAGGCTCCCCCTCTCCTATGGCCACTTCCATTCCTCACCTCACTAGGGCATGCAATGCATTTTCACTTCCTTGCCCCATTGGGGGCATGCCTCTTCTCGCCCCTTCAACACAACTCCTTTTCCATCATTGCAGGGATGATTCCTAGGGGTAGTAAGGGGTAGCGGATGTTCTCCCCCAAATATTTCCCACTCCCCTTTCGACTTCCCCAACCAACAGACTGGAACTTTACCGCAAAGTATTAGACAATACAGTCACAGTACATTATTGTAGACTCCAAGGGGGAAAGTTGTGGTATGCAAGGACAAGGCAATGGAGAGGAATCAGGAATATTAACAAGTTAATGAGACAGACATGGAAGCTTTTCACATGATTTGTGTGAAGAGCCTCTAGGGGGTTTGCAGGGAGAGCGGGCTTAGCCAGCTCTCCCTGCAGATGAGCAGCAGTCTGCTCTGGGTGGCCGCAGTGGACTCCCACACAACTGCCGGCTCCGTCACAGAGCCGGCCAGGGCTGGGGGGTTCGGGGGCCACACAGCACCCGGAAGCTCCAGCATGCCCTGCATGAGTGCGCAAGGCATACTGGAGAGACCCCCGAGCTGGGAGGCTGCTTTTCAGCCTCCTGGCCAGGGGCCTACTCGTGAGTAGCCGCAGTGCGGAGCCGCGCTGAGGCTACTTACAATTTTTTTAACCGGGTTTGCGGCGTGCTCGCTCCACAAACCCGGTTTAAGGGACGGGCTACCGAAGTGGGTTAGCCGCTTGTAAGCCACCAGGCTCGCCTGCAGGCCCGGTGGTTTACACAAGCTGCAAAAATCAGGCTAGGACAACCTAGCCCGATTTTTGCTGCTCGTTGGAGTAGCCCCATTTTGTACAAGAAGCAAGCACAGACTGCTTTTCAGTGCTCTCGCTGGTGGCTGTTTGATAGTCCCGCCTCTACTTGAGGACTGGAATACAAGTAACTCAAGCCCCATTCAGAAGCTCGCCTGGGTCAAGGAATAGATTAACCCCAAACACTGCAATCATCACCCTATAGCTTCAATTATTTTAAAAGGCCTCAACTGTTTAAGGAGCTTCATTCGCTCACTTCTCTGCCCCAGAACAAGCTGAAGAAACCAGTGCAGTCAGGCAGGTAGGATACTCTTCAATCTTCCTAGTAGCCAGGCCAGGGTTTTAGCTTTCTTCCTTGCCAGGAACTGGGCCATGTGTGCAGGGGAGTGCAGCGTCATCACCGCGGCAGATGTCAGCTGGCCTGGAATTGACCTCTCGCCTCCCCGCAATCTTTCCTGCCACATGGTCTTGGATAGGAAGAGAAAACTAGTCTGGAAAGCAGACTGGAAAGTTTGGTCCAATCCAAAAAGACAGTAAGGCTGTTCTCATAACCAGCAAAATGAGGGTAAGAGACAGCTGGAATCTATGATTGTGTGTGGACCCACAGGAATCTCTCCAACCCAAGGAGTTCACAGGAGCATCATCCTGATTTTCTTCCCAGGTCTAAAATCCAGGTAGGAGGGAAAGAGAGCACTCCTACCTTCTTGCTTCAGTTGTGTGGGAGCTCGTACTCCAGGACCCAGCAGCCATTTTAACAATAGAAAACTGTGGCTACAGGGGCTGCCCTCTCTGTGAATGTGCCACTCTGCACAGCACACTTTATTGTGTGTACACAGCAACACAGCGCCCTGTTGCTTGCAACAGCTTCAGCAGGGCTGGTCCCGCCTCCTGCTAAAGTCACCCTTGCACCATTACCTGGCTCATGTGCCACTGCCTCAGCAGCAGGGCCTGAGAATGCTGAGCACCCAGCCATAGATGAGGAGAGAGCATCATCTTGCACACGCATGGCTAACTTAAGTCCCAGCAATTTCAGTGACTTAGTCATGGCTAACATAATCTGGATGCTGCTCATTCTGTTTGCATGGCTGCCTTAAAGAAGAGTCAGCATGAAATAGCCCAGTTAATTCCTCAGAACAGCTCATCCCAATTAAATTCAGCATAATTTTGATATCTCTCTCTCTCTCTCCAAAAAATCCACAGGAGTTACTCGCCTTAAACTTATCAGAGATAAAAAGTATCTGCAAGTAACTCCTTGATCCCAATGAGACATACTGAGGTTGTTCTCATCAGCATCCAAGACCAGGATAGGACCCCGCGGAAGAACCCATGGAAGCCAATCAGCTGCTGGTGGCACATTGGTGGCAAACCCACCTAGGGAGCCATTTAGACGGTTCCTGAAGACGGTTCCTGAATTCCCTACAATGCACCATGCCGTCATGTGGTACATTGTGGGATCTCTGCGGGTGGGGGGTTGCATTGTCCTGGCCTCTGCTCAGCGCTGCAGGAACACAGTGTTGCTCGTCTGGAGGTGTGGTTTGCCTCCCTACAGTAGAAGTCAGTCATCAGAGCCAGCGTGGTGTAGTGGTTAGAGTGCTGGACTAGGACCGGGGAGACCAGAGTTCAAATCCCCATTCAGCCATAATACTAGCTGGGTGACTCTGGGCCAGTCACTTCTCTCTCAGCCTAGCCTACTTCACAGGGTTGTTGTGAAAGAGAAACTCAAGTATGTAGTACACCGCTCTGGGCTCCTTGGAGGAAGAGCGGGATATAAATGTAAAATCATCATCATCATCATCATCATCAGGGGTGAAAGTCAGTAAAACAAGCCTCCCCACCCCACACCTGCCCACTGCCAATGCCCTCCCTGTCATGAGAACAACCTCACAGAGAATTCTGAAACCACTAACTGCAGAACAGCTACACTAATTGTCGGAATAATAAAAAAAATATTGCTCCTGAGCAAATCCATTGCAGATTTCAGGGAAACAGCAAGAGGCTATTTGTGGATGAATTAGAGTGTTTTGGACTAGCCGCCTTCTTTGATTTATGTGGATACTAGATTTTCTTTTCTGCTAAGGGCTATTTTTTTATGTAGTCCCAGAGAGATAATGAGCAACTAGAAGGGTTATTTGCTTGTTGCTTTTTTTTATTTTCTTATCTCATGTTGCCAGAATATAAGGTTTTCTTAATACTATAGTAATAAACACCCTGAGGAAGAGGTCATATATAATGCTGCTGGAATGTCATCATCATTTCTCAGAAGTAATCTGGGTTTCCGGATTATTCAATGACAGAATGTGATGGGGCCTTTACATTTACAGAAAGTAATGGTGAATTTTAATAAACTACCCAAGGTCTGGGTATGATGGAATATTAAAGGTTATTTTCCTGGAGCCCACTAACTTTCAGTAGTAAGATATATAACTGCCTGAGACCACCTGTCATAGGGATAGCATTATTTCTCTAATCCCCAAAGAGAAAAAATGGGGAAAGTCCATATAGCGGATGAATTGCTCCTAGACTGAAATAAAGTTTGTTGTAAGTGGGATACTGATCTGTCTGAACACACTTTTTTGTCTGACAGGAATGTAAAGGAAGGATAGTGTTACGGAAATGTACTCACTAACCTTATCTCCAATTTAACGCTCCCTTCTTTTATTTGTAGTTTCAGTACATGTGTTAATGTATCCTAAGCCTACAGCAAAAATGTAACGTTGGTACATTTTTGGAATATTCTAGAATACCATCACCAAATTAAAATCTCTTCCAAGATACACATGAATAGACTATTTCCTTGGCTAGTTTGAGATAAGATGGCCATCAGGTGTCCATTTTTCAGTGCAGTGGTCCATTTAAAGCTGATCACCATCTTGCTGCACCCATATGGACTGCACATTGTACAACCTCCTAGCTGAGCCTGCTCAGTTCTGAACATGTCTCAGGGCTGATGTCAACATTTAAGTAGCTTTAAGAATGGAATTCTGCTGATAAAAGGAAGCACAGTTCCAATCCATCAGAAATGTGTACTGTGCATGTTCCAGAGAAAGGAATGGAGTTACACAAGAGCACAGGTATTGTGTGCAAGAGACAATACCTGTGGATCGTTGCTCATTTCTTGTAAATTCAGATCACGGACTTAGGACTTATTTTCCCAAACAGCAGATAAGGAAGCATGCTTGTTGCTGGGCTGTATGACCTCAAGACTGCAAATGAGAGATTGGCCCCATTCATACGTAGTGGGAAACCCAAGGGGCCTGAAATTGAATTTTTAATATGTCTGAATGTGGTTGGACACAAAGGTTTTCCCTCCCAAAACTCCAGTTGAACCTTCAGCTTGTTATGAGTATCACCAATCCTACCAGCTTCAAGGTTCCAGCGTTACATCCAAACTCTGAACTGCAGCTCCACTGTGTTGAGGGAAGAAGCTCATCCCTAGCTCCAGCTGTGACGGGCTTTTGAGGCTGTCCTTCATTCCAGAAGAAAGCCCATGCTCCATAACTGCAGAGAGGGTCCTGCTGGTTATGTCCAAATGCGGACAGGTAACCCACAGTTCCATGTTATGTGGAAATGCAGCCACTGTCATGATTGAAAGCACCCAGACAAAGGGGAGTGGCACACTGAAAACAGAGGTGTCATGGAGAAGGGTTCTAACCTAGTCTTTTTCATAAGATCTCATGTTCTATGCAGAAGGATTTTGTTTCCATTTGAAGGAGTATTCCTCTCTCTTATGGGAAAGAGCCTCCCACTGCACAGCCCAAAAGCAATTTGCTTTCTTCTGCTGTTCGAGAGCGCTAGGCTAAAATCTGTGATCTGAATGCAGAAATGATGACAACAGTTCCACAGTTAACATTTTTTGCAGACCAGAACTGTGCTGTTGTGCAGCTTCCATTCATTTCAGTGGGATGTAAACTTCTGGTGCTTTCTAATCACATTCACTAAGAATTCCCTTCACCAACAAGGGGAAAAATGGATTGAATAAAAGTTTTACAAGAATAGGACAGGTTTAAATCTGTATAAAATGTCACATAAAGGAACAAACACATTTAAAAGGTTTGTCTCTTTGCTGTAACTATAGAAACACATAATCAATGATTATGGGAAGTGATCTGTACTTACAGGAACTACAATAGATGACAGAGAAGATAAAAAGAGCATGCATTCTGAGCAGCATTAACTGGAAAAGTGTTATGAACAAGAAGTAATGCAATCCACTGGCATCCTTTATCATCTGGAACAGTTTTATGTCTTCACATATTTGAAGGCTTGGAGTATGGTTCCTATTCTCACAAGAGTTTCTGTGTTATAGAAGATTTATTATAACAATGTGTTGCCATCCTGGTCAGATGCTTTGTTTAAAAAACAAACAAAGGGCCACTTCATGCTTAACAACCTTATGCCCAAAGCACATGCATGCAACAAATCATGAGCAAGCTGTATATAAATCAATCATCTTCATCATCCTTAGCATTCAGATGCTGGATTTCAAGTGTTTGAAGAGCTTCATACACATTCATATACATCAGTACGTCTTACCCATATAAGGCAGACTGGTATTTTTTAACCTGCTTTTCAGTAGGCTTATGAGATCACCCGGCATTCCATGTGTGTGTCTGTCCGTGCGTCTGTCCCCCCAGTATCAACTTCGCAATGCCAATTGGGTACAGTTGTAGGGACACAAAGGGGCACCTCAGCAGCATAGTTTGTGATGATGTCCTCTACTCCAATTCAAGATGGCAGATGTGTACACGTTTGAGGTGCAAAAGTGTACACATGCATGAGATGCATGAATGTTTGAGATGCAGTTGGGCTAACTTGTCAACCCCCTAACTGATTGGAACCAAATTTGGTGTAGGGACCCAATTGTAGTGAGTGATACACAGGGAACCACAGTGGCGTAATTTGTAATGATATCATCCACCCCAATCCAATATGGTGGACATGTAAAAATTTGAGGCACATGACAGCTAACTTATGGAGCGCCAAACCAATTTGAACCAAATTTGGTATGGTTGTAGTAAATGACACACAGTGACACCTCAGAGACGTGGTTTGTGATGATGTTATCCACCCCAATTCAAGATGGCAGATGCATGAATGTTTGAGATGCAGTTGGGCTAACTTGTCAACCCCCTAACTGATTGGAACCAAATTTGGTGTAGGGACCCATAGGGAATCGCCTAACCAATTTGAACCAAATTTGCTACAGCTGTAGGAACACAGAGGCATACCTCAATGGCGTAGTCTGTGATGATGCCATCCATTCCAGTTCAAGATGGTAGACATGTGAATGTTTGAGGTGCAAGTGGGCTAACTTGTGAATTGTCTAACCGATTGGAACCAAATTTGGTACAGTTGTAGTGAGTGATACACATGGAATCACAGTGGCGTAATTTGTAATGATATCATCCACCCCAATCCAATATGGTGGACATGTAAAAATTTGAGGCACATGACGGCTAACTTATGGAGCGCCAAACCAATTTGAACCAAATTTGGTATGGTTGTAGTAAATGACACACAGTGACACCTCAAAGGTGTGGTTTGTGATGATGTTATCCACCCCAGTTCAAGATGGCGCATGCATGAATGTTTGAGATGCAATTGGGCTAACGTCAACCCCCTAACTGATTGGAACCAAATTTGGTGTAGGGACCCATAGGGACATCTCAAGGGCATAGTTTGTAATGATGTCATCCACCCTGATTCAATACAGCAGACATGTGAACGTTTGAGGTGCAAGTTGGACCAAATTTGGAACAGTTGTAGGGACATCTCAAATGCATAGTTGGTGATGATGCCATCAGCCCCATTTCAAGATGTTGGACGCATGAACGTTTGAGGCGCAAGTGGGCTAACTTGTGAACTGCCCAACCAATCTGGACCAAATTTATTTCAGTTGCAGGGCAGGGATAGCAAAGGGAAAGTAGGCAGACTAGTTCTTACTAGAACAACTTGTTTATTTATTACGTTTATATCCTGCCTTTTTTTCATTGTAGAACTCAAGGTGGCTGCTTAGCTACAGCAAAGTGGCTGTACCATGCTTGTGCCTTTAGCAGGGGCAGGATAACACCCTGGATGCTTTTCAGACAACAGGTTTTACCGTGGGGGGTACTGTGAGGCTTTACTGAGAGTTCAGGCATAACAGATACTCTGATGCAAAAACAGGATTTTTAAAATCCCAGAAATAAATTGGGCTAGGTTCTAATATGGAGGGGGAAACCTGAATCGTGTGTCAACTGCTCTCTGAAATATCGCATGCAGTTCAGGGTGAATCTGGCTGATATGTGAACGCACACCCACCCTCCCGAAGTAAAGTCATGGTAAAGTCACCGTCTGAAAAAACTCCTGGGCCCACTCTGGTTGCTGCCATCAAAATTAACTAGGAGGTGGGCCCACCTGGCTGATTTGCCCCAGGCCCTGCACCCCATTAGGGCTCTCTAAGGATACCTCTGGCCTTCAAGCCATGCTGTGGCATGAGTTATGTTCATATTGCTGATGAGGGGCTAAGGTCATTTAGCAAGGTTGTGCTGGAGGTGACATTTGAACCAGAGACTTGACTTACTGCTCACCAGTGTCCTCTCTAATTCCTTTCATTTGTGTGTGGAATGGGTTTTGTTCTGGGCGGCAGAATCAAGGCAGTATGTGCACACATACAGTCAGATTGGGGCCTTTCTGATTCAACCTGAGTGGGATCTAAAATTTATTGGAAGTGAAGGACTTTGCGCTGTCTCACGTCTCAGGGACACAGGGGGACAGACTAGTGAGTTAAAGGGCTAGAGAGGTCAATACATTGGTCATCTCTTCTCTACTACTCTGACACCATCCCTTTGGTATGTAGATTGCTACTCTTCCTGCCTGCCTGCCTGCCTGCCACTTCCTCTTCCTTCTCTTCCCTTTCTTCTCCCTTGCAACATGCAAGCTCCTCTCTCCCTGCACACATGGTGCAGAGATGAATCCATCTGCATCCAGCTAGCTAGCTAGATTAGCAATCCTATCTCTCCACTTTACTATCTAGAATGGAGATCACTAATAAAGACTCCTTATATTGATTTGAAACTATGAACTGGTTCCAAGTTATTTTACTCTCAGCATACACGCAAGCCTGGGCAGACTCTGCTGTGTCGTGCCTCTGTGCACTCTGCTATATTAGAAGAGTATCTCTTACCAGAGAAAATTCCCAACAAAATTAACTGAGCGGACATTTAAAAACTTGTGAGTGCATGCACATGCGTACACCTTAGCAGGCACACTGCCACTCACACTCAACCACGGTACTTCGCTATTTCTATCAGGAAAGACAATATCAGGCACGAGGGGATCTCCACCCCCGTTAAGATCAATGTATTGGTGGGATGCAGTCTCCTAACACATTAACATACAATAGGTAGGTTTAAATGTCACACACATCCAAAATTAAATGTTCAATTTGTATGCCATCAGTCAGCCTCAAGAGAAAGTGCTCTTGAGAGAAAGTGCCCTCTCCTGCTCATGTAAGCTCTTTGACTTTCCGTTCTGCAACATTTTATGACAGATATCTGCTTTCAGATCAGAATGCCCAGGTTAGCTTAAGGCTGCCAGATTTTGTGCTGCTGCTCATAGAATTTGGCAGGAGTTGGTATTACATTTTGATTAGGTTTATTTCAGTTTTACTGTCTCGGTATCAATTTAATTATTTTATTGGTGTGATGGTTATATATTGTAAAATTGTATTTTTTTCACTGTGCTAATTTTTGTCAGTCAAGGACTGAAATGAAGATTGATTGATTGATTGAGTATTTTTATTTACCAGTTAGAAACAAGCCAGGATTGGTTGTGATGGCTAAACACTGCGAGCACAATTGAACACTGTGATGGTTTTTCCTCTCTTGCATGACTTGTAAGATCATGGTCTGGTTTTCCTATTTTTGTTCCAGCTTCAAAACAAACTGGGAGTGGTAGTGGTATTCTTGTTTGCACCGAGTGCAAACAAAACTCCATATTTCATGGACCTTAACAGAATATACATAGGAGGGCCACATGCCCCTCTCTGAGTGGACCCACTTTACCTTTAAAAAAAAAAAAACAGGGTCAGGGAGGCATCTTGCTACCTCACTGGTGCCCTAGTGATGTGCTGCCTGAGGCAACTGCCTCACCGTGCCTCATTGAAGGGCTGCCCCTGAAAGGGTCTGCATTTGCTTTTGAGAGAAGGAAGCATATAATACATTCTTGTACACCAACCTCAAGTACCCTTTCTCCCCCCAACACCGGCAAAATACGTGGAGATGTGATCCAACGGGATTTATAAATCCAATGGGATTTATCTAAATAAATAAAATTAAATAAAATTTACACTTACATATAGATCTCTCCTTCTCTCACAGGCAAAACAGGGGATGTGATTCATTTTTTCCTCAGATTTCAAATGGATAAGCACCCAATATCTGTGCTAAATGGTAGACTTTTGGTTTAAGAAGTTTCCCTTTCACACACACACACACACACACACACACACACACACAGGTTTGTTGATCCATGTTATTACATGGTGTGCAATCATAAATGAGAACTGATACGATAACATAATAATTTCTTTTTTATTAACAGGAATTAATTATGGACTAAATATGGACTAGTAATTTCTGAAATTATGCTCCAGGGAGACCGTCACTTTTTTCTCCTCCCAAGAGCTTCAAACTCATCAAGTTAATGGATGTTACTAGTGTTCGTAGTTCAACAACAACAACGTATAACTCTTTCATGAATAATTCCAAATGCAGGCTCAAGGTGATTGATTACAGAGGTTATGAATTGAAGAGATAAATGACTTTTTCAGTATGCAAATACAATAGAAAGTAATAAACACATACTGGTGCATATCAGTGCAAAACAATAATTGCAATTAACTTCAGTGTCATAGGCAATCTACCTGATAGATGTTTCAGCTGAAATGCCACAGTCTGCTGTCCGTTATCTTGTTGAGTTTAACCCTATGATACAATCCCAAAGAGGACCATATAAAGATGGACTCCAATTCAGCTCTGGTTAAGCATAACAACTCTGTAGTGTACAATTAATGACCAAAGGAGAGATTTGGTAGAGGTACACATTCCTATACACTTATCCGAATTAGTATCTGTATACAGACTGGTGTGTACAGTTCGCAATCCAGCAGTGAACCCATGCATAGAAGCCTATAGGATCAGGGTAATATCCTATTCTCATTTTTTTTAATTCTAAGATTAAGACTCTTGCTAAGCCAAAGTTTGAGTGTGATGTCGAGCCTTTTGTGTCCAGGAAGGTCACTCGCTACTCTAAAATAACAGAATGATGGGAGGTGACTAAGAGGGAAGCTTGTAGCGGAAAACAAGACCCCTGCTGCTGACAAACTCCGAGTCCTAATGACTTAGACTGGAAAATAGCCAGTCATTGGTGCTAAGGTTGCTGATACCTGAAAGAAAGGTCCTTCTCACATACTCAGAATACTTTTTTAAAAATTATCATCAGTCAATATTCATAAAGAAAATCAATATAAAGAGAGGTCCTCATGGGCTAGAATGTATACGATTGTAAAGTGAAGTTTAAAATCTCAAAGTAAAAAAATACAAATGAGAAAATTATATATGATCAACCACATTACTTCCCCCTCACACAAAAAACCAACAAAAAACCACACGTATCAATAGAAATCTCCCCCACCACATATTTTTCTATTCTGTTAGTGTGTCCAGGGGAAAATTGCATTTCTGGGAAGGAGCTCTGTCCCACATGACAGATTTCTAAAAGAGAGATTGCAGTATATTTCAGCGTTGTGTAGTGGCTAGAGTGCTGGACTTGGACCGGGGAGACCCGAGTTCAAATCCCCATTCAGCCATGATCTTAGCTGGGTGACTCCGGGCCAGTCACTTCACTCTCAGCCTAACCTACTTCACAGGGTTGTTGTGAGGAGAAATTTAAGTATGTAGTACACCGCTCTGGGTTCCTTGGAGGAAGAGCGGAATATAAATGTAAATAATAATAATAATAAATAACTAATGCTCCCATCCTAAACATATGTGGAATTGAAACCAAGGGGAACTGCTCTTTATACACATTGATTATACAAAAAGTGACTTCCTTTCCAGCAATGGGGGAGGGTGATAGGGCATGTGTTACTTTGGGAGAAGGGGCTGTGCCCCCTTGCCCACCTTGCCTCTGCCTATCACAGGGGAACTGTATGCCTGAAGTATCCCAAAGAGCTTTAAATGCATCAAGTTAATGGATGTTACTAGTGTGCCTAGTTCAACTAAAAAGTGAACTCTTTCATGAATAATTCTCGGCCAGTTCAGATGAACAACACCCACAGCAGCCCCTGCATGCAATAATGTTGCAACCGTGAAGAGAATGTGCCCACATAGCCACGTCACTTATTGATAGGCTGATGCAATCTCAGCACACACACCCTTGTATGTGAGGGGTGATCTTCTGAACTACCTCTCCGCATACGCTACAAAACCCTGTTCAAACAATCAAACATGCAATTAAAGGATGTGCCGAGATCGCATCAGCATGTTCTTGAGTGATGTTGGGGCAAGCACATACTTGCCACAGCCCCAGGGGTATCATGTGTAGGGCCTGCTGCAATCTGTTGTTCATCCGAACCAGCCCTCTAATGATGTTATCTTTCGGGCCATGGATGGGCATTAGATGCACCTACCTCCATGACAGGAATGGCCATGGATGGGATGCTGTGTGTGTGAATGCTGGTGCTATCACAGTCTGCTTTTGGTCATGCTTCCCTTGAGAATGAAACTCACAATAGTACAATAGATCAAAGCTAGCATGTGCTTCTACCTTGAAACTGGACTTTTAAAATAACAACGTACTGCAGTTCTCAAAAGCAGCCAGATTAATGTGCACTCAGCATCTAAAGGCAATCTTCTCATTACTCCCTTTCTCGCACTGATAACAGTCATAAGCTAATGCTGGGTGGGAACCAACACTTTGCACTTTGGGGGAGTGCAAAGCATTTATTTAAAGCAGGCCTGCTCAAATTAGCCCTCCTCCCAGCTGTTTTTGGACTACAGCTCCCATAATCCCCAGCCACAATGGGCAATAGCCAGGGATTATGGGAATTGGAGGCCAACATTTTCAGGAGGGCCATAGTTGAGTAGCCCCGATTTAAAGTGAGGAGTTTGGAAGAAGCTTACTTTGTCAGTAATGTCTGTGGCTTAGAGCACCTGCTGTGAGGTGTTTCATCCCAACTGAATTAGTGCCTTGCTCCATTAAAGTCATGCTAGTTCACTCTGGAATCCATTTGGCTTGTTTCTTAGGGGATGTGAGGTTATCCTTGCCTAACCCTAAAAGGTCTGTCCTGTCCTGCTTGTGATGGTTGGCGGCAGCGCCAATCACCTTTTAAAGCCCAGAGAACTGCCCTCCAGGTGGGATTCCTAAGGAAGGGGCTTTAGAACTGGCTTTCAGTAAGCTCAGAGTGGGAGATACAGACAGACAGGGCTAGAGAAAGGCTCTCTATAGAGATAGGGTCTGTTCTGGGACTGGTGGCGTTCCAGGGAGGGACTAGATAGGACAGGATCTGTGTCTATAGGTGATAAGCAATCTAGCTGTGGCCAACTCAGTCATATTGTTTATCCACCTGGCCTTGTACACTGTGTAGAAGATCTGCCAGTGGTTGATATCTGTATGTCACAAATCTTGCATCATACAATATATACACTGTAGCCGGCACTGTACAGAGGCAGCTGGGAGATGCCCCGCCAGTGCGTGGTCATAGCTAAATGCCAGGATGGCAGCTAGTGGAGGAGAAGCAGGTGTGGACCTTCTATCAGCTTCGGCTGATACTCTAGCTGAGTCCATTTCTTGAGATAAATGACCTCAGAACAGAGGTACATATGCTGGTAACCTCCAGAGTGGATTACTGTAATGCGCTCTATGTGGGGCTGCCTTTGTATGTAGTCTGGAAACTAAAGCTGGCTCAGAACGTGGCAGCCAGGTTGGTCTCCAGGTCATCTCGGAGAGACCATGTTACTCCCATATTGAAAGAGCTACACTGGCTGATGATAGGTTTCTGGGCAAAATACAAGGTGCTGGTTGTAACCTATAAAGCCCTAAATGGCTTGGGCCCTGGGTATTTAAGAGAACGTCTTCTTGGTCATGAACCCCACCACCTATTGAGATCATCAGGAGAGACCTGTCTGCAGTTATCACTGGCTCGTCTGGTGGCTACTCAGGGATGGGCCTTCTTAGCTGCTGCCCCGGAGCTTTGGAACACGCTCCCTGCTGAAATAGGACCCTCCCCATCTCTGACAATATTTTTAAAAGTCTTTAAAGACATATTTATTCACCCCAGCTTTTAATTAAATACCATTTTGACATTGTTTTAAAATATTCTTTTAAGGTTTTAAATTGTTTTAATGTTTAACTTTTTGTTATTTATTTTAACCAATGTTTTAATTTCTCTGTTGTCATTTATTTGTTTTAATTAATGTTTTGACTTTTCTGTTGTTGTTTTTTTGTAAACTCCCCAGAGATCTATGTTTTGGGCAACATAAAAATATGTTAAATAAATAAATAAATAAATAAATAAATAAATAAATAAATAAATAAATTCCTATTTCCTTTAATTTTTTTGTGTGTCTGATTATTTTTTATTTGATGGCATTTCATTGCACAACATTCATTTACTAATTACTAGCTAATGCTTTAAAAAAGAATCTTTATGTTCAGTTAAGCCAATTGAGATCCATAGAATTTAGGCTGGAATGGACTTGAAGGTATTGGCCTCTCAGCTCGGCTTCTGTATTAGTGTAGTCTTAGCAGCTAAAAATCCATCTAAACCAAGAGGCTCTGAATGAGTTTGAAGAGCATCAATTTACTTGTGGGTGCACTTCTTGTGTCTTAAGAGGTAGCTTTTTGTCACATTAAAGCCATTAGAAAGAGCAGAAAACAGGTTCCAAAGAGATCCCAAGAGGGGAAAAATAAAAAGATGAGTGGGAAGAAATTGAGGCTGAGCGCCATCCGCCGAGAAGCTGTTTGGATGCCAAGAAGTCTCATGAAGTGAAGCCAACTGTGGAGGATGTCTGCAGGAATCTGATAAGATCCCCTTCATTCATTGCCCCCTTCACTGTGTATTATTGAGGAAACAGAGAGCGACGAGCAGGGTCTCTAGGCATTTTTAAAAGCTGCATGAAAAGAAACCTCTTTTGTAAACAGACCTATGCAAACCTACAAACAGACAAAGGTTATCAAAAGATGAAGGAAGTGAACAGTACAATAATCTTTGCCCTCGCAATTCCAGGAATTTTTAATTTTTTTAAAAAAACCACACCTTCAAATAGGTCAATGGTATCTGTTCTTCCAGTTTGGAAGCTGTCAAGTCATTAAAGTCATCATCAAAGTGGAAATCAAAAGTTGTCAGCTTAACTAGATTGGTTACATTTAAACCGTTCACATCTCTAGTAAGTTTTTCTCTCAGTGTATTTGTGTGCACAGTCTAGATCATCAAAGATTATCATCTATCTAGATTATCATCAGGATTATTTTTGTAGAACAGGACCTGTCCACATGAATGAATTCTACAGTGTTTCAGGCCAAATTCTCACTGCGTTGGTACACCTGTACTGCCTCCAGTTGCTGGTGGAGACTGACATGACTTCTCCACACAAAGAATTCCCTGCACAGAGAAAATTAGATATCGGGAGGGCAGCCTTATTCCTGTCATATCAGTTTTCTATGTGCAAGATAGAAATTGTATGCAGAAACATTCAATTGTATGAGTTTCCACCTGCAATCTGAAGTGGTATAGCCAGACACAGATTTACCACCAGATGGAGAACATACTCTTCAACAAGTCACTTGTAGGTCTCTAAATTTATTCATCTGAACACTAAACCACAAATAAGCAGCCGTAAAACAGAGAAGCCTGGTAGTAGGTCTATAAGCGCCCTTCTTTCACTTTTGGCTGTAGTTTTGCTCACAAAGATTAGTTAAATAAGTCTCTCCCTCCCCCCCAAAAAACACAGGCCAATTAATAACAAAACTCTGTCTTTTGTGGTGGATCAAACCTATTATGGAAGAAATGGCTTGTAAGAATAAACGTGAATTTATGAGCCATAGTTAAGACATTAAAGCATCCATAATGTGTTGCTACTATCCAAAGAAATGTGTGACCAGACCTGAATACGAGTTGTCTTTTCTTTTGGGAACAGCCGTCTTGCCTACTCAACATAGGAAACTGCCCTATACTGAGTCAGACCATTGGTCTATCTAGCTCAGTATTGTCTTCACAGACTGACAGCGGCTTCTCCAAGGTTGCAGGCAGGAATCTCTCTCAGCCCTATCTTGGAGAAGTCAGGGAGGGAACTTGAAACCTTCTGCTCTTCCCAGAGCGGCTTCATCCCCTGAGGGGAAGATCTTTCAGTGCTCACACATCAAGTCTCCCATTCAGATTCAACCAGGGCAGACGCTGCTTCGCTATGGGAACAAGTCATGCTTGCTACCACAAGACCAGCTCTCCTCTCCTCTCCCGTATCCCAATATGCTTTTGATATGTATAGGGCACTGTGTACATATCTGTGCATGTGTGTGAAAGGGTTGATGCTGTTCTGAAAAAGGTGGGGGGGGTTGTGCATGTATGTTGCCTTGTGTCCACATAAATGGGCTCACTGGGTTGTGTTTTTTTGTCTAAATCAGGCCAGATGCTTGTGACCCACCAAGAGTAATGGAGCCTTCCAACTATGTTCTGCCAAGAGCTTGGTCCATTAAATTGCATGGCCGATTCCATGCAAAAATAGGCCTATCTAGTCCAGCATCCTGATTCACACAGTGGCCCACCACATGCCTCTGAGAACCCACAGGTGTGGTGAGGGCATGCCCTCTCTCCTGCTGATGATCCCCTGTAACTGGTATTTAGAGGCATTTGGCCTCTTTAACCACCAAATGACCTCTGGTTCTAGTGTTGTGAGAGGAGAGGGAGAGAAATCTCTGTTCACTCCCTCCACTTCATGCATAATTTTATACACCTTGATCATGTTCCTCTATAGTTGCCTCTTTTCCAAACTGAAAAGCCCTAGATGCTGTAGCCTTGCCTCATAAGGAAGGTGCTCCAGGCCCTTGATAATCTTGGTTGCCTTCTTCTGCACCTTTTCCAGTTTTACAATATCCTTCTTAGGATACGGTGATATCTATCAAGCCCTTGAAGCTGCCATACATGCCGGATGGGATGTTTTCATGTTTGAATTGTATTAGTCTGGCCCAGTGATATGGGGAAAGAACATTTCCCAAAAGGGAACCTCCGCCCAACACACACTGCTTTATTTTTCCAAAGCAAGTTTTCCAGTCCTGAAAATACTGGTGACACGATGCACAATGCACAGAACTATGGAGCTGTAACACTGCACACGGGGATTGCTGCAGACTTGACTTCTAAGGCTGCCCCCATTGCTGTCACAAATGAGGAGAAGTCTCTTCAATCGCTGCTTTTGAACCGTGTTGGGGATGTCCTAGAAGTCCACAGCAACCCTGGGTCACAGCTGTGTGGCGCTGTAACACCATGCGTTACATCAGCCGCTATTTTTCATATTAAAAAATAGTGGTTAACATGATGTGTAGTGTTATGGCTCCATAAAGCTGCACCCTGGGGTGGCTGTGGAATTCTAAGGCTGCCCTGAAATTGTTTAGAAGCAGTGGTTGTGGAAGCAGTGCTTTTGCAGGTTTCCCTGTTGGTGACAATGTGGAAATTGTGGAAACACTGCTACCACAACAGCTGCTTCTGAATAGCATTGGGGCTGTTGGAAGTGAAGGACTTTGCGCTGTCTCTTGTCTCAATGACAGTGGAGGACAGACTAGTGAGTCAGAGGGCTAGAGAGGTCAATACATTGGTCATCCCTTCTCTACTGCTCTGACACTATCCCTTTGGAATGTAGATTGCTACTCTTACGGACTAACTTCCTTCCTTCCTGCTTTGCACTTCCTCCTCTCTCCTTTCTCTTCCTGTTCCTTCTGCCTTGCAACATGCAAGCTCCTCTCCCCTGCACCATGTGTGCAGAGATGCAGAATCCATCTGCATCCAGCTAGATGGATAGATTAGAGATCCTAACTCCTCATTTTCCTATCTAGAATGGAGTTCTCTAATAAATACAATTTATATTGATTTGAAACTGTGAACTGGCTCCAAGTTACTTTACTCTTAGCATACACACATGCCTAACTAAATTCTGCTGTGTTGTGCCTCTGTGCACTCTGCTACAATGAAAAAGGGTTTCTCCTACCAGAGAAAGGGGCTACCCATGTCTATAGCATCCCAAGATGCAGCATTATGGAGTTGTAATACTGCATATCATCTTAGCCACTGTTTGTGAAACTATGGGGGCTGGAGGCTGTGATGGGTTGGATGCGGGCTAACAAACTGAAACTGAATCCGGATAAGACGGAGGTACTGTTGGTCAGTAGGAGAGCCAATCGGGATGAGGAGATTTTACTGGTTCTGGATGGGGTTGCACTCCCCTTGAAGGAGCAAGTACACAGCTTGGGGGTACTACTGGACACAGCTCTGCTTTTGAAAGCTCAGGTGGAAGCAGTGGCCAGGGGTGCCTTTGCACGGCTTCGGCTAGTGCGCCAGCTGCGTCCCTTTCTCGAGAAGGCAGATCTGGCCACAGTTACCCATGCCTTAGTCACGTCAACGGCTGGATTACTGTAACGCGCTCTACATGGGGCTGCCCTTGAAGAATATCCGGAAACTGCAGCTAGTGCAAAACACGGCAGCTAGGGATTTGTCCAGAGCTGCCCGGTGGGAACACATCACACCCATCCTGAAAGAGCTGCACTGGCTGCCAGTTCGTTTCCGGGTCCAATTCAAGGTGCTGGTTTTGATCTTTAAAGCCCTTAACAGTTTGGGCCCGGGGTATCTGAGGGACCGCCTGCTACCAAGGGTTGCTGCCCACTTGACAAGGTCATCTGAGGGGGCTCTGCTCCAGGTGCCTACAATGAAGGAAGCTCGTCTGACATGCACTCGGGACAGGGCCTTCTCTGTTGTTGCCCCCAGACTTTGGAATGCTCTCCCAGTGGCCTTTTGCTCCTCAGACTCCATAACAGTTTTTAGAAAGCTTCTTAAATCTTGGCTTTTTACCCAGGCTTTTACATGACCATGTCTATGCTGCTTCTATGTGTTTTTATTCTTGTGTCTATGTGTTTTTATGCTTGTATTTTATCGTTTTTAAATTAGATGTGTTTTATAAGTTTAGCTTAATATTTTAATTGTCATTTTTATTGTATGTTTTTAACTTTTGCAAACTGCCTTGGGGTTGTTTTCAATGAAAGGCGGTATAGAAATTCAACAATCAATCAATCAATATGTAACATAATGAATAGCTACCAATCTGAGGCCCAGGCCCACAACCCTGCCTTTTGATAATTAAACTCAATTATACCTGCCCAAGCAGAAGCGACCGGTGAGGGCAGCAGTGGGACAGTGGCAAGAAGAAGAAGAAGGATTATTACAAGGAGTAATAATCAAGTGCTTACCAGCATGTAAGCAGCTACTCTGCCCGCAATCCCACACAGGGTGGCGGTGCTCCGCCCGGCATCCGGTAGGGCTGCGGTGTAGCCCTGGTCCCTGTGTGTGCACGGCAGCTCCACACAGGCACAGAGGCTAGGACCATGCTGTGGTCTCACCCTGGGTGGAGCACGCCGCCCCGCACAGGATTGCAGGTGGAGGGCGGCAGCTTGGAGGTGCTATTTACATCCTGATAAGCACCAGCCTATTGCTCCTTAAAGGTGCTTCTCGCTGCCCCCCCAACGCAGCGCTACCCTCACCGGCCGGTTCTGCGCCCAAGAATAACAATGTATGTAGTTTAAAGTCTCTAATATTCTAATGCGGCACCTATTAAGGTGGAAGCAGCACAGAGCAAGGTGAGGCTAGGAGCTCTCTCCCATGCTCTGTGCAGGAGCCTTCACGGCTGCACTTCCTGAAGAGGTCATGAAGGAGGGAGGTGGCTCCTGAGATTCAGGGCTCTGAGGAATTCACTGGGGGGGGGGGTGCTCCATGGGCCAACTCCTAATGATTAGGGATGTGCATTTCGTTCCGGATACAAAACGTTTTGTGCACAAAACAGGCCGTTTCGGCTGGTTTGTAGCCAAAACAAAACACCCAATGCTTAAAACAGAAAATTTTGTAGCCAAAACAAAACGTCCCTGTTTCGGATACAAAACGTTTTGTTGTTTCGGCTGTTTTGGAACTCCATTTTGCAATCACAAAAAATCTTTCTCCTTCAGTCTCCATTTTGAGTTTTGACATCTGTTTGAATTTCCCGCCCTTCCAGCCTGCAGATTGGCCAGCAGGGGAGCATGGGGTCTGGGGTTGGGGAGCGCAGCGCGGGGTCTGGGGTGGCAGCAGGGGAGCATGTGCTTTGGGGTTGCAGCAATTGAATTTAAAAAGTTACGTGTGGTGTTTGTTGTTAGTTGTTGTTTCACACTCTTGTGTGTGGATAAATTGCATTTCGGGGGGGGGGGGGGTTGTGAATGTGCGTGACCAAAACTTGTTCTTTGCAAAACTCTGCAGGTGTTGTAGATGTGTGATGTCGATGTTATTTTGGAGGGGGAAGAGTGGGTTGGGTGGTAGTGTCCCAGTGGGTGCCTGCTACCACCTAGGTTCAGAGTGATTGGGAAAAGGGCTCAATATTATTTGATTTTTGAAGTGAAGTTTACTCTTTTCCCCCATAGTGAAGAATGGAGGTTTCAGCAGCCCAGAACTGCACATGTGGGGCACATGGGTGGCCCAGAGAGAGTGGTGGCATCGTGAACATAGGGTGCCAACCACCCCCATGGCTTGATAACCCATGGTGTACTGGGTTCTGTTGTTTTGGAAGTGTTCTGAGTGTAGATTCTCTGGTTGCATATGAGATTTTCAATGAGAAACCATGAATCCACTCTCATTTGTTCCTGCTAATAGCAACAACAACAAAAATCTTAAAGACACATAAACTTTTAAAAAAAATCAAATCAACCCTTTGCCTATTTTTTTTTTAAATTGGGGTGGTAGCCTCCACCCATTCGGCACTACCACCCCACCCCACTCTTTTGATCCCATGACCCATTTTTCCAATCCAAATCGATTCGGATTTGGATTTGGATAAATTTGGATCCAAATTGAATCTGGGCTGATTCAGATGGGTCAGATTCGGACACAAATTGAATCACAAAAAATCGTTTCGTGCACTCCCCTACTAATGATGCCTCTGAATATAATATCAGGTAAATTGGGTAGTCTCAATTGGGTAATTGTCATTAATTGGGTCATTCAGGTGATTATCCCTATGGAGTGTGAATAAGAGTGCATTGATTTTTGAACCGAGTAATAAAATAATAGCAAAATACACATAATCCAAACCAAAAATCAACTTACAAATTAAATTGATTATGTTTGATTTGACTTGCACAGCCAAAGTTGCAATTCTTATTCCATTTTGGACTGCTAGTGAAAGCAACACTTAAAGAGTAGTTAGTTTTGGTTTCACTTCTAGCAAACTCACAGAGCTGTGTTGCCTTTCTTTTATTGAGCTGAGTAGGTTGAAGTGTTTGCATCAAACACAATTGTATAAAATACTACTGTGTATAACTTTTACAAGCATTCCAATGAAAACAATTTCCACATTAAAAGCTCTGCATTTGTTTGTCTAGAAAATTTAAACCATATTAAGTGTGCTTTATTGATTTTTTCCTAATAAATTATTTAAGTTCAAATACTTATAACTATTAGGAAAACCTCTGAGATATTATACAGTACATACAATTAACATGAGGTACTTTTTTTGTTTTCTTTACTAAGTATAAAAGTCATATTTCACATGCCAAATCAGATCAAAATCTATTTGGGTACCAGAAAGTGTTCTAGAAAATTTTACAATT
This sequence comes from Hemicordylus capensis, assembly GCF_027244095.1. NCBI lineage: Eukaryota > Metazoa > Chordata > Lepidosauria > Squamata > Cordylidae > Hemicordylus > Hemicordylus capensis. The sequence continues at coordinate 180,696,490 of NC_069661.1, read as the reverse complement.
CATAACCGCCCTTCCAAAATGGCTCAGGGCAGTTTACAAATTAAAACAAACCACTAAAACAATAAAGAGCTAAAACAAATTAAAAGCAATATAACAACAATTAACAATTTAAAAACATTTTAAACAATTAAACAATTACAGTGATCAAAACCCCCCAAATCAGGTTAGAATATTAAAACAGATTTAAAAACCCTGGAAAACCAGGCCAAACTAATATGTTTTAAGGGCTCTCCTGAACGCTAAGAGAGAATTCAAATTGCAGATTTCCGCAGGGAGCACATTCCACAGCCCCGGAGCAGCTATAGAGAAGGCCCGCCTCCGAGTCGCCACCAGACGAGCTGGTGGTAACTGGAGATGAACCTCCTCAGATGAACTTAATGTGCGGTGGGGATCACGCAGAAGAAGGCGCTCTCTAAGGTAACTCGGGCATAAGCCATTCAGGGCTTTAAAGGTAATAACCAGCACTTTGTATTTTGCCTGGAAACATATCGGCAGCCAGTGCAGTTGTTTCAAAATAGGCGTAATATGGTCTCTCCGGGTTACCCCAGAGACCAATCTGGCTGCCGCATTCTGAACTAATTGAAGTTTCCGAACTACGTACAAAGGCAGCCCCACGTAGAGCGCATTGCAATAGTCAAGCCGAAAGGTTACCAGCTGGTGCACCACTGTTTTGAGGTCATCCTCCTCAAGGAATGGGTGCAGCTGTCGAATCAGCCAAAGCTGATAGAAAGCACTCCTGGCCATGGCCTCCACCTGAGAGACCAGGGTGAGGCCTGGGTCCAGGAGTACTCCCAAGCTGCGCACCTGCTCCTTCTGGGGGAGTGTAACCCCATACAGCACTGGAAGATCTAACTCACTCCTCAGATTCTGAGCCCCCACAATGAGCACCTCCGTCTTGCTTAGATTCAGCTTCAATCTGTTATCCCTCATCCAGCCCATTACTGCCTGTAGGCAGGCATTTAGAGAATGAGTACCATTTCCTGAAGAAGGGAGTGAGAAGTAGATTTGGGTGTCATCAACATACTGATAACACCCAGCACCAAATCCCCTGATGACTTTACTCAGCGGTTTCATGTAGATATTGAAAAGCATTGGTGACAGAATGGAGCCCTGAGGGACTCCATATAACAGCTCCTGCTTTGAGGGGCGACTGTCACCAAGCTCCACCATCTGGGATCTACCCGAGAGATAGGAACGGAACCACTGCAGAGCAGTGCCCCCTATTCCCAACTCCCCCAGGCGACCCAGAAGGATACCATGGTCGATGGTATCGAACGCTGCAGAGAGATCTAAGAGGACCACAGAGACACACTCCTTCTGTCGATTCCCCGGTAAAGGTCATCCATCAGGCCGACCAAGGCTGTCTCAACCCCATAGCCCATTCTAAAGCCAGTTTGAAATGGGTCTAGATAATCAGTTTCCTCCAAAACCGTCTGGAGCTGGTTAGCCACCACTCTCTCAATTACCTTGCCCAGCCAGGGGGGATTCGAGATTGGCCTATAACTATCCATCGCTGAGGGATCCAGGGAAGGCTTCTTAAGAAGCGGTGTAACTATTGCCTCCTTCAAACAGGTAGGCACCCTACCCTTCCTTAGCGATGCATTTATGATATTAACTAGGCCATCTCATGAGCAGTTGGAGCAAAAGGTCTTCCAGATTCTGGGTGCCCCATGAGTGCTGGTGCTGCATGAGAACTTGAGTAACAGCAGTGCATCTCACATAGTACCTCTGCTTTGTTAAGATATTGGTCTTTGTAAATAAGTACTGTGGATCCTCTGCTGTATATTAAACATGCTTTTTACCTGTTAATTTGCAAACTCTGGGAAAATCTCAGGATTACTAGATATAGTGATTACTACTTTAAGGTACATAAGATGAGTGCATAAAAATCAAAGTATTAGCTTGATGTAAGGTCACAGAATTATTCGAATGGTGTGTCTGTTGCTTAATAACCATTGCCTTTGGGCCATGTAATCATGCAAGCAGCAAGGTTCAAGCCAGTCTTTCATTTTCTCCTTGTACCTTAATCAAATCACACACACACACACACACCACCCCACACACACTAATAAAAGGAAGGGGATCACAAAAGGCTTTTGACATTTTAGGGCTCAGCAAAGAAGAACGAGTGTTGGGAAAACAGCAATTTGTGTGCCTATCTTTCAAATGCACTCTTGAACAGCATGTCAATGGATTGAAGGACAATAAGCTACTAGATGGCAAACAAAACCAAGCCTGTGTTCTATAGGGATGTGCAAACTGGTTTGATGGTTCTAGGCTGGACCGAACACCCCCCCCTCCATTTTGGTTCAGCTTAGAATGGGCGGGGGGGTTTCCGCAAAAAATTTCAAGTTATTTTTAAAATATATATATATCTTAAAATTGCTCTTTGAGGCGGCGGGGGTGGGAGGGTTCTGTGGAGGTTCCCCCTCTCCCTGCCAGACTTCAAAATGACCCCCTCGGGCCTTTTTGGCCTGTTTTTTTGGTGGCCAAAAATGGGAGTTTGTAAAATGGCACGGTGGCCAAAATGGCAGCTGCTGCGCATGCACAAATGGCCTCTGTGAGGCCCTGGGCCATGCCAGGCCTTGCAGAGGCCATTTACGCATGTGCAGCAGCCATTTGGGCCACTGGGCCATTTTACGAAGGCCCATTTTTGGTCACCAGAAAATGGGCTGAAAAGGCCCGAGGGGGGCATTTTGAAGGCTGGCGGCGGGGGAGGAACCTCCGTGGACACACCCACCACCTTGAAGAGCAATTTTAAGGTTTTTAAAAAATAACGTAATACATTTCACGAACCCACCCTTCCCCAGGGGGGGTTGAAGGAGTGCCGGACCAAACTGGCCCAGTTGGGTTCGAGTCCAGTCCGGACTCAAACTGAACCGGGCCAGCCGGTTCCGTGAACACCCCTGGTGTTCTAATAAGGAGTTAGACAGTGAGCATTCACTAGAATTTACATTTTATATTTTCCCAAACTTGAACAAGTTTCCACTTACGAAACACTAATGAGAGCTATAATGCAAGGGATAAAAATTCAATGTGATCAAAATTTTCTCTTGATAAAATATAAAATATTAAATATTAAATACTTGGCCACTGTAGGCCAAGTGGATGGCATTGGTATTACCAGGAACCTGATGTATATGTGATTCCCCCCACCCCATCTCCGCAACAGCCAGAAATATTTATGATTCCAACAGCCTGATGTCCAGACTTTCTGTGCCAGCAAAGAAGTGCTTAGAATGGGGCATATCTCTCACAACACCAATGCATCATTTACAAACCCTGACATTACCTCAGCGAGGCAAGGACAGCATGGCATAATTTCAAACAAGCTCACTGCAGCAAATATGTGGGACTGGGGTCTCAAAGTACGAACAAAATGTAAAAAGGTACTTCAACAAGAATCAGCTCCAGCCATATGTTTATCAGTTGCTGAATGTTTATTAAACTTAGCTCTCAAGAGGGAAGTAATAAATGCATCGTTCAATTATGCATGCTAATTTTAGCATGCAGCCAATTTAAAAAGCAGGCAGATCAAAACAAAATTCACAAGCATCAGGAGATAACTAGAAAATAACAATTGTTACAGCAGTATCTGGGTCTACATATGAGGCAGACTAAGCATTTGGGAAGAGAAGGTTGCAGACGGCAAGCTTGAAAAATACAGCTGACCAACCTAAATATCAAGGTAAGAGAAAACATCAGAAAATAAATACAATTGCTCCTTGGTTTTGTTTCTGAATTTTCTTTCTTTTTATTAGTGGACACAGTGTTTAATTCTTCAAAGTAACAAAACACGCAAGTACAGTAACACACATTCTGTTATTCTATTTCATGCATTCACTCCTCTACAATCCGTTGCCAGAATCCATTTTCTCAGTGGCATGTCGCAAATCTCATTTTGATGTACGTTACTCAATATTTGCATCAACAATCACAAAGACCACAGATGATGGACTCGGTTATCCTCAAGAGCATTCCCAAGATTGATTCTTTGGCATTGCATAGGTTTCAGTTGATGGTCCAACTGTTTCGCCAACACTGCAGTTTAACCTTTTGCTCCTAAAAAAGTGAGGGGTAGGATTTTTAATCAAGTAGCAATTTATCTCTAATTATGAAAACATAATTAGGTATTATCATCTAATTGCAATTACTGGTGGAGAAAGTCATATATTCCTAAGCACTGACCCATGCTGCATTATCGCTCTAAAGCGATGGTGTTATGAATCTGGTTTTGTGTCTGGCAGATAGCCAGCAAAATTAAAAGGTAATCAACGTGCTTCTTTGAAGTCCAGCTGTCAAAGTCATTGATTCCACAGATCAGTCAATAAATCAAACTTTCGCTGCCATGCTTATGAAAAGCCATTCCACAGAAATATTGACATCATTCTTGTGCTGGCACTTCCATCCATCCAATGCATTTCTAAATCAAGGACAGACATCATACAATTTGTAGGATGCACCAGATTCTCCAAAGGTTCCTACCATAGTCTGCCAAAAATTAAAATAAAAGGTCTACTTGGTTGCCCTGCATGTTTATCTTCCAGGCTCCACAAAGGATGTGGGAGGAGAGTCTGAAGTGAGATTTAATGAACCAGGTTCAGCTTTGGACCACACATTGCCTGTCCTAGTTCTACATCACTCGATTTAAAAGAAAATGGCAAAAAATGGGAAAAGAACAGCTTCATACCTTTTCTAAATGTTTGAGTTAAAAAGACAATTTAATTTTTCAAGGCACCACCAATGTAGTATTTTATACCTGCAAGTAGTCATCTAGTACACTACTGCATTTTTAGAAGCGCTCTATAAAGGAATGTTTGATATAATACAATAGGCACAAGTCATTATAATACAAATAGAAAACAAAGTCATAGAGAAAAAGCATGTTGAGCACCGTTGTGGTATAGGTTGTATCTCTTTCTCATTCTAAAGATTATGTAAACTGTCACTTACAAAAAAAAGTAACAATGAAATCTCACAATAATTGCTTCTTACTGTCTTTCCAATAAAGTCATTATTAGGTTAAAGGGTTATTCATAGGTACAGAGGGCTCTCTTATTGGTTGCAGTGGACTTGGTTGTTCATTTAAGTGCATGTTTAGGTTTTCAGATGTTAGCAGGGAAGAGTTAAAGACAATCTCACTCAGGTCTGACTTGATGGATAGCAAATGTGGGTCTTCAGAGCTTAACGGCTCCTCTGCTAAAACCTGTGTGTTCTCTCGTGTCATTCCCATATCTGATGGAGATTTCCTTTTCATGCGTGTGTATGATTTGTCAAGGTTCTCCATGCCTTGATCCGTTTTCTGAAATCGTCCAAAGAACCAGATGAAAAACCCAAATAAAGCAAAAGCCATTAAACTTGGAATGAAGGCCAAACATTTGACATCTAGGCTTGCACCAATGTATCGGCTATGAAGAAACATGTCCCCTTCAGCATACGTCCTGTTGGTCAAAGGGTTAGTGTTGTTTGACCTCCATTCCCAAGACAGTTTGGTTCTGTTGAGGTCCTTTAAGCTTTCTGAGTCTTCCACGGTGTAGATCTTCTGCCCAGGACCAATATACTGACCATATTCATGTGGTTTATAAAACATTTGATTCTTCCACATGTTCAGATCCAAGATTAAAACAAGACATATGATTCCATAGTTAAACCATTTACCTGTAGAGGAAAGAAAAATAAGGAAAGTATCACTGGATAAATCCTGTTTACAAGTACAGCAAATGTAATAGTACAGGAAAAGGCGCTCTGAAAAGAAAAGAAAAGATCATTTTCAATTAATTTTCACAATGAAATTCTAATTAAATTCTTAGTACAGTCAGAACTATGACTGAATAAGTTTCACTGTTTCAGAACAATGTCAAGCTTTGTAATAAATCATTTGGGAATGCAAGGCCAGTAGCAGAACCAATTGAATTCATACAGCCATGTGTAGGTGACCTGTGGATTAAACCATTAGAAGATGCAGTGTAGATCAATAAGCCTAAAGAGCAGCCTTTTCAAGATTTTAAAAATAGTTACACAAAAACCCTTCCTGAAAAGTAAAGGTCACATCTGACAGAACATCTTACAAGTTACTGGTGACTGATTACTTGTTCATTCAGAATGGTGGTGCTGGCTGAGTCTTATGGAACTCAGATTAATACCACCAAGAGCTTGGAATATTGTGCATTCAAGCCACAGACCAGAAACTTGTGGTGATAGTTGCTGGGAGAATTTCAATGTGTTGTGCTATTGTTGCGTTGCAGTTCTTGTACTTGATCATTCTTCAATACAGTGTGGATATTTAAGCATCTTTATCTTATGAGCCCTAGAGGATATCCCTTCTCTCATCCTTCCGTATTTTGATTTCCACACTCAACATTCCATATAATAATCATCTGCTATTACATCCCACCACTAAATCTTCTCCAGTTTGTTCCATGATTTAATTTTATGATCTTTTCATAATGAGTGCTAGAATGAGGATTACTGAGAGGCGGGGAGGGCAGGTGGGTGGGGGGAAAGCTGCGCAAAACTTACCTTCCTCCCAGACGATTCTTCACCGTCGGGAGCATGGATTGCGGTCCCACATAATCCATACTCCTGCATGTAGCGCAGATCTCCAGAGGCTGGGACAATGCATCCCAGCCTCCATGTATTCCACAATGCACTGTGCGGTAAATGCGGTGCATTGGGGGATGGGAGCTCTAGGCACCCAACTCTATGTGAGCTTGGGCTGCAAGTAGCGTGAGCACACACACGATCCCGGTGCTGGGGTTAAGGGTGAACTCATGCCCTTAACCTCAGCTAAAGCCCAGTTTTAAAGTGGGGTTAGGCAGGTGGGTGGGATCACGTGGACTTCACACAAGTAGCCCAACCCAGGCTGGCCTTACAGTAGTCACAGCTTGATTGCAGACTGCCCTGATTAAATCCCTCTAGCTCCTGTTGTCTCCTATTAAATTATTGAGGCTATTCTCATGATCGCCCAAAAGCGGGCTAAGGGAGCCTAGCCCGCTTTGGGGCGATCGTGTGCTGCAACGGGAATCGTACAGCTCCAGGCAGCAAACTTCGCTATGTACCCCTCCCCTTAGACGAGGTTAACGGAGCGAGTGCTCTGTTAACTTCATCTTTTTGCTCGTTTGTTGCCGTGGCGTGCAGCAACATACAAGGAGAAGCAGCCTCAGGCTCAGGGGTCTCTCTAGGATGCCCCACGCAATTGTGCGGGGCATCCTGGAACTTCCTACTCCATGACGGAGCTGGCAGTCATGTGGGCGGCTGATCTGGCCACCCAGGGCTGCCGTTGGATCATCTGTGGGGAGAGCAGGCTAAGCCCGCTCTCCCAGTAGACCCATACGTAGCTCTTCTCACTGATTGTGAGAAGAGCTTCATTGTCCTTCAGTAGAGTAATCAGAAATCTTTCTGTAGGAAGCCAAAGATGTGGCTTCCTTATCTATCTTTCTATAGGAAACCAAAGATGTGGCTTCCTCATCTATGTACATCACCATAGTATTCTAAAATGTACTGCTCCCCCAAAGTGGTAACAGCACACTCTGCAGTACCTGATCTTCTGTTATGAAGGATTCTACCTTAACATAAATAGTTCACGTAATTATCCCATAGATCCTACAGTTCTCTGAGTCTATGAGCTGCTGTGGATGCCTGCGAGCCAAACAGAAAACTGGGAATTACTGGGACAGATAAACACACGAATCACCTTGCCTTAACCCATCTTTCCTGTCACTGGGTTAACACTAATTGATGCTACAGTGCTTGGCATCCACAGAAAGGAATGGGGCATGTCACACCTGGCCCACTAAGGTGAGAAATTCCCCCAGTCATACAGACCCTATGTGGTGATTAACTCACGGGATGACATTGTGGAGAGGGGAAAAAGGAAATGTTCTCTGCAGAAAACCTCTTTGGGGGCTGGGTACAGCCAACAGACTGTTCATTTCATATCCCTAAAGTGCAGCAAATGTCAAAATTAAGAATCAGTTTTCAATGTGTCTAAATTTCCAGAAGCTACTGGTAAATATGTAGGTCCCCAGTTCTCTCATCTCAGTTACCCCAATTACAAAGAGCACAAAATGCTTCTGTACTTCCAGAAAGCACTTTGCTGCTGTTGAGAGCTTTGCTAGCATGTTTGCAGACACACATACTGTGCACAGATGAACAAAACAGGAATCCCTCTGAGACTTCTGGAACAACTACTCTGCTTGGATTGCTTTGTTTTTACCTCTGACCTTTCTATTTTTGCCTGCAGGGTCCCGGAGGCATCTCTGTGTCTGGAGTGCTCGTACTGAATCCAGAAATGCATCCCCTGCCTTAGCTGGAGCCATCAACCTCCCTGTTCAGATGACAACCACTGGTTTGGTAGAGATACTATGTTGCTTAAATCATTTTGGCTTATTTTTCTCACTTTATTTCTAATTCTGGGGGCATTTCTAGCATATTGATCTTCATTCATCATATCTGCTTCAGCCTGGATGACTAGGGGACTGTATTATCAATATTTGCAAAGGTTTTAAAAGTGAACAAATTGCTTTGTAATTTATTGTATTCTTCTACAGGACTGGCATCCCAGGATGGCATCCCAGGGCAACTGCTGAGGGCCCCTCTCGGGAGGGGCCACTGCCAAGCAACAAGACCTCCTCTGTCCCCATAGGCTTTGTGCAGTGGTGGTGGAGTGACTGTTTGGGTCCCTATTAAAATACACTTTGGGGCTAGGCTAAAGCCTTTAATATTGACTTATTATTATTCAGCAATACTGGAGAAAATATTATAAGAAAAGTGTAAGAGCTGTTTGAGAGTGGAGCAGCCTTTCTTGCATAGAGGTGAGTATTCCTTCGCTGGAGGTTTTCAGGGCTGTAGCAGCTTCCCACTCTGATGATCAAGAGCCTGAAGACCTCCAAGGTCTCTTCCAACTCAAATGTTCTATGAGTTGTATTTACAGAAGTCGTTTGCAGAAGTCATTTACAGAAGCCTAATGCAATGACGAATATATTCAGTGAGCCTTGCTTACTCAGTGCACATGCAGTAGATGAGGCTATAAATGATTTTCTGATGCTTCACAACCTACAGTTCTATGATTCTGCAGCAGATGAATGCCAAGCATGCTTGTTAAACAGATTCATTGACTCTCTCGTTGAGCAACTGCATCTTATCTTTAGTGTTTCTATATTTGAATCCTACTCCATAGACATCTTTAGGTGCAGACTATGCATCTCTCCAGTGTGGCTGCATCATCAATCTATATTAAAGGCTCCAGTCTAACTCCTAAATGCATTTTAACAAGGAGACCATTTGGAGAGTGGATAACCCAGCTTACTTTTAAGTCCTACAACTCTCCCTGGGTGCCATGGAAACTAGCCTATGCTATGTATTTACATAAACTGCTGCCTAGCAAAGAAAGCACATTCTGCAGTAAACCATCTGTCAAAGGAAATCCAGATGAGTTAAGCAGATGCAAAACTCAAGCTTTCTCGCTATACATAGTCCAAAGAAAGAATGGAAACTAGACAAAAAAGATTTAACATGGACTAAGACACACATGAGGAACTTAAAGGTACAAAAGAATTAAGGAATCAATACTGTGTTTTAAGCATGAGAGGTTAGTGAAGCATAAAATAATTATGGTATACATTAGAGCAATGAGAAATAAACAAACATCAGTATTGCTGATGCGTCTGTCATGCTGGTTTAGGACCTGCTGGACAATACTTCCTTAATGTAATATATTGGGAGTAGTTTTCACTGACATTCCCTAACCATGGGGCTTCATATTCCATGAATGCATTTTAGGACACTATCCCTACAAGTGTGCTATCATCATCATCAACATTTGTTATGCTTAAGGTTACCATGAGAGCAATTCTTTTCTATAGATCACATAGCTGGGTTGATAGATTTCTTTCTGGATGTACTGACGTGATGTCCATTAATGGAGTGGGTAGAACAAGGACTACAATTTCAATAGGATAAAATGGACTTTAGGGTTTTTCCAAGCACATTACAAACAACACATATTTATTTGGTCATGTGTTCATGATCAGCATATTTATCAATCTGATGTCTACATATTGTCTGAAGATGCACACTTGGCATTCATTTCATAGACTGATCATATGTTGCACCCAGTGCAATAAGCTCACATTCATGGCAGAAGAAATAGTGCGTCTAACAAGATATGGACTGATTTTTTTTAATTTAAAAAACCCCTTTAAAACAGTACTAAGACGTTCTGAAAAACAACATAAAGTGTTCTTGAAACAATCTAGGTTAAATAACTATATTTCTAAACATGATCCAGAAAAATATAGATAAATTTACTGGAATCAGAAAATATTAATCTATATCAGAGGTGTACGACTCAAATGCCCCAGTTGGTGGTGTGTGGGGGCCGAGGTCAATTTTGGTGTGTGGGGGCCTTGGTGTGTGGGGGCCGAGGTCAATTTTCAGCGCATTCGAAAAAATTATTAGCTTACATGTGGATCTTTTCTATCTGTCAAGGGACCTGCAATTTTAATGAAAGATAGTGGCTAGAAAATATGCCCTGCCCCTGCTCAGTGCATGGGGCACTGGAATGTACACCAGCTCCAAACAAATGCCAAGCCCTCTCCTCTTCCTAAATCACTGTTGCTTTCAGGCTAAAATCCTAGGCACGGTTACTTGGGAGCAAACATCACTGGGTACACCATTAGGCACATTTCTGCATGAGGGATGTACACAAAACCAGCTTTGCCCCACCGGCCTCCCCCAGAGTCGCCAGGGCCATCAGCGGCCCAGTTCAGGCCTCAGCGCATGCATAGAAGTGGTTTCACTTACCTTTGCGCATGCACAGATGCTATTTGCATAGTCACACAAATTTATGTATGTATGTATTAGATTTATATACCGCCCTTCCAAAATGGCTCAGGGCGGTTCACAACATGATAAAAGCCATTAAAAACTAATTAACAATTAAAATCAAACTATTAAATGGCCTCTAAGCATGCACAAATGGCCTCTGAGCATGCACAGAGGTCAGTAAAATGGCATCCATGCATGCACAGAGGCCCGAACTGGGCCAGTGATGGCCCCGGCTATTCTGGGGGAGGACGGAGGGGGTGGGGGGATCTACCTCCACCCCCACCCCATCAATAGGGATTGTAAGTACTAAATTACTCCCCTCCCACCCACTCTACCCTTAGGGAAGCACCCCTGCCCCTTCATTGGTAAAGGGGAATTCTCACCAGATTCCCTTTACCAGTAAAACTGGCTCGGTTTGAACTGGGCCCATTTCGGTTCAAACTTGGGCCTGTCTGGTTCAACCCCAAACCTCTCAGCCGAGCCAGTTTGATGCTGAGCTTGGCTCAATTTGAGCCAGTACATACACCCCTATTGTGAGTAAACATGCAAGAGATGGCATTGTAAGGTAGCTTCTGGAGAGGATGGCCCCCCTCAGAGACAAAGGAACTGACCAAAAGAATGACTATCTGCCTTTCTGGGGTGTGCCCTGCCTGTACCAGCCTGATTCTGCCACTGCCACTGTTTCAACCATCTCTACTCATTGCCACTGCAGCTGCTCAAGCAGTACAACTAGCTCACATTCACTGGTCCATTGATGCCATATGCATCTCATCTGGTCTCAAGCAACCAACTGCATTGAGCTGCTGCAGCTTGTCAACAGGACAAAGAGCTCTTCATGACCTCTGCTGTTGCCGCAGGGTATTCCTACCAAGGGTGCCAGCCAAAAAAATCTGACCCCCCCAGGCCTTATGTTGTGCAGGCCTGATTTAGATTCTAGGTTGTCTGAATCAGGTTCCTGATTCCTGATGCTATTGTGCTGTACTAGGGCCAGGATTCATTTCAAAATACCTGGAAAACCAGGATCTAGTCCAAAATGGACTTCCCATACATGGTTAATACAATCTGGGTTCAGTGGAGTCTCTGACAACTCCAGAGCCAAGGGGAGGATCTCTGTAAAGTAGGCTTTTGGAAAGGCCACATTTATTTATTTATTTATTTATTACAGGAGAATCTAGTTAATCACAGACCCGACATCTGCAGTTTCACGCATCCGCAGTGGGGTAATTGCCACCCAACCTCGGTATACATGATAAAATTAAGCATTTAAAGGCTTAAGACTCGCGAGAACTATAAAGAAGTAGAAAGTCCAGATCACTGGCACCAGAGTATTGGACTGTGGTGATCAGCCCTCCCCTCCCCTAAGGAGCGAACCAGAAGTGAATCCTGTCCTGTCTGACAGGCAGTGACCTCTGGGGATCAGCCACTCAGCACACAGTGACCGGGACCTAGAGGGCCTGGTGCCAGGAAGTGAAGGCTGTCTTTGTGCTCAGAAGGAGCCAGGAGGGCGATGAGAGAAGATGGGGAGCAGGCTTCGTGAGCACCAGCCATGAAGTCTGGCCGCTTCATGCCAACAGCCAGCCTGGAGATTTCTCTCATGGAAGGACATCTGCAGATCCTTGAGAGACAGGAATTCAGGAAACTTGAATTATCTCCTGGAGTTTGGGGTGAGTTCAAGGGAAAAGGAAGCCAAAGGCTTTGGCTTCGAGGAAAAGTTTAGCCAGGGAACCGTGTGTTTGTAAGTTTGCATTAGATTTCTTTTGATTTTGTGCTTTTGCAAATCCTTACAATTTGTCTATAGTGTTTTTTATTTGTAATGTAACTAAGAGGAACTGAACTTGAGCCCTCCCTCCCCGCAACCAGGGCCTATAGAAGTCTCTGTACTCTGTAAAGGTGCTTTTAAAGGTGCCTTGCAACTGGAGGTGCTTTTTGAATTATTCTTGCAACTGGGTAACCACGATTTTAAAGTGTGCCACTCCAAACACCAGCTGGAGTGATCTTGGAAATAATTTTGTAAGGTACTGAGTATTTCTTTTTACCTGTAACTCAAAGCTGAGAGTGCCTCAGACTGAAGTAATCTGTAGTATTTTGAATAAAGTTTTTCTCTTTTTGTTCTTTGTATTTTACCCGTCTCTGAGTGGATTTTTAACTCAGGAAAAGTTTTTTACTCTGGTGCAAACATGCCTCAGTGTTAATTGTTCAGCAACCTACTATGTTTTCCCACCATGTAGAAGCTGCACATGGAGGGTTTTTCATACTTTACCACTGGCAAATGAGAAGAAGAGTTTTCCCGTAATTTCGCCCACACCGGGGGTGGGAGGAATAAACTTTGTTAAAAAGTAGGTGTGGTGGCAGTGATCACCAAAGGAACAGTTTTAAGTTTTAAAGGAACAGCCTTTGTTGAGCAAACATGGAGGGAATTATGCATCATTTTTCTTTCCCCCATGTGGGCTTGCTTTGAGATAAAGGCTGGGCTTAAATTCACTATTTGCTACATGGACAAAAAGCAGGAATGTCCTCCAAGAATTTTATTATTTTAACAAAAGGCATTGGAGTTTCACCCTTGTGTGGCTGTTGTTCTGGGACTATAAAATGTTTCAGAAAAGGTGCATTGTACAAATCCTGCAGGCTTGCCTATGTGTGTCATGAGTGAGAATGACAGTCTTGGAAAAGAGAAGTGGAAGAAAACATTTTAGGGACCACTGGTGGTGAAAGGGTTCCACTGTATTGCTGCCAGTTGTTCATATTCCTTTTCTGCTATTCTTTTAATAGAATAGAATAGACAGCACGCTCTTTCAGATTTTGAGATCTAATAATAGTCTAACTACTAGCTACACAATTTTGTAAAGTGACAGAACACACACACACCCCATATATAGAAGGCACTATTTTCAAAGAACTTATGTGAATTAGAAACTCATATTAACATATCTCATGTTAAACATTTTCATGATTCTTTTCCCCAGCTGATCTCAATTTGGATAGGGAATCAGCATGTTTCTGCAAGCCACTACAGAAAGTTTATGAACTGAGCTCAAAAACTAGCATTGATTTAAGAACAGATGGGCCAGGCAAAGCCCACCTAAAGGGAGTTTCTCATGCTGGGCTGATGCTCTTTATAATTCTCCTAAAGAATGGCACAGAGCTGAGATAAAGCAGGCTCCTGCTACTGTGACATGCATTCAAATAGACTGATTTGTCTAGAAAATCTAATAAATAGAACTTATTAATTCTGAGCTGGAAGGAAAAAAAATATCCCACAATCTCTATTCATGTGCTCATTCGCCAATTAAATTATGCCCTCCACAAAAATATCCTCATCAGCTTCTAGCGGCTGGGAGGGAGAGAATGCAGTGTACAGGCAGTGGCCAACCATAGACCATCTGCTTTTAAACAGAACTAAAAGGAAAGGAAAGAACGATGGATGCAAACTGTCAGAACCACTTAACTCATTGTCAATGGTATTTCCTTAAATCCCCCAAAATCAATATCTTCACAGGTCTTCCTATTTCCTATTCACTGTTGCTTTTGCCAGAAAACAATTAATCATCCTTGATCTTTTGATCAGCAGTACATCTTTAAACACTGTAGCTTGGATTATCAGTTTTCACCTTCTGCTCCTGCCCATAGCACATATCTGATAAGTATCCCAAGATATTGAAAGCTCTACCCTGTATCATCAGCCATGTCTAAAACATCACTTTACTTGACGTTTTGATAGGGGAGTTCGGCACTTATTTCTCAGGGAACATAGCAGAAAAGCTTGCTGGTTCAGCCCAAAGCTGCACCTACTCCAGCACTCAGTTTGCAACAGTGGCCATCCAGAGGCTCCTGGGAAGTCCACAAGTGTGGCGTTAAGGCATTTGTTCCCCAGCAACTTGTTTTTAGTAGAGTACTGACCATGAGCATGCTAGAATCATCATAGAGAATTCTAATCTTCTTTAAAACCATCAAAGCCAATGGCCACGTCAACTGTGTGTTGTGTGGAGCTTGTCTGTCCAACCTACTGCCAGTCAATTTTATTGGGTGAAGTTTGTTTTTCCTTTTTCTTATTAAAGGAAGATTTTTTAAAGCCTATTTTTCAAATCAAAGCAGACCCCTTTGGAAATTCAGTTGATCTGTAATATCAAAGGCTGCTTTTCAGTCCATTTGAGAGCAATGTTAACAGAAAACCCCACTCCCTTCTCTCCCCCCCCTCTTCTTGTTCTTCTTCTTCTCCTCAACATCTACATCTCTTGTTTAGCTGTCTGCTTCTTTATTCCAGTTAAAGAACTGCTATATATGTTTCAGGCAGGGAAAATGGGGAACAGGTATTAAGGAACAGATATATGATCACAAATTATATGAAAGCTGAGATTATATCAATTAGTACTGTACTCTTAAAGGCCATCTTCTTAGAATTGTTCTTGCAAGGCCTGGTCTATTACACAATAGCAGATGGGATGGAAAGGTTATTCCCAGATGGGACCATTTCAGACTGCAGGTGGCAGACTGTATGTCTAAGCTACCCCACATTAAAAGAAAACCCTTCTTCTACAAAGAAAATTAGATGTCAGGCAAATGAAGCTGGACTAGCTTTTTGTCTGACTTGCTAATGTATATTGAACATTACCACAATGTGTGGAAGGTGTTCACACATGCAGCCTCCACCACTACCATCGGCACTCTTGAAGAGGTACAGTCCAGAAACAGTTTTCGACCCTATCTGCTGTTTCTCGAGATCAGGCCTAGATTATGCAGAATGGTATGGAGGATGGAGGTGGCAGCATTCTGGATTTCACTATTGAGGCAGTAGCTGGACTGATTTTTTTAATGCTTCCTCATATAACCCCCCTTATTTATTTATTTAACAAATTTCTATACCTCCCCAAACTCAAGTCTCTGAGCAGTTTACAATAAAAATACAATTAAAACAAAATTAAAACATTAAAACAATTTAAAATTTAAGACATGTTAAAATGTTAAGAATTATTGAAACTGTAAAACTAATTAAATGCCTGGGAGAACAGATGTGTCTTGATTGATCTTTTAAAAGTGGTCAGAGATGGGCAGGCTCTTATTTCAACAGGGAGTGCATTCTAAAGCCTCAGGGCAGGAACAGAGAAGGCCCATCCCTGAGTAGCCACCAGACGAGCTGGTGGCAACTGTAGACGAACCTCATCGATGATTAGTGGTGTGCCCGAACCGGTCCGGCGGCCATTCCAAAGAATGGCCGAACTGCCGGACCGGTCCGGCCCTGCCTGGTCCGGGTCCGGGTGGGGGGTATGCCTTTAAGGGCGGGAGGGCTTGCTTAGCCCTCCCGCCTCCTTGCCCCCGCCAGCGCCCGTATTTTCTAGTATAGGGGCGCTGGAAACCAGCCGCCCCCCCCGCCGCCGCCGCGGCGAAAGAACTCCCTATGCCAGCCCTCCCTCCCTCCCAGCTAGCTGCCCGCCCGCCCTCCCGCCCGCTGCTCACCCGCTCACCGGATAGTAAACGAGAGGAGCTCCGGCACAGAGCTCCTCTCGTTTGGAAGGCCTCCGGCAGAATGGTGTTTTGCGCGCGCGCGCATGCGCACACCGCAAAGCACGCTGTTCGCCGGAGGCCCAGTCTACCCGCTGGGAAAGGGCCGGGTAGACCGGGCCTCCGATCGCTGGGTAGACCGGGCCTCCTAGACCGGCCCTTTCCCGGCGGGTAGACCGGGCCTCCGGCGAACGGCAGCGGCGGGGGGGGGGGGGCGGCTGGTTTCCAGCGCCCCTATACTAGAAAATACGGGCGCTGGCGGGGGCAAGGAGGCGGGAGGGCTAAGCAAGCCCTCCCCGCCCTAAAAACAAGGCCCCCCTTCGGTGCCGGTCCGGACTTCTCCGGACCGTGCACATCACTATCGATGATCTTGGGGAAGAAGACATATACCCTTGGGGATAGGAAACATAGGAAACATAGGAAACTGCCATATACTGAGTCAGACCATTGGTCTATCTAGTTCAGTATTGTTTTCACAGACTGGCAGCGGCTTCTCCAAGGTTGCAGGCAGGAATCTCTCTCAGCCCGATCTTGGAGAAGTCAGGGAGGGAACTTGAAACCTTCTGCTCTTCCCAGAGCGGCTTCATCCCCTGAGAGGAATATCTTGCAGTGCTCACACATCAAGTCTCCCATTCATATGCAACCAGGGCAGACCCTGATTAGCTATGGGGACAAGTCATGCTTGCTACCACAAGACCAGCTCTCCTCTCCCATGGCGAAGAAGACATATACCCGGGGCTTAAGCTGTTTAGGGCTTTATAGGTTATAACCAGAACCTTGTATTTTGCCTGGAAACTTATCGGCAGCCAGTATAGTTCTTTCAATTCAGGAGTAATATGGTCTCTCCAAGATGACTAAGAGACCAACCTGGCTGGCACATTCTATACCAACTGCAGTTTCTGGACTACATAAAAGGCAGCCCCACAGAATGCATTGCAGTAGTTAAGTCTCAAGGTTACCAGCATATGTACCACTGTTTTGAGGTCATTTATCTCAAGGAACAGATGCAGCTGGCATATCAGCCGAAGCTGATAAAAAACACCTCTGGCCACCGCCTCAACCTGGGACACCAGAAAGAAGTTTGGATCAAGAACCAGCCCCAGATTGTGTACCTGTTCCTTCTGGGGGAAGTGTGACCCCATCCAGAACAGCCAGATCAAACTCATCTCCCAAGTTCCAACCCCACACAATGAGTACCTCTGTCTTATCTGGATTCAGCCTCTGTTTGTTATCCCTCATCCAGCCCATCACCACCTCCAGGCATTTAGGAAGGTTATGCCTTCTCCTGATGACACTGACATGGAGAAATAGATTTGAGTGTCATCAGCATATTGATAACACCCTGCATTTCCTGATGATCTCTCCCAGCGGTTTCATGTAGATGTTAAACAACTTCGGAGACAATATGGAGCCCTGAGGGACACCATATGAAAGTTCCAGCATGGTATAGTGGCTAGAGTGCTAGACTAGGACTGGGGAGACCCGAGTTCAAATCCCCATTCAGCCATGATACTTGCTGGGTGACTCTGGGCCAGTCACTCCTCTCTCAGCCTAACCTACTTCACAGGTAGGTTGTGAGGAGAAACTTAAGTATGTAGTAAGTACACTGCGCTGGGCTCCTTGGAGGAAGAGCGGGATATAAAATGTAAAAATAAAATAAAATAAATAATAATAATCAGTGTCCAAGGGACACCATTTGGAATCTGCCCGGGAGGTAGGAGCGGAACCACTGCATAGCTGTGACTCCCAGTCCCACCTCAAAGTTATTTGGAAAAATTAGTTTAGCTCATTAACTCATATGCTAGATTAGCACATACAGGAAGGATTTTTTTTTAAAAAAAATGGCAGGGATTATTACAAAATATGCAGTCTAAGTAGTACGGTCTAGAATTCTAGCCCTCATTCCTTGTCAGTTTCAGAGAGGCTCTTGGAGTCTTCACAAGTGCCCCAAAACCAAGAAATGACCCAAGAAACTAACTGATATACAGTCCTGCTTGGTTCTTGGGATAAAACTTTCTAATCTCTTCATCAAATGGCAACCCTCAAGCATAACAATGCTGGTGAAAGTCTAACTTTCTTACAAGTTTAAGGCATTTCACATTAAAAATGAAACAAACAAGTTGGGCTTAACATGAGAAAAGGGGTGCCAAGGAGTGTTACGTACCTGTTATATGTATGTGATACTCCTCCTTTAAAATCTTTTTGAAATAAGGCAGTCTAAATGTAAAGTTTGCAGCTGGCAAGCCAGGGAGATTGACATCAACATCACCCATAAAATGTGGAAACTCCCAGTCCTAGTAAGAAAGGAACAGAAGAGAAAAAATCATATAATTGTTTTTCTAAAATATTTATTTCACAAATTTGTACCTCACTTCTCCTTCATTAGAAGAGCTCAGAAATATTTGCATTCACACACACACACACACACACACACTCTCTCTCTCTCTCCATTTCTAGTTGTGGGGTGATCATTTGCAAGTGACCATTGTGCCTAGATCCCCATGGAAAAAGTATGGACTCATGTGTGGTATATGTAGAGCAACCCCACTTTAGAAATGCTCTTTCTGATGGGGTTGCACAACTCCTTCATTGAGCTCCCCCAGCTAGAGAATGCCTAAAGACTTCTGCCAGGGAAGTGTGTCACCTAAGGAGTGGCTAATCACAGCGTCAGAGTCGTTAATGAAGGCAGAAGTCCTTCGATGTTATCTGACCAGAATGTGAGCAGTCAGGAGGAGCTGTAAAATTCCACCAATTAAAATGTGTCTAAAGGGGTCTGTAGGCAATCACACACTTCTTGGCCACACATTGTATACATTCAGGGTTCCTAGCACCAGGTTCATACAATGGAATGCCCTAGAGAACCGAATTACATTTTTGTAAGATAATTAATTTATATTTATTATAATTATATTATTAATATATTTTTATATTATAGTTATATTAACACGATATTTATATAATATATAAATACTAGCTGATTCCACACAGAGCTAGAGCTCTGTACGCTAGTGCACTCGGCCTTCCCATCCCTTCATTTGGCTTTCCCCACTCCAGAGACTTGGTGCGGCAACAGAAGGCCCCCTCACTCAGCCTTCCCCTCCTGCTTGGTTGCGCCCACCCCAGACTTGGCAGGGCGATGGAAGGCCCCATTTGCTTTTCCTCCCCCTGCCCGCTTGCACTTCCCTCCTTTCCTCTCCACTGCCTGCTTGCCCTTTCCTCTCCCACCCCTGCTTGCTGCTTGCCCTTTTCTCCCTCCCGCCACCAACTCACCGCTTGCCCTTTCCTCCCTGCCTCACTCACTGCTTGGCCTTTCCTCCCCCCCAATTGCCACTCACCCTTTTCTCTCCCTGCTGCTCTCCCACTGCTCGCCCTTTTCTCTCACCCCACCTGCTCACCCTTTCCTCTCCCCCCGTCCCCCTGCCACTCGCCCTTTCCTCTTCCCCACCCACCACTCAGCCTTTTCTCCCCCACCACCCACTTGCCACTCGCCCTTTCTTCTCTGCGGATCCCTCTTACCTGCCTTCTTTCTCTCACTGGAACTACCGTGTTTCCCCCAAAATAAGACAGTGTCTTATATTAATTTTAGCCCCCAAAAATGCACTAGGGCAATTAGCGGTACATCAGAATTACTGCTAGGTCTTACTTTCGGGGTAGGTCTTACTTTCGGGGAAACAGGGTATTGCGAGATGTGCCACGCAGCACCCAAGATTAGCCAGGTCACCTAAGTGTGTGTGTATATTAAATTAAATGCATGAATTTCACTCACCACAAGCTATTTCTTTCTCAGTACACCAGCCAAACAAGAATCTTCTTCTTTGGCCAGTGACCTGAGACTACCTTTAAGTATCTCAGGTTACTTACATAGAAACCTTGAGCATCAGTTGGTGGTATAGAATTAACACCTGCACATTTTTTCAATTGTTGTAAGAAAAAAGCTCAGAAAGAAATTGGGTCCCTGCTGAGCTTCATTAAAAACCATAATCAGAAATTGATTCTTTTCATTTCCAGTAATAGTTCTTGCTGCTGTAATTAAACTGTCAGATCACAGATAGATAATTTAGCAAGTAAGGACCTGGCCGCAGAGCTGCTGCATACACAAAGCTGCTGCCAAGGCAAAAGAGGCTCATTGTAAATAAACTGTGCTTTCCCAGATCATGTGAGAAGCTCTGGCTTCCCTTGTGCATGTGACGGGTTTCTTTTGATTTAAATTCAACGACAACCTTCCATGAGGATCACAGTGATACAGTTTTGTATTTCTTACCTCAGGCAGACAGTGAAGTTGCAGTTCTCCTGTTCTGCCTCACTGCCAAACGACTGGGTGTGTTGTGAAGTTTGGAGGTGGGTGGGGTTGAAGCTTCTACCAAACATGGCTTTGCAGGCTGTGGCTTTGTATACCAGGCAATTTTAGCAGTTTCATTTTCCTACACTGACTGCAACTTATACGGGAGGATTAGAGACTGATCACGGTTACCAATGCAGACATTTATGACAGTGGGAACTGAACCCAGGTTCTCCCTGGTCCTAGTCCAACACTTTGTCAACTGCACCATTCTGGCTCTCTAAAACTGTACCTATATTTTGGTGATCTGAGAATGAAACGATGTATACCAAAAATGGAATGGCCGAGAAATAAATATATAGAGAAACATGTCTATATTCACTGGCTGACAAGATACACCGAGCCCTTTCTCACAATCGGAGAATGGGCTCAAAAGGGGCGAGCAGGGGCGTAGCAAGGTTGGAGTGGGCCCAGAGACAAGATTTTAAAATGGGGGCCCCCTTCACTGAAGCTCAGCTCATGAAGTAAAGTAATCTTAAATGAGGCTGAATAGTGGTAACAAAAAGCATAGTAAAATTGTGTGTGTGTATACTCTCTCTCTCTCTCTCTCTCTCTCTCTCTCACACACACACACACACACACACACACACACACCTACCTATGTGCCACAACAGAACATCATCCTAAATTATTTCGTAAAAGGTTTTGTAAATTGTGGACGATGCAAGTCATTTAATGGTACTAGAGAAAGACATGCTGTTCTGGTAACTCCAGGTCTTAACACTCACATCCGTTTCGGAGGTTGACTACAACTGAAAGAAGCACGGGTGGGTGTGTGGCTGGGGGAGTCAGTCATGTGACTTGCCTCTGGGGGCCCCCCAAGGCAGTGGGCCCACAGACAACTGTCTCCCCTTGCCCTATTATAGTTACGCCCCTGGGGGGCGAGGGGAGGAAGCCTCAAAATGCTTCCCTCCCGCACAGACGATCCTCTCTCTCTTGCTGAGCAAGCAGATCGCTCGCCTAGACGATTCCTGGCTCCTGCCAGCAGCAGGGAGTTTCTGAGAGCGGAAGGCAGCAAGTGCATGGTGCATTATGAGGACCCTCCCACCGCTGGCTGGGAGGCAATTCATGTGTAGGTGCCATGCGGAGCCACACGGCACCGACACACGATCCGTTAGCCTGGGTTTCGGGCGAGCTAGCGCCAAACTTTAGCCAACAGCCAGAGCACCAAAGAGGGTTTGTTGCCATGCCACCTCTGGGAGCCGCGCAGCTCCCAGCAGTCCCCTTGTGCCCTCAAAACCAGGCTGGGCTTTCCTAACCTAGTTCTGACTGCACGTGTGAATAGCCCTGCAGTCTGTGTTGATGCTCAGGGTGTGAGAGGGTTGCTGTTCAACTTCAAAGGCAGTCCTGACGGGGTAGCACTGGGGCTGTTGAGCAAAGCATTTAAACAGAGATGTGCAAGAATTGAGGTTTGTGCCCTGGTTCGAAGCTGGTCTGGCAGTTTGCGTGTGGTGCCGGAGGGGGTAGCTTGAATAGTGAGTATAGCTGGTCTTTATCTACTCACTTGCCTGCCGCTCCATGTAGTCTCTTGCTGTGGCTGCGGCTTTCTCCCCCAGAGGGGGGACAAACAGGGACGGAGCACCGGTACTTCTCGGCTTCTCTGGCTGTTGGAGTGGGTATTGCCATGGGGGCTGTCATGGAAAGTGCCTGCACTTCTGAATTTGCAACTACATCACTGCTTTCCCCAACAGCTCACAGGTGGCGCTGGAATGCACATGGCCTCCGTGCATGCACGGATGCCATGAGTGTGGTCAACAGCACCATCCTGACCATGCAAATGGCCTCCACGCATGCATGGAGGCCATGTGCGTGCCAGTGCTGCATGTGGGCTGTTGTGGAGCGTGCAGCAGCAACAGCAAGTTGAGTGGAGCAGCGGGCGAGCAGATAAGGATCTTCTGTACTCACTTTTAAGATCCTGCTCCCCCCCCCCATGCTGCACTTGAACCACCAAACTGGTTCGGTGGCAGCATGAACCATTTCAGCTTCAAAATGAGGCACAAAATCAGTTTGTGCACACCTCTAGCATTTAAAGCACTTTGGGGCAACAAAAATGGAAAGGAGCACTGTGCTGCTGACCGGAAGTGCTTTAAATGCATTGTATAACAGCTCTACATAGGAACATAGGAAGCTGCCATATACCGAGTCAGACTATTGGTCTATCTAGCTCAATATTGTCTTCACAGACTGGCAGCGGCTTCTCCAAGGTTGCAGGCAGGAATCTCTCTCAGACCTATCTTGGAGAAGCCATGGAAGAGGAAACTTGAAACCTTCTGCTCTTCCCAGAGCGGCTTCATCCCCTGAGTGGAATATCTTACAGTGCTCACACTTCTAGTCTCCCATTCATACGCAACCAGGGCAGACCCTGCTTAGATATGGGGACAAGTCATGCTTGCTACCACAAGACCAGCTCTCCTCTAATGCTCTGCAACAGCCCGCATGCAGCACTGGCAAGCACATGGCCTCCACTCATGCATGGAGGCCATGCATGGTCAGGATGGTGTTGATGACCACACTAATGACATCTGTTGCTCTGCCACTACACCATTGGGGCTGCCAATGTTGAACACGCTTAGCATCGATGGGACTGAGTATCATGTTGTCCACTATTATTTACATGATCACTGATGTGAATTCCTTTTTTTGTTGTTTAAAATTTTATTGATTTTAACAATATCTTAACATTCACATCACATTAAACAAATATTGACTTCCCGCTCACACCTCCTCATGAATCACCAACTATAGAATTAACCCTTGCTATAATAATTCACTGATGTGAATTCCATACAGCTAGTCACATAATAAGGATTGGGTAGGTCATTTTTGTAATTACATAGCAAACATAAGAAATACCATGCTGGATTATGCCAAGGTTTAGTTAAATGAATAGTCACCTTCAGAGTGGCTTGCCCAAGACTGTGAAAGTCTCATTATCTGGTGATCAGAGATATAGTGCCTCTGAACATGGAGGCTCCATTTCTGCTTAATATAGCTCTAAGTGTCCTTAGTGGTTTTGGTAAAGGATGAAGATGGGGAGAAAACAGAATTAGATGGCTCCACCCGATATTGCCCATGGACCCACTTACTATTAGCACCACCTAGCATAGCTCTGCCTGTTCATGGGTTTGCATGTCATCCTTGTGCAGGGGCCAGCTAATCCTCTCTGTAATGTTCCAATTTTAGCATATGTGCTGCTGAAGCGAAAATGTAACTGTTGATTACTGTAACTGCTGGCTGGTTGTGGACTGTAATAAATGATGATGGTGAGCTCTTCCTAATGTTACCACTGGCTCTGCCTACTACCATTACCTGCCCTGCCCTCCGCCCTATGAGCCCCAGTGGACACCAGCCACTATATAGGTGTAATTCATCTCCCATGGTCTTTTTGTTTTCAGAAAACGTCACTTCAGGAGTGGTAATGTGAAGCAGAGTAGTCATGGAGGCCATGTGTAACTCTTTTAACAACACACAGCTTCTCCACTCCAAATCACTTTGCCCTTTGTGGAATTCCAAACACATTTGCCTTTGCAATCATGCAATTTGGAAGGCTGGGGGAGGGAGCAGCTGGGGTGTGTGATTTGGAGTCGAAAGCAGTAAGCATGGAAAGGGTTAACATCTCTTTCCACGGGCTTCACACACAGTGCTTGCTTCATAGCCTCTTGAAAGGGTTTTCTGGAAAAGCATTCCATCTGTTGTATGTAACACCTAGTCTGGTGCACTGGGACTAGAGATCTCAAGGGAAATCCCTGGTTTTTTGAGTCCCTGCCAACATTTAAAAAAACCAAAAAACCCATAATAAACATTATGTGATAAAAAGGTGGAGAATAAATTCAAATGCCAGCTATAGTGATTTTCATTTTTACACGTAAAGTTAATAGGCATCATCTCTGTCCTACTCTGAACAAGAAAGAAGAGGAACTCGGAAGACAGAAAGAAGAGGAACTCGACCCAGCAAGCCACCTGCCGTATAATAAACAACATTCAAATGCCAGAATACAAATCAAAATGTGCAGAGTAATGAAGATACATCATACAAACAAGCATCTAAAAATCAACCCTAATTCACTACAGAAATACATCATCGAAGACACAAGTATACCACATAATGATAAATCATTTAGGAATGTGCCTTTTCTCTTCTGGCAATCTGTTCAATATCTGTATTGCTGAGATTAAATGATGCTCTACTAAAGCATCAGTGCCAGAAATTATTTCCATTATCACCCTGAGGTTCAGTAACAGTTCCAAATTACAACCTTCAGAAATGGGGGTCCTTTAAAGACAAATTAGAGGGAAATTTTAGGTCTGATAGCCATTGCCTTACACCTGCCATACTGCTACCCACAGCCTTCAGTTTTCACTCTGTGATAACTACCCACATAGCAAAGGTTAATCACTGTATGTGGCCATCATGTATTCTTGAATATTTCACTGAGTAATCATGTAGATTTTTGTTGAGCTGCATGACCATTCTCTACGCTGGAGATCATGCTGTACAATGCCTGGTGTTGCATTAGCTACTGGACACTGAATGCCTAGACTAGATTGCACATAAGCTGCTGTAATTGTAAAAATAAATGTGCACACATACCAACGGCTTACATTTATCGCTTTTTAAAAATGCAGGGGAAGCGCTCATTGGAATTCACTAACAATAAAGGTCTCCTGTTGACTCATTCTGATTTCACCTTGCTGTTCAAAGACAACAGGCACTAGAGAATGCACTTAAGGAAAGGACAAAGGGCCTAATTGTATATGAGGTGGGAGTCCCATCACTGGAACTACCAGCATTTCTTTTTCAAAAAGCAGCCCTGATGGGATGGAAATTTGGTTTGGGGTTGTAGGGCAGGGTGGAGAAATTTAGCCCTTTTGCTCCACAAGAATTCCACTACTTAGATCCCCTGGAAGTTTTTCACACCCAGCTTTTAGTTCGCATCTCCTCCGGAATGGAGAGATATCAGCCAAATTTACTCTGAAGTCCCTGTGAGCTACCAGGGAGCACTTCACACAAAATTCGGGTGTTTTATTGCATGTTAGAGTGCAGCCTGATTTATATCCAAGATTTAAAAAATCAAATTTTTGTGTTGGTTTTCTGGGGGCAACTTTGAACTCGCAGAAAAGCCTCTCAGTAAAGTCTGCTGTCTGGGAAAGCTCCTGCTAAAGGTACAAAGGACAAAACTGAAGGGCACAGTTTTTGAATTGCTCCTGTTCTGGAGCGCCGAACTGGTTCAGAATGATGGCGTTCAAGCCAGTTTGGAGGGGGGGTGTTACCTTTAAGGGGTAGGTTTCCCACAACGCTATAATTAGAAATGTGCAAGGACTAGTTTGTTCACTCCCAGAAGGCGCCGGGGGGGTATCTTTAAGGGCAGGGAGGGAGCCCATCCCTGCCCTGCCACTTTCTCCCCACCGGCACTTGCCCCAAAAGCATTGGCACGGGGCTGCAGCATACCTCTCTGTAGTCCTGGTCAGTGTCATAGTGGAAATGACTGACGTGCATGCGCATTTCCCGTAAAACACTGACTGGGGCTGCAGGGATGTACACTGCAGCCCCACACCAACGCTTTTGGGGAGAGTGCCGATGGGGGGGATAGCAGTGGGGCAGTGATGGGCACACTCCCTGTAATCACCCGCTTCCTGGGAGTGCATGAACTAGTCCGTGCACATTCCTAATTAAAGCTTTGTAGGAATGTAATTTAGTTGAGGGCCGCAACACAGGCTGGAGATGATTAGAAATCCCTAGTACCACGGCTTCCAATCCAAATTAGGTCCCCTTTGGGGGGGCAGATCAGAAGTTCAAACACTGAACTCCCACATCACATATAGTTTGGCCTTTAGTATATTTTTAGGTACTTTATGAATAGTAAGATACCACCCTGACTCTGAGGACAATACTGTACATGCAAAGCTAAAGGCCTATCTGTACTGAGCTTGATGAATTCCCTGATGCATGCTTTAACCCTCACGTAAAGAAAGCACAATGTGACAAATATTTTTGAGTAGAAAGCTGCTCCTAGTCTGTGCACAGTGCAAAATTGCTTGTATTTGCTTGCCACATGTTCATAGGGAAATATATGGACTACACATACATGCACAAATCTCTTTATTTCGGTCAGCAACCAGCATAAACAAATGTAGAAGAGAAGACAATCAAACTTCTCCTACAAACAATAAAACCAAATAAATTTTAAAAAGTCCTCCTGAACATAGATCAAGGTACTGAAAGTACTACTAAAAATACATAACTAAGAATAAAAGGAGACAGCCGTATTTCATACTTATGAGGACACATACATGTAATGTGTTTTGTAGGTCTGTGGGGTTCCTGGAGTAAATCCAAGACCTTCCAGAAAACAATCCCTTTATCTCATTGCCCAATTGATCACAGCTAGTAGACATTTTTATCTGACTGTATTTATTTGCTTTAAATATGTTCAAAAATCTCAACGGTTAAAAAACCCTCAAAGAATATTCTGCTTTCTTATTGTTCTTACACATTTCTTTTCTCCCAATCCACTTTATAGAATGCAAAACTCAATACAGTAGGCCATTTATTCTCTGAAACTAATTTTAGCTTTTCTACTTCCAGTATCAACTCTGTTGAACATTTGCCAGGTAATTCTTTTAGTTCACGGACAGAATTTTTTCATTTAATTCTGGAGTCAGATAAGCCAACAATGTAATGCTGTATTATTGTACACCTGGGAAATAACTCCGTTCTGTCATGTCTATTAACATTTCCCATAAGTCACTAGCAAATGCAACATGCATTTTGTCTTGCTCCGGCTTTTTTTTTTTTTTAAAGGAAAAACAACATCCGTACTTCAGCTGATCATTTTAAGGAATATGGGAATTCTTCATGGATATCATGCAATTATGTGCAGTTACCCATTCACTTAAACTGAAATTTTATGTGAGACAAATAAAAATAAAATCATGAACGATTATAGTTTAAAGATTACTGTGAACTAGCTGGGCCGGGCGCAGAGCATCTGTACCTCCGGCCGCCCCCCTGCCACTGCCTTTTTCTCCACCACCCCCACTAGCCCGCATGGCTTTCTGGACGGCCAACCAATTTCTCCCCCCCTTCTCGGCTCCCCCCCCTTTCTGGCAGGCCAGCCCGCCCACTTCTTCTCCCCGCTGCCTGGCTGACCAGGCCGCGTCCTCCTCCCTGCAGCAGGGTCAGCCAGGGACCACTGGCTGACCACCAGTCAGGTGGTCTGCCACCTGACATCTCTTCCGCCACCTCAACCTCTTCCCTGTGGCCGGGATGGCCTGCCGCCACCTCCTCCTCCTCCCTGCAGCCGAGCTGGCCCTCTGGCTGATATCACTATTTTTTTCACAGCTCTCGTGAGAGCTGCCACACACAGGATTAGCAACAGGTATGTTTAGGAGAATTATATATAAAGAAGATTCCAGTATCCTATCATATAATAATAAGAAAAGACAATAAACTCCACTGCCCCAATTCAACAAGTGTGGTGTAGTGGTTAGCAGGGGTGCACCTAGGTAATTTTTGAGTCTGGACCTAAAGACCTTTGGTAGGGCCCCCCTCTGGAGGCCCCCACCCCTCCAGAAACCCTCACCCACCCACAGGCAGCCATACAGCAAGCAGACAGACAGTTACCATTTTAATGACTGACTCAGCTGGTTGCTGGGCTCAGGAGCAGCAGCTGCTGCTGTGGTAGAGAGCCAAGAGTGCCTGGCTGGCCACTTCCCTAGCTCTCTAGCTGGCTGCCCCCCTTCAACATGCTCGGTCTTGCTGGCGTCGCTGCTAGCAGTGGTAGTGGTGCTGCTGCTCTCTCTCTCCTCGCACATGCAGCAATGTTCCTGAAGCAGGCAGGCAGAGTCAAGAGGGGCTGGGGCGTGTGAGCAGCCAGGCGGCTGCCCGCCCTTGCCAGCAGCCAGGATCTCTGCTGCACCGAGGCGGCCCCTGTCCACAGGGCCATCCTCTCACTCAGCCCGCTTTCGGCGCGGTGAAGTGGAGGACACAAAGGCCACTAGCAGCAGCGGCCCAGCCCCATCCAAATCCACACTGAGGTGACTTGGTGCCCATCCACACACTACTGTGGCGGCAGCAGCCTGCGCAAATGGCCACCATCACCAGCATGCACAGTTGCTGGGGACTGGGTGTGGGGGTGGCTGTGGGTGGCTGCCGCCTGCCACCATCATGGAGAAAGGGAAACGTCTGGAGGCCTCCCAGGCGACTGAGTCCTAAGAGCGCCTCTAGTGGTTAGAGTGTTGTACTAGGACCAGGGAGACCTGAGTTCAAATCCCCATTCAGCCATGAAACTCACTGGGTGACTCTGGCCCAGTCATATACCTCTCAGGCTAACCACACAGGGTTGTGAAGTTAGACGTAACCATACACACACAGCTCTTGGCTCCTTGGATGATGAGCAGGATATAAATGTAAAAAGAGATTAAAAAATAAAGAGGCAAACAACATATGAAAAAAAATGTGCGTGTTGGTCGTTCTCATTCCATGTCAAGAGCTGAATCTTAACCTAGTTATCTCCACCTGCTTCCATGGACAGAATCGTCACCCATTCAAATTCATCTTCCTCCATCAGGAGGTCCACAGTCTAAGAAGCAAAGTCTGCTCAGGATGAGGAAAGTACTTATATGCCTTTCAGAATTAAAACCATCAAGGAAGAATTTTAAAAAATACTAAAAGAGGTACATTCATAAGTAGTACAGGTTTAATTATACAGAATGAATATAATCCACTTGTTCACTTTTTATAATCCTAAAAATGGATTAGATTGTTAGCCTTAATGTATTCATAAAATCCCATTAGTGTATTACTGTGTAGGGAAACTGACATAGCTTCAAATTCTCTGCCTCAATTTTGCAATGTCTGTTGTGAAAACTTTCATTATTATTCACCCATGTACAGGAGCCTATGGAAAACAGACTATAACATTTGGTTAAGTGGAAAATCTAGCCATGAGCTAATTACCTCTCACTGCTTGCTACTAAGCCCAAACATCAATGGCCTTGTCAATGTAAAGATGTGCAGAACATTCTGAACACAGAACGTTCTGCCTCAAAACGGGCCATTTCAAGTGTTCTGAGCTCAAATGAAGGGCCTGTTCTAAGCTTGGAACGGAACTAGCCCATTCTGACTTGGAACAGTCTGAGCATTCTGAGAGCCATTTTGAAATCCAAGATGGTGCTCTTCTGGCCTCTGTGCCATGCGTGGCATCCATTTGCGTGGTCAGGACCACCATGCAAATGACTGCCACACGTGTGCAGAGGCCAGAAGAACACTATTTTGGATTTTAAAATGGCACTCAAAACAATCTTGGAACATTTTGAATGTTCTGAGAATGTTCCTTTGGATCAACAGGATTGACTGGTTGTTCCGATGGAACAATCCACAGACTATGCGTTCCATTCCAAGCTCGGAACAGAATGCACAATCCATTTTGTGCACACCCTTATGTCAAATCTATGTCAAAGATTCGATGTTAAACGAAGAAATGTGATCTTTGGCTGATGAAAGGAAAGGTTATGAAAGGAATTTTCTTATTGAGAAGTAGATGGGAAACATCATTGCTCTTGTCACCATGAACTACAAAAGATGTGCCTTCAGATCCTCTGAAAAATCCAGTTACAGAAAGATTCTACACATTTGCTTATTTGCTTATCCAGAATACTTTTGTGATCTCTCCCCCCCACCCCGGCCCGCCGCTCTTTCTTTTGATCCCATGATCTAAGGGCACATGATACAACCACCTTGCTGAAGCAGGTCTTGGTATGGTCCGTCCCTTGATGGGAGACACATGTATGCTACCTTTGCAGATAGGGCTGTAGCTCAGTGGTAAAGCATCTGCTTTGCATGCAGAAGATCCCAGGTTTAATCTCCAGGTAGGCATTTCCAGGTAAGGCTAGAAAGACTCGCACCTGAAACTTTGGAGATACTGCTGCTGCCAGTCACTGCTGGCAGTTAGTGTAGACAACCAGCAGATACTGCTACCAGTTAGTGTAGACAATGCTGACATAGAAGGATCAATGGTTGACTCGGTATAAGGGAGTTTCTTTCTTTCTTTCTTTCTTTCTTTCTTTCTTTCTTTCTTTCTTTCTTTCTCCTTGAAGTGTTGAATTGTGCTGATTAATCTGCACTACAGTTTATGCATTGTTTACTAACCTAAGTTGATTCTGGCTACTTGGTGTAGTGGTTAGAGTACTGTACTAGAACGGGGAGACCTGAGTTCAAATCCCCTGACAGCCACACTGAAACACACTGGGTGACTCGGGGGCAGATTGCTGTGAGGATAAAAATAACCATGTATACCACTCCGAGCTCCTGGAGGAAGAGTGGGTTATAAAGTAAACATAAATGAATAAATTATTATGACCTAGCTAAATGCTTATTTCCATCTTATTTATTTATTTGTTATTTCTCTATGTAAACCGCTTTGGAAACTTTTGTTGAAAAGCAGTATATAAATATTTGCTGTAGTATAATAAGGATAGACAGGAGGGTGAATAGATATGTATATTGCAGGGATCCCAACAAAAATGTTTGGGGCAGATGTCAGGTTTTAACCCACTCCACCTCACCCCACCCTGCTTCCATCCACACCTTGAAACCGTATTCTAGATTGCAATCTGGTTGTTCTGTCTCACAGAAACCACTGGAACCAATGAGAACTGACATGGCCCTGCTGTTCTGATTTTCCTTGTCTTAGTCACCACATCAGACAAAAACTTAGATCTCCAAGTCTTGCCTCATTCTACTACCATCAGTTCTTTTATAATATACTATCCTGGTCTCAATTAGGATCTACCTAGAGAGAGGATCCTGAGGGTGGGTCCTTGGGCCAGGTCTCTGAACCCTCTCCACAGTCTATATGGGCACAGACATTCTTTGCACTTTCCCCATACACACTCTTTTTAGGTCAGTAACATAACAAAGCACTTAGGCATGTAGGGTGGTGTGCTTGTCACATTACACCATGCTGGTGCTTTTAACAAGATAGGTGTTTTTATTTATAACACTCCAAAAGGCAGAAAAACATCACAGACAACAGGCAACTCATAAATAAAATAGCATGATGAAAATACTTCTCACGCACTCTACACTGGTGTTACTATGGTGAGCTCATGCTAAGATCTAAGGTTGCTAAACCTATGCCAACATATTCACATCTTCAAATGACAAATGGAGAGAGCTCTTCCAGGACAAGAAAGATCTGACATCTTACAATGGGGCAGAGACCTCCTGTTCAAAGGCAATAGGGAAGGAAAAGCTTAGCTTCTGGAACACTGGTCCAATCAACTTTTCAGAAAGGCTGAGCTAATGTAAGAGAAGCTAATGCTAGCAAGACTCCCACAATCAGGTGGCAGTAACAGAACTTTCTTAGAGGCTGGAATTCACTTACTACATTATGACTGGTGCAAAGGAGTCTCCAACTTAGAGGTTCAGATTAATACCTCTAACTGAGAATATGAGCCAATCAACAAACAACTTTCATGACTCTTCAAATATGAAATTATAGACAAAGAGAAGATGGGAGATTGGTTTGAAATTCACATTTCCTAGAATTGTCAGGGACCCCAAGATGGGATTGTCAGGGCTTCCAAACTGGCCCATGGAGGGACAGATATGGGTTGATATCTATGGTAAGAAAAGCAGAGAGTGGCTTTGAGCAGATAAATGGTCAGAGTGGAAAGGGTTAAGCAGGCCTCCCCGTTCCTCAAGAAGCTAAGTCCTTCTGAGACACTGTTGAATCTGTGCTCTAGCTACTGACAACTAATCAGTTCTACTACTGGTAAGACATATGGATGAAATGTTTGTATCCAGGATGATTTCAGAATTCTACACAGAGACCTATAGCCTTGAAGATTTATTTATGTAGTAGTATCCTAGTTATCCATGGCTTCACCTCTATGCAGACTACCCAGGAAGGCTGAGGAAATCTGATTAGGCCAGTCAATCCACTCTAGGAAAGTATACATCTTTGTCAGATTTGATGGAACAGTTTGATTAAAAGGAAGTGATACAATGAATGTGAATGTATGTATCAGATTAGCAGCCTACATTCCATAATCTCTGCATGCTATGACATCTAAGCAGGCAATATGGAAACTTACAGCCAAGATGGCTATGCCTTGGATAATGTAGGTAAAAACAGATTCCCATATCCAAGTATATGCCTATACCTGTACTTGCATCACAGGAGCACTTTCTGGCATCTGCCATAAGGAACACTTTTCAATTTATTGTGCATCATTTACTCAAAGTTTTGTCATGAGAGCAATAAGGACACAGTAGTCTCCCACCATTAATGCAGGGTCTACCAGTTTTATTGTTTTTAGCAATAACGTGAGGCTTCATAAAACTAGCATGGTGCCAGGGTTATTATTCTGTACCTTCCACATAGATATTACATTGCCCATTCATAGCGATTCAAGGAAATGAAATAAGCTCATATTACCGAAAGCCATAGGAAATGTATTCTCTGAATAAAAACAAACAGATCATTCCCACCCAATTTTATTTCCAAGTAAAATGTTTCAGGCATAGCCACTAGTTATAATTCATCCATAAATCAACCCCCTTAACCAATGAATGGAATCATAAAACCAAATCAAGAGCTTTGAATGGGGGTTTAAAAAACAAAGGGAGGGGAGAATAAATCTGTTCTACATTACTCCCTCTGACCCCAATGCAGAAGCTTCCTTACTGAGCGCAAGTGCAGAGACATGCTATTTCAGCTGTTTTATACCAGAGCAATATATCTACCTCTGCCAAGTCCATGCAGAAAACATGAATTTCATCCTAAAAGGCTTTCAGTGCTTAGAAATCACTTGGGAAGACTTGTCAGAAAACACAGTCAGCCCAATTCTAATTGCACTAACTCAGCCTGGTTTTGACAAACAAAACTATTTGGTTTGAATATCAAAAGCCTTCTCATCAACATTCTCCTGTCAATGAAAAAGCATGAATTAACTGCTTCTTTTGGGGATCTGAAAGATGGAATTGGAGTTTGGTTGTGAGCCTTGAATGAATTAAGGCCTCTGCCAGTCAAAGGAAAACCTATTTATAGCATCCTCCAGTTCTCAAAAGCAATGGCTGCAGTATAATTTTAGAAAATGACGTGAGAGGAATGATGGGCAAACCTACAGAGGGCTCAGTAATTTGCTTAAGATAAGGATCCATAGTTGAAATGCATTCTTTCTTGAAGCATATCCAGCCTTTTGATCGATGGCCTCTTATGACCCCTCCTTTCTCTTCTTCTAGATCCCCGACTTACTTGATTGCTGCTGAAGACCCTTATTAAATGAATCCCTAGGAGAGTTTTCACTGGCAATTTTAAATTTTTATAAAACTCTTTTCCTCTCGCCACCCCATCCCAACTATCTCCCTGTGTATTCACCTGTACAGAACAGCTCTGTAGTTGACTTCCTCTCAGGAAAGTTTGAATATTTTTCACCCACACTGGCAACAACTACCAGCCCTACTTTCCCAACTAGCCATATCCACCCCCAGTCTACCTTCAAGAGGTCCCAGGATAAGAAGAGGTCTCCCCTCATTAGAAACATGGATTTCTGTGGGTTTCCAATCCCAGCAAAGCCACCTATATTAAAACTGTTGTCTGCCAAGCAAAGAAAGTTGTTTTCTGTGGAGCACTGTCACAATAGTTTGCACCACTAGCTTTAACAACATTTTGTCCTTACTAACACCGACTCCATAGAAGCAATAATTATCAGCAGTGAGCTAGAGAGGGGTGAAAAAGCCACCAAGAAAGAGCTTTCTCTGCTTGAGAGAGAGAGAGAGGGAGAGGGAGAGGGAGAGGGAACGTACACTCTAGCAGGAAAAAGGATGGAGGGACCTTGTTAGAGGCCGTACGTACCCTCCATCAGGTCTTCAGAAGACTGAAGAAGAATGTGCAGAAGACCTGTGGGACAGTGGGATCCTAGAACTGGAGCATGAAAGCTAAGGCAAAAGATTACTGAGATAGATCTGGGCCCTTTTCACGGGTACTACAGAGAAGCCTGGAAATAGTAGTGAGCTGGGTCTCATGATCAGTGAGACGTGGTTTGGGAAGGTAAGCGGGGAGAGTGGGCTAAGCCCGCTCTCCCCGCAGACGAGCAGGGTGGGAGTCCTGGGTGGCCGGATTGGCCGCCCACACGTCTGCCGGCTCCGTGATGGAGCCGGTGGGCGCTGGGCAGTTTGGGGGCCATGCGGCCCCCGGAAGTTCCAGTATGCACTGCGCGAGCTCCAGTATGCCCTGATTTTCAGCCTCTCGCCGGAGAGCTACTCGTGATCCCCAAAACCGGGTTTGTGGCGCGCTTGCTCTGCAAACCCGGTTTAAGGGGCGGGCTAGCCCGATTTTCTACAATCGCGTGAATAGCCTCATTACATTGTAATGAAAACTGAATAAAATGTGAATTTTAAAAAGGCAGGATGCTCTGGCTCTTAGGAACAAAAACTTGTTGCCTTTCCCACATCACCCCCAAAGCCCCTTGTGAAGCTTAGTTATACAATTCTTGGATTTTTCCCAGTGGATTTCTCCCAGCTTGCAGCTGAGCACAGTCTTTCAGAGACCATGTAAGTGGAACTACTTTGCATGAGTAGACTAGATGGTCCCAGTGCAAGTAGCAGATAACCCAAGTTTGAATGAATATCTCTCCCTCCCTCCTCCTGTTGGGGAGCAAGGAACAGACAGCTGCACTTCAGCCTCACATAGCATGGCTATGGGCCTACATTAATTAATTAATTTATTATTATTATTATTATTATTATTATTATTATTATTATTATTAATTCGATTTCTATACCACCATTCCAAAAATGGCTCAGGGCAGTTTACATTACCCAAAGTTTCATGAAACATGAGATATGGCCGCATGCTTTGGCAGTGGTGGAGGTTTTTAAATGGCTTCCCTGGGCCTGCACAGAGGCCATTTAAAGGCTTAGCCCAGGCTCAGTCAGTGTAAGTGGCCGGCAGGCTGGCTGTTGGGAGAGATGGCGGGTTTGGTCGCCACTGCCAGTTCTTCAGTCTCGCTGCCACTGCTAGCTCTGCAGTCCTAACTGCTCCTGCCAGGAGAGGTTCAAAGGCTCCTCTATGCCTCTTTTTCATAAAAGCAGTGGCCAGAGGCTGCAGGGGCATTAGGGATGTGCACAAACCAGTTCATGTACCTCCAGGAGGCAGAGGAGGGGTTCTTTTCTTTTAAGGGGCAGGAAGGGTGCCCTTACCTGCCCCACGGCTTCCCGCCCCCCCTGCCGGTGAAACTCACTGGGTGATCTTGAGCCAGTTTAACATTACACCACACTGCCAGTGAACTGTGAAGAGTTCACAAGTTGGTATAAGAAATGCAGCATGTGATCCACGGGAAGATTAAGAAAGAGGTGAAGGAGGGTCAGGTCTTGGGCTGCACTATGCTCTGCCAATGCTGAGTGAGGAGTGGTGCCTAACAAGGCCTTGGGTGTATATGGCTGTATCAATCATTTGACCTATTTCAGGGCTACACAACTTTGGGCCTTCCAGTTGATGATGGACTCAAACTTCCACCATTCCCAGTCACAGTGGCCCAGTCACAGGGATGATGGGAGTTGTAGTCCAACATCCGCAGGAGAAAGTTGTGCAGCTCTGTTCTGTTTGGAAGACATACACATTCTGAGCGGTGGCTGAGTTGTGGAGTTTTTTGGCCACTACAGTTCTACTGGCCAAGTGCGCCATAAAAAGAAACCTGCCTGCTTTTGCCTGTGCATCTCCAATTTGCATTGGAAGGCAGGCTTTATTTGAATAAAACATACTCTATGGAATATGCCATTTCCTTTTTAGATTTTGAATGGTAATGTTAACACAGTAGCAGGGATTTCAATATTATCAAGGGAGAAACTAAACAGTGGGGATGTAAAAAGGGTGGGAGGAGGTATCCCAGATGTTATTTTTTTTACTATGTTCCTATGGGGCATAATGATTATTTTAACGGAGCTGAAGCTAGTTGAGCGCTTTTGCAGTAGTTGGAAGTCTAGAATTACAAAGGATTAACAGATCCCATATAATTGTTGTCAGGCAAAGGGCACAGTATTTTAGCTGCCATGTGTGTGGCTTTAGTGAAGCACCATCAGTTTCATTGATGATATCATTCATCTCTTTGTGAAAAGATATATTAGATAGTCAAAACACCTTCCAGTTTAGGATCAGTTAAGGCTATCTCATTTTGGCTGAAAATGCAGGGAAACTGGAACCCAACAGACATGCCACGTGATCAGTAAGGATGTTGTGCAATGTCACCAATTGTGCTTGCTTTCAACTTGCCCTCTATGCAACTTGCCCTCTATCCACACTTCTCCTTGATCTTTAAGCCCAACCAAAAATGGAGAGGATGGAATGCCTGTCACGAGAAACGATGTCCCATGGGATTAGGGATGTGCAAATCGATTTAGGTACAAATCGATTTGTACCCAAATCTAGCTGACTTGGAGACAGAACAAATCGCCCCTGTGGTCCATTGGGTCAAAATCAAACCACACCAGATTAGATTCAAATTGATTTGAGATTCGGATTCCTCCTATTAATTCCCCGACATCCCCAGCTTTCTTTCTTTCTTTTTTTAAAAAGCTAAGCACTAGTCCTTGTAGAAGTGGAGTTATGGAGCAAAATGTGTGGTCAATGTTTTTCAAGTGTTTGGATTCTTTGGTGTATAATAGGGATGTGCACGGAACCATGGAGGCGTGGTCCGGCACTGAGGGGCATGTAGCTTGGAGGGGGGGTAGTACTTACCCCCCCCCCGCCGCCGCTCTTCCCCCTCCGGCGCTGGTGCTGTTAAAAATCTTCTTGGGGCGGCAGAGTTCCTCCCTGCCGCCCCTGCCCCCGTCGTTGTTCTTCAAAGCTCTCAACGGAGTCCAGCTAGCAGCGCACATGCGCCCTGTGCGGTGCATGCGCGTGTCTCCGCCGCTGGTGCGCGCCGTAGGACATCACGCGACGCACGCGCACCACGCAGGGCGCATGCGCGCCGCTAGCTGGACTCCGTTGAGAGCTTTGAAGAACAATGACGGGGGCAGGGGCGGCAGGGAGGAACTCTGCCGCCCCAGGAAGATTTTAAAACGCACCAGCGCTGGAGGGAGAAGAGCGGCGGGGTGGGGGGGAAGTACTACCACCACCCCCTTCAAGCTACATGCCCCCACCCTGCTGGACCACCGGACCTCCGAACCGGTCCGGCGGTCCTTAACATAGTGCCCAGACCGAACCATGCACACTCCTAGTGTATAATAACTTTTTCTCAATGAATCCCTATGAGGATTCATTACACACCTTCATTTCTTCTATTCATTTTGACTGTAATTAGAAAGTGCCAGCTGTCAACTGCCATGTGCCAACTCCACCCCCCTCCCACCCACAAGGCAGTGTTCGGGTTTTGTCCCCATAATAGACTGGGAACTGTTTCCTGTTATCTTGGCCTGTTTTTGGCCTATGCTGGACTATGGAAGCTCATATTGAAAAGAAACAATGGACCAGAATCGGAACCAAGTGAAGAAAAATAAGAGAAAATCTTACATTTTGCTGTGTACTGTGAAAGACTTTAGGATAAAAGCCATACTCAAGCTAAATTTGCTTGAAAGAAGAAAGGGCCTCCAAGCAAGAGAGAGGCACAGCTTGGTACCATTTAGCCAAAGTGTGTTGATACATCTTGGGATAGGTCTGTGCACAGGTTTGAATAAGAATCGGTTCATGCCACTTTGGCCCAACCATGAACTGGTTCGGCGGTCTGAGGCAGTTCCCGTCCTCCCAAGTGACTGCACGGGCCCCTCTGCAGGAGGAAGGCTGAAAATGGGCTGCACAGTCACGGGACCGTGCAGTCACTTGGGAGGGGATCTGGAAGGAACTTGCTACCCCATCCCGCTGTGCAGTGGCATTTTCAAAGGTAAAAGGAGAGACACTCCCCTCTTTGCCCCTCCACCACCACTCTCCCTGCAGCTACTACTGCCATGCCCCATCCCACCGCTGGCAGTGGCATTCTTTAGAGGGAGATTCTTTCCCCTCCCCACAGCCACTGCCACACAGTGGCATTTTTTTTTGTAAAAGGGGGGACTTTCTCCTCACCCCCTCCCCCTTGCTACAGATACCACCCACAGAAAGGGGTAGCAAAATTTGAGGGGTGGCAAAATTTGCCACTCCTCAAATTGTGCCACCGTAGGCAAATGCCTACTCTGCCTCTCCATTAATCCATGACTGAGGCTTGATGGTGACAGTTAACTGGGGGATTGAACATTAACAAGCCCTGTCAAAAGTGGGGGGTTGGTTTTTTGCTGGGATCCAGGTTGCCAGCATATTAGTTCTCTAATAATTATGGAAAGTGGGAACCCAAAGAGTCAATGAGAATCCTGGGCACCACAGGTGGAAACCAACATGGGCCTAAGAAGACAAAAGGGAGAAGTTTGTTTTTTTGGGTATAAAATATAAAGTCAGCAGCAAAACAGCAGATTACCCCCCTCCTTGTTCTCTTATATTTCACCTTTCCCTTTTTGCACATTTCTCTCCTCTTGGGATCTTCTGTCCAAGATGCCTTTTCTGTCAGAAAACTATTTTCTTTCTCTTCCCTTCTCTTTCACAACAACCCCTCATCTATGCAACTTATATTCTGATATACCCACCTATCCACTTAATAGCTAATTCAGTGTTTAGTTAATACGGATTTTATTTTATTGGAGAGAGAGAGAGAGAGAGAGAGAGAGAGAGAGAGAGAGAGAGAGAGAGAGAGAGAAGCCTGAAAACTCCTCAAGCTGCCAGAAGGATAAATATGATTTTACTTAGGGGTATAGGCTAAGGCCTTAGATTCATTTAGTATAGAAAAGGCTAGGGGACATTGGGGTGGGCTTTATTATTCAGAACATCACTCTTAACAGTTGCTTTAAAGGCCACACATTTTATGCTGCTTAGAATTGTATAGTGTGCCCATGCTTATATTTTGATGTACGTATCTTTTGCCACAAATTTACCATTTTGTATGCCTTAGGTCTTTAAATAAAACTTTTAAGCTTTAAAACGTGTGGTCATTGCATTTTGTGTTTGATCATATAAAAGGCCTCCTGAGGCAGTTAAAATAACTGATTTTTCATCTCCCACGGTATCCTCAAAGCAGGGCAGGCTAGTCATTTACTGGTTATTTATGTGTGCTGGTTATTCAGCCTTGCAAGTGAGCAGCCTACACAGCCCAAGTTTAAGCTGGGGCGCCAAACTTTGCAGCTGGCGGGGAGGGAGGCATGTGAAAGTCAAACTTCATAAATACGAGAGCCAGCACAATGTGTGTGCCTTTTTAAATTGCTTTCCCCATACATATGCTTCAATTCATTTTTTTTTAAACCCACACCATCTAAAATGGGTACTCTAGCTAGCGAAACATTTGAATTTCTGGGAAGGGAGGGATAATCTTTTTCAAATGTCTGAGCAAATGACAAATCAATTGTCTCAGCAGAGGAGCAATTTGCCAAGTCAGAATAATGAACGAGTCGTTGCATCACTGTGTTCCTAAAGGAGACATTATGCCAAGTTATATGATTACTCAATATGAACAATTTATAAAAAGTCAACCACAAAGTGGATCATATATTCTACACAGTTTATGTTGACATCTACCTATTTTTTCATTCATTGGCATAATGGCATGAAGAACCCTTCTGTCATGTCTGCAGAGCTAATGTTGGTTCCTAAATTTCCTGTGTTCGTGCCATTATACAATTTATATTACCACACACTGTGAGGAATAAAGCTCAGAAATGCCTGTCTATGGCTGCTTTCATAAGTGACAACAGACACAACTTTTTAAACTTCTAACCCAGCAATAAGGTAGATATGGAATGTAATAAATAAAACAATCAGCTCTAATTCCCACCCTAAAGGTGTGCCTATTACACTTGAATGAAATAGTGGGTGATTTTGCCATTTGGTATTCTTACAAAGAGGCATTGCCTTAAGGATCCATTTTTGGGTCACTACTTTCATTTTATTTATTTATTTGTTTGTTTAATTTATACCACGCCCAAACTTGCATCTCTGGGCGGCTAAGTTGCTATCTCTTTTTTGCTATCTCACTAGTTGCTATCTCTTTTATAGCTGATCACAAAGTGATCTTATATAGATTTAACTAAGAGTTTATGTTTAAAAAAATCCATTTTCTCCTTCTCCTTTCCCACCCTTTTCTTCTCTGACTCCACCTCCCCACACTCTCTACAGGATCTCCACTGCGACAAACTTCTAATTAAACAACTGTGAACTCCACTGTGACGCCACTGTGAACTCCTGGACACTGAAAAAAATCCAAATCAAGTATCTCTTATGCCTGGATGATATTTATACTATATAAATATTCTGGGTGATATTTATTAGCTGCACTAGTACAAATATGATGTGATAATGCAAGGATGTTGTGCTAGCTAGTTGTGCTAAATCAGGAGCTTGCATTCCACAATGGTGTTGTGCTGATGCAACAGGGTATGATTGAATGACCTGTGGCGGCACACCTCCTGCTATGAAACCTCAGTCCATATATGTAGCAAGGAATGATACAAAGTCTCCACTATCCTTGTTATGCAAGCACAAGGCAAAAGTGGGCTGAGACCTCAGGAGACTATGTAACTCGGAGCATCCATTCAGCTATGCGACTGTTTTGCGTGGGTGCATCTTTGTTGCACTAGTGCAGTGCAACAATGCAGTGTTGCACTAGTGCAATCTGGTTGCCAACCATTTACATGGACTGAGTAATCAGCAAACAGATTTGCAGCCAACAAGCACTTCCATCTCTTTTGGTTGGATTCCCAGTCAATCTTGTAATCTCTGATCAGATGGAATAGATGATACCGCTTCATTTAATACTGTTGGAAGTTAAGGACTTTGCGCTGTCTCTTGTCTCAGACAGTGGGGGACAGACTAGTGAGTCAGAGGGCTAGAGGGTCAAGACATTGGTCATCCCTTCTCTACTGCTCTGACACTATCCCTTTGGAATGTAGATTGCTAATCTCAGGGATTTACTTCCTTCCAGCAACTCACTTCCTCTCTTTCTTCCCTACCTGTCCTTCTACCTTGCAACATGGCAAGCTCCTCTCCCTGCACCATGTGTGCAGAGAAGATGCAGAATCCATCTGTATCCAGCTAGATAGATAGATAGATTAGAGATCCTAACTCCTCACTTTCCTATCTAGAATGGAGTTCCTTAATAAATGCCTTATATATTGATTTGAAACTATGAATTGGCTCCAAGTTACTTTACTCTCAGCATACACATGCATGCCTAACTAAATTCTGCTGTGTTGTGCCTCTGTGCACTCTGCTGTAATGAAAAAGGGATTCTCTCACCACAGAGAATTCCCAACAAATAGTTGTGTAGCAGAGAGAATTTTAACTTGTTTTTTTCACCCCTGAAGAATAATTTTCACTTACCAAAGTCCTACAAAACTACGAAATGAGGAGGAGCCCTAAATTCATTTGCAAGTGGGCATCTAAGGGACACAGAATCCTGAATCTAATTGCAAGGTCTCTGGATTCAGGACTGGCTTCAGGTTTTTTTGTTGTTGTTTTTTGGGGGGCTTGGCAAATTGCCCAGCCTGGGTCTTCCTATTTAGATGGGCCCTGAGAGAGTGACTCTGGAATCATCACATGAAGGTTATGGGCACAAAGATAGCGCCAGCCTCCAAGCAGTTACATAATGATTCCGACCCCTTTCTGATTCCTCCATAGTAATCCTACAAAGTGGATACCCCACACGGAGGGTTTGGAGAAGATTTCCTGTTTGTAAAAGATTTGCTCTTTCCTGACTCAGAATCAGTGGGCTCT
The DNA here is from genome assembly GCF_027244095.1 of Hemicordylus capensis. Classification (NCBI taxonomy): domain Eukaryota; kingdom Metazoa; phylum Chordata; class Lepidosauria; order Squamata; family Cordylidae; genus Hemicordylus; species Hemicordylus capensis. The sequence continues at coordinate 180,654,040 of NC_069661.1, read as the reverse complement.
TAGTACAACCAATAAGATGGTGGGAAATTTGTCATCGCATTTCTGGTGAGGTTTCTTTTTCTTTTTAGCAAACTAATGGGCAAACTACAAATGACATTAAATGTGTCAGCATAGTGATGTTCACTATTTTTCAAGCAGGGGCCACTTGGGCAAAAAACCTTCAATGTGAGAGCTATTTCCCACTGTCCTGACCTGCGCACAACACTGGATTTTTCTCAGTGCTGGAGGGCCCTATAAGAAAGGCAGAGCCCTCTCTTAAGAGCTCCAGGAGAAAGCACAGGGAAGGGTTACTCTGTGCATGCCTTCCAAGATGGTGCAAGGGCTCAGGGGGGTTCTGTTTTCCTTAAAGAAGCCCTCCCTGCTTCTTCCTCTTTGTATCCACACAGCTGGGATGTGGATGAAAAACAGCAGTATGCTCATCACAGAAAAAGGCAAAAGAGAAGGAGCTCCATTTCCTGAAAAGGGAACCCAAGAAGTCAGATCCAAGCAATTTCAAATGCCTTTCCTCTAATGTAAAATGGTCAGGCTATAATTTCTGAATTAAGCAACAAGGGCTTGTTGCTATTCTTTCTGAAGGCAATGATAAAACTCCTCCTGTTTCCAGCAACCTTAATCAACCATCAGAATGGCTCAGCCTAATTTTGTGGGAGTGATCCATTAGCCATTCCTTGCACGTCCCCCTTTTTACCTAATTAGGCTTGGAGGGCAACTCCTTTATTCAAGCCTATAGAATGACATACACACTGGTGTGTTTCTTGAGAAACTATTCCTTTAATTTTTACAACTGATTACTATTTAGCACTTCCGTTTGACAGCACCTGAAGCCAAAGAATTCAAACTGATGTGGTAGATAGGAATCCACTCATGTTTGACCGGGTTTCACTCTGCAAATCAGGAAAATATTTTTTACTGTTAGATAACACTAGGAAGCGAGAGGAATTTAACTCATTAACAACAATACTATTTAGTATCTGTAGAGGTCTTTTGACAACTCAAAGCAAGCACTTCACACGTATAATCTTGTTATCTTACAACAACCCCGTAAGGTAAGTATTATTATACCCATATTGCAGCTGGGAAGCTGAGGATCAGACAAATGTGTGTGCTGAAAGCCAGTTAGGGAGTTCATGGCAGAGGGGAGATTCATACCGAAGATGTTCCAGTTTGTAGCCTAGTCTCTTAGCCACTAGGCTACCTTAGCTCATAATATATTTATTTATTTGATTTCTGTTTCGCCCTTCCAAAAATGGCTCAGGGCAGTTTACACAGAGAAATAATACATAAATAAGATGGATCTCTGTCCCCAAAGGGCTCACAATCCAAAATTTAATCTAAAAATTAAATTTATATACAGAAGTGGAGTCGTCCCCCATCCCCATTGTTCAAGGACTTTTGTTCTGGTAGGACCTGATCATACCCTTTAGGAGGCAGGAAGGCTGGTGCCTCTGTATTATCCTCAGGTATGAGTGAGGAAGAGATTGTCCTGTTCCACTCATTGGGGCTAGAATGCTGCCACAGCTATGGCGCTCCATATAAGAGAGGTTGCTCAAGGCAAGCTTGCTTAGCTAAAGTTAATCCATTGCTACATGAGCCAGGTTTTGTAATGTAATTATAGCACAACCCAGTGAGCACACAACAATAGCCACTGTGGAAACTTTCAAACATGTTTTCATTCTGACCTGTGGGATGCTGGAAGCCTTGCTGCATTAAGACTCTATTCTTGTTTATATTTCATTGTTTTAAAACAATTTTAAAATTTATAACAACCTTTAAAAGGAGGGTTTAAAAAAAATTCCATTCTTGCATCTCCAAGGCATAACCCTAAAACAGCACAGGGGAGGAATAAGCAATCCTAGGAAGGAAGGAAACTATAATGTCCAATTGCTATGTAAATAAAATGGGGGGAAATAATTTCCCTACCTCTGTGGAGCAGAAGAACAAAATTACCAATTAATGGCCACAATAAAGTATTATTACAACTAATAATATACCTAATGTACTAATTATTGCAAGACACCTAGTGATTAAGGATGCATATCCCCTTTGTTATGCAAAACAGCAGCAGCTTTATGGTACGTTGCAAGCGCTCAAAGGCAATAAAAATAAGTATGCCTTTCAACTAATGTACTCTCCAGTTGCCATCAAACTTTCCGAGGAAGCACAAACAACTGCCATTTAATCGGCTCTGCAGAAAAAAGGCAATCAGACGCACAACATTACTCATATTTTATCCTGCTGTTTCTGTATACAATAAAGCTAATAGCAACCTATTTCTTTACAGCACACTATGCTATTGCTAATACATATATCTGCATATCCAAGGAGGATTATTGTCAGCAGTGTCTGTAAAATCCCATGCTCCGTCCCCTCCCACCACGAAAGCCTTACAGGTGTATTTAAAAGAAGAGCTTGCATATGAGCATTTTAAGATAATGTTCAAAACCCAGGAATAAATAGAGCAACTTGACAGGGCTGTTCTGAAGATGAATGTAACCGTGTGCCTTAGGTTGACAGAGAGAAGCTAATGCTTACGTTCCACTTTTGAACCACACAGGCAATACAGGTATCTTAAAGCCAACCTACACATTTAGAGAAAGGTATGTCATTAGACCTGCTGTAACTGCACTGTTTTAGACTACCAGTGGAGAATTGCATATTTGAATGCATCTCTCTGCATCAGAAATGTAGCACATCATGAAGGTGGGTGGGCTTGACAAATCCCTGCCATGCTCATTTTCTACAGGCAGAACTTTTGATGGGGAGAGATGCATTCAGTCAATCAAAATGAATTACTTGACCTGCATGCTGAAGTAGTACAGTCCCAGACGACTGTTTTATGTGATTTTATAAACATATAGATCATTTTCTGGTCCAAATGTAAGGTTAAAGATATTCCATGTAAGAACTGCACAAATCCTTGATGTATTCATAAAGCTAACCAGATGACCCACTAGATCACAGAGAAGGATGTCATCACATTTAACGTTCTCTGAATGAGAAGGTTTCTCTGAACTTGCGCAGAGGTAAATGAAAAGTTTTAAAAAAAAATGGGTCAGTTATTTGCATTACCTTCAATGTAAAACCCCAAACAGATCTTTATGGCCATGTATTCACGTGTACAATTATATGCAAGTTATTCATCTCCTCCCTTTGTAAATGTTGATTAACTGAGTTCTAGCTTGAAAAGCTGTCATTCTTTACTTTACAGCTGAATAGGACCGGGATTTGATTTTAGCAGCTTAGCTTTTGCAAAGCTTATTACCTCTCTTTAGGAAGCCTTTATTTATTTAGGGAGAAATAAGCAGTTAGTATCACTTCAGAGGAACTGAACAGAAGGAACTGAAACTGTCAGGGGGTAGATATAGTGGTGGGCCTTCTATGTGGCAAAGTGACGTGGTTGCCTGAATCAGCAGATTTTGGGGTGTCCGCAGGGTGCTAAGATGCTTCTTGCCACCCCCTACTGCCTCATCTGCCTCCCTCTACCACTTATCTTCCACAGCGACTGGAGCAGCTTTTCACCAAGTAGTGGCATAGCTACTGCCCTGCAAAGAGACCCCCCAAGACCCCCCACCTAGCCCAGAGTTCACTGTCCTACCTCTCTCATGCTCGGTTAGTAGTGAAACGAGGAGAGAAGTGGACGAGATGATGCAATACAATACAGACTTTAAAAAATAATAATACTATTTTGCTATTTGCTATTACTAGCTCGGCATGAGAAAGGTAGGAGGATGTGCACTTGGCCACATCCAAGGAAGAATCACAGGAGGAAGTGGGTGTCTGCATGCATCTCTATGCTCATGTCTAGTGAAATGGTAGCCGTCACCACCATCAACAAAAAAGGAGGCACACATGAGGGGTGGGAAGCATTTGGTGCTCTATCTTGGCCCTACTGAGATCTTGGGTAGCAAGGCAAATAATTCTTAACAGCTGTAATATACTTTCTATATAGGTTGAACAAATAGGAGAATAGATGTCTGGGCACAGCAAATTTTAGTATACTCATAGGGAAATTAAGTCATTTGTGAGCATTAGTGCTGAGAATGAAAATTCAGAGAACAACTCAACCTTGTCATTGCAACACATGTAACAATAGGAAACCATGAAACAATAAAGCCATTGACACATATAGTATATTTTAGAACAATGAAGTCAATCAGGGAAGGATTAGAGCAGATGGATATTCTCTGCTGAGATTATACATTGTACCAGAATAGCTCGAAGGGCTGAGAGAAAATGGGAGCGGAAAGCAATTTTTGCCATGTTCCACAGATTTAGCTCTTTATTAGCTAAATAACGTTTAGTTGTTTATTAGCTTCAAACACCTTTTGACAAGGGTGTTTAAAGCTTCAGTGTATTTGTCCCTCACACACAGCCATTTTTGGAAGGGTGGTACAGAAATCAAATAAATAAAATAACTGTGTTAGCAGTTGGTGAGGTGGGGTGGAAAGTAGTCAGTGTCATTGCAACTGATTAGTGAGGTTGGTGAGGTGGGGTGGAAAGTAGTCAGTGTCATTGCAACTGATTAGACTGAAAGGCAGGGAAAGCACACTTTTGGGGTCTCAGAGTATGGTCTGTCTAAAGGTATATGATACAGCTCCTTTGCTGAAGCTAAGCAGGTCTCAGTGTGGTCAGTGTCTGGATGGGAGACCAATGTATGCCACCTCTGGGGATGGGACACTAGTTCAGTGGTAGTACATCAGCTCTGAATGCAGAAGGATCAACATTCAGTCCCTGGCAGCTTCAGGTGGGGCTAGGAAAAGCTCCTGCCTGAAACCTTGGAGAAGCCACTGCCAGTCAGTGTAGACCAGGCCTGCTCAACTTAGGCCCCCCCAGCTATTTTTGGACTACAACTTCCATAATCCCCAGCCACAGTGGCCAATGGCCAGGGATTATGGGAGTTGTAGGCCAACACCTGCAGTTGGGCCAAAGCTGAGCAGTCCTGGTGTAGACAATATTGAGTTAGATGGACTAATGGTCTAATGGTATAAGGCAGCTTCCTATGTTACTGTCCTTATTTACATGTGTCCTTTGGAGACAGCGGAGGGAAGACACCAGCTGTGTCTGGTATTGGTGAATGATGGCATTTGTCTGTACTACACAGGGAGCTACTGTTGGCCATTCACCAGCAGTGTGTTTATACGAGCTGTGCCCTGACTTGGCCAACTCCAAAAGATGCCTGACCAGCAAGAGTTCCAAGATGTCCTGTTTCTTGGACACAAGGGTAGTAGCCACTCTCTACAGTTGCCACATCTCTGCAGTTGCTGTTGCTGTATATATCTGCTCTACTGTGGGAAGAATTTCTCCACAAATGCAGTACTTGTCTCATCAGATAAATGCTGAAAGAATGGGGTGGGTGAAATTAAAGATATTAGGGGCTCAGGAACACTGTACCTGGCCATTCTAGCCACATGAAGGGACAGTCGTTTGAGTTTCTACTAAGGCAGTGAGCAAAACAGGAGTAGAGCTACAATTGAATGGACGGGGTGGTGGAGGATCAAGTGGCTCTCCACTGCAGGGAGAGGGCCTCCTGGCATGCCTCTCTGAAGAAGAAGGTGGGATTAGGGGACAATCTTCATTTTTTGTCCCAGGGCCCACTTCAACCTTGCTATGCTCCTGAAGCCAACCACCACAATATTTTGGTTTTAAGTTTTATGAAATTTAATTAATGCTTGATGCTATTTTATTGTGCCCTTGCAGGCTGCTTTGGGTGCCATCGGATCACAAAGGATTACGTAGAAATGCCTGAAATAAATAAAATAAATAGGCAAACACACCTGTGATGACAAAAAATGAGGAAAGCAATAATGCTCAGTTCACTGCATACAAAGAGCCTACATCTGGGTTCCACATGTGGTGAAAGCCTTCCTCTTGGATGGAACCAAACTCAATGTGACATGCAAACTCATTGAATGATTAAGTGCTGTCAAGTCGGTGTCAACTCTTAGCAACCACATAGATAGATTTTCTCCAGGATGATCTGTTTTTAGCTTGGCCTTTAATGTCCTTGATGCTGGCCGTCCTCTTCTCTTTCCTTCACCTTTTCTCAGCATTATGGACTTCTCAAGAGAGCTGGGTTTTTGCATAATGTGTCCGAAGAATGATAGTTTGAGCCTGGTCATTTGCACTTCGAGTGAAAATTCTGGATTGATTTATTCTATGATCCATGATCTATGATGGGAGCCACAGTCCAATGTCCGTGAATTCTAGCTGTAGAATGGTTGTCGTTAATGGAAAGTATTCTTGGTATTAGGAGTTTAACCAGAGGTAATGTCTGTTCTCTTTTCCATTCCCCTTCTCAGAGAAAAAGTGAGATTAAGCTCCCAAATGGAAAAGTAGTGCTCTCTAAACCATGCAACTTACATTACTGGATATCTCTTCTTTGCTGATGTTTTTCTGAAGAACAACCTCTGTCCCTCAATTTGGATTGGAACCCTAGTACTTGGGGAAAGGTGTTAACTCTATTTACCATGCTGTTTCCCTGATTTAAATGGTTGCTGCAGGTGTTATTAGCTGTGGAGTGAGTGTCAGTGGAAAGGTAGCCATACTGTACCTGTCTCTACCCCCACCCCCATGACTCATAGCAGTCTGTGCATGTGCATATGCTTTAAATAAGGGAAATGCTACAGGAGGAAGGATGACAAAAGCTCTCCCTCACCACCAGAGCCTCAACACACATATCCCAGCTATTTTTAAGCAAAGAAAAAGATGTTAGGCAATGCACTCACAGATTACACTACTGTATTACCTCATCACTAAGGTTCTGCCACACAGCAAGAATGAACTCCACACAGCTTACCCTCATAACCCTTCATCGATTCTTCTTTATAACAGGGATCAGCAACTGAAGGTCTCAGGAATAGGGGTGTGCAATTCGGATTTTCGGTGATTCGGTTCGGGACCCGAACCAAATCACCCCTGTTCTGTTTTGTGCCCGGATATAGGCCACCCGAATCACCCTTGATTCGGTTCGGATTTGGATTTAATCCGAATCCGAATCGATTCGGGGGGAAAGGGCCCAGGGGCAAGATTTTGGGTTGGGTTGGTAGTGCCCAATGGGTGGAAGCTACCACCCCAATTTCAGGGGGATTGGGCAAAGGGCTAATTTGGGGGGAATTTTTGAAGTTTTAGTGACTTTGGGGCAGTTTGGGGGCATAGTATGGGATCTGGGCAAAAAGAGTGGGGTGGGGTGGTAGTGCCAAATGGGTGCAGGCTACCACCCCAATTTCAGGGGGATTGGGTAAAGGGCTGATTTTTGGGGAATTTCTGAAGTTTTCGTGTCTTTGTGGCAGATTGGGGCAGAAATTGGGGCCTGGGGCAGAATAGTGGGGTGGGGTGGTAGTGCCTAATGGGTGGAGGCTACCACCCCAATTTAAGGGGGATTGGACAAAGGGCTGATTTTTTGGGAATTTTTGAAGTTTTTGTGTCTTTGGGGCAGTTTGGGGGCAGAAAGTGTATCTGCCCCAAAAGGGTGGGGTGGGGTTGTAGTACCTAATGAGTGGAGGCTACCACCCCAATTTCAGGGGGATTGGGCAGAGGGCTGATTTTTTGGGAATTTTTGAAGTTTGGGTGTCTTTGAGGCAGATTGGGGGCAGAAAGTGGATCTGCCCCAAAGGAGTGGGGTGGGGTGGGCTGGTAGATAGTGTCTAATGGGTGGAGGCTACCACCCGTCCCCAATTTCAGAGTGATTGGGCAGAGGGCTGGATTTTGGTGAATTTCTGAGGTTTTCTTCATAAGGTGCAGTGTACTAGATTGATATTCATAGTAAATGAGAGTGTGAAAAAGTGAAAGTGGGGTCATGAGAGTTCTTTAATTGAAAAAAATCTCATTTGCTATCACTGAATGAGAATTCACACCTCAGAAGTTTTTCTGAAGGGATGTTATTCCCTTATTTTCTGAGGTGTGAATTCTCATTCAATGATAGCAAATGAGATTTTTTCTCAATTAAAGAACTTTCATGACCCCACTTTCACTTTTTCACACTCTCATTTACTATGAATATCAATCTAGCACACTGCACCTTATGCAAGAAAAACCTCAGAAATTCACCAAAATCCAGCCCTCTGCCCAATCACTCTGAAATTGGGAACGGGTGGTAGCCTCCACCCATTAGGCACTATCTACCAGCCCACCCCACTCTTTTGGGGCAGATCCACTTTCTGCCCCCAATCTGCCCCAAAGACACCAAAAATTCCCAAAAAATCAGCCCTCTGCCCAATCCCCACTATTCTGCCCCAGGCCCCACTTTCTGCCCCCAAACTGCCCCAAAGTCACTAAAACTTCAAAAAACAAACAAACCCAAAATCGGTCATGAGCCAAATCACCCGAATTTTTCGGCCCCGAAATTCGAGTGATTTGACTCGGCCCCGAAAAATATCGGGGGACATCGGGGGTGATTCGGTTCGGCCCCGAATCACCCGAAATTGCTCATTTCAGGCACAGATCGATCTGTGCCCGAAATTTTTTGCACATCCCTACTCAGGAATCCAACCAGGTCTCTGGGAAGGCCTAGCTAGCCCCTCAGTGGCTAATGCAAAGACAAGAGAAATGTATAAAGAAAGTAATGGCTACAGCCATAATGCAGGACTTGGTAGCAGCCCGTGAATGGGCAGGAGGGTCTGGCCCAATACCCTACATCACTTCCTCAAAGCATTCTGGTAACTGACCAAAGCTATAGAGAAGTCAAATTGTTATTTACAGTTATAGCAAATTATCACATGCTAGAACTACAAGGACATATTGCTGAACAATTGGCTAACCTTTTCTAAAAGCTTTCTTGTATCTAAACCTATTGACTGGCAGCATACACTGACACATACAAATACTGAACACCCCATTTAACTGTTGATAGCAATGGAAGGCCAGTTCACATGACCTTTTGGTAATAGGACAGATCCTTATCTCATTTCTCATGGCTGTTAAGTCAATATCCACTGCCTCTATTGCTGTCTAAATGCTGGAAATGTAATGCCCTAAAGTGTACTTTGTACACTTGCTTTGAAATTTATTGTACAGGTGGCCCTCATTATTTGCGGGACTTCTGTTCTGGCCTACAACCGCAGATAATGAGACCACGGATAATGAAACCTTAAGTCAATGGCAACTGGGGGCTTAGGTTCTGGAGCCAAGGAAAATAACTGAAAAATCACCAAAAATACAGAGTAAAAGCAGAAATGAGGATGCAGCACAGCACTGTACCTTGGCCATTTTAGCTCTCCCATTGTCTCTCTCCAGCTCTCCAAGAAATGCCCCCCAGCTCCACTAGTGATACATAATTATGAAGTTTATTCACCCCACAGATGAACCCTTTGGTCTGGTTGGTTGGAACCCCAGCGCCTTGGTTTGGTTGGTTGGAAGGTTGGCCAAACAGGCAGCACACAATAAAATTTATTTAAATCCAACAAAAGTAGAGGAGTTACCTCACTCCACTGCTGGAGTTTGCAGCACTCCAGCTCTCTTCAGTAGGGATGCGCATGAACCAAGGTTTGTGCACTGGTTCAGCACTATGGGGAGGAGAGTAATGAGCAGGATCCTTTAAAAAGAGGAGAGCAGGTCCTTATCTGTTCTCTGTCGCCACTTGCAGCTTTCTGCTGCGACCATGCTGCCCACAAGAACCTGCACGCCATGCTGGTATGCAGATGGCATCCACACATGTGCAGGCACCATTTGCATGGTAAGTGTGGTGTTTCTGACCATGCAAATGGTGCCCACACGTGCACCACACATGCACCATGTGTCTGCCAGTGCCACATGCAGGTTCTTAGGGGCAATGCTGTCACAGCAGGAAGCTGCATGTGGTGGCAGAGAGCAGGAAAGGCCCTGTTCTCCTCTTTTTAAAAGATCCCGCTTGCTGCTCCCTTGCCCGTAGTGCTGAGGCAGTTTGGACCGTGTCCGATCCAGTTTGGCACCGAACCAGTGAATGAACCTTGATTAATGCACATCCCTGCCTTCTAGTCTCTGGCATGCAGCAGCAAAAAACCCCACAACAAACTCCACTTCATTGGTGTTGGTGTTCAAAACACTCCAGCTCCAGTTTTCTGCTTGGCACACAGTCACAGATCAGGTAGCAGAAGAAGGCCCTGGAGAAGCAGACCTGCTGCAGGCATTATCATTGTCATCCTCCTCCTCCTTGAAGCCATAGAAAGTGAAGGTGTTTCTTTATGATGACGACTCTGGAACTGTGGTGCTCGGTGTGGCTACCATTTCAAAGTAACTGGTGATGGTGCTTTGCTTGGTCTTGCTTTGCAAAACCCAGTAGGTGTCCTTATGGGGTTGCAAGCCTCCAGCTGCCTTTTGAACTTGATGCTGCACTCCATCAGGGGATGAAGTGTGAAGACCTTGTCAGTCAAGGCAATCCCCCAGGTGCAGAATCTCAGACCATCCCTTTGTGGTGAAGGACTTGGGGAGCATCTCCTCTTCTTTCTCACTTTCAGGAACTGCCTGGATTATGTCCTCCCATTCCTCCTGATGGGTTTGGAGGAGCTCCTCTACCTCCAAGAAGCTCCACAGGGAATTTCAAAAAAGGCTCCCAAAGGCTTGCAAAGGCTCCACAAAAATAGCTCCAAAAAGCCTCCAAAAGCTCCAGAGCAATGGCTCCTAAAGATTCCAATGGCTTCCTAAGGTGACCAAAGGATACCCAAGGCTGCCAAATGCTACCCTAAATGGTTTTTAGAAGCATTAAAAAAACCCTCAAAAAATGCAGACCAAAGCACTCCACTGTCCTCCTCCAAACTTCTCTCAAAAACCACGAGCACATGTAGCAAGAGCACAACCATATAAGGGCAGTACCGCATGTGCCGAAAACTGTGGATATGTGAAATCGCTTACCGTGGATAACGAGGTTGGGTATATATTGCCAGACTGCAGATATGCAAAACTGTGAGTGCTGAAACTGTGGGTAACAAGAGTCAACTGTATTCTGTCTAGTAATCTTTTGTGTTTTGTTGTTTGGAAGTTTGTCCCAGTGGGGATCCTATAGAGAGTATGGGGGGGTGGGATCAGAAATAAAAGAGAGGGAAAGAGGAGAAAGGGACTTGTTTCTGAAATAAAGTCTTAGTGAAATCCACATAAGATAGTTTCATGTTTATGAGGGAAGCAATTATTAAAGAATGGTTTGCTTGTGCCCTCATTCTGGCATGAGGGTCAATTATAGGGTCAATTACACCCTGAAAATATCATGGCAATTCTCTTTTACAACAGTGGCACTTCACCTTAGGAACATAGGAAGCTAACTTATACCAAGTCAGACCATTGATCCATCTAGTTCAATACTGTCTACACTAGGAATGTGCACAGACCGGTTCGGAGGCCATTCTAAAGGCCTCCAGACCGGTCCGGTCACTGGGTGGTTTTGGTTCGGGTGGGGAGTTTGGGGGCTTCCATTAAGGGCGGGGGGGGGGCTTTACTTACCCCTCCCGCGCTTTCCACACACTGCCGCCGTAATTATTGAAGAAATTGCTCCTCCGATGGCTGTTCCTATTTTAAAAAATGGCTGCCCCCTTGAAGCCCTGGCCCCCTGCTGCTGCCTTGAAGCCCCCTCCCACCCCCTTAAATCTCGCCCCGGGCCCTTAAATCATGCCCCGATAACATTAAGAGGCGGGCGGCGGGGAGATGTCCTCCCGCCCCCTTCCCTGCTAGGGTGCAAAAGACTTTAGGAAGGCTTCTGCGCGCGCACGCGCAGAAGCCTTCCTAAAGTCTTTTGCAGCCTAGCAGGGAAGGGGGCGGGAGGACATCTCCCCGCCGCCCGTTTCCCTGCCAGTCTGCAAAAGTACTTTTACTTTTGCAAAGAACTTTGCAAAGAACTGTTTCTTCTTTGCAAAGTTCTTTGCAAAAGTAAAAGTACTTTTGCAGACCGGCAGGGAAACGGGCGGCAGGGAGATGTCCTCCCGCTCCCTTCCCTGCCGGTCTGCAAAAGTACTTTTACTTTTGCAAAGAACTTTGCAAAGAAGAAACAGTTCTTTGCAAAGTTCTTTGCAAAAGTAAAAGTACTTTTGCAGCCTAGCAGGGAAGGGAGCGGGAGGACATCTCCCTGCCGCCCGTTTCCCTGCCGGTCTGCAAAAGTACTTTTACTTTTGCAACGAACTTTGCAAAGAAGAAACAGTTCTTTGCAAAGTTCTTTGCAAAATTAAAAGTACTTTTGCAGACCGGCAGGGAAACGGGCGGCAGGGAGATGTCCTCCCGCCCCCTTCCCTGCTAGGCTGCAAAAGACTTTAGGAAGGCTTCTGCGCGCGCACGCGCAGAAGCCTTCCTAAAGTCTTTTGCACCCTAGCAGGGAAGGGGGCGGGAGGACATCTCCCCGCTGCCCGCCTCTTAATGTTATCGGGGCATGATTTAAGGGCCCGGGGCAAGATTTAAGGGGGTGGGAGGGGGCTTCAAGGCAGCAGCAGGGGGCCAGGGCTTCAAGGGGGCAGCCATTTTTTAAAATAGGAACAGCCATCGGAGGAGCAATTTCTTCAATAATTACGGCGGCAGTGTGTGGAAAGCGCGGGAGGGGTAAGTAAAGCCCCCCCCGCCCTTAATGGAACCCCCCACCCCAGTGCCGGACCGCAGCTCCGCGGTTCCGTGCACACCCCTAGTCTACACAGACTGACATAGTTTGTGATGATGTCATCCAGCCCAATTCAAGAAAGCAGACGTGTAAACTTTTGAGGTGCAAGTAGGCTAACTTGTGAACCGCCTAACTGATTGAACCAAATTTGCTACAGCTGTAGGGGCACACGGGGAAACCTCAATGGTATAGGTTGTGATGATGTCATCTACCCCAATCCAAGATGGTGGACACATGGATGTTTGAGGTGCAAGTGGGCTAACTTGTGGACTGATTTGAACCAAATTAGGTACAGTTGTAGTCAGTTATACACAGGGACACCTCAATGGCATAGTTTGTTATTATCTCAATCAATCTAATTCAATATGGCAGAAGCATAAACTTTTGAGGCACAAGGGGGCTAACTTGTGAACCGCTTAACTGGTTTGAACCAAATTTGCTACAGCTGTAGGTACACATAGGGATGCTTCAATGGCATAGTTTGTCATCCACCCCGATCTAAGAAGGCAGATGTGTGAGCCTTTGAGGGGCAAGTGCATAAACTTGATGACTGTCTAACTGATTTGGACCAAATTTGGTACAGTTGTAGTGAGTGACACACAGGGACACCACAATGGTGTAGTTTGTAATGATGTCATCCACCCTGATCCAAGACAGCAGATGTGTGAACATTTGAGGTGCAAGAGATCTAACTTGTGGACTTCAATTTGAAAATTTAGTCCAGTTGTAGAGATAGTGAAAGGAAAGTAGGCAGATTAGTTCTTACCAGAACAACCTGTTTAAAATTTTGAGCCCTTTTGGGAAAGACAACCATCCTTTATTTTCTTTTGCTATGTAAAAGCAGTATATAAAGATTTTTTAATAATAATAACAACAACTAATAAAAACAGCACATTCCAACTTGGGCATAATTTCATAAAGCTTGCATCTAAACCCTAACGAAAACAGGGAACCTTGAGAAATGCAAAATGCACTAGAAAGATTTTATTACTGTGCCAAATATCCAGTCAAATTCATTGCTTGAATCTGGGATAACGGTTTTGATTACAAAATGCTCCATAGTGTTTCAAAATAGATATGCTCTATAGCGTTTCAATATAGATAGGAATCCAGTATAGCAGAATATACCTTACAAATAATTGGGAGCTGCATAGCCAAGTTGCAGGTGAAAGCAAACATACACATCAAAGCATACTCAAGAAGCTGAAAAAATTACTTCACCTTGAGAACTCTGTCTGAAAAGTGTGTGTGCTACAATCCTTGAAAGAGAACAATTCACAATTGCAAACTTGGGCTTCGCCAGTTATTGAGATGTGAAGACAGTTGATAGGATAAATACTGTATACTTCACTGTATAAGACATCCTAAATGTTCAAAGTACTTGAATGTAGTGTGCTTTTCTGGTGCAATTGTTCTAAGGACTTAAGCAATAATGAATTATTTCCTCAGAAGATAACTTCAGTTGATTCTCCAGCTGATCTGCTATTACAGTAAGGTCAGACATGTCACTGGGCCTGATTAATGGAAATGACTCTCAGAAACTGTACAGAGTTAAGATTCAATTACAATATAGGTCATAAATCCCTGTATTCATTTCAGTGTAAAATCACACACAGTATTAAATTTGTGTTCAGAATGACCTATCTATACGTGCTCATTGTTTCACATAAATGTTTATCTAAACATCTAAAGCTGGACACAACATTTTCCATGGCATATAGTTACTTGTACTGTCAGCAATTATCCCAACCAATATAACATCAATGTAAAACTTAGCAAATGGGGTTATTTGAATTAGATACTGTGAATTTTGTATTGATTTCAAGCTACTTTAGCCCATTTTAGCATAGTTAGGTGTGTATGTATTACATATCCAGCTCAACACTACAGGTCGGAGGTAACACATCATCCCCCATCCTCAGAATGATTAATGACAGAAGGACAAGGTGCACATGAAAATGATGGATGCTACTAATCATATGAAACTTTGATGGGAAGGTCAAGGTGCATATGAGATTTTGATGGATAAGTTAAGGACCTGGAAAACACAAAACTAATTGATAAGAGGTCAACAATTAACCTTGATTTCCTGTACCCAATTAATTAAATCCAGATGGAAAAAGTCAGATAAGTTTGATGAGGTGGGTCAAACAGACTATTGTTTTAGTCAGGAAAGGTCAAGGTAGGGAATAGTACCCATGGAGAAAGTCAATGGGGGAAATATTCTGAATGAAGCATAACAACCTACAGAACAGCACATGAAAAGATATATCAAAACTCAGCTGCTTTAAGAAGTAAATGAATACTGTATTACCTTTCTTCTTGTATTCACTTTGGGGCACCAATAACTATGCCCAAACTATTTCCTGAATCAGGAATGCTGTGTTATATAGACCTGGTTATCAAATTGCTGGGCTGGCCAAAGACCACACATTCACTTGATAATTCAATATGGAGGGTGATGAAGGAAAATTCCACTATCTTCTTTCACCTGTGAGTAACCTACATAAGTCCTAAAGGCCATGAGTTTCTGCACCCAACTGTTACAATGGCCTCTTTTCTTGGAAACAATACTCTGTCCCACCTAAGCAGAGATAGACACCTGTTGACCATAGCTTGCCCTGCCTTGACTAGGCATAAGCATAGCTAAAGCTGATTGGTGCATTATTGCTGGTTTCTGCCCTGTAATTGGTTCACCTTGTCTACTAATGGCTAAGCTGCTTGTACTAGTATGATTGGTGTATACCATTAAAGTTTGGCCTCTGATAAGCAATGTACTCAATCCTATAGCCTGTATGTAAACAATATAAAAGACTCTTGCCAAAAGCCTGAGTGTGTGCTCTTGGCACACCTGGCATGCTGTGATCAATAAAGCTTGAACCTGATGGATGGTGAGGGCCTCTGCTCATTAAACGAACCCGGAATTCCCGGAATTTCTCCATCAAGGGCCAATGTACATAATATGGCTGACACAAAGAGATCACTTTACATTGGTCTCTGTGGTGGATCTCTCTCTCTCCATCTGGTCCCTCATTTGGAGCAGACAATTATCCCCTTCCTAATGAAGGATCTTCCCCCATCTCCATGCCTACCCACCCAAAAGAAAAGAAATCCTACAGTCCATGGTGTGTTCACTAGGCCTAAGACTGTGATCCTGAGCTAACTGGACATGAGCTTCATAAAAATAAATGGGACTTGCTTCTAAGTAAATTGGCTTAGGATCAGGATGAGATGCAAAATTTCCTTTAAGCTTTTATTCTCAACTTCCCCTTCCACCATGGAGTAGATACCAACTTCTCTCTCTGCAAGATATCCCATGATGTATCAATTGTTGTTTAGGAGGAAGCACTCTGCCTTCTCCCAAAATGGCACTGTTGCTCAAAACTGCTCATCAGAACAAGCCCTCACCTGCATTATCTCACACTCTATTTTGGAAGGGGTATGAATCCTTTAGGATGTCAAGAGACAGAGTAACAAACACATGGACACCATTTCTTTTCCACCAGTCTTCTCACTGCAAGAGCTCAGATAACCCAACAGCCTAATTTCTTTGCCTGATTGGAAAACCAGTGAGCTAGGATTGCATAGCTGCCAACATGTCCCTATTTTCCCATTGGAAAATAGGAACATGTTGGCAGGTATGAGAATGTGCCACGTTCATACTCTCTTACAGTCATGTCCACCCTTCATTAAGTTAAGCTACTGAGCTCATGCTGATTTACATCTTACGGAAGTATAATACATTCACTTTGATCCAAGTCTTTCTTCATTAGCAGATTGTGGGATGGACTTTTTAATAAGTTAGCTATAATCCAAATTTGCCAGGATACAAATACCCAAGCTGATCCCAAATAATATCACTAATTCAATTAAGAGGAAAGGAGGATGAAGATGTTAAGACATTATTCAGTTTGTGTAGGCAGACTTCTCTAAAACTCCTTATGGAATTGTGTCTACCAGTGTTCCAACAGAAAATCCCTACCCCTAATACTATGGTTAGGGCTGACTGCCCTGCAACCTTCCACATTCAAATCGTATTCTTCCATTTCAACTTTGTCTTTTTCTGAATTTTGATACTTTTGAGCTCCTTCACCTCTGGGCACGTCTATATTCCGTTTTCTATCCTTTCTATTGATAACTCTTACAACTGACCAAGAGGTTCTGGTACTTTCCTTATCTTATGATTTAGTATCCAGACCCTAAAGTACAAGTAAGTTTCATCAGTTTCAAGTCAGTAGATGCCTGAGATCACAGCCTAAATCTCAGTCAAGTTTCCTTAGCTCTGTTGTTCCAGTTCTTCTGTTTGCTTTTCTGACTGTCAGCTCTAGCTCTCTATGGCTCATGCATTCAAAATTCTAGAAGTTTATTTGCCGCTACATCAGTTTGAGTGAAGCAGAACAGAGGAAGAGAGATGATCTACGGATCTGTAAACCAGCACTCCACAAACCAGCCTATTTGCACTTAAACGGGCTTCATTCCTTTTAGGCCAATGTTTCTGTTAAATTTAGGAGATAAGTCATCTTTACAATAAGTAAAGTAAAGTACCACAATAGAAGTCTGTTGGGCCCCCATTACTAACCACACATACATCTAGCACTGTAGCAATGCAATATGATGAATGTACATGTTAGCCCACTCAGCAGGCTCCTGTCAGTTCTCTATGGAGTTGAAAAGTGACAGATTGAGTACTGGTCTTGGATAAACATTACATTCTAACAATTTTGAGCCCACCTAATGGCACAGCAGGGAAATGACTTGATTAGCAAGCCAGAGGTCAAATCCCCGCTGGTATGTTTCCCAGACTATGGGAAATACCTATATCGGGCAGCAGCGATATAGGAAGATGCTGGAAGGCATCATCTCACACTGCACAGGAGATGGCAGTGGTAAACTCCTCCTGTATTCTACCAAAGACAACCACAGGGCTCTGGGGTCACCAGGAGTTGAAACCGACTTGATGGCACACTTTATCTTTACCTTTAAACTTTTATTGTGCATTTATGTACTTATCGTTTTCCACAATGTTGAGAATAACTTTTGCAGGCTATTATTTTGCTAATGCTCAAGTTAATTACATATAAAGTAGAAAGAGAATGGATAGACACAGAGGAACTAAAATGAGAAGGCTTCTGTGAACACAGTTAGCATCACTGACTGGAACTTACAGGGGCATTTAGGGAACACACAGGCTTGTTCCCCCCTAGTTTAGTAGAAGACCCTGATTGCAGTTATTATTTTTTAAAAAGCAATTTAGCACCAATCGGAGCCAACTTGACTTTATGGCAATGGCAATTCACTGATGCCAGAGCTACCTTGTAAATAAGATGAGTCATCTCAGTTGTGCATCCTGGATAAATATCTTTAAATAAATAACAACTCTGCTGTGCAAACATAATTCAGAAATGCAATTAAACTTAAGACTTACTCTGTGCGGTAAAAATATGAAAGAGCACCGAAGCCAAGGATTTCCAAATGAAGTTTCCCTTTTAGCTCGATACCCTCAAGGTCATACTGCGGTGACTTCATTTTTCATAGTCAAAAGAATGATTTAGCAATAATGGTGGTAGCGGACAGTACCATCCTGTGCTTTCCATATAATGATTTTCAGCGCTGCATAGGATAATGTATGGGCTATTCTTATTCATGTTTCTCACTGCAGCCACAACAAGTGGATTCATTTATTAGAAGGCCCCTTGCATCTTATTAAACAGAATGTGAAGTGGGGGGGGGAGAAGAAAAAGGCAGCATAAAATTGTTTAAATTGATATTCACACATTCGATTTTTCCTCATTAAACAAAGGTGCCAACGTAAACTGTTAAGACAGGTTTCCACCTGCTGTAACCAACAGCTTATGGCACAAATTGCTCAGTCATTTTCAAGGGAGCTCTGTGTCAAGTGGGACACAGAGAATAACAGTACTGAAAGAGATTCAAAGACATTTGTAGCCCTCTGAACCATCTGCACAGCTATCCCCCCTGGATCAAGCTATTAAATACAGTGCTAAAAGTAGTTGCACTGCAGATAGATGCTCAAAATGTCATGTTCTGGAGACATGTTAGAGGGTTATAAAATTATGGCTGATGTGAAGAGAGTGGGGAGAGAGTTTTTCTCCCTCTCTCACAGAACTAGAACCAGGGGTCATCCCATGAAACTGACTGCCAGGAAATTCAGGACCAAAAGAAGGAAGTACTTTTCCACACAGTGCCTAATTAATCTGTGGAATTTTCTGCTATGGGATGTGGTGATGGACATTAGCTTGGATGGCTTTAAAATGCCCATACAAATTCATGGAAGATAGACCTATCAATGGCTACCAGTATTGATGGCTATAGGCTATTTCCAGGTTCAGAGGCAGGATGCCTCTCAATACCAGTTGCAGGAGGGGACAGGTTTTCCAGAGGCATCTGGTGAGCCACTCTGGGAAGCAGGCTGCTGGACTACATAAGACTTTCCTGATCCAGCAAGGCTCTTATGTTCTTGTTTTTTCCATTTTATGTCTACAAGAGATGACCCCAGGGTTACAGAGATGGTCCACATGGCCTACTCACACAGAGCTAGACTAATGTTAATGGAGCACAAGGCCAGGACAATGATACTGACAGAGCTCAGAGAATGAGGATGCCTAGCAGTATTTTTGCAACCTTTTAGATGTTTTGCATGGAATCAGATGTCTAAAGTGAAAATTCAGGCCCTGTACCTGCCCTTGCCCTAGGGTTTGTATAATACACAGGAAAGGGTGAGGAAGTAAGAAGCACATTCCAGACAAAGGTTAAGCATTACGGTCTCATGTATTTCAATGGGAAATACATGCTTCATTTGAGTACATGCTTAACTCACCAGTTCAAGTACATGGGGCATTAAAATGCTTAGCTTTAGTTATATCAGGTCTGTAGTATGTAAACTTGACTGAAGCCATTATAGCCATGAAAATGCTTACTTGTAAATGACCCCTACCAGGCAGTAGTAATTCAAGAGCATTTGTGCTAAACCATATAAGTAGACCTTTATAGTCATAATGGTGATATAATCCTTAAGAAAAATGAAACAAAACCTTCAAATGGACATAATAGCATAAAGCATCATAAAAATCTTCATTAAAATACCAACACAAAAGGAATACTGCAGTAGAAAAAGAGAAAAGACCTCTGTGCAGTTCAAACATGCAGTTCAAACGTGCAGTTTGTGACTTTTTGTTTGTGATACAAAAAGAGGTATAGACTTAGTAAATTAAATTTCATTTATATTATATTTTTTATCATACCCTTCTTCTGAAGAACTCACAACAGTATAAATGGTTTCCCCCTGTCCAACCAGTTTATCCTTAGAACAATCCTATAAGGTAGCTTAGGCTGGGAGAGTGTGATAGGCCCAAGGTCACCCAGTGGAGATCTGAAGGTGTCATGATGGGTCATGGGCAGTGGCCTCTAGGTGGCTCAGGGTTCAAAGTCAGGACCAGGAGAATCAGATAGTCAACAAGAACCAGAGGCCAAGAGATAAGAAGAGGATTGAGTCATAGTAGGGCTTGGACCATGCAGTGAGTAGCTGGTCAAGAATATAATACAGGGTGAAGCTGGGTAGATAAACCAGAAGCTGGGGGTTAAGTTGTAAGCCAAAGGTCAAAGCCAGATCAAAAACCCATGCTCAGGAGACAAGCCATGAGCCAGACTTTAAACCAAGGCCAAAGCCAAGCAGACAAGAATCTGGGGCAAAAGATAAGCCAAAAGTCAGACCCAAAACAAGGAGTTAAGCTGAGCAGGAACCAGAATCAAGAAATACAACATGCCAGGACCAAGCAGACTTTGAAACTGAGGTAAAGCCTGCCTCAGATAGGAAGATTCTTATATGCTTCAGGCTGCAAGGAGAGTCAGTGGTTGATTCCACGGAGCAGGGATTGGAAGCTCAAGAGACTGCTGCAGAGACTCAAGACTGCTGCAGAGCAACAGGTTGCCACTAGGGGCAACAACATACAGAGCCCTAACCCAGGTGGAACATGCACTCAGTGCTTCAGCACAGGTAGTCTCCCAAGTCCAAGGCTGACACTTCAACCACACTGAACCTGCCCTCCACATGCCTGCAACCTGTGACTTTCAGCTACGCAAGCAAACAACTCAGAGTTGACAGCTATCACAGAACCAAAATTTCTCTTTAAAATGCCTTAAGAATATTGAAGTAGTTGAAGACAGATGCAGTGCCACATAAAGAAATCTTTGGCCTTATGACTATGTGCAGGACTGACATAGCAGCGAAATTCAGCCGAGAAATTCAAAAGAGCAAAAACTGGGAGGACTGTGTTCAACAGAGCTTATTCCCAGGTAAATGCACCTGAGACTGAGGCCTTAGAAACACTGAGCAGCATCCAGATGAATTAGTCATCCCAGAGCACAGTTGAAATCAATGAGACGAGTTGGTCATGACAAACTTTGCTCCATTCATTTCAAGGGGATATTGTCATGACTAACTTAGCTTGGATGCTTCCCTACTGGCTGGAAGAAAGAAACCCAGCACAACCAGCTGCCACTAGACTGGGTAAGAATTTGTTGGCAAAAAAGAAAGAAATTGATGAGCATGAATTGTTCTTAATTTCTGGCATTCTATGATATAACCATACATTGTACATATTGCGTTCTGCAAACTTTGCTTCATTATATTATTTCATCCTCATAATGGATGGTTTTCATTATAAAATTACTACCTTCCCTTCTCTCTCTCTCTTCCTTCCCTTTCTTCTCCATGCCAGTTTTGGAAAGTCACCAAACTCTTACCTGACAAAATACAGCTGAGAAAATCAGCAATGTTTTTGCAGGGTTTTTTGGGTTTGTTTAAAAAGCTCAATTTGCAATTTAAACCATTCTCTGAGAACACTGATATAATGTAAGCCTATTAATAGGGATTGCAAAATAAACATTTATTTGGCTTTATAAAGTTTTGGCTGAACAGCACATGCTGTAGCGGAAAAGTGAGAAAGCAACTTCAGCACACTGAAAGAAATATTGGGACAGTATACCTGCATGACAATAAGAAGGTCAAACACCAAGATGAAGGAAGCCAAAAAGGCTCTTGAAACCTCATCGCTTGGCAGAAATCCACGATTTAGCTTGTCCCAGCTGATCCAGTCAGTTGTAATGACAAGCACAACCACCGAGGTCAAAGTAAACAGAACTGCCCTGAAAAGGAAAAGGAAACAGTTCCATCAAATTGCACAGAAGCGGGGAAATGTTGCAAGGTTATTTTATTTATCCATGAATACTTTTCAAAAGACAACTTTTTAATACACTTGAAATATTGTTACACACTGGGTGTTGCACTCAGTTGAAGTTGACCTCAGACCCAGGAGCACATGCAGTACCAGCAGCCCATCTCCTCCCATCCCTGAATGAGTGCCAACTACTTTCCAGCTTAGGATATGCCAAGACTGGTCGCAACAGCCAACCCCACTAATCTTTGCATATCCAAACCTATTTGTTTGAAACAACCTTAGATCTGAACCTCACTTCAATCCTCAGGTTCAGATCTTGGGTTCTCTGAAGCAAATAGGTTAGGATAAGTCAAGATAGGTGCCTTCGCATGCCACCAACAATCCTGGCATTTTCCGACCTAGAAAGCAAGCAGGTACTTGTGCAGGACAGAGGGCAGAGTATGTGTTTCCGGGGCTGAGGGAGTTTGGCTTCAATCAAGGTTCTGCACAGTGTTTGAAGGTACCTTATAATCTTTTAAGTACCTTACATTTTAAAATATGGCATCAACCACCACGTTTTCTGGGAAGAACATTTTTAATCTTCCAGGACTCTCTGTTACAGATCTGAAAGTGGTGATTCCTCAACAGAAAAACTTCAAAGTAAATCTAGAACATGGAACAACTGAACTAGAATTTAGAACAATGTTGGATTCTATTCTCTTGAATCTGAATAAGGACCAATCACTTCTATCACATTAATTAAGCATTCCCAGGAAGATGTTGTCATCAGGGGCATGGCCAACATTGTGCAAATGGGTTCAAAGAACCTGGGCCGCCAATGGTAGGAGCCAGCAAAGCCCCCGAGTGTTGTGGCTTGGGCTCCAGAAGAAACCCGAATGAACCCGCCCCCCGGCCCAGGCTACCGGGAGCCTCAAGCGAGGGCTTGCCTATCCTTTTCAGGCACAAAAACGAGGGCGGTCACAAGAATACAACTAAGCAAAACAAAGGGAAAAGAACCCACCCATGACTAAAGTGAAAATGTATAGAGAGATCATCTATTACAATAAAACAACTGAAAATATATGCTGATGACCAATAAGACAATGGTTATAAAATTAATAACTGAACCATAAATGACAACTCATAATGAAACATGAATGATAATGGTCAAACATGAATAATAATGGTCAAAACCATCTAGTGGAGACACTCCTAAACAAGGCAAATGTGGGGCTGCTAAAGAACTCAATGAGGTAGGCAAGGATCTAAGCTGACTGCCCCTAACTGGCTGACATTAAAAAAATGGCTGGAAAAAAGCCAAGAAATTCATAAAGAGCTTCTTGGCTTTTTGCCAGCCATTTTTTTAATGTCAGCCAGTTAGGGACAGTCAGCTTAGAGCCTTGCCTACCTCATTCAGTTCTTTAGCAGCCCCACATTTGTGTTGTTTAGGAGTATCTCAACTAGATGGTTTTGACCATTATTATTCATGTTTGACCATTATCATTCATGTTTCATTATGAGTTGTCATTTATGGTTCAGTTATTAATTTTATAACCATTGTCTTATTGGTCATCAGCATATATCCTTTTCAGACAGCATTTGCCTGAAAATTTGAGTCTATTCCCCTTTCTCTCTCTACAGAGATGGAGAGAAAGGGAGAATAGATGCTTTCAGGCAGCAAGCGCTGCCTGAAATGATATGGAAATGCTCGCTTGGGCTATTCGGAGCTCGAGGCCATGCCCATGTGCAAAGCAGGAATGGCCTTGAGCTCCAAAGAGCCCAAGTGAGCACTTCCATATCATTTCAGGCAGTGCTTGCTGCCTGAAAGCATCTATTCTCCCTTTCTCTCCCTCTCTGAAGGGAGAGGGTGGGGAATAGACACTTTAAGGCAGCAAACGCTGCCTGAAAAGGATAGGCAAGAACTCGCTTGGGGCTCCTGGTAGCCCAGGTGGGGGGGGGGTTCATTTGGGGCACACCCTGTGCGTGTGACATCACGCGCATGGGACACCTTCAGAGGGGCCGCTGGGTGGTGCTGGACCCAGGCTGCCACTTGGCTGGCTCTGCGCCTGGTTGTCATCTCCAGTTAGTGCTATTGTGAATAAACACCATGCTTAACTTGAATTCTTTTAAACTCACCACAAGACTAGGTCTCCTGTATTTCTTGAGATAGGATTCCCTTATTTTTTATTTCCCCCCCCCCCCTCTATAACCATGTATACCTGCCTGCTGAGGAATACAATTCATGCACCTGATGAAGCAGACTAGGCTATAAAAGCTTACCCAACAATAAATGTATTAGTTCTTGTAGTTATCACAAGATTCTGAGACTTTTGCTGCTACGGCTTAATACAGCTAAAGGTAAAGTGTGCCGTCAAGTTGATTTCGACTCCTGGAGCCCACAGAGCCTTGTGGTTTTCTTTTGGTAGAATACAGGAGGGGTTTACCATTGTCTCCTCCAGCGCAATATGAGATGATGCCTTTCAGCATCTATCTATCTATCTATCTATCTATATATACTGATATAGTTTGATATAGTACCAGTGTGGATTTGAACTGGCAACCTTCTGCTTGTTAGTCAAGCATTTCCCCACTGCACCACTTAAGGTGACTTTTAATACAGCTAACCCTCGGATAAAAATAGGAGTGTAGCCTGCTGCTTTATGAATAGACCACTGGAGCCCTTGGCTGCCATTCAGTGTAGTGAACTGCTTGGGCAAACATGTTGCAATAGCTAGTTGCACTAAGTCTAGAGTTTGTGTTCCAGATTACTGTTGCGCTGGTGCAACAAGGTGAGCAACCTGCAACACTCTCCATAAGTTTTGCAGAGAACGTTTGTGCAATAGTGCAAGAATGAAATTAATCCCCATGATTTCGCTCAGCTATGTGGTCTTCTTGCACTACTGCAACTTGATTTGTTGTTCAAGCACTTCTTTATTTTGAATGTCAGCTCTTATCTCCAGTTTCGCACTTTCCATATATGTGTGGTAGAGAAAAATGAATCAAAGTTTAGGCAAATAATATAATATAAATATAATATTAAGAAGCCTCACAAGACACTGTGAATGCTTTGCAAAACATATTGAAATTTAAATGAAGCAATGAGAATGGTATTTTCAAGGCACAGAGTTATATGAAATCAAAGTATCGCTGAAACCTGATTTACTCTTCATCCAATACTATCATAAAGCTAATTGTTTTTACTCTAAACAATTAAATTTGTACTTATCACTGTATGAGTATTAATGTTTAAGAGACCAGTAGGAAGCATTCTCCTTCTCATATTCCTGCTACTACTATTAATTACTTCTGAATCACTTTAAAAACAAGTAGAATATAAAACTAAAAGAGATAAACAATGTATTTCACACTCACAATCTAATATACAGGAAAGGGGGAAAGTGTGTGTATGTTCATGTGTGTGGATGCAGGATCACAGCAAGCCCCACCTCCTGACCAAAATGCCTTCAGTTCAAGGCTGGAACTGACTTTCTGAGGAGAAAAGAAAGGAGCACAAACTCTGGCAAAAGAAATGCAAGGTGGCAATAAGGCAGGCAAAAAGAAAGTTTGAGGAACGTTTAGCTAAAAGCATCAAGAGGAATAACAAAATTTCTTGAAATAGATCAGATGCAGGAAACCTGCCAGGGAGGTGGTTAGACCATTAGACAATGAGGGAGTGAAAGGGATTATTAAGGAGGATATGGAGGTTGCAGAGAAGCTAAATGAGTTCTTTGCGTCCATCTTCACGGCAGAGGATACTGAGCATATACCTGTTCCTGAACCAGGCTTTTCGGGAAGGAGGCTAAAGAACTGAGTCAGATAGAACTGACAGGAGCTGATGTCCTAAACTGTCTGGAAAAATGGAAAACTATCAAATTGCCAGGGCCAGATGGCATCCATCCAAGAGTCCTCAAAGAACTCAAATGTGAAATTGCCGACCTCCTTGCTAAAGTATATAACGTATCCCGCAATCAGGCTCAGTACTGGAGGACTAGAAAGTAGCAAATGTAACACCGATTTTCAAAAAGGGATCCTGGGGAGATCTGGGAAATTACAGGCCAGTTAGCTTAATGGGCATTCCAGGCAAATTGATGGAAAGCATCCTCAAGGATAAAATTGTAGAGCACACAGAAGAACAGGCCCTGCTGGGAGAGAACCAGTATGGCTTCTGCAAAGGTAAATTTTGCCTCACAAACCTTTTGGGGTTCTTTGAGAGTGTCAGCAATTGTGTGGATAAGGGTGATCCAGTTGACATAGTATACCTAGACTTCCTAGACAGTTGACATAGTATACCTAGAAAGAAAAGCTTTCGACAAAGTTCCTCATCAAAGACTCTTGAAAAAGTCATGGATGATGAGACCATACATGTGTGGATTGCTAACTGGTTAAAGGACAGGAAACAAAGGGTAGGTATAAATGGAGCATTTTCACAATGGAAGTAAGTAAGAAGTGGGGTCTCCCAGGGATTTGTACTGAGACCGGTGCTTTTTAATTTATTCATAAATGATCTAGAAATAGGGGTAAGCAGCGAAGTGGCCAAATTTGCAGATGATACCAAACTCTTTTGGGTAGTGAAATCCAAAACAGACTGTGAGGAGCTCCAAAAGAATCTTTCAAGACTGGTTGAGTGGGCGACAAAACAGCAAATGAAGTTCAGTGTTGGCAAGTGTAAAGTGATGCACATTGGGACGAAAAACACCAACCAAGTATACGCTGATGGGATCTGAGCTGTCAGTGATTGACGAAGAGAGAGATCTTGGAATCGTGGTGGACAACTCGTTGAAAGTGTTGACAATGTGCAGCAGCTGTGAAAAAGGCCAGTTCCATGCTAGGGATCATTAGGAAGGGGATTAGAAATAAAACTGCTAATATTAGAATGCCTTTATACAATACTATGGTGCGACCACACCTGAAGTACTGCATACAATTCTGGTCACCACATCTAAAAAAGGACATTGTAGATTTGGAAAAGGTGCAGAAGAGGGTAACCAAGAGGGTAATCAAGAGCCAGTGTGGTGTAGTGGTTAGAGTGCTGGACTAGGACCGGGGAGTCCCGAGTTCAACTCCCCATTCAGCCATGATACTAGCTGGGTGACTCTGGGCCAGTCACTTCTCTCTCAGCCTAACCTACTTCACAGAGTTGTTGTAAGGAGAAACCTAAGTATGTAGTACACCACTCTGGGCTCCTTGGAGGAAGAGCGGGATATAAATGTATAAATAGATAGATAGATAGATAGATAGATAGATAGATAGATCAGGGGCTTAGAGCACCTTCCTTATAAAGCAAGGCTACAATACCTGGGGCTATTTAGTTACAAACATACGACTGTGGGGTGTGTGTGTGTGCATAAAATCATGCATGTTGTGGACATGTGGATAGAGAGCAATTCTTCTCCCTCTCACATAACACTAGAACCAAGTGTCATCCCATGAAATTGATTGCCAGGAAATTTAGGGCCAACAAAAGGAGGTACTTTTTCACACAACGCATAATCAGCTTCTGGAATTCTCTGACACAAGAAATTCTCTTGTTGTTGGAATTCTCTTGTTGGCTGTCACCAACACCAGGTTGTTGGTGACAGCCAACAACCTGGATGGCTTTAAGAGGGGTTTGGATAACTTTATGGAGGAGAGGTCTATCAATGGCTACTAGTCAGAGAGTGATAGGCTACCTCCAGCCTCAAAGGCAGGATGCCTCTGAGTACCAGTTGCAGGGCAGTAACGACAGGAGGGAGGGCATGCCCTCAACTCCTGCCTGTAGGCTTCCAGCAGCATCTGGTGGGCCACTGTGCAAAACCGGATGCTGGCCTGGATGGGCCTTGAGCCTGATCCAGCAGGGCTGTTCTTATGTATACATGTAGACTCTGTATGTGGTCCCGGATCACATGTATGGTTTGTTCACATGTAGGATCAGTTCCAGACTTCAAAAGAATGTGCACACAACCCTAATCTTGTCTCTCCACTGTGTTCAGTGTTTCTAAACAGAATGTATGAAGTGGTCTGCGATCAAAATGTGAATTGCTGATTTCTGGGCTGTAGGGAAATTAAGTTAAAAAAAAAAAATCATTGTGAGTGCATGAATTTGGAGTTTCTGGGATTAGCTGACACCTTCTACTATCAAGAATGCCAGTACACTTAACATAATAGCTCTATTCAGACAGTAAGCTGTAGGAGTATCTATATAGATGTCCATACACATGCATGTGTTTTTCTGTGAATGACTGCAAATGTGCTCATTTTTAAAATGAACATTAGTACTGGTCCCTTCAAATGCAAGGTACAAGAGGAAGTGGACTACTGTACATGTAGTCCCCCGGTAACTGAGTCCCCTGGTAACTGAGCAAAGAGGCACCTTTTAGAAGTTGTTATTCTCTTTATTTTGCAGAGGGAGAGCAACTGACCATATCCACCCCAACACGGCATCCCTCCAGTGGCTCTTGCTGATGTCTATCTTATGTTTCTTTTTTAGATTGTGAGCCCTTTGGGGACAGGGAGCCATTTAATTTAATTTAATTTAATTTAATTTAATTTAATTTATTTATGTAAACCACTTTGGGAACTTTGTTGAAAAATGGTATATAAATATTCATCATATTTGTATTGAACATAATGTGGACATTCACATGACCAGTCCTACTGTTGCAGACCAGGCCTGATTTATACACCAAATATGCTCATTAGCTAGTATACAAAATTAGGTCTGGCCCACAATGTCATCAAGTTCTTTATATGGTGACCCGTGTGTGATCTGGGCGCAAGAGGAAAGGAGATCAAACCACTCCTGAAAGGGTTCAATGGGCTTTATTGAACATAAAAGGCTTAACAACAACCTAGCAAAGCAGAACAGTATTAAAACAGAACATCTAGCCAGTACCAATATTTTCCACCCAGTGTGCCTAATTAGCTTATGTGCGTGCAATTAAATCTTCCTAGAGCCTAGTACAGTTTAGATACAGGCGGAAAAAGGGGGAGAGAAGAAGGAAGGCTCAGGGCTGGTATGGTTTTGGGGGGATCAGAAATTAGTAAGGGGACGAGGGGAAGGGAGCAGGAGAAGGGGAAAAGATGAAGGGAATTCCCAAAGCTTGTAGCATATTACCAGGATCCGAGGCTGGAGAGAGACGAATCACTTCAGCTGAAGCAGTGAGGCGCTGTCGGAGACAGGAGTTGTGCAGTTGCTTCAGATCATAGCTGAGAGCTCCATGGCTGGGGAGCCTTGACTTCTCACTGCGCAGTGAGAGTCATAGCCTCTGAGCGCGGGCAGAGTTCCTGCTTAGCCCCTGCGGCTGTGCAGCAAACTCTGGGAAAGCGTGTGAGCAGATCTTGTTGTAAGCACAAGAATGCTAGCATGTGAGCAGAATGCCCGTAGGCACAGGACTTCTGCACTCTCTGTCTCAAAAGCCTCATCTTATAGTGATTTTCTCTTTGATCCTTGAACAGGATCTATTCAAAAATCTCCTCTTTTCCTGTATGTCCAAAAAGGTGTCAACTTCCTGCTACCTTCTCAACAAAATCTTAATTATTCAGGATATCAGCTAGTCCAGAGATATCTTTGGATTTCATCTCTGTAAACTGCGTGCGCTCAGGAAGGGAGGGGTGGGGATATCTGCATCTTAAGATGCTGCAAATTACATCTTGGCAGTCTGGTCCCCAGAAGGTGTGAAAATTCAGAGTTTAGTAATGGAATTGTGGAATTGGTCTCATTTGGTGTCAGACAATTATTCCACTATTTCTTATGTACCTTTATCCAGTGTTTTGCTTGTAATTGAAAACAAGAGAATATTTAGAGGAACATACATGTGTGTGAGACTTGTAGCATTAGTGAGGTGAGAATTAAAGTCTACAAGCATTATCTCTGTATACATTTGGCTATATTGAATTTCTATAGACAGCAATTGAGCTTAATCACTTGGGCCTTGCAGGGCCATCATTGACAACGGAAGGAGGAACTCAACAGGTCTGGTAAACCCGTCCACAGCCACCTTGGTAGCCAGTGGTATTAGCATATGGATTGCAGCATTCAGCATTCAGACCCGGCTCCACTGTTCCCTTGCATATCCCATTTTAACAACCAATGCCAGGTTCCTCCTCTCTTCGCAGAGCAGGGAACAACATGCCAGAGTTCAGGTTTGATTTCATTTCTTGATATAAAACGAAATCAGATACAGGCCTGTATTCCGGGCCTATATTTCACATACTTCTGAGTTGGTACCTCTGGTTATGATGGGTTATGACCGTCCACAACACTACCTGGCTTGCACAGCCCTACTTGGGTAGGGCTGGTTGTGTGGAGCACTGGGATCAGTCCCAATCTGGTGCTCTTCATCTGGGTAGTAGCCTGGGTTTTTAACCCAGGCTAAAAGTGAGACGGGAGTACCTGAGTGTGCGCTTCCTCCCACACTCCTGGCTCTTCCAAAGAGTTGGGCAGAAAGAGTGGCTGGCAGCTTGGAACTCCCCCCATGTACAGCGCTCTTCGTGTAGTGCATTGTGGGATTCTGGAGGACTTCCCTCTGCCATTCACCACTGTGCCTGTTGCCTGAGTGTGCAATCAGCAGAGGCAGATGGAGCCACCATTTGTCTGGCAGAAGGCAGGTAGGTACTTGTCCCACAGTACATATTTTGATCATGTAAATGACCTTAATGTATGAATAATTGCATATGCATACAGATCTATATGTGCACATACTGTACACAAGTTGAACATAACGTGAATAGGGCTAATATGAGTGCACAAACCTTCCTCTGCCAGATATTGGAATGTATACCAAAGCCCTTGGAGTGATCCTATTCTATCAGTAACGTAATTGTGAAGGCTGAGAAACTTGTATGAGTATAGATGTTAAAACTGATGTGATATTACTGTCTTCCCAATATTAATGAAATATAAGCATATTCATTAAAAAGCATCTACTTACAGTTCGACATATCCTAATAAATGAAATCCATGGTTAGTTGAGAAGCATAATTTAGGCAATTCATATCATTTTGCCACACAACCATTAAATTGCTTATTCTGGGCTGTCTCTTTATATTAGCTGTGACTTCCTCTTCCAAAAACAGTTTAGAAATGTTTCAGACAGAGGAAGAGAAAACAATAATTCTGGATGTCAATGTATAAGTGCTATTACAGTGCAGATAAATGTGTGGGCACATGCGTAAATAGCAAGTAAGCAAGTCAATATTTGTTCTGGTTTCCAATTGCAGCTCTCACATTTGTTCAAAGGCATTTTCTCCTCATTCATTTCCTTTGGTGAGGAAGAAAAGGACAAAATACTGAGAATCTTTCCTTCGGTGTTTGCAAAGATGACCAATATTCAATATGCTTAAAAATCAATGCTTCTCAGAATCTGCACAAGTACAGATGCTGACATGTACAGATGATAAATAGAAGCATACTTTTGCACATCCAGAGAACACTGCACTCAGGACTTTACTGCATTCTGGACTGAAATGGAAAATAAACCAGAATAATATGGAATTCTATCATCTTGTCCATACCTTGGTGTTCATTATTTAGCCTGCATATTATTTGGTAATATATAGGAGCTCTGATCACCTGGTCACTATGGTCACATCATTCTAAATGCTTGCAATGCCATGAATGACAAGGCCAAGAATGTTGGGTGTGGTAAATATACACCCACAGTAACCTATATCATTGAAGCAGCCATTTGTTTCTAAGGGGACATGGAGCTGAACCATAAGGGAGCTTTCCCCCCCAATAGTTGCCAAATTGTCTCCAAAGCATAGAGGCCTAAGAAAGCTCATTGGGGGTGGAAATGTAGTCTTGTTTGAGGTAAGGCTTTATGTAATGTTGGAGGTAAGGTTGCTGGGAAACCATCCATGCAAAATATTTCAATAGTTTTTGTGCATCTCACTTGAAATATCAGAATTCTGCAGTCTGAACACCTCTCTCCGATATATGTTCAAGTTTACATGTTATATTTACGCATCTTTTAAAAAGAGATTTTTGAAATGTTATTTTTTCAAACCAAGGATTAAAGCATATCCATGTGCTTTGTCACAGGTATAATTAAACAATACTGGAAAAGGAAATAACTCAAAAAACAAAAATAATTCATTAAACAGACTATAATTAGGATTTAAACCTTTGAAATTAAGCCAAGCAAAATTGGCAGCATTCAGTTTTCAGAGTTATTTTCAAAACTAGGAACAGATTTCAGATCTCTGATCTATGAAACCACAGGACATTCAAAGACAATCTGGGTCTCAGCATATCCCACGGTGAAAGGGAAAACAAAATGGCAGAATTTGCTGAAAACTAAAAATGTAGGAACTGGAAAACAGCACAGATGTTATGGAAGGCATTTTTCTTTGTTGAAGGCAGATATCATTCTCTCCAGCTAACGAGATTTTTTATCCAACATTTACAGATGAATTTAGAACGTTCTCCTAAGACCTGTGCAACTCTTACTCTTGTGCCAAAATCTTTGTGCTGCAGCTTTGATGAGCTGTTCAGATCAAGTGACAAGATGAAAGTCACAGTTTGACTAGTTTCCCTCTCTTAGTATGATATTTCACTTTTGTTTTTAGCAACAGGAGCCATATGTGCACTGGACTTTCTTTTTTCATAGCCAAAAGAAAGCTTGAAAATGTAAGTTCCCCTCTTAGTAGGATAGCAAAAAATGCCTTAGAAACAAAAATCAAAGGAATTTTTAAAAATGCCATTTAAATCAGAGAGATTTGTTTACAGATCCACAGGTTTGGCCATCATTAATATTAGAGTTGATTAAAAATTGTAACTATGTATATTTAATGTTCCTGAACTATGAATACTTGTTATTTGGGAAAATCAAAGTTGCTGCTCTCTAAATCACAGAGGGATCAAATTTCTACAACAGAGAAAAACTTTTAATAGAGCAATACCTTTCAGCTTAATATACTGTACACACATGTATGTGCATACACAAACTGACAGGTATACTCCAAAAGCCTTGTTAATTCAATAACTGGTTACCCTGTGCCAAGGTACATGGGAACAGGCGTGTGACATCGAGTCCCAACACCATAGCCACATCCCCTCCAACACTTATCTGCAGAGGCAAGTGCTGAACTTGAGTATGCTGGTCTGTATGCTGATCCTCATGGTTTGGAACACCAGCATTAAAATAAAAATAAAGTAAGAGTAATAAAAAATAAATTGCCATACCAATAGCAAATGCAATAAGAAAAACTATGAATTAATTAAGAGTGACCTAACTGATCAATCATCTGCACCCCAGTTATCCAAGGTGATGAGCATGGAAGCATGCTTCTGAACACACCTCCTTTTGCAGACTCAGAAACTAGGCACACAACATTTTGATGCTGTTCCCTATGCAGAATCTAGCTGCATCAGAACTTCCCACATAGTCTGTAACACAGGACTGATCAAAAGGGTCGGTCACATAGTTCAACAGATGGTCTCTCCTGATGTCTGATGTCATAAATTATCTGTTCAGGGGATGAGAGACCAAAGCCAGCCTCAGTTGTTCCCTGTAGAGGTGGGTGAGGGAGAAAGAGGACTTGGATTCAAACTCCCCCATCCCTCCAAATCAGATGATGAATGCTTATCAAAGCTCATATAAAACTAAGTATCTGAAGGGCAACTATACATGCCCAGATGCCTGAATGTAGCAAGGTGTGGCCAATCTACATATATGTCTGGCTCCAATTTTTCACTGCAGTCTGATGAATGTAATTCCCATTGCGTTCAATGGTACGTATTCCTGCATACATGTGCATAGAAATACAGCCTTAACCAGTTAATTCAGAAGTTATTAATCTTTTTTGCACCTACAGACCCCTCCTCACACCATCAAGGTTCTCAAGTATTACCCATGGACCTCCATCTCATCTATAGATTTATAAACTGTAGTTTTATAGTTTCTTTATAAAGGATGTACCATACATGATTATAAATGATGTTTCTGGGGAGCTACCTTTAATCTATGTATATAATATGCGAAGGACGTACGTGGCAAGCCCTGCCGACACAGTGCTTGACCAATTGGAGTTAACAGAGCAGAAGCACTGTGGTGATGGGGCAGTGGGGATTCCATACACAGATAGGGAAGAGGAGTGGGTAGGGGCGAGTGAGTGAGCAAGCGGCAGAGAGGGGACAAGTGAGTGAGCGGGCAGGCAGGGGGTGAATGAGCGAGTGACCAGGGAGGGAGTGAGCAAGTGAGTGAGTGGCGGGCAGGGGGTGAGCGAGTGGGTGAATGAATGAGTAGGTGAGGTGGCGAGTGAGCGGTGGGGAGGAGGCAAGCGAGCGGTGGGGACAAGTGAGCAGTGGGGATGCGCGGGCAAGTGAGTGGCAGGGAGGAAGCAAGTGAGTGAGCGGCGGGGAGGGACAAGTGAGGGTGTGGCGAGAAGGGGGTGGCTAACAATGAGCAATAAAGCAGGGGCTGTGGCAGGCGGAAAGGAGAGCAACAAAGTCCAAGTGCACAGATGCTCTGCAAGGGTTCAGCTAGTAATATTTTAATTTTCTATAGACCAACTGGACAGACTTCATGGACCCAAGGTTAAGAACTCCTAAGTTATTCATTAGTTACATATGAATACATTTACCTGTAATATGCAGATTTCTTGAGAATACTGAAATGTATGACAACCAATAAGCTCAGTCATATATATATATATATATATATATATATATATATATATATAAATTTATATTTTCCCTTTCATTCTCTTTAGAGTTACACACCACAGACAAAATAGCTTCACAACATAAACAAATGCACCCTTCAAGCAGATCCCAACGAATTAAAGCTGATTGGCCAACCAATTAAAGTCCTAAATTTAATATATCAGAGATATGTGCTTCCTTGAAACAATATATTATACATTAATGGTGAACACAGTGCTTATGCAGTATGTAGCAATGATTTATTATTGTTGTTGTTGTTATTACATTTATATCCTACTCTTCCTCCAAGGAGCCCAGAGCGGTGTACTACATACTTAAGTTTCTCTTTCACAACAACCCTGTGAAGTAGGCTAGGCTGAGAGAGAAGTGACTGGCCCAAGTCACCCAGCTAGTATTATGGCTGAATGGGGATTTGAACTCGGGTCTTCCCGGTCCTAGTCCAGCACTCTAACCACTACACCATGCTGGCTCTCGATATTTAGATATTTAGATATCTCGATATCTAGATATTTATAATGTCCAGTTGTTCATAACCATGCCAGGAGCATTTAAAACAGCACTGTGAAAATAAAGATCGGTAAGGCAATTTTGATGTTGCAATTCTTAATATTTTGAAACGGGTTTTCAAATGTTGGGAAAGAATCCTCATCTTTCATGTTGAAAATCATGTACCTATTTTCATTCCAGAACTATAACTGGCTGAGATGAATATTCTGCAGCCTAGAGCATGGAGGACAATGGGCTGCAACTGTTCACATACACATTTCATTTTGCCAGTTTCATACCTCTGTCCTTTTACACATTTTCCACCCTCATTCAGTGATCTGTTCTGTGTTTGTTCAGGCATTACACAGAGCTCTTCTGCTCTAAATGGTTCTTTTGAATTAAAGGAGCCAATGCATGGGATTTCATTTCCTTCGGTTGAAATGAAAGCCCCTCCCACACACATATGCATTCTGAAGCCCTCTTCAGACATTTTAAAAAAGGATGGTGTACTTGTGTACAGCGTCCTGAGCACTGCCACATCACTCATTCCCACTGCCTTTGCTGCTCACCATTATGGCATTTGTCTGTAGGCATGATGGCAGCCTGGCATGCCCCAGAAGAGAGTTTATGTTGAGAGTTTATGTTGCGTTCTGAATTACAGTAGTAGTGTGATGTCTGTATTTTTTCCAGTACATTTTTTGCAGGTATTTTATTATATGCATTTTAAATCGCAACTTTATGTAGCTGCGTGTGTAATGTTTTTATAGTACAATGTGCAAGAGGCAAAGGGTTAAAGGGATTTTTATGTGACATTTCGAGGCTGTAGTACCTGGACCTCTGGAGGCAGCTGAGGAAACCCTGTTTGGAATGTAAGAAGAAACAAGTTGTTCAAATAAGAACTAATCTGTCTATTTTCCTTTAACGATCCCTACAACTAGACTAAATTTGGTCCAATTTGGTTATGCAGTTCACAAGCCTGATTGCACCTCAGATGTTCACGTGTCCACCATCTTGAACTGGCGTGGATGACATCAACACAAACTATGCATTTGAAGTGTCCCTACAACTGTACCAAATTTGATCCAAATTGGTTCCCACTTGCACCTCAAATGTTCACATGTCTGCCATATGGAATCAGGGTGGATGACAGCATTACAAACTACACCCTTGAGATGTCTCTGTATGTCTCTACAGCTGTAGCAAATTTGGTTCAAATCGGCTAGACAGTTCACCAGTTAGCCCAATTGCACCTCAAATGTTCACGTGTCCGCCATCTTGAACTGGTATGGATGACTTCATTACAAACCATACCATTGAGGTGTGCCTGTGTGTCACTCACTACAACTCTACCAAATTTGGTTCAAATAGGTTAGGGAGTCCACAAGTCCTGTTGCACCTCAGACGTTCACATATCTGACATACTGGATCAGGGGGATGACGTCATTACAAACTACATCACTGATGTGTCCCTATGGGTCACTCACTACAACTGTACCAAATTTGGTTAAGATTGGTTAGACAGTTCACAGTTTAGCTCACTTGCACCTCAAATGTTCATGCATCCACCATCTTGAATTGTAACTTGAATTGAGGCATCCCTATGAGTCCCTACAGCTGTAGCAAATTTGGTTCAAATCAGTTAGGCGGTAGCCCACTTGAGCCTCAAAGGTTTATGCATCTGCCATTTTGAATTGGGCTGGATGACATTTTCACAAATTATTCCATTGAGGTGTCTCTGTGTGGCCCTACAACTGTACCCAATTTGATTCATATCGGTCCAGACCTTGCAAAGTTGATAGAGGGGGACACACACACGGATGGACACATGGAAAGATACACACAGAGTATGCCAGGTGATCTCATAAGCCTACTAGAAAGTAGGCTAAAAACAGGCTGAGGGAAAGGAGTTAGATGTTGGTTAGGAGGGTTTTGAGAGGGTGAGTCTTCAGTCTTATTTACTTTCCCAAGACTCAACAAGAGACTTCTTCGAGGAAGAGAGGATTTTTCTAGAGGCAAAGGAGGTTCTGTACTCTAAAAGGAAAATCCATTTTCTGTTCAGGAGAAGACCTGGGAAAGTTGTGAACTAGGAAGCAGGCCTGAATCAAAACAAAGTAACCAAGCAAGTCACCCTAAGCTTAAAAAGGGAAGTCTTGTTTTGATACCTGAAACCATTACACTTACAAGAACTTGGTCAACATCATCTTAGTAAACCTAAATAAAACAAAACGTGTTACTTCAATGTTACAAAGGTGCTAGAACATTCTTTTCTTCCCCACATTCACCAGAAGTTTTCTCCACACTACAGAATAACTTTTCATACTGTAGAAATATAATAAAGGATAAGCTCTGTTACAAGTCTTACAGAAGACTGTGATATTTGTCTCAGATACGTCAAAGAGTCTGAGTGGTGGCAGCAGGTTACTTAGAAGAAGGGCAACCATCACAAGTAAGAAGACCACCCATTTTAGTTGAGGGTGCATATAAATGTACGTACTATAGTTGTGTGGTGATTCTTGTGGATCTGCATTCTTTCCTTTTCAGTCAAATGAATAACCTCTCTCAGAGAATTACATCCTCGCATTGCAGATGCAGCCAGGGGCTGGACTCTGTCCCTGACCCTTAGAGGTACTGTGGGGCAGTGGATCCGCCCTCACTTTTTACCTTCCAGCATGGTAGGGGGTTGTGCCAGTGGAAGTGCCAAGTCCATCCAAGGTTCCATGGACTGAGCAGTGGTTAGCCAGGGTGGTGTAGGAATACGGGTGTGGATGCCCTCATGGGTGTGAGAGTGCAACAGGCCATTGGGAGTTTAGCCTCTGTCCCTCAAGCAAGTGAGATATCCCCCTTTGGGGGCCAGTTTTCCCCACTAGCTTCCTGTGAGATCAAACCTGTGAGGGTGCTTGGAAGGGTGTGAGTATGGCAGTTGCCAGCAACATGGCTTTTGTCGCCTCTTCATCTGGCACCCTGGCCGCTGCAGCACAGCCTGAGAGAACTGTGGCCTCAGGTGAGCAGGCCTTGACACAAGAATGTGTGGTGTGCACAGCTCCACTGGATCCCAGAGCTCGAGAACTGGGTTTGAGCCAATACTCAGGTAATCTCCAGCCTGAGCATGAGCATGCGCACACGTGTGCACGCACACACACATACACACCCAGTTTCGGGCCTAGTTTCTTCCCTGAGTTTAATCTGGGGTGATTGCAGGAAGATAATGAGGCTTCCTCCCCATTCATCAGGCAGTGATACAAGTCTGATTCAAGTTGTTATCTTGTGTTAAGGTTCCTTGGTGTTGGAATTGATAGAGGGTCTGGATTGTTGGTTGGCCTGCCCCTCTGCCTTGCTCCCAGAGGTGGAAACTGGGCATGGCGGTTGTCATGGTACTC
Organism: Hemicordylus capensis; assembly: GCF_027244095.1. Classification (NCBI taxonomy): domain Eukaryota; kingdom Metazoa; phylum Chordata; class Lepidosauria; order Squamata; family Cordylidae; genus Hemicordylus; species Hemicordylus capensis. The sequence continues at coordinate 180,615,811 of NC_069661.1, read as the reverse complement.
CCTTGAATGTGTCATGGCACTGCAAGGACCTTCACCTGGACTTCTGGCTAGGAGCGGACATTAACTGGGCCTGCCATAACGGAATATAGTGGGCTGACCTACTGCCTGTGAGGGAAGCTGTGTTAGTGTGGAAAATCCCGCCTGACTTGTGGTGTTAAACCTGGGGGAGAATGACTTGATCCACGTTCCTAGCCTTGAGTTCATGGCGTGGGTGGTGAGGGACTTGAACAAAATCATGGGCTTATGCACGGCGATCATCATTGTTTTTGTGGAACTCTTGCCTCTCTGCCACTGGCTGGGGGCAGAGGATGTTTGGGCCCTTAACAAGCCTAGAAAAAAGGTTAACACTGAAGTGGCAAAGATCCTCTCATGGCACGGGGGAGTATTTATTCAACAGCAGGACTTCCGCTCTGTATGGCAGGAATTTTTCAGCCTGGATGGCGTTCAGTTGTCCAGGATGAGCAGAAAAGCCTATGATGCAAGTCTGAAGGTGGGCATAGGATTTGCTTTGTCCAGGCTTCTGAGTGGCAGGTCAGGCATGAGCTTGGTGCACCTGCCTGTGGTGGCAGAAGCTGGGGAGCAGATGGGGTAAATCACAATAAGTGAACTGCTTAGCAAAATTATGGTGGATCTCCTCCTTTTAATGAAATGTTCTCCTGTTTTAAGTTATAGTTCGTCTGATCCACTTATTATTTTTGCCTGTACTTGAGGAGAGCGGGGCTGAGGATCAGCTTATCTTAATTAATTAATTAATTCAAAATATTTCTATACCACCCAAAACCTTTGTCTCTGGGCTGTTTACAATTAAAACCATCCTTCATGTGGCATTTACACCCTGGTTCCTATCCTCACCCTGCTTGGCAGTGCAGCTGGTGGCACTGGTGTGTGAGTGTGGCAATCCTACCGTTATTAGGGTTTTAACTTCTGCTCTCCAGTTTCCTTAGAGGCATCAGACATCTGTTCTGTGCTGTTTTGATTTTACTATTTTAATAAAGTATGGCTGAGCTGTTGCCCATACCCATTTACCCATATTTTAGTGTCTGGCTCCTCTTTCTCTCTATGCAATTAAGTTTAGGAGTAACCAATTCTTTCTCTTAAGGGCAGAAACTGGCTGTGCAATGTGCTGACCAACTGGAGAGGTGAGCTGGTCTTGTGGTAGCAAGCATGACTCGTCCCCTTAGCTAAGTAGGTTCTGCCCTGGTTGCATATGAATGGGAGACTAGACATGTGAGCACTGTAAGATATTCCCCTCAGGGGATGGAGCCACTCTGGGAAGAGCAGAAGGTTCCAAGTTCCCTCCCTGGCATCTCCAAGATAGGGCTGGGAGAGACACTCCTGCCTGCAACCTTGGAGAAGCCGCTGCCAGTCTGTGAAGACAATACTGAGCTAGATAGACCAATGATCTGACTCAGTAAATTGCAGATTCATGTGTTCCTGTGGCACTTGTGTCATGGAGCTACCTCTCTACTCCTTCCCCAGCTAGCTGCACAGATGCCAAATCACTGACCCTTGTGACAATTACAAAGCCACTTTTCCCATTCCTGCCTTGGAACAGTGTTTCAAATAGAAATAAATTGGGTTGACTTTATTTTACCTTTTTAAAGGCACAAAACAAACATTTAATAGGGGTCAATGTGCTAAGTTGCTGGAAACAAGTAAAAGTCTGTGCTGAGCAGTGCTAGATTTGGATCCAGGTTGGAGTATCACTGCAGGAGCAGGGGCAAAGCCACCATTGAGTGAAGGGGTTCAAACAACTCGGGCTGCCAATGGAAAGGGCCACCGAAGCACAATTTGTGTGACATCACGCGCAAAAGGGGCAGGGACTGGGCTCCTCGGAGCGTATGTGAGCCCTCCTGAAGTCATTTGCAGCAAGCAAATGGAGGGAGAGGAAGGGAAATAAACACAGCCAGAACCAAGCGCTGGCTGCAAATGCCTTCGGGAGGGCTTGCATGGACTTGGTGGAAGCCAGGCCCCACCCCCTTTGCACATGACATCACGTGCAAAGGGCGGGCCTCCAATGGGGTGGAATATGGGCTACCACTCCACTGGCTACACCAGTGCATAGGAATGAAGGCTGGTGGTGGTGTAACCCTTGTGCTTCTTTTTAGACTGTCATCCCCTTTTGAACAGAGAGTTGTCCTAATATTATAATTGGAATGCATTCTAATTCTAATAATATTTATGTTCTTTAATATATGTTCAACAAAAAGTTCTCAAAGCAGTTTATACAGCAAAAGAAAGAAGAAAAGAATTATCTTAAAGGGACAGGGAATGACTAGAAGGCATTCTAGTCAAGGGGTGAAATTTGAAGGCAAGCAACTCTGCATAAATCGCATTGATATTATGGGACTTTAGTGCACAGTAAAATGCAGGAAATCTGATTGATTCACTTTCTTTGGATTGTGCCCAAGATCTTTAACAACAAACGATGCATGAACATAAGGAATATTACTTCCCGAGAAGGCAAAAATATTCTAGATTGTCAACACTTCTCCCAGAGGGGGAAAGAAACTCACCCTTGTTGTTCACACATATTAATTCATTCAAATATATGCACATCTAAATGTCCCCTTGCCTAGTAATGGCACAAAGCTAATAAAATTCCAGCTGGGTGGCAAACATCCAGCTTGAACCATACAGCCACACTATAAGTCTACATAAAATAAAAAAATGAGCATGCAATGGTGGAGGAAGTCCCTCAGGATAATAAAGTTGAATAATAGCAATTGCAAACTGGTGGTTAATGTTTCAATTTAAAACCTGTGCACACTTTTCCATGTGCAATAATGCATCTGATATAAATGTATTTATTTTTATTTAATGCTTAGAATTGCAGAGGATTGAGAGAGAGAAATCATTCTAGCCCAACTAATGATTTGTAGTTTTTGCAGCAAATTTCATTTTATAAGGTACATACTATTAACATGGGTAGAACCTATTAATTCAAACTAGATAGTTAAACACAGATAGAAATATCAGATGTTTGCTCATGGCTTTCTCTTCTTCCATAAACAGTAATATTTGTGAATCCAGTCCTTCCTTTCTTCCTAAAACTTGAAAATCACTTTGCTACTAAATGACATTCCCATTAATCTTAAGAGTCTGATCTATAGTAACTATTAAAGGGAGTCTTGCCTCTGATTTCAGTAGGCCTTCAATGCTAAAATAATAATAATAATAATCGAGTAAGTAATGAGCCATAAAATAACAAATTTTCCATCATCAGGTGTTATTAAGCTCTGAGTTGTATGTCACTTGGGATTAAAAATACAAGTAACCAAAATGGAACACTGGGTTTTTTTGGTGCTGCTAGTCATTACTCAAAATTCCAAATGTTACTTGATTTTATTTTCATTAATATTTATATTAAAATTTTCATTAATATTTATATTAAAATTATATTTATGTTGATTTACTGAGGAAACATTTTAACTATGCATAAGACACAAATTTATGCCAAAAAAATTAGATTAGGTTAAAAAAATCACATGGTGATATATATTAGATTTGCACAACCGTCGTATTTGATATAGGTACAAGTGTCTCTGAATTTCTTTTAGCCACACCATTAATTTACCAAAATGAAAAATGTTATCTGTTTCAAACACCAGCTCATTTAAATTAAACTCATCATCCTTAAGCTATAAGTTGCAAATACCTCTATTCCCTATCTATGACACAGAGAAACAGCCTACGAAACCTCATGGTCTTGCTTGTGAAAAACATTTTCAATCATTACCTATCATGTGCAGCGTGATAGCATGGGTGTCACATGAGTTATAGCCCTTTTAGAACTCTTTCACTTGCTCAGCTGCCAAAATAAAAACTTAATTACCAAACTCCAGCAGAAAGCAATTTGAAAAACGACTCTCATAGAAATAAATGAGAACTATTCAGATTTTAATTTAGTAATCTAGATAAATGATTTCTAAAGTATGAAACAGAAGATGTGGACATTGTCCTGAAGAAGTGTGGGACTCTCTCTCAACCAACCTATCTTGATTGGATACAATACAGTTTCTTCCTAATCACTGCAATGCAAGAGGATGTGGACTTTATGCCTTTTGTCAAGCATAAATTGATAGGGTCAACAGAACTGACTTTAATTTTCATAGCTTTTTCTTCCAGAGGCTCTCCAAATTTCATTAAAGCATAATGCCATCTTGCTTTCTCTTTGCCTTTGGACTAAGGAGAAGAATAAACACAATCAGATAAACTGTCCATCTTTGTTGTTAATTAGTCGCACCTGGAAAGGAAGAATAGTTGTTTCCTTCCTTTCCAGGTGCGACTAATTAACAACAAAGATGGATAACTGCACTACAGTACCATCTCTTGGCTTAGGTTCTATGTTTTCAGGAGAAACTCAATGAACAGGAGACAGAAGTAACTACGAAGTTTCAAATAAGAAGCTCAGAAGAGTCTCTCTTTGCTCAGGTGTGCTCTTCGCTGTGCTGCTCTCTGTTTTGGGAGGCTGGTGGTAACCCAGGCCAACTACTGGATGTGATTGATTCAAGGTCAGTTCAAGGCTGAGAGGGTCCAGGGTTGAGAGGGCCTTGGGGAAAAACACCGCCAGGTGGAGCTTCTATGCTGATGGGCCCCTAACCATCATGGGGGCCTGGAAGTGTATTTTGATGGCACTGGTCCTGAGTCTTTGTTCAACTGTGCTCCTCTCTGTGAAGGTTGGCAGCAGCCATCTTGGCTTCCCACAGTGCCTTGAATGTTGAACTGTTCTAGGGCTTTATTTGGGGGCCAGGGCCTTTCTAAGGGGCAAGAGGGCAACTTCCACAGGTCCCACACACAGAGAACGACCTCCATCCAAAGTATGGTTCAGTATTTGAAATGATCAAATGATCCTTTCATTCAAGTAGTAAAACTAATTGATTAAAATATGACACCAGGATCAAGTGTAATTTCAGTATTTTGACATTACATTGACATAGGATGCAGCGGCTGACATACTGTGCAATGTTACACACGCAGTGGAACATAACATTTGTGCACTGCACAAGAGCGAGCATTGTTGCACAAGTACAAAAACTGTGCAGATGGAGTTGGACAACAACAGGCATCATACAGGTGAAACTCGGAAAATTAGAATATCGTGCAAAAGTCCATTAATTTCAGTAATGCAAATTAAAAGGTGAAACTGATATATGAGACAGACGCATTACATGCAAAGCGAGATAAGTCAAGCCTTAATTTGTTATAATTGTGACGATCATGGCGTACAGCTCATGAAAACCCCAAATCCACAATCTCAGAAAATTAGAATATTACATGGAACCAAGTAGACAAGGATTGAAGAATAGAACAATATCAGACCTCTGAAAAGTATAAGCATGCATATGTATTCAGTACTTGGTTTGGGCCCCTTTTGCAGCAATTACTGCCTCAATTACTGCCTCAATGAGGCGTGGCATGGATGCTATCAGCCTGTGGCACTGATGAGGTATTATGGAAGACCAGGATGCTTCATTAGCGGCCTTCAGCAATTCTGCATTGTTTGGTCTCATGTCTCTAATCCTTCTCTTGGCAATGCCCCATAGATTCTCTATGGGGTCAGGTCAGGCAAGTTTGCTGGCCAATCAAGCACAGTACACTGTATACTTTTCAGAGGTCCGATATTGTTCTATTCTTCAATCCTTGTCTTCTTGGTTCCATGTAATATTCTAATTTTCTGAGATTGTGGATTTGGGGTTTTCATGAGCTGTACGCCATGATCATCACAATTATAACAAATTAAGGCTTGACCTATCTCGCTTTTCATGTAATGCGTCTGTCTCATATATCAGTTTCACCTTTTAATTTGCATTACTGAAATTAATGGACTTTTGCACGATATTCTAATTTTCCGAGTTTCACCTGTATATCATGGCCAACTCTACTCAATCTGCACAACTTCTATACTTGTGCAACAGCACTCTTGCACAGCTGCACAAATGTTATGTTCCACTCTGTGTGTAAAGTTGTGCAACATGTCAGCCAGGGAGAAGAAAGGGGACTCAATGAACATTCACCGGTGCCTTGGAGTTTTAAAAAGGCCCAGAGGCATGGGGAGTTGGATGCTGCAACCAAAACATGGCAGCTGCCATGTTTTTGTGCCATTGGTAATTTCTCCACTACATATGTAGTGTGGCAATTGGATAGTTAAACATTCATCTGTACCAAAAACAAAACCCTCACTCTTCACAGCAAACTAGCATGTCAAGGAGAAACCTAGGGTGCAGCTCTTTGCTCAGAAATATAGTTTTCTATGTACAGAGGTTTTTAAAAAATGACTTATGCATTTGAAGAATAAGAAGCCATATTGTCTTGATTCCAGAAAATCTGCTGCTACATCTGCAACATCTGCTGTCACTGCATAAATGTCACTGAAAAAATATTTCCATGAAGAACTGTGATGGGAGAAACTAAGAACAGCATAAAAGAATGTTGGAGAGGAGAGCTGGTCTTGTGGTAGCAAGCATGACTTGTCCCCATAGCTAAGCAGGGTCTACCCTGGTTGCATATGAATGGGAGACTTGATGTGTGAGCACTGCAAGATATTCCCCTCAGGGGATGAAGCCGCTCTGGGAAGAGCAGAAGGTTCCAAGTTCCCTCCCTGGCTTCTCCAAGATAGGGCTGAGAGAGATTCCTGCCTGCAACCTTGGAGAAGCCACTGCCAGTCTGTGAAGACAATACAGAGTTAGATAGACCAATGGTCTGACTCAGTATATGGCAGCTTCCTATGTTCTTCCTATGTTCCTACGTTGTGAAAATATGCTGATGATACTCAGATTTACCTATCATTTAAGTCAACTAATGCCAGAAAGGCAGTGGAAGTCCTGTTCTGGTGTCTGCACTCTGCAGGCAAACAGACTGAAACTTAATCCAGTAAGACAGAAATGCTCTTGGCCGGTAAAGCTGATTACCTGAGTGGTGAGGTAAATCTGGTCTTGGATGGGGTCACACTCCCCCTGAAAGACCACATTCGCAGCTTGGGGGTGCTTCTGGGCCCAACGCTGTCCTAGGAGTGCCTTTTACCAACTACGGCTGGTGTGCAAGCTGTGACCTCAGTCACTCATGCACTGGTAACATCCAGATTGGATTACTGCAATGCACCCTACGTGGGACTGCCACTGAAGAAGGTTCAGAAGCTACAGCTCGTCCAGAATGCTGCAAAAGGATGCTCGTGGGCACTAGTTGCTTCTTGAATATTACACGCCTCCTGCGGCAGCTTCATTGGGTGCCAGCTTGCTTCTGGGTTGGATTCAAAGTGCTGGTTTTCACCTTTACAGCCCTACAAGGCTTGGGACCAGGATATCTGTTGGAGCACATTTTCCTATACGAATCTGCCAAGGCCCTTCACTCATCATTTCGAGCCCCGCTCACAGCCTCACCACTGACTGAGATTCAGTTGGTGGGGACAGGGCTTTTTTGGTTGTGGTCCCTTGGCTCTAGAATGCTCTCCCAGAAGAGCTTCGCCATGCTTCCTCCCTTAGGGTTTTTTTAAAAGGATCTTAAAATCTACTTGTTCAGATAGGCTTTTTAATGTATTTTATTACAGCACGGTGGCTTTTTAATTTTAATTGTGTTGTTTTTATTGTTTTTATTCGACATTGTGTGTTATTTGTTTTTTGTTTTGTTACATTTTACTGTTTGTTTTATTGTTGTGAGCCACCTCAAGCAGTATTGTACTGGAGGGGGTGAGAAATCATCATCATCATCATCATCATCATCATCATCATCATCATCATCTTTCAGGGGGAGTGTAACCCTATCCAGAACAGGCACATCTAAACCATCTCGCAGGTCCTGGCCCCCAAAGTCAGTACCTCCATCTTATTTGGATTCAGCTCCAGTTTGTTATCCCTCATCCAGCCCTACTGCCTCCAGGCAGGCATTTAGGGATGATATACCATTTCCTGATGAGGTTGGCATGGAGAAGTAAATCTGGGTGTCATCAGCATATTGATAAGACCCAGCACCAGACCTCCTGATGATTTCTCCCAGCCGTTTCATGTAGATGTTGAAAAGCTTTGGAGACAGTATGGAGCCTTGTGGGACTCCACACTTCAGTTCATGCTTAGCAGAACAACAGTCTCCAAGAGACACCATCTGACATCTGCCAGATAGGTAGGAGCGGAACCACTGTAAAACAGTGCCTCCCACCTCCTTCAGGCAGTTCAGAAGGATACCATTGGTCAATGGTATCGAAAGCCACAGAGAAATCCCAAAGGATCAGGAGAGTCACACTCCCTCTGTCGATAGCCAGTTGGAGATCATCTATCTGGCCAACCAAGGCAGTCTCGACCCCATAGCCGACATGAAATCTGGTTTGAAATGGGTTTAGATAATCTGTATCATCCAATACTGCCTGGAGCCGAGAGGCCACCACCCGCTCAATCACCTTGCCCAAGATTAGAAACAGATCTGTAATTAGCTGACTCTGAGGGATCCAGCATAGCTTTCTTCAAAAGTAGTCTAATAATAGCCTCCTTAAGAAAAGGAGGCATCCTGCCCTCTCTCAGAGAAGCATTTATAATATTAACCAGACCTTCTCTGATAATATGATTATCAGATGCAATAAGCCAGGTTGGACAAGGGTCAAGAAAACATGCTGTAGGACTCCAAGTCCAAAGCAATTTGTCCACTTCCTCAGGAGTAACAAACTGAAAATGATCCAATCTAATCCCATAAGAGGAGTTGCTGGACACCTCCACAATATACTCTGCAGTAACTGTGGGATCCTGCTTGGCCCGAATCTGAGAAATTTTATCTGCAAAAAAGTTGTTAAAGACGTCACAGCAACTAACCGATGGCTCCAAGTTTAAATTCAAGGTGTAGGGGGTATATTCAAGCCCCCTCAAAACCCTAGACAACTCAGCTGGACATGAATTTGTGGAAGCAATGCGGGCAGAAAAGAACTGCTTCTTTGCCACCTGTACTGCCAGGGCATAGGTCTTCCAATGTGATCTGTGTTGTGCTCAATCAGACTTGCACCGAGTCTTCCCCCCACTTGCACTCTAATCGTCTACCTCGCCTGCCACTTCAGCTCCCATAACTAATCTGAATACCACAGAGCTGTCTTTAAAGCAAGTCGGAGAGGACCCTTAGGAGTTATTGTGTCTACTGCTCTAGTAAGTTCGTTATTCCATCTTTGTACCAGAATACTGACAGAATCATTAGCAGAGCCAACCCTAAACCCCTCCAAGGCTTCTTGGAATCCTATTGGATCTAATAACCTCCTCGGGCAGACCAATCTAATAGGTCCTTCACCCCTGCAAAGGTGGGTCATGGCTGTAAGTTCCACCTTAACCAGATGGTGATTTGTCCATGAAAATGGGGAGATGACAGGAAATCATGGAACACCTCCCTGATCAGAGCAAAAGATCAAATTGAGCATGTGACCAGCTTCATGCATTGGACCAGAGACCAACTGGGATAGGCTCACAGTCGTCATGGTCACTATGAACTCTTGAGCCGCCCCAAACAACCCGCCCCACCTGGGTGACTCCAATGCCCCCCCCCCCCGAGTGACTCCAATGCCAACTCAGCAACCAGGTCCATCAGCTGAATTAGGGACTCCACTGGGCAGTGGGGTGATCGGTACACCCTGTAAGTCCCAGTCTATCCCTGGTCCCTAGACTTAAGTACACACATTCAGTATAGGCCAAATCCCTGACAGGGATAATAAACAATAATAAAACAATAGGGGTGCCAATAGTTGTTGGTGCCCTTGGTGCAGTACCAAAAGAACTTGAACACCATCTCGACACCTTGGGCATCAATAAAATTACAACACATCAATTACAGAAGGCCACACTACTCGGGACAGCATGAATACTACAACGACAATTTTAATTTTTCTTTAGTTATCCTAGACCCTTGGAAAGGGCCTGATAATTAAAGTACCAAATCCAGTCAATAATATCTGGTAGACTGTGTGTAAATATCATCATCATCATCAAATAATAAATAATGTGAGAGGTGTATGATATAAAAATGCCAACATGACAGGATAGCACACAACTTATTAATTAATTAATTTTATTTTTTACATTTTATATCCCGCTCTTACTCCAAGGAGCCCAGAGCAGTGTCATGTAGCAATGATTGCCTTATAGCCCAAACCTTAATTATTGGGTTATTGTTCCACATTTCTGAATATTTTAACAACACATTGCTCATTAAAGAGCTTTCTACATTCAAATATCTCCATGAGACATTAATAGCAGCAGCCAACATAGTATTTTTGATCACGTCTTGCTAGGCAGAACTAATTGAATGGGCTCAATAGGGGTAGTCTCATAAAGTTCCACTCCCACTGCCAATAGCTGTCTTTAATGAACTGGTAGCACAGATGTCCCATTACACTTAACGTGGTTCCAAAACTAGATTAATTTAAACATTGGATTGTGATACCTCTTCTATAGCCAGTCCAGTCCAGACTGTTGGCTGAATCCAATATATTAGGAATGAGGTATTTGGGTTTTGTTTTTTGTTTTTTGTTTTGGCCCTACTGGGCACATGCTGAACAAAACAGCTGGGAATATAAGGATGAGTTCAGACTCTCATCTAAACTGTGGGGCTTGTGTACTCCCTCTCCTCTCCTCTCCAGAAGAGGAGACTGAAAACCTCCCCTTTTGATTTTAAATGAATCACAACTCCACATATCATTTGAACCTGAGGAACTGTGGCGAAACTACAGTTTGTTCAAATCAGAATCAAACTGTAGCTTCACATTCTAATTTATCAACAAACTACAGTTGAAATTAAATTAGAAAAGGAGATTGAAAGCAGAACATTCAGAAACTCCTCCTCTGGTTCAGAAGTTGTCTTCACCTTCCATAATTCTTTTCAGATTTTTTTTTAGACATGGAGAGGCAGTTTCTGAAAAATGACTTAAGAGCCAGTGTGGTATAGAGTGCTGGACCTAGACAAGTGAAATCAATTCCCCACCTGGCCATGAAGCACATTTGGGCCAGTCCCCATCTCTTAGCCTAATTTACCCTACAGGTTGTTGTGAGGACAAAATGTTGTGAGGGCACACCAAGTTAGGAGAGGAGAGGAGAGCTGGTCTTGTGGAGAGGAGAGGAGAGCTGATCTTGTGGTAGCAAGCATGACTTGTCCCCTTAGCTAAGCAGGGTCCACCCTGGTTGCATATGAATGGGAGACTTGATGTGTGAGCACTGTAAGATATTCCCCTCAGGGGATGTAGCTGCTCTGGGAAGAGCAGAAGGTTCAAAGTTCCCTCCATGGCTTCTAGGGCTGAGAGAGACTCCTGACTGCAACCTTGGAGAAGCCGCTGCCAGTCTGTGAAGACAATACTGAGCTAGATGGACCTACTGTCTGACTCGGTATTTGGCAGCTTCCTATGTTCCTATGCTAAGTAAACTGCTCCAAGATAGGGTAAACGGGTAAAATAAAACTGATGTGTCAGCAGATTGTGAGTTTCAGCCTGTCCTGTATCTAATCATGATTTGTTTAGAGGTACAAACAGTCATTTCAAACCTGGAACTAATTATTTAGCAAAAAGACTTCTAAATAATATTGATGTGCTTCTCCCACATCTTTCCCAGGGACAGATTATACAGCATTTGTATCTGAGCTTTTTTATCACAATATTCAATGTACAGGGTTTTTAATAATAGTGCCAGACCAGCAGAGAATTCTTCTCTCTCTTTTATGTCCACATTCAGAACATAAAACACTTTCCTAGCATAAATGCTATTAGCCAACATGGACATAATAGTGGCATCTATCTATCTATCTATCTATCTATCTATCTATCTATCTATCTATCTATCTTGTAGACATGCTGGTCAGTGGGGATGCATGGCGGACCTCTCGCAAGAGCGGCGGAACCCTCGTGAGAGTTCCTGACAGACGTGGGCAGCAAGTACTTAGGGCAGGCGGTAGAACCACGTGTGTGCCAGGAGGCAGCTGGAAGACCCAGCCAGTGGTTTGGGTGGAGGTGGCGGACGATAGGCAGAGGTGGTGGTTGGAGTCATGCCGATGAGCAGAGGCGGCAGGCCGGTAGAGGCAGCCAGTGGGAGGAGTAGGCCGGCCGGTGGAGGTGGCTGGCGGGAGGAGTCTGGAGGCAGAGCCACACCGGCGGGAGGAGGTGGCCAGCCAGCGGGCAGAGGCGGCTGGCCGGTGGAGGTGGCCGGCAGGAGGAGTAGGCCAGCCGGTGGGAGGAGGTGGCTGGTGGGAGGAGGAGGCGGGCGAGTGGGATAAAACAGGCCGGCGGGAGGAGGCAGCTGGTCAGCAGAGCCAAGGTGGTGGGAGGAGGCGGCCGGCTGGCAGAGCCGCATCAGCCAACTGAAGGAGGAGGTGGCCGGCCGGCCAGCTGGGCAGAGGTGGCTGACAGGCAGGTGAGCTGGAGAAAATGGCTGGGCCAAACTAGGGGTGCAGATGTTCTGCACCTGGGCCAGCTAGTTTGGAGTACTTTACAAGAAAAGAATGGATGAATCCATTGGCAATAAGAGAACTTTAAATCTGCTGTGGCACTGGCAGCATGAGAATTTTGTTTCAATAACAGTCTGGAACTAAGTTTTAGAACACACTTGGCTTTGCTTTACTGTTTACTTCAGATAAATTGCCTTTGCTTCACTGTGCCACTATCAGTCAGTGGTGCATGTCATTACTGAAGCAGAAGCTGTCACTCTGCTAATGGTATCACTAAAATAACACATTAGGATGATATTGTTTTCATACGGAGGATATCTATACATCTCCCACAAGTAATTACATTACCAGCAATCCTCTTAAACTATTGGTTTTGCTTAGATGCTTTGCCAGTAGTACTAAGTCTAATTATTGGAAAATCCCATTACTTGAGGTGTATGAATCAACAACAAATGAACCAGCTGAACTATCAGTGTTGCCTGAATGAGCAATTTCTAAATGGTCAAAACTCCTACTAACAGGGAGACTTGTGGGCCTGAGACCAGGATAGAGATAAACATGGCAGGCAATATATGAAAAAGGCTAAGGTAGGGAAAACAACAAGTGATTTCTAATAAAAAGAAAAGTCTGTGGGTGAGTTCCCTTAGTAACATTTAGAACTATTATGTGATAACAGTGATATGCCGGTTCTAAACCAAAATCTGTTTAAAGTATCTTTTACATCTGAAATGAAATACACAGAAAAGAACTACTGACCTTTAGAATCATAGCTGCCCCTATTATAAGCTCTGCAAAGAATTGCAATTATCTAGAAATATGATCACTAAAGTTCTAAAGAAGGTGTTTCATCTCTGGAGGTTTCAGTTGGAGCCTCTGGATAAAAGTACAGTTTCTCTTTGTGAGCCATAAAAGCAAGTTCTGAAAAATGTAAAATTCTGGCCATATCATATGGAACTCCATAGCGAAGAGCCAGGACATCTGAACATTACAGAATGAGAGCTTGTTTGCTATACCACTAACAGATTATCCCTGAACTTTGTTTACACTGTAAACAATGTCCTCTAAGAGTGAAAATGAGTAAGAGTGGAGTTAGGGGCTAGATGAAGCTTCAGTTTATTACCCTGAAAAAACTGAAGTATCATCCATACCAGACACAAGCGCTGATGGTGATTTAACTCTGAAATGGGAAGACCATGGTATTGTTTGTGCTGGATGAAAGCATATTCCCCAGGACGGAGCAGTACGGGCCTCAATACAGGCCTACTTCTTGAACCAATTTTGCTACTTGACGCTCAGATGGCAGCAGTGGCTAAGAGTACCCTCATCCACTTACTGCTACCTGCCAGAGCCAGCACAAAAACAATGCAAGAACTCAAGAGAGCAAGCAGCTGTGTGCCTCATGCTGTGAAGCAGGGAGTTTCCTCCAGCTCCTCCTCCCGCTGCTTTGCCTTCTCCATGTGTTCCATTAGCCGGAGTCGCTGCTAATCAGGGCTATTTTGGCTCCCATTCCTTGAGGATGCCTTGAGTGTTGCCACCCCAAGCATACCAAAAAAGGTGCAGGGAGGGCGGGGGGAGGGTGCCAGACCTCGAACTATGTTGGTATATTATCCATCAGGATTCCCCCCACTACCACTCGTCAGGCATCGTTTTTCACTCACCACAGATTAGGCAGTTCACCTTCTGACAATCGGCCACAAGGAACATGCAATGTCTTAGCCCAACTTCAAGGGCTGTATCTCGGCTTCTAGGCCTAATTCAAGGTATGATGAATTATACCTTTAAACTGTTAAATGGCCAGTGAATGTCCCCAAAGGTGCTCCAGGCCGAAGTCCAGGGCCTCCATAGTCCATACCCCCTGGGGGCCTCCAAATCTTATTTAATCTGTCCTGGGTGGTTCTGGCTCGCCACTGTGCCAGGCGGCTGGGCGTGACCTCTGCTTTGGAGACAGTGGGGGAGTGGGAAAAGAAATATGTGGGGCAGGAATATGTTAAGTTGCGTGTTGAAATGTTTCTGCCAATGCATATTTGCATAAATGTAGGTGTTTTATATTCCTAATTTCTTGTGAGTTCAGTTGCTGCTTGTGCCCTCAAGAACCCATGTGTTAAAAATACTGCGTGTGTCACGGTGTATATGTGTGTGTGGGCGGGGTGCGGGGGGGCTCCAAAGCAGTGGGAGGCCTCCAAAGGCCTTTAGGTCCAGGCTCCAGAATTACTTAGGTGCACCTCTGCATGTCCTTCATGAGACCAGAATAAGAGGTTCTGTTCAATATTCCATCATTCACTCAAGTAAGAAAGGTTAGAGGGGGGCAGCAGAAGTTTCAGAACTCAACTCAGGTTGAGAGTTTCAGAACTCAAGAGTTTCAGAACTCAACTCAGGTTGGCCATTAATCCTTACCATAAAAGAGAGCCAGCATAGCGTAGTGGTTAGAGTGTTGGACTAGGATCAGGAAGATCTGAGTTTGAATCCCCAGTCAACCGTGAAACTCACTGGGTGACTCTGGGCCAGTCATGTATCTCTCAGCTCTGAGCTCCTTGGTGGGAGAGCGGGATATCAGTGTAAAAATAAAGAAATAAATTAAATTAAACTGTGAAGAACTATTTGCTGAGCCAATATGGCCTCGATGAATTCTCAACCCTTCCCTGTCAACTCTCTGCACAGAACACCGGAGCATAGTGGCCCCGGGGATCTGGAGTCTTCTCACGAGCTTGTCTTCTCAAGAGCTTGTGGTAGCAAGTATGACTTGTCCCCAGGGTCTGCCGTGGTTGCATATGAATAGGAGACTACATGTGTGAGCACTGTAAGATATTCCCCTCAGGGGATGGAGCCGCTCTAGTAAGAGCAGAAAGTTTCAAGATCCCGCCCTGGGTTCTCCAAGATAGGGATGAGAGAGATTCCTGACAGCAACCTTGGAGAAGTCACTGCCAGTCTGTGTAGACAATACAGAGCTAGATGGACCTATGGTCTAACTCAGTATATGGCAGCTTCCTATGTTCCTAAGGTCTACTGCAATGCAAATATCCAGGACCAGCCCAAGGATTGCTGGCGCTCGAGGCAAAACCTGACTTTGGTGCCCCTGCCCCCTTTAACTGCATGGACGAGAGTTGGTGAGTGAGTAGGTGGGCAGACAGTCTCCATTGCTCATGCAGGTGGGTGGGCAGTCCGTGTCATCCAAGCGTGTGGGGGAGCAGTCCGCCCCTGTCGTCCACTCACCCACTTGCTGTCCTTGCCACTCTGCTGCCTTTGCCTGCCACTCCTGCCACTGCCAGCTGCTTCTGGGCAGTTGGTCTGCCGTGGAGTGTTGTAATGATGTCACTGAGCAATACGGCAACATGATTACAATGCACTGCAGAACACGACCAGAAGCAGCTGGCGGCACCAGAACCGGCAGGTGGTGGTAAGGAAAGAAAGTGGGCGGCTGGGCAGGCAACAAGGATGGGGAACACCTGCTCAGTGGCCTGCCTGCTCACTCCGATGGGAGTGTAAGCACACTCCTACAAAGGCAGGGGGCACCTGCACAGGTGAAGGGGGTGGGATGCAACAGCACACCCCATGGTTGCTGCCCCAGGTGGGCACCTAAGTCTGCTGAGCAGGTGGACCAGCCCTGCTTTTGGCTGGCCAGGTGGCACATCATCCAGACTGTCAGCAGCACCTGGTGCCCTAAGCGGCCATCCAGTTTGCCTCGTGGACTGGCCGCTTCTGCAAAGACAACTGGACTCTAAATCCCAATTGCCACCTCACCTTTCTACTGTTATGCTTGACAGTAGAGCATCGGTGCAACAAGTGGGGAGAGAACACTCACCCCCCAAGTCCTACATAGGACCACCACTGTCACTGTTTTTATCCTGGCACACTACAGGGGGAGGGAGAAGAATGCTCCTTTCATTGCCTTCCCACCTCCAAGACCTGTAAGGAAAAGGTGGGGGCCTGACAGAGAAGTTGGTGAAGAGGAGGAGATCTCCAAGCTCAGAAGAACTCTCCGGGCTCAGAAAATCTGCTGTAAGAATTCTTCTTCAAGCTGGAGATTAAGGACCTTCACCAACTTCCCTAAAAATGGTTAGAGGAAGAAGTAAGGTTTTATCTATCACTGTACCCACACTGTAGAAAGCCTCCCAAAGGAGGGTCACCTGATAACCACCTCCTGATGTCATTTTGCCAGCAGGCAAAAAGTTTCTTCTCTTTAAAAGCTTTTTGCTGGCAACTTCTAAAGTCTTTTACTGACATGTTAATATCTTCAGATCATTGTCTGCTGCTGCTACCATTGTTTTTAGCTGATGGTAAAGTATTTTATTGTTTAAAGATCTGCTTTTAAAGCCTAAATATTGCCTCAGGTGCCTCTGATACTTCTGAGCAAGAGTGTACACACACACACACACACAGAGAGAGAGAGAGAGAGAGAGAGAGAGAGAGAGAGAGAGAGAGAGAGCCCATCTTTTGTGGCAACAAAGCTGCTGAATAATTTTTATTCCTTTATTTTAGCTTCCCTCCTTCTCTTTACTTCTATATACTTTTTATTCTTATTTGTAGTCATTCTTTGGCCCACTCAAAGCCATCAATCCCATAATGTACCAGGAAGGATGTGCCACTCTCAGTGCATAAGGGGGCAGGCCAGCTCCAAAACTGGGGAGCCTAAACTCACTCCCTTATGCCCTGGAAAGGGCACGTCTTCCAATGCCTTATGGCACATTCCTTTCAAAAGCAGGGAATTTAAACTCCCCATTTATGGAGCTGACTCAGAGCAAGTCACCACAGTGGGTCAGTGGGCCAAGGCACTCTAGTTGGGAAATATTGTGTTAAGACACATTAACAAAGGATGCTATGCTACGAGACCTTTCTCATGACCTGGGGAAAGTGCTCAAAAGGGGCAAGGGGAGGAAGCCTCAAAATCCTTACCTCCCCCACAGGTGATCTCCCTGCCGTGGCTGGGTGGCAGATAACCTGCCCAGAAGACTGCCGGCTGCTCCCAGCAGCACGGAGGTTTGGAGGCCAGGAGGCCCCTGGAACTCCCATAATGCACTGAGTGCATTATGGGGAGCCTTCCAATGCCGGCCGGGAGGCTATTCAGGTGTAGCTGCACAGCACCAATACACCATCAGTTAGCCAGGGTTAAGGGCGTGCTTACTTGCTTGCTGGTGCATACTACATCTGCTGAAGGAGAAGCATAAGGATACTCCGAGGCTGGCAGTGTAGCAGCCTAACCCATGCGCAACCTAGCCCAGGCTAGGGAAGCCCAGTCTGGGTTAGGCTGTACATAAGAACTGCCAGCATCTAGTCCAATCCCGGCAGGGCAGTGCTGCCTAGCCTGGCTTTTTAGCCCAGCTCCTAGTCCCGGTTACTAGTCCCAGCTTTTAGCCCGGCTCTTGGGTTAAAGAAACAAGCACTCCCTTAACTCAGGCTTCCTGCTCGTGTGTCTCCTCAGGCTGCATTCAGCTCAAAAAGACACAGAGACGAGTGCCTAGAGTGTCCGTCCCCTGGGGGAATCCCCCAATGAACTGCCTTGCTGTAAGGTGCATCATGGGATACCCGGAGGCTGGGACACTTCATCCTAGCTCTCCAGAGATGGATTGTGTGGGAGCATGCAACATTTTGTCAACTGTCTGGAGGGAAGGTGAGTAAAACGAGGCCCGCCTTGTGAATGACCTCTCTGAATTCTATCATGAAGACCATATAATTTGAACTTTGTGACAAAAGGGGAGCTCACATGTGCCGTATGGGCTGACCATTTGTGTTCTGACACACTGGACGATGGACTAAGCATACTGCTGAATGAAGACTTTGTTCACCTCGGCACTAAACCATGAATTCTGCTTCCTGAAACAATGATTAAAAATAATAACTGTTGCAGTATGTGTCTGTCAGAAACTACATGCACAATGCATTACGCACAGTCCTCCACAGTGGTGTTGGGCCATCCAGCAGTTACACTGAGAAAAACTGTGAATAAATTAAAACTCCAAGTATAAGCCTCAGGCTGGCGTGTTTAAGCTTCATGGCAAACATTATTCATACATATTTAATTGTTCCATTGAGACTGACTGTTTTGGAGAGGTTCCAGGCATTATTTCCATTACATTAGTAAGCCTGTAGTCTATGGACTCCTTAACCCAAAATGATTGATTCTGTAAATGTCTTGCCACTTACTGACCTGAACACTAATTGAAGTTGTGTATAAGATTAAAACAAAATGTGTGTTTTCAGAATGCAGCCAAAATACATTGTAATCTCTAGAATGCTTTGTGGCGGATGACAAAAATGGCACTTCTGAAGTGAACACACATATATTTTGTTCAGTGGAAAAGCTTTTCAAGAAATAACTGCTGAAGCTAAACATGATGGGTTGCATTAAAACAAAACAACCTCCAAGAAAAGAGAAAGCTACTTTGAAACATAGCTAAACCTTCTTTGAAACATTAATGTAATGTTCCAGATTCCTTCATCTGTGCTTAGATCTTTTAAGTTAATTTGTTTTGGAAGATAGTGAGGCTCTTCTCACGATTAGTGAGAAGAGCCTGGGGAGGTTTAGTGGGGAGAGTGGGCTTAGCCCACTCTCCCTGCACATGAGCAGCAGTCTGCTTCGGGCGGCCGAAGTGGCCACCCACACGACTGCTGGCTCCATTACGTGTTTGGGGGCCGCACGGCTCCTGGTAGTTCCAGCATGCCCTGTGCAAGAGCACAGGGCATGCTGGAGAGACCCCCAAGCTGGGAGGCTGCTTTTCAGCCTCCTGGCCAGGGGTCTCCTTGTGAGTTGCTGCAGCACGGAGCCGCACTGCGGCAACTCACGATCCATTAACCCTGGTTAGCGGAGCACTCGCTCCACTAACCTGGGCTAAGGGGCGGGCTACTCAAGCAGGCTAGCCGCTTGTAAGCCACCGGGCTTGCCTACAAGCCTGGTGGTTTACACAAGCAGCAAAAATCGGGCTAGGCTATCCTAGCCCGATTTTTGCTGTTTGTGGGAATAGCCTCAGTGTGTATCTTCCAAAACAACAGTGAGCATTTTTCACTTGGCATAAAAATGAAACTAGATAATTTAAGATACATCAAACCCACTAAGCCTTATTCCTAACACTTAAATACACAAAACACTATTTAAGGTCATTTAAACTGAGATAATGGTTTAATCTATACAACTATTTAATCACAATGCTCAAATGTCCTTTTAAAAAGTTGTCTGAGAAGAATAACAATTGTGCTAATTCAGTTTCTGTGTAGGTTTATCTCTAGCCTCACAAACTAGTGCATGCCTGGATGGTTGTGAGAATATGTTACAGGGAAACTATTCCCACAATCAGTAGAAAGTGGGCTAAAGGAGCCTAGCCTGCTTTCTAATGATCGTGGGAACCATCAAGCTCGCAGGCAAGCCCGGTGGTTCCAAGGCAGCTAACTCGCCTAATTTCTCCCTCCCCTTAAATGAGGTTAACGGAGCAAGAACTCCGTTAACCTCATATTTTTGCTCGTGTGTCATGGTGACACACATGACGACATGGCACCACAAGTAGATGCCTGACCGGGAGGCTGCAGCCAACCTTCCGGCCTCGGGGGTCTCTCCAGAATGCCCCACGGACTTGCATGGGGCATCCTGGAACTTCTGGGGGCTGTTCGGCCCCGATCCCTGCAGCCCCCACCGGCTCCGTGATGGAGCCGGTAGTCATGTGGACAGCCGATCCGGCCACCCAGGGCTGCAGGCAAGATCATCTGCAAGGAGAGTGGGCTAAGCCCACTCTCCCCACCGACCCACCAGAAGCTCTTCTCACTGATCATGAGAAGAGCTTCAGTGTGTTACATGGTGATATCCAGTGTTAAGCTTCATACTAGTTCACATAATTTTTTTTTTAAGGAGAGGCTAAAATGTTTGCGTACCAAAGAAACAGGAGGTTATTTAGGGCACTATAATATTTAGTGGTCAGTATAAAACCTATGACATCTAAGTAGCCTTTAGAAAAAAAGCCTAGTAATGTTTGCAAATGTTTCTCCAATAGTATCTAATAACACATGGGAATGAATGAGAGCAACAGTTTCATTGGTGGAGTTAAAGGTATGAGAGAAACATTCACTTTCATCTACTGGTACATTATTTTGCTTTCTGTAAAGCCACAAATATAAAAGGTAAGAGGAACCATGGCTGAGGTTCCAATGCAGGCTGAAGATCCAATGCAATGCAGCCTCCTGTTGCCAACAACTCAACAATGGCCATCCGGATGCATTGCAAAAACCTACAAGACTGGAATGAAGGCAATAGCTCTTCCCACTATTTGTTCCCAGCAATTACTCTTCAGCAGTTCACTGCCTCTGAGCATGTGAGATTCCATTTTACTATCTTGGCTAATGTCTGTTGATAGGCCTGTTAATCAACTGTTTACCTAGCCCTTTCTAAAACCTACCTAAGCTAGTGGCCAGTAGCTACATCCTTTGATGGTAGGTTCTTAGAAGTTAAAATGAATTTCCATTCTGTCTGCTGTGAACCTACAGCCAATCCAGCTGGTGACCCCAAATTACAGTATTACGACAAGGGGAAGTTCTCTCTATCCACTTCCTCCAGACTTAAAATTTCACAAATCTTCATGTACCTTTAGTTGCCTTTTTTAAAGACTAAAGTCACAAATACACTAGCCTTTCCTCGTAGGAAAAGTGCTCCAACACCCTAATCATTTTAGTTGCCCCCTTTTGTACTTTTTCAGCATTATTTATTTATTTATTTAACATATTTTTATACCACCCAAAACTTACGTCTCGGACATTATGACATTGTTTTTGACAAGGAGTGATCATAAATGTAGAAGCATTCTAAGAGCAGCCACACCATCCATTTCTATAAAGACTGTGATAAAATGGTGGTGAATTCGTTTCACAGGCTGAGCGGAATTTCAGTCAGGTTGAAATTTCCACTACTTGACCTCAAAGCTAATCTCTCCACCTTCACTGTCCTATTCCCTCTTTATGACAAAAGATTTTATTATCAGAGGGAAGATGTTGGATGTTCTGGAGAAGTTAAATGTAATGGTGACTGGCTTGGATCCAAAAGTGCCTTGTATGAGCAAAAGACATTTCTGCTCATATGCAGTGGAAGTCTAAGATTTGCTACTGCTTTTTTGCTGCTGTAGCATGTACTGCACCACATCCCATGCCATTCTGGAAAGTTCCCCAACACTCAATTGTAGTTTTTTGGGGGGTACAGAGGGGGTGAGAAAGGAAAGCCTTATTCCACAACATAAGTCAACTCATGGTAGTTAATATTCATATAATTCTTCCTGTGTTGTTTGGCAACATTTACATCTTTAACCAGATTCTGGGCAGTGTGCAACATTAATCAGAGGCATCCTTCCTCATGTCAGCTCAATGACTATTTTAATGCACAATCATTTATCATTTCCAGAAAATGTTGCCTCTTTGTCATGACCTGAATGTCCATTTACCAGTCAATATAAGGTTAATTGAAGTAACCCACTACCATAAAATATGTTTTCCTCCCCTCCCCCTCCGTGATGTCCCTTTCCCATCTCAAGATAGTTGGGAAAGAAGGAATAGCATGTCTTCAGTACATTTTAATTATCTGATCTGGTCTAGTATTTCTACCCATAGTGTGGGCAATTTATTCCTCCTAAGGTTTTCTAACCTTAAGATTTCATTCAAAAGTCTCCTCAACAGTGTGAGACACACTACAGCCAATGCAGTCAACATATCCCATTGTTTATCACTGTTTCATCGGGCTTCTGGTATTCCCACTATACTGATATTCTCTTTGAATACTAGGCACTCTAGTTCATCCACATAGGCTTCAGACTTCTAGTATTAGCATACCTGCACACACGTATTTTGTTGCTCTTTATAGTCTTTTTTGCATGTGATTTTTGCTGTGATACCTTTGACTAGCTGAGTGGCTCTCCACTGTCCTTGCATACAGCTGCTTCCTACCACTTCTTACACACAAAGGAATGATGGTTGCAGTAGCACCATCTGCCTTGGTATGGGAGAATGATTATCGGGAGCACGGTATACTGTGAATAATGATATTAAAATAGAATTTGTTTATATAAGACAATAATGGTTATTTCATACATGATTGCTGTCAGAAAGGTAAAATGTGGACTCTGTCACTTGTGAAGTGTGACATTTGCTTTGTCTCAAGGACACAGGCTAGAATCAGCTTCTGGTGATATCATGCATATATATTTCAGAGACAATCTGGAAGATCAACCAGTTATCAAAGTTAATATATATTTATTGAAAGTGTGACAGCAGAGGGTTGCTGAGTCACTTTTGTGGTGAAGGAAGGCTCTGGGTGACTGTTCGTTCCAGACACTGACTATTCTAACCGTGCCAATTATAGAAGCTACCTTTGCCCATGAGAATAACATTCATTAGCTGGTTCATTAAAAACAGTCAGGGCCCAAGAGATGGGAGACCCTTCCCAATAGTCAGATTTCAGGGTCCTCAGTGATACTGGTTGCAGGTTGAAATGGTCAGGGGTAAGTATCCCCTACTTACATAGGATACACACAGGTGAAGTTCCAGAGGTAGCAACCAAAAGCCAGAGAGAGATGATGACCAACACAGGGAGGAGGTAATCAGGTTCCAAAAGACAGGGTGAAGATGAAGCAATAAAATCAGGAAGCAAGGTTTCAGGAATCCGAGGGGCAGTTACTCTGGTTGACAGGCTGCTCAGACTGGGGATCCAAGCCTGAGACAGCAATTATATAAGACTGTAGGACCTAAGACCTAAGTTGCAATACACCTCCAGCCTTATCAGGGTGTTGCTGTTGAGCAGCAAGAATCAAGCCACCATTCCTCCCTAACAACAACAACAACAACACTCTGATCTCCTTACTCCTACCCCGTCTTCCTGTTTCTCTTTCTCTGCTTGGCAGAAAAAGGAATATGTGGCTGGGTGGCAGCAGCAGTGAAGTTTGCAAGGACACCTCCCTCGAATCTCCTGGGGAGAAGAGCGGACCCCCGCGCCAGCCTCCTGTGAGTTCGATAATTTGGAAGGGGAGCGCTGCGGCAGAGAGATGGGGAAGGGAGAGGGGAGAGCCAGGGCGGGCTGCTGCCTATGAGGGAGTCCATATCTGAATGGAAAAGGAGCTCCATAGAAAACAAATCGTCACACTGTGATTTGCACCGTCCACACAATACTACCTTGCAATGCACAAAGTACGGGACGAGTCTCTTAAAATGGAAAAATACAGCTACTTTCCTGCAACGTATTTACAATGTTATAAGGCTAAATCGCAGCGATAAAATCCGAAATGAGGCATCTGAAATGTGAACGGCACCCTGCCGACAGCGTAGGGACTGCGATGTCACAACACAGGAAGTACGGAAGCAGATACGTTGTAGGGGGTAATCTGGAAAATGCCATAGAGAGTCTTCTGAGCTATCATATGGGGAGCTCTGGAGGAAGAAGGGCTGAAGAAAGAAGGCAGTCACTGAAGAGGCAGTCACTAGGAACGTTGAAAGGGAGTAGTAAGGTTGGCTTTGCCTGAGATACCTTTAAAAGAGCTGAGTGCCTGGTGCAAGCACCAAATGAGCTTAGCCACTGCACTTTTAGGTAGCCAACAGCTGAGGGAGCTGCTGACTTGTGAAGTTATCTCTAGGGGTTTGCACGGAACTGGTTACGTGCACACCCGGGAGGCAGGGGGGCTCCTTTAAGGCATGGGGAGGGTGTCCTTACCTCCCCCACCGCACTCCCCCTTCCGGTGCTACTTCAAAAATGGGGCAGCTGTATACCCTCTTGCCACCCCGGTCAGTGTAATGCTAGAAGTGGCCCACACATGTGCACACATCACAATAACAAGGCTTGGCTACAGTGTATATATTGTATGATGTAGAATTTGTGACACGCAGATTTCAGCCACTGGCAGACGTACTATGCACTGTAAATGGGCAAGCAGATAACAGTCTGACTAAGGTAGCCATAATTGGATCACCTATCACCTACAGACTAGGGATGCACATGGAACCAGCCATCCCGGTTCGGTTTGAATCCGAACAGGCTCGAATGGGCCCTTGTCACCCTCTCCTCAGCAGCCACTGCTGCCCCATCCCGCCACACAGTGGCGTATTTTTAAAGATTAAAGGGGGAACTTTCCCCTCGCCTCACCCACCACAGCCCTCACCATCATCCTTACAGTGGCTGCTGCCACTGCATCCTACCACACAGTGGAGTGTTCTTAAAGATTAAAGAGGGCGCTTTGGCATTCTCCCTGCAGCCCTTTATTTGCAAAAGGGAATCCTTGCTGGATTCCCCTTTACATGGCCCCCGAACCAGCTCACAGGGGGTGGGGGAGCTGTGGCTCAGCTTGCTCCGAGATGAGCCAGTTCACACATCTCTACTATAGACAAAGATCCTGTCCTTCCCAGTCCCACCCTGGAACCCCACCAGTCCCAGAACAGACCCTATCTCTCTAGAGATCCTCTCTCTAGCTCTGCCTGTCCCTATCTCCCACTCTTGAGATAAATCACCTCAGAATGGTGGTACATATGCTAGTAACCTCTGGACTTGACTACTGCTATGTGGTGCTGCCTTTGTATGTAGTCCAGAAACTGCAGTTTGGTACAGAATGCAGCAGCCAGGTTGTTCTCTGGTTCATCTTGGAAAGACCTTATTACTCCTATACTAAAAGAGCTACACTTCCCCAGAAGGAACAGGTACGCAGTCTAGGGGTGTTTCTGGGTCCAAGCCTCTCCCTGGTCTCACAGGTTGAGGCAGTGGCCAGAAGTGCCTTCTATCAGCTTCAGCTGATATGCCAGCTGTGTCCATTTCTTGAGATGAACAACCTCAAAACAGTGGTACAGCTGCTGGTAACCTCCAGACTGGATTACTGCAATGCGCTCTATGTGGGGCTGCCCTTGTATGTGCTTTGGAGAGGAGAGCTGGTCTTGGAGAGGAGAGCTGGTCTTGTGGTAGCAAGCATGACTTGTCCCCATAGCTAAGCAGGGTCTGCCCTGGTTGCATATGAATGGGAGACTTGATGTGTGAGCACTGTAAGATATTTCCATTAGGGGATGGAGCCGCTCTGGGAAGAGCAGAAGGTTTCAAGTTCCCTCCCTGGCTTCTCCAAGATAGGGCTGAGAGAGATGCAACCTTGCCTGCAACCTTGGAGAAGCTGCTGCCAGTCTGTGAAGACAATACTGAGCTAGATAGACCAATGGTCTGACTCAGTATATGGCAGTTTCCTATGTTCCTATGTTCCTATGTCTGGAAACTACAGTTGGTCCAGAATGTGGCAGCCAGGTTGGTCTCTGGGTCATCTCAGAGAGACCATATAACTCCTGTATTGAAAGAGCTACACTGACTGTCGATATGTTTCTGGGCAAACTACAAGGTGTTGGTTATAACCTATAAAGCCCTAAACAGCTTGGGCCCTGGGTATTTAAGAGAATGACTTCTTCGTCATGAACCCCACTGCCCACTGAGATCAGCTGGAGAGGTTCGCCTGCATTTGCCACCGGCTCATCTGGTGGCCACCCAGGGATGGGCCTTCTCCGCTGTTGCCCCGAGGCTTTGGAATGCGCTCCCTAGTGAAATAAGAGCCTCCCCATCTCTCACAGCTTTTAAAAAGTTTTTAAAGATGCATCTGTTCACCCAGGCTTTTTAATTAATATTGTTTTAATGGTTTTAAAATATTGTTTTAAATTTTTTAAACTGTTGTGGTGTTTTAAACTTTTTGTTTTTGTTTTAAATAATGTTTTACTTTCTGTTTTTATTTTGTTGTAAACCGCCCAGAGACATAAGTTTTGGGTGGTATAAAAATGTGTTTATTAATAATAATAATAATAATAATAAATAATAATAATAATACACTGGCTCCCAACAGGTTTCTGGGCAATATACAAGATGCTGGTTATCCTCTCTAATAAAACGCTTGGTGTCCGTCCGTGGACGGATACCAAGCGTGTGTCCGTGCCTCCCTGGCCTGTTCTGCGCATGCGCAGAGCGCATGCGCAGAACAGGGCAA
Organism: Hemicordylus capensis; assembly: GCF_027244095.1. Taxonomy (NCBI): domain Eukaryota; kingdom Metazoa; phylum Chordata; class Lepidosauria; order Squamata; family Cordylidae; genus Hemicordylus; species Hemicordylus capensis. Next base: position 180,589,472 of record NC_069661.1, on the reverse strand, counting down.
GGGAGACACGACGGCCGGCACCCGGTGGCCATCTTGGGCGGCCAGAAGCGGCCGCCCCGAAGAAGCCGGGAATGTGGGGAAGGAGGAGACTGGCCGAGGCGGCGGCAAAGCCGCCGCCTCGGCCAGAGGACGCAGCGCGGCCAAGGCAGCAGCGGAGCCGCGCCGCCGAAGCCAGGCGGGGGGAGGAGGCGGCGGGGGAAGCCGGCCGAGGTGGTGGCGGAGCCGCCGCCGAGGCCTGGCGCCGCCGCCGCAGCCAGGCGGCTGCGAGTCCTTGGGGCCCTTGCCCGGCCGGGGAGACCGGCCGGGAATGTGAGGCGGGGGCGGACCGGACCGGCAGCGGCGCCCCCAGAGTCCGCCCGGCCGCCGCCACCGCCCACTCTCCCGCCCTCCCAGCTGCCCAAATACTCCTTCCCCTGTTCGGGAGCTCCTCTCTTCTTCGCAAAAAATGGATTTTAGATCGCCCGACTGTCGCGGGCTTCTTTGGGTAAGGAAGTCTCCGCCACCTGGGAGGGCATGGGGGGGGCGAGGCCAGAGGAAGTGGGGCGGGGAGGGAAACTCTCCCCTACTAGCGCCCGTTATCACAACGGGCCTGAAAACACTAGTAACCTATAAAGCCCTAAACAGCTTAGGCCTTGGGTATTTAAGAGAATGTCTTCTCTGCCATGAGCCCCACCTCCCATTGAGATCATCTGAAGAGGTTCGTCTGCAGTTGCCACCAGCCTCCCCATCTCTCACAATTTTTTAAAAGTCCTTAAAGACTTTTTTTTAAAAACTGGATTAAACTGGTTTTTAAACTGGATTATGGTTTTAAACTGTTTAAGGTTTTCATTTTTAATCTGTTTTATGTTGTTGTAAACCACCCAGAGATTGAAGTTTGGAGCATTCTACAGATTTGAAAAACAAATTAAATTAAGCACTCAACAAGTGTACAGTGTAACACAGGTATAGATCAGTACAAAGGTACAGTTATTCACATTACCTTGAATAAAGGTAATGTGAATAACTATTACACCTCCTATATGTACCATACATTTTTGAGGGGCCTGCATCTTGCTCACTTGTAAAATGATTACAAGTGCAGTCATTTACACAAAACCATGAACAAGTGTACAGAAATCTGTATACTTGCCAAATCAGACAAACCCTTCAGTTCTTTAAGGCTGTTGTTAAACTATATAATTTTGAATTGCCCAACGTAAATACTATTGAAATTATTCCCTTAAGAAACAATACCGTGTTAGTTTGCCAGAAGTGTTAAATCTCTCTGTTTATGGTACTAGGCCTATGCCAAAACACTATCTACCACAAGGCAGGTGTCATGAACCCCAAGCCTGACCCCATGGGTTAGGCTCTGAGGATTCAGCAGAGGAAGCAGTCATTAGCCCCAAACCTGACCCACAAATGCCAGGTTCCGACACAGAGGACTCTGAGGAGGAAAAGAGGTTCAAGGGGCCTCTGCCTCCAGCACCAGTCCCCACCACAGCAGGTGGGCCTGCTGACCTCGCAGCACTCCCCTACCCTTGTCAGACTCAGACGATGAAGCAGAGACACCAGGGCTACCCAGCCCCATCAGAGCCAGTGCCTGGAATCGAAGAGACAGGCCCTTTAAGATCAAGGACATTCTAGGTTTGGGTAAGGCTGCACCTCTAGTAGGTTGCCTTGCTTCTCACTGAAGCAACTTTGTTTGTGGATGCGTTTGGCCTTGTTCCTGTTCCCTGCTTTTGGATTCCTTGGCTTCAGATCCCTTGCTTGCTTTTGACTCTGATCATGACTGTTCCCACAGGACTGATCCTTGTCTCCTGACCCTCTAGATCATTTGACTCTGACCTTGTCTGTTCCTGCTGGACTGATCCTTGGCTTGTGACCTTTGGCTTGTTGGGACATTGGCTTGGTCTGCTCCTACAGTGTGTTTCCTGCCACACCTGACTTGCCCAGGTATGACAGCAGAACTTTCCTAAGTCTGATGAGGTGTTTGAAGGATACTTGGCAGTGGCAGTGGAAAGATTTTTAAGTGACTGATGTGATTACTGATGGGATGAACCTTTGCACCAAAGGCTGTTCTGAGGGTCCCTTCCAACTGGATGGTAGTGGCTTGTTGGGCAACAAAGGCACCTGTCATGAAAAGGAGAGTCCCAGAGCTCCTTGAATACAAGGTTTGTCCTGACCTGTTTCCCCATTATTCAAAAGCCTCACTGAAGAGTGCAGTCAAAGGCAGCTCACATTCTATTTATTTCAGGTTAATACAGAATTAAAATGAGTAGCTCATTTCTATCCTCCTAAGGGGGAGAACAATCCTACTAAACAACAAGAAAAAACAAAACACAAGGCAAGCAACAAAATCTTGTTTCTTAAAAGCTAAGGGGGAAAAACAGGCATGCTCTGGAGGTCAACCAATTAGAAAGATTTCAAGGAGAAAGTGTAATCAGCAGCAGGGTGTGTGGAGCATTTGCAGTATTCTCAACCTTAGCTACATGTTTTGGAGTTAGCTAATGCGGCTAGAACAACTAATGCAATTTAAATGTATGTCAGCTCCATCTTAATGCAGTCTTCTGGCACTCCCTTGGCCTCCTCTATGTCTTTCCTTTCCAGACTATCTTTGTACTTAATACAATCAAAGTTGTTACATTGTGGCAGAATAGTGAATGCTGATAGGCAATAGGGAAGCTGCATTGCTCCAAAATAGTTGCTGTGCTTAGATGAAATAGTTTAAAAAATAACCAAGGAAGCAGCCTCCACTTCCTACTGAGGAGTCAGGTGTTACTCTATTGACACTTATGGGGCTCTCTCATTAAGAAAGAGCAGGGGTTTAATGTGCACCAAGGGAACCACTAAATATAAAGCAAACCATACCTTGGAGTCAAGGTCCATCACATTGACTGCTAATGTAATTCATAAGGAAGGGATGTGAATGCACCGCAGCACAATAGAATGGGAGCAAGACACTTAGAAGCTATTGAAAACAAGATTATTTAACAGGCTTGTTAGCAGTGTCTTTGAGTGTCTGAGTTGGTACAATAAATAGACTGGATAATCTTCAACATAAAATCATACCCTAAATAAAATAGTTGAAATCTATACATTTGAAAGGCTTACATCAAATATGTTGTAGGAATTTAAAAACATTCATTCAAAGACTCTTTTGTGTTAGGGATTTTTAAAGCAAAAAGAAGGGGGGAATCTGTGACAAAGGGCAAAGGAAAGGAAATAATGTGCATTCAACAATGAAGAGACCTATGTGGCAGCTTTTGTTAACACTGTGATTTACTGACATATTAATCTGTCTGAGGTTCTATCTATTACTTTTCCTATTGTCACAATTGTGAGTAGACAACATATAATTACAGACAGCAAAAATATGAGTACATTCACATTATTTCATCTCTGTTAAAAAGGAAAATTGGATGCCTCGATATTGCTTTGCAATCAGCAGACTCTTCTAGTGCAAAAAGCTATATTGATTTTTACAATAAAATAATTTTATAAAGAACAAGCGCTCTACTAGCAATCTTTTGTTATGCGATATAGGTGAACTCAGCATAAATGAATCTGTTAAAGCAGGCACTGACCACCAAGTGTGTATCTTCTCTGTTGTAATTTTTCCAAAAGTGTGTTATAAGTGCATGAATAGAAGAGGTTTTCCAGAACATGCATTGTGAGAAGTTCTTTCAGTAGCATCTGCTTCCAAAACCTCAGATCTGCAGATTAAGAAAAGACATTTGGAGAACTGGAGACACCAGAAGTAAGAGGGGTCAGGCTGACCATTCAACTCTGTTGTTCATCCCATCCTATTACTTTGAACTGCAAGCCAACAGTCATGTTGAACCATCCTGTCTTGCTGTCACTTATACCTGTCACCTCGTATAAGTTTGAGAAGGCCAATGTATTACCTCAGTTATAAGGGCATGGTTTCCAGATAGCCATATCAGGTTCAACCATGTCAGGAACTGGAATGTTTTAACTGCTGAAATAAGTTGGCACTAATGAGCCCCTGGTGGCGCAGTGGTAAAACTGCCGCCCTGTAACCAGAAGGTTACAAGTTCGATCCTGACCAAGGGCTCAAGGTTGACTCAGCCTTCCATCCTTCCGAGGTTGGTAAAATGAGTACCCAGAATGTTGGGGGCAATATGCTAAATCATTGTCAACCGCTTAGAGAGCTCCGGCTATATAGCGGTATATAAAATGTAAGTGCTATTGCTATTGCTAATGGCCGAACAATCTGGACAATTGCTTCAAGCTTGCATGCTTAGGGGAATTCTACCAAGTCTCTGTATTAGGGAATATCTACCCTGCTGCCTGACTTCCGATTCCCTACAAGTTGTGGAGTGAGGTCAAGCCAAGCTGAGAGCTCTGCCACCACTGGAGACAAAGATGGACTACTCTCAACTGATGTATGGCAAATTAGATATAGAAGTGCACAGCTTGACATAAGCAACACCATTATGTTTAACTAAGCTCTTTGTCCCCTGAAGAAGAAGAGCCTTGTCAGTAGTTCTTGAACTGTAAACTGTTTACTGGTACTTTTCCTTCCCTTAAAGTCAAAGTAACAAAGTGATGATAAGGCTGGGGAGACTGGCTATCTGCCCGCATAGCTTGTATGTTGTTCCCCAACCTTGGCGCGTTATCCTGACCACAACGTTCTGTTTCTCTGTGTAGCTGACTTTTGGAAAGCATTTTTAGAGTATAAAGGTATTGCCTTCTGAATGAATTTTTGTCCTGCTCTTTGACATTAATCGAGCAGTACCTATGCTACTTAAGAGCATAATAAAGCTTTGATCGTAATTCCTCTCATCTGGGCTGATTATTCACTCCATCTGCCCAGGAATGAACCTCCCCTATTGGGGTCAAGGCTACCCCAATACATCAAGTGGTGCCGTGACTCAGATATGGGGTGCAATTAGGGACCCCACTGGGCGGTGCGTCCCCTCCGGGGCTCTTGCTGGGTGAAAAGGCATGCCAGCTATGGGGAAGTCTCCCGGGTCCTTTTTCACAGGCAGAGCAGCCCCCGAGTGGCCACCACAAGTGTGAGGAGTCCAGAGAGGCAGATCACTGGGTGCAGGCCGGCCGGCGGGATGGAAAGAAGCGCGCAAGGGTTAGAGTCCAAGGTTGCAAGGATTAAGGTTGCAAGGAGCGGGTGAGTGTTGTGCAAGCCTAGACACTATAGTCCAGGTGCACAGGGTGGGCTAGAATCCCACTTGGTTTGAGTCCCACTCATTGGGTTAGTCCCACCTGCTGGGTTAAAAATCCCAAGCCCCACATAGTGATGGGGAAAGCTCAGAGAAAATTGAGAGGGGAGTCATGCACCCCTTTGGAATGTGTTTTAAAGAACTGGCAGGTTCTTACGGGCGGCGACCCGTTGAGGAAGAAGAAAATGATTAATTTTTGTCGAAACTCCTGGCCATATTAGAAAATGGGGCCAAATGGGATCCAGAAGGATCCATGGACTACCAAAATATTTTGCAGCTGCTTTTGTTTTGTACCCAGACGGGTAGATATGAGGGGCCTCAATATGCTTGGGGTTTTGTGGAGTTATGGCCTCGAGACCAGCTGATGAAGGGTTGTGGGTTCTGGAAGACCACATTGGTTGCTGTCGGCAAGGTACCTGCTGGCCCACTAAAAAGACCCCCCACCTTACGTATACTACTAGAAGATCATTCAGTTCTACCTGGGAAGTTTGTTTAATATTATATGTTCAAAGATTTATGGAATGGAATTGAAAGAGGAAGGGATGATTGTACTTTGCTAAAATCATGGTGTCTGCGTTCTGTTTCCTCAAACAGCTGCTTGTTGCTTCAGCTGAGAGAAGGGGGGGAGCAAGGGTGGAAGCGCAGGCCGCTCCTCTCGGATTTTTTTTGTATGTTGTTGTTGTTTGATTAGCTGTTTGGAATACTATGCAAACTTAGCTTATTCTGCTGTGATTGTTATCAAGCACTGCTTAGGGAAGAGAAAGGTTTGTAAGTGAGAAAAGGAATTTTGAATGGAATGTATTGCTCTGTGGTTTGCAGTTTGAAGGACAAAAGGGAAGTTTTTATTTGAACGGAATTAAATTTGTGTAGTGTGGGTTGTGAGGTGGAAGGAATGCGATCTGAGATAGGTTGGGAGAAGAATGTTGGTTTATAGACTATTTTGCTAATGACTGTGTTTACTGGGGATTCTTTTTGTGTTCCGCTTAACTGGTTAACTTGCTCATGGGTAAACATGCTTAAATGTAATACCACAGTTTTATTTTGTTTAAATGCAGTTTGAAATATGTAGCTGTTCATTTTATTATGTTTTCTAAATGGTATTTGATTGTATCACTAACATGTGAACTTATCTGCCTCCCTTCAAGGACTTAGTTTGAATGTTAACTGCGTCTTATGTTAATTCCAGGGAAGCTGTGGGTGTGCATATATGTGTGTATATGTTTCTATGGGAGCCCAGATATGCTTCTGTGAAGATTCCGTTCCTGAGAACTTTATTTTTGTTAAGTTCTGTGTGGGATTCCACATTTTGTTAAAATGCAGAGAGTATTCTGCCATTCATCTGATGGGACTTTTGTTATATATGTGAAAATGTTTTAGTGATTTGCTATATATTCTGTAAGTTGTTACAGAGGAAACTTGCCCTGAGATTGAATTTAATTGAGATTGAAGGTATAGTTAGTAGCCGTGGTCTTAGCAACAGAAGGAACTATCGCAGCACCTCAGTCTTGAAACGGGTTCTGAATGGCAGTATTCCTTCCTTGTGGGTCTTCCTCCTTTTGCAAAAAGGGGGGAATGCTGCTAAATGGCTGGGATACAAATGTATATGCGGAAGAAAGGGCGAGTTCTGTCTACTCCATTCTCCCAATGTCAGATTGTGTGTGTCCTCCTTGTCACTCAGAATGCAATGGTTTTTGTCAAATGTAATCTTATACTGTGGTATTAACTTTTAGTAATTTCTTTATACAAACCTGTAATGCTTTCTTGAGCTAAAGGGAGATTTGGGAAAAACTTTGTATGGATATATACTTTTGATTTCCTTTATGTTTTCTGTATGGCCTATGGTTGTAATGATATTGTTTGATGGTAATTGCTTGAAAATGCTTGAGTGTATGTGTATACACTCAAACCTACACATGCTCGGGAAGGAGGGGGCTCTTAGGTTCCTCTGACTTTGTTTAAGATTTTTCTTTTTGTATAGACTGTGCACGGAAAAGTGTTTCCTATGCGGAGTCGGGCTCAAGGTAGACTATGACCGGAGTCTGGTCTCACTCCAAATACTGAGTGAGAAGGAAGGTCTCTGGACGGCCACTTGTTGTTGTGGGTGAGAAGGAAAAGGATTTTAAGTCAAATAGTTAAATGGAGTTATTGTTTTATATCTTCGCGATATGTATGAAATGTTTCTGCTAATTGTTTTTGATGTAAACTGAGAGTATTGTCAATGGGTCTGATGCTTCAAATTTATGAATCTGTCCTACCGCCAGCCCTGCTTTGCCTTCACAGTAGCTGGATCTTGAAATTCCAGATCCCAGACATGAGATTTGGTGAAAGGAATTTTGTTTTGCCACTCCTGCAAGTGGAAGGGAGTTCCAAAGGACTGGTTTCCATCTTACCTGGAAAACCTCCCAGTTTAAAAGGGATCAAGTTTTTGTGTGTTATCGTAAAACCCATACTCTGTTTTCACAGCTCCTAATTAGAGATTAGATGATAACTTGTGTTTATCACAGGCATCACTCCTCTGCCAGACTATGGACATTTTTCTTGATAATATCTTTTGATAAGGAAGCCTGTTTGTTTCATGAGACTTTACACCTTGCGTAAGGGGTTTTAATCCTATTTCAACAAGGTATACTATTTTTGCTTGGACTGTTTCTTTTATGTAGGTTTTTATGAGGATATTGTTGCCTTACCAAGCTTGCTAGTAATGAGGTTGAAGACGGAGAGCTGGAACACTATCTACGCGTGGACAGTGAGAATCCATAAGCGTGTCACTGACGAATCACCCCTTTATGGAGGATGGAGTCAGATACACTGGATGGGGATTGTTGTGTATTGCCCTGACAGAAGTCTGTAAGTATAATTGTCAACCAACGCGGTGCAGTGGTCAGAGTGCTGGATTGGGACCGGGAAGCCTGAGTCCAAACCCTCATTCTGCTATGACACTTGCTGGGTGACACAGAGCCTGCCACTCAAATGATTTGGCCTGCCTCATAGGGTTGTTGTAAGGAGGAAGAACAGGATACAGAAGAGAATGTGAGTTGCCGCATGGAGACAGGACTTTGTTGGCAGTTACGCCCGAAGGGCCTTGGTGAAATTCAAGCGCTGAAGTTTTATGTTGCAGCCTTTTGAGTGATATGATTATGTTTGACCTGAAAGGCTTTAATGTCTCCTCAAAACCCCAAGCTCCAAAGGGGGGTGAAAAATGTGAATGCCTTTTTCTTTTTGACTTTATTGCTTTGCTTTTCCCCGGATTGCCATTTTGTTCTCGTGATCAGAAACCAGCCTACAACACAAGCCACTAAGCCTTAATGAGGACATCATCCCCTGTTTTGGTCTTTGGGGGGAAAGGGGCCCAGGGCAAGCAAGAAAATAAAAACATAAATTGGAATGAATATGCTGAAAGATCAAATTGAAAATAGCCTCAGGTTTATTTATTTGTTTATTGTATTGGGCTGTTCAGGGACTCAGTCTCAGCATGCTGTCCCTACCCAAGGAAGGAGGGGGGGAATTGGAAATTCACGAGTCTATCTTTTATTCCTAAAATAAGCAGGATTGTCTTGAACTGTCTTTCTCGAGAAGGATGTCTTACTGTTGAAGACCAAAGCAATGGTCAAGTGAAGGAGAAGGGAGCCTTCAGAAGACGACAGTCCTGACCCGGAAGGACCAGCAGTGTGACAGTAATATAACCATCATCAGCAATAGTGGCTGCCTGAGTGGGGTTCCCCAACTATATTCCCTGTCCAGGCCAATGATGACGGAACATCCATTGGCTGCCCTCTCTTGGGTTCAAGGAAATGGCCATGATGCAGGTTTTGTGTTTCTGATCCTCATGCGTCCCGGAGTGCTGTAGTTAATGATGCCAATTATCTGATGGAAATGTAATGATGCCGGATATCTGAGGAAGGCCTGTATACATCCAGACGACGGCCTTGCATATATCCTGAGAGGGCTATGCCCTCTATACTTGGTGTCTCTCGTTCCCTGAGAGAGACAGTGACTCTACCTGTTCGGCAGCCCCAGCCTTTTGTCGGCTCCAAGTTGCAGGAAGGGGGGAGGGGATAGGTTGTGGTTGGCATTCACGTCGTGATTTGAAATATCAAGCAGCCTTGCTTGGTGGAGGATGCCTGGATGGATACGTTTTTGATGGAACACTTGACACGTTGGGCTTTGGAGCTTGATTGGAACTGGGTTAGAGCATTGACATTAGCTCTATATCGTGCACTCTAACCCCATGGGGAAGAACCAAACTTGCCCCTTTTGAAGTGTCCTATGGGCGGGCAGTTCCCATTTCGAATGTCACGAATGACATTGACTTGACTGTAGGGGGGAATGATGCACAGCAGGCGTATGTACAAGAACTGGCGCAGGGCACTGAGCGCAGGGCACTGAACATAGGAGCAGGCGCATTCCTAAAGTGGAAAGAGGAGCCACTCCAAGCCAACTGGGACGGAGTGAGGACATGGGTCCACCATACCAGGGTGAAGCTGACCCTAACCGACTGACCCCCCCGAGATTTGCCAGCATAGCCTGCCTTGGACAGTGTCCCCGACCTACTGTTGACCAGCCTCTACGTGTACAGTCCCAGAGACAATGTGCATCATATCCAGGGACAGTTTCAGAGGCAATGTCCCTAACTGTGGGGTTGGGAATAGCTCTTGCAGCACGCTAGTACATGTATTTCTTGTGGAATGGCCTCACAGATATTGGTTTGGGTGCCCCAACCCGGTTGGGGTAGGAGAAGCCGAAGTATCTGTTTGACCACTCAGGTCTGGCTATGGGTTGATGTATTTATATTGTTCCCAACCACCTGGGGCTAAGTGAATCCCCACCCCGAGGTACAGGCAGCAGTCCATGACACCTGGCTTAAGGACTGCTGGGTGTGCAAACATGCTGACATATATTCTAATGAGCAAATCGCCAGGTCGGGAGGTCCAGTGCCCCTCACATGGTGGGCAAGGCCCCCACGAGTGTGATGGGGTCCTGTTTGGGTTAGCAGCATTGACCTTGCTTGGAGACCCACATGGAGGGGAGGTGGTACACAAGTCCAAACCTTTACCCGCACATGGGAAACTGGTTCTCCTTAGGGATTTCTGCATTCCAGGTGGAGAGCTGGTTGCAGCATCCCATTTGTATCCATAACGATACCACATGAATATTGTGCCCACACCTGGTGGACACAATATTGTTCCCATTGACATTGTGAATAGGGAGTTCGTGCCTGCAAAGGATGATTATGGACCCCCTCAGGAGGAGTGTCAAGGTGCACAGCTAGACGTGGGGAAGGATTTCCCTTTGCATGATGGAGAACATACAGATACCTCTGTCACTGTGTTTAATTTCACAGAAGGTGACTGGAAACATGAGTCCCTGGGAATATGGAAAAATACCATATATGTACATGACTGGGTGGGGATCCTGGTAAATAAGACAGTTACTGAAAATGAAACATGCAGGGGTGACACGTATACCTGGAATACCCCTTTTTGGCATTTATGGCTCAGCATCACCTGTACTTACCACAGAGATCACTCCCTGACCAAAGCCTGGTACGGGGGGATAGCAGGTAACTCAGGGGGCTTTAGCCTGAATAACCAGTGTAGAACGTCCTACATAGATGCTGAGAGCATCTATGGTGCGACCACACTTGGAGTACTGCGTACAATTCCTGTCACCACATCTTAAAAAGGACATTGTTGAACTGGAGAAGGTACAGAAGAGGGCAACCAAGATGATCAGGGGCCTAGCGCACCTTTCTTACGAGGCAAGACTACAACACCTGGGGCTTTTTAGTTTAGAAAAAAGACGACTGCGGGGAGACATGATAGAGGTCTATAAAATCATGCATGGCGTGGAGAAAGTGGAGAGAGAGAGATTCTTTTCCCTCTCACACAACACTAGGACCAGTGGTCACTCCATGAAATTGATTGCCAGGAGGTCTAGGACCAACAAACGGAAGTACTTTTTCACACAACGTGTGATCCACTTGTGGAACTCTCTGCCACAGGATGTGGTGACAGCCAACAACATGGATGGCTTTAAGAGGGGTTTGGATGACTTCATGGAGGAGAGGTCTATCAATGGCTACTAGTCAGAGGGCTGTGGGCCACCTCCAGCCTCAAGGGTGTGCCTCTGAGTACCAGTTGCAGGGGAGCAATGGCAGGAGAGAGGGCACGCCCTCAACTCCTGCCTGTGGCTTCCAGCGGCATCTGGTGTGCCACTGTGTGAAACAGGATGCTGGACTAGATGGGCCTTGAGCCTGATCCAGCAGGGCTATTCTTATGTTCTTATGTTCTTAGCACAGATGCTGAGAGGACAGAGATCTGGATCAGGCAACTTTCTGGCCCTCATCCTGAATGAACCAGGGATGTATTGGCTTTGTGGCCGAGCAGCATACAAAGCATTACCTCCTGGGTGGAAGGGTCACTGTGCCCTATCCTATTTGCTCCCTCGGGTAGAGGTACATCAGCGTTTGAATGCCTCCAAGGTATTGAACCTGGGGAGCTTTCTGCGTCGAGCAAAAAGAGACATTGATTTGATAGCAGTACGAAACACAGGGTTTCACAAAGCCTGGAGGGCAATCCTACCCGGTCTGGGGGTGCTTGAACTGAAGCAATCACGCAGGAATTCCTGCAGATTTCCCAGGGATTTTAGGAAACGCCTTGCAGGTGTTTCATAACACAGGGGTCCAAACATATTGAGATCCTGGATGGCTTACCAGCTGGTTGCCTAATTTGAGATGGGTACGCTCCCTAGTCCTGTGTCTCTTAAATATGGGCATTATCCTTTTTGCCTGTTGTTGTTTTGTTAATTGTGTACCCTGCTACCTATCTACCGTTGGAGGATGTGGAACCTATTGAGAGCCATGTATGCACAGGGATCCTAGATGTGAACTATTCTGCTCGCAGTGACCTGAAAGGTTCACCCCTTCAGGGAATAGACTATGAATGGAGGCAGCTTTACGCTTAATGGGGAGAGAAGGGCAGGCTATGCTATGGTCACCGCATCCTCTGTTCTTGAAGCCGCCCCACTGCCCCCTGGAGCAAGCGCCCGGCTGGCAGAACTGGTAGCGCTTACCAGAGCGTTGGAATTGGCTGAGGACTGCTGCCTTGTGGGCTGAACGGGGATCTGTTAAATATGGAACCCAGGTTGCTCAGTTGCTACAGGCAGTTCAGCCCACAGCCGTGGCAGTTATGCATTGCAAGGGACGTTAGGGTGGGCAAGACCCTAAAGCGCGAGGGAATGCCTTTGCTGATTCAATTGCCAAGCATGCAGCTCGGTTGAGGGAGGTCCCTGCTTTCCAAACCCCCTTTGTAACCCATCCACATCCTTTATCTTTGTCCCCTGAATATACTAAGGAGGGTTTGCAGTCCCTAGCCACTTGCCCCATGAGGACTGGACATAGAATAAGAATGAATGATGTATTGAATTCGAGCTTGTGTTGCAATTATGTCAAAAAGCACGGTCTAACAAATTCTGTTTGTGAAAAACAGTTATTTCAATTGTCCTATTGGCTTATGTTTTGATTTGTAAATATAATTTTCCCTCTGAGTGGGAACTGAATAAGTGGGACTTATCCGTGAGTAAGCGTGCATCAAATCCAATTTGATTCGTTGGATTGTGAACTTGATATGTGTGACAGCCCTGTTCTGCTCATTGGAGTTCCATATATATTCCCCAAGTTATTGTGCACAGAATTGCTGCCCTAATATTTGGGTTTTTGATAGAACTTTGTATAATGATGTCTTGTATGATCCCAGAGTATGATATGTATGTGGGGTATTGGTTCACCTTAGAGGAGAGGGAGACATGGGTTGCTCCAAAGAAATCTGAAGGTTCAGATTCGAACAACAGAAAGGGGGGACTGATGTATGGCAAATTAGATATAGAAGTGCACAGCTTGACATAAGCAACACCATTATGTTTAACTAAGCTCTTTGTCCCCTGAAGAAGAAGAGCCTTGTCAGTAGTTCTTGAACTGTAAACTGTTTACTGGTACTTTTCCTTCCCTTAAAGTCAAAGTAACAAAGTGATGATAAGGCTGGGGAGACTGGCTATCTGCCCGCATAGCTTGTATGTTGTTCCCCAACCTTGGCGCGTTATCCTGACCACAACGTTCTGTTTCTCTGTGTAGCTGACTTTTGGAAAGCATTTTTAGAGTATAAAGGTATTGCCTTCTGAATGAATTTTTGTCCTGCTCTTTGACATTAATCGAGCAGTACCTATACTACTTAAGAGCATAATAAAGCTTTGATCGTAATTCCTCTCATCTGGGCAGATTATTGACTCCATCTGCCCAGGAACGAACCTCCCCTATTGGGGTCAAGGCTACCCCAATACATCACAGCTGTTCCAGAAAAACCCTGTTGGTGAGATTGTCAATAAGTGATGTAGGTGGTGAGGAACTGTCCCTTCAGCTAGATAAACCATGGTACTCTTTTGAGAAGCCTTATAAAAAAAGAAAATAATGGCTGATAACCTGACTAAATTACTCAACAGAAGTCTAATTAAAAGTAGTCCTTTAGAACAACTCTGGAGTAGTACTATTGAGTAACTTAGTCTAGATGTCAGTCCCTGAATGATGTTGTGACCAAATTTCTTAGCAGTACCACTTAGAAGTTACTCTAAAGGACTTCTTAATTTCAATAGGTTTTCTGCTAGTAAATTTAGCCAGGATGTCTGCCACTGTCTGTAATCTTTGAGAACTCCTGGAAAATGGGTGAAGTGCCAGAAAACTGGAGATGAGCAAATGTTGTCCCTATCTTCAAACATGGGAAACTACAGACCTGTCAGCTTGATATCTGGCAAGTTCTTAGAACAGATTATTTAGCAGTCTGTCTGTGAACATGAAGAAAACCATCATATGATTAATAGGAGCCAGGATAGATTTGTCAAAAACAAGTCATGCCATATTAAATTAATCTCCTTAAAGTAGTAAAAGCGTCACTACTTTAGTAGATCATGGGACTGCTGTGGATATAGTGTATCTTGATTTCAGCAAAGCATTTGATAAAGTGTCCTATTATATCCTTGTTGATAATCTGGTAAAATGAGGGCTAGATGATGCAAAGGTGGATTCACAGCTGGTTAAACAACCATATCTAATGAATACTCATTAACGCTCCATGTGATCCTAGAGAGAGGCATCAAATGGAATGCCACAAGGCTCTGAAGTTCTTATGACCAAACCAAGGCATGGGAGCAAGGGGGAAGGTAGAAATCCACCTCCCTGCACCAAGACAACAGCTCAATCACGGCTCTGCCACTCATGTGCCCACACAAGCAGCACTGTGGCAAGCCCAACAGCGGTTGTGGGGAGGAAGCCGGGGCCACCAAATATCCCACAATGCACCACATGAGCAGTGCAGTACATAGGGAGAGCTTCCCTGCAGCTCTATCATAAAGATGGCTGACAACAATCTGAGAACTGCTGCTGGCAGTACAGAGGCACATTTGAGCAGAAAGTGTAAGAGATACATGATCCCATGACCAGCCCTATCTGGGCTTGCCCTGTCCTAACCAGGTAGGGCTGATCGTTAGAATGGCCTTCTATCCTGGCCCCTATGCTGTTCAACATTTTCATAAGCGACTTGGATGATCAGGTAGAAACAATGCTTATCAGATTTGCAGATGACACAAAGTGGGGGATAGCTAACATCTTAGAAGAGAGAATCAAGATTCAATCTGATATCTGGAAAACTAGGCCAAAACCAAGAGAAAGTTCAACAGAGACCAGGGTCGGAGCTACTGTTGGGAGAATGGGTTCAAAGAACCCGGGCCACCGCCAATCAGGGGCAGTGCCTCGCAGCCCCAAGACACCCCCTGCATCTGATGTCAGATGCGGGGGGAGTTATTTCGCTCCCAAATGGGGCCGCGTGGCCCCGTTTGGGAGGGAGATTGGCCTGCGCTGCATTGGCAGTGTGGTTGGAACAGCTCTCCCTGCCTTTAAAGGCAGAGAGAGTAGCTCCGGCCTGTGCTGCCCAATGCAGCGTGGGCCCATCTCCCTTCCCAAAGGGGCCGCACGGCCCTGTTTGGGAAGGAGAGCATTCACCTGCGGCTGACGTCAGACGCGGGGGCGGCTCCCTGTGTCTGATGTCAGATGTGGGGGGGGGAGGGTTAGGGGGCTGTGGTGGCGGCCGAACATGGGCTGCCGCCAGCCTCACTCTGTGCCTGACAGAGACAGATGTAAAGTCTTGCATTTGGGCAAGAAAGATAGAATGCACAACACTCTAATCAAATGTGTAACGATCTAGACTTGGGGTCACTGAAATCCAAATAATGGATATACAGTTTGCTGAACAGGCATGCTGGTCACCCACAAAAGCTCAGTGGCACAGCATATGCTCTGTATATCATCTCAGGTAGCAGATCTTGAAAGATCCTGGAGTAGCTGCCAGTCAGAGCAGACAATATTGACCTATACAAATCAGTAGTACAAGATAGCTTCATATGTTCAAAAGCATTGATCCCTGGAGAATTAGGAATTCTAAAAGCACTTTGTGGGCCTTACTGTATGATATCCCCTACCCCACACCCAGACATCAAGGAAACACAGTACTTAACAGATCATTAAGAGTGTTTGGTCCCTCTGATTAAGAGCAATTGGTATTAAAACAACAGGACCTGGTGGATATCCACAGGACTATACTTAAGTGTTTCCACTTGTTCCTACCAAAAGGGTGGTGATGTCTGTCTTTTGTTTCCTGGAACACTGTGGGGAAGGGGTCTCTGATTTCTCTCTCTTGCTATTGTATATATATAACTGCCACAAAAATACCACAAAAATGGTTTTGTATTCTAAAGCTTAATTTCCATTTTGAAGAGATATAGCTGGCTGTCTCAGGAGAACTTCTTCATTATACTGTGTACAAATAATAAGTTTAAAATAAGAAATCACACACTGAGACATGCTTAACAAAAGTTGTATAATATAAAATATGTAATTTATGTGACCTCCAGAGGTGATGTTGATCAATGTTCTGAAGAAACCATATTAAGTTCCCCTTCTTTTAGCAATAGTCAACATTTGATGAAGTAAATTTAAAATTGCCCAAATGTAGGTTAGAAGCAAGTTACTGTTAAAAGCTTACAGACAAAGTTTCTCTATCTATAGAGAAACACATGCAGCTAGGAGAACTAATGATGGGAATTTGGGACAGAGGATTTAGTAGATTTGCACCTTAAAGAACTGCTCCTGGCTTGCCCTTCAGATTTAGCTACTTCAAATTACTACTTTGTTCAAGAGGTTTGAGACATTCTGAAAAAAGTCTCTTTCCATTTCAGAAGGCAAAGGATACTTATAACAGTAGAATGCAGGTTACTGGATTCTAGTCAATACACTTACGGAACTTTTAGACTCCACCTGTAGGTTCATTCACCTGACCCTTACCATAGCAAATTTGTACACTCAAGGGCTCATACGAGTCTACTTCTGTGGGCAGTGTAATGTGGAAGGAGATAATTAATGGAACACTGCAACTGAACCTATGTGAGCAGGGTGCACTCAAATGACCAAATCCTGGTTCTAAAAGTTGCATTTCCACCCAGTGTCAGGATGACAAAGAACATAAGAACAGCCTGCTGGATCAGGCTCAGGGTCCATCTAGTCCAACATTCTGTTTTACAGTGGCCCACGAGATGCCTCTTGGGAGCCCTCAGGCAAGAGGTGAGCGCATGCCCTCTCCAGGCTTTGCTTCTCTGCAACTGGTATTGAGTGGCATAGTGTCTCTGAGGCTAGAGGTGGCCCACAGCCACCAGACTAATAGCTGTCCATCAGGCTTTGCCTGCTTCAAGATGAGTCCAACTCCTTTCTTGTACCACCAACTTGCCTCATCTCTGTTCAAAACTGAACACGTTAGGTTGCTACACTACTCTGACTCCCTTTCCTTCCCAGTGGCGTGGAAGTAGATAAAGGGCAAAGCGATGTAGCAAAAGTACATGGCCACTGGCCACTGATGTTGCCAACCAAATGGAGGGGTGGGGGTGGGGAGAGATAGACCGCAGTTGCAGCAGTACTGACTGTCATTTTCTGCCTGCTTGTTGGCTGGCCAGCCATTTATTCATTTAGCAAATTTACTGACCGCCTGACTTCCTTAGATTCGAGGAGGCTTATTTAAATTAAAACAACATCCGGGGGTCGGGGAGAAAGAAAGATTGGGGAAAGAAGAAGAAACCCCCCCTCCCCACACTAAAAACTAAAAGCCTGGCAGAATAGACACGTTTCCAGGAGCTTCTTAAAGGACAGAAGGGATGGAGCATTACGAATCTCAGGAGGCAAGATGTTCCATAAGGAGAAAGCTGCAACAGAGAAGGCCCTCCCACGAGCCTGAGCCCCACGTACCTCCCCTGGGCCTGGAACTCTGAGAGGGCCAAACTGAGATGGCCTCACAGGGCGGGTCGAAGTTGGATGGGAGAGGCAGTTCTGAAGGTACACAAATGGCTGGCATGACTGATAGAGCGACTTCCTTGCAGTCAGTATACTGGTCAGGCAGCAGAAAGCTGTTGAGCCTGATAAGGGAGAAGGCTCTGTGTGCATTGTATGCACGTGCACACACATATATACACATACAGAAAGAAGTTCAGGGCAGAAAGATATGGCTGAATGAACTGTGAAGGATCTCTCTCTATATATATATTTCTCTAAGGTGTACCAGTCACTAATCCCATGTGTGGCAGCTCTTGCGAAAGTTTGTGAGTGAGCGGCTGGCAGGGGAAGGGGCAAGAGGCGGCACCTGCGCACAGGGCAGGAAACAAAACGGTGTTGGGGGAGGAAATAGAGGCAGCAGGTGGGGGGAGGAAATGGCGGCAGCAGGAGTAAATCGTGGTGGCATGCGGGCAGGGTACTTTCAAATTGGCGGCAGCGGGCAGGTGGAGAAAACCAGAGACACGGATGCTCTGCACCTGGCCCAGCTAGTATATATACCTATAAAAGGCTAAGTACGTACATGGCAAGTCCCGGCCACAAGTGCTTTACCAATTGAAGGTAATAGAGCAGAAGCACCGTGATGATTGGGAAGTAGGAATTCCATATGCAGATTGGGGGGAGTGGACTGTGATGCTTAAGGTCAGCTGGAATACAACTGTTACTGGTCGGAAGATGTGTTTGATTGTAGAGGAGAGAAGAATCTCTCTATATAAAAAGATAGTGGGCAGGGGTCTGTGAAGAGAAGGGTCATGAGGGAGGAAAGAGCCCCTTCAGGAGAAGGAGGCTGCCACTATGCACATTAGATGAGGAAACAAGATGAATAAGATCTGTTAACGCAGGAAGGGAGGGAGTGGAAGAGTGAGAGGAGGAGAGTGAAAAAGAAAGGGTGAGGGATGGGCCCGGGCCTGTCAGTAGCCTGAAGGGAATGAGTGGCCATGACGGCAGCAGCAGCGAGGGAGGGCCTGGTCAACCGCTGCTGCTGCTTGGGGCTACTGTGGCCATTGGCGGAGGGAGGCAAGCAGGCGAGGGACAGGTTCGGGCCTGTCACTATCCTGAGGGGAACGAACGGCTATGGCGGAGTCAGCAGCGAGGAAGGGCCCAGTCAACTGCTGCTGCTGCTGCTGCTCCTGTGGGGAGGAACAAATTGGGGCTCAGGTGAGGGTGGGGAGCCTCTAGGGTTAGGGGGCTGTGGACTGGCCAATTGGCACTGGCAATGCTGCAGCCGCGACCAAGAGGGGTGAGGGGAATGGAAGCCATTGGATGGAGGAGGAGCAGCAGGGCCATGGCTCAGGTGAGGGTGGAGAGATCTCTGAGGTGAGGGGAGTAATCAAGTACTAGCGTGTAGATGTGCGAACTGGTGAGGGGGCCACAACCCCCTCACCTCAGAGATCTCTCTGGAGATCTTTCCTGGTAGACTGGGCCCTTCCTCGCTGCCACCACCATGGCTGTTCGTTCCCCTCCAGCTGCTGACAGACTCGGGCCCGTCATCCTTCCTTTTTGTTTCTCTCTCTCCTCCACTCGCTCTTCCCTCCTCCCCACACCTCCCTCCCTTCCTGATTTCACAGATCTTATTGATCTTGTTTACTCATCTGATTTGGACAGTGGCAGCCTCCTTCTCCTGAAGGGGCTCTTTCCTCCATCACTACCCCTCTCTTCGCAGACCCCTGCCCACTATTATTTTATATATATGGATTCCTCTCTTCTCTACAATCAAGCACAAGAATAGACCACTGGTCCTAAGTATTTTAACTATGTTTCATCTTTTATACTGGGGCAATTGCACCCATCCAACACCTTGATTTGCAATCCGATTAAAGAAAAGTAGCATTTAGAAGTGCAGTTCAACTAAATAGTTTTGATTTGTATCAGCTTATCAGTGACACTTCTCATGTCATGTGTTCCCTTTGTCCAAATGTATCAAAAATAAAGCTGCTTACACCACAATTCATTTAACTAAGCAATTATATAAATAATAGAATACTCATGCAATGCAGTGCTTCACACAATTTTTAATGCTATCAATTCCCCCTATCCCCGCCCCCAGCTTTTCCTCAGCTTTTCAGAATAACCAAGTTGGTTGTTACTGAATATCTGACACATAACCCTTTATTTAATAAGGGGTATTGCCTAGGACAATTTTATTTCATTGCCCACAGCTAAAAATAAAGGCACTTATGTCGCCCATTATGTTTTTAAAATCCCAAATAGGACAATTTTTTGAGGATAAAAAGAAAGATTTCTTAAATTTAACCTAATCAAACATACAGAATTTTGTCAAAGGTTATATGAAAATTTAAAAATAGATTTATAAAATGTTATAGCATGCTAAACAAACAAAAACATTTATTGATAAGGTACTCATAAGAATATTAAAAAGAGCCCTGCTAGATCAAACCAAGTATTAAGCTAGTCCAACATCCTGTTTTCCACAGTGGTCAACCAAATGCACTTTCTTAAATTAATAGTCAGCAGGTCTACCAATGGGTATAACCATGATAGTTTTTAGCCATTGCATGAAAGCAATGTCGTTCAACACTATTGATTGTCCAGTAACTGATATTCAGAGGCACACTGTCACTAAACAAGGATATCTCCCATAGTCCTTCTCTGTGTTGAAATATCTTGAAATCATTTAATTCTTTCACCATACTCTTTTAAAATATCTGAGATTGCCAATTAGAGTTGAGCAAACTGAGATTATGTCACAAATTTACATAATGATATCATTACTTCTGATTTGTTCATTAGGAACATTGAGATTGTATTACTCTTTGAGGTAGCCAGCTTCTCCATCTTCCTGGAATACCAGCTGATTCAGTGAGAGCCAGACCAATGTTCCAATTCAGCAGCGCCTACACAAAAGCTGGCTGGTTGGCTGCTAGACTGTGATTGCCATGCTCAAAAGGTAAGAACTGGAGAAGAACACTTCTGAATCAGACAAAAGGTTCATCTTCCCTGGACCCCTTAGTGATGGATAGTTATAGGCCAGTCTCCAATCTCCCTTGGTTGATCAAGGTGATTGAGAGAGTGGTAGCCAAGCAGCTCCAGGTGGTTCTGGAGGAAACTGATTATCTAGCCCCATTTCAAACTGCCATCAGAGCTGGCTATGGGGTTGATACAGCCTTGATCAGCTTGATGGATGACCTTAACCGGGGAATCGACGGAGGGAATGTGACTCTGCTGGTTCTTTTGGATCTCTTGGCGGTGTTTGATATCATTGCCCATGGTATCCTTCTGGATCACCTGGGGGAGTTGGGGATAGGGGGCACTGCTCTGCAGTGGTTCCACTCCTATCGCTCAGATAAATTCCAGATGGTGGAGCTTGGTGACAATTGCTCCTCAAAATGGGAGATGTTATATGGAGTCCCTCAGGGATCCATTCTGTCACCAATGCTTTTTAATATCTACATGAAACCACTTGGTGAGGTCATCAGAAGATCTGGTGCTAGGTGTTATCAGTATGCTGATGACACCCAAATCTACTTCTGCTATTCATCATGTCCAAATATTATAAAAATAAAGAGGACTTAACCAAACCAAACCAAGCCAAAGTTGACCCTTTCCAAAAAATACACAGTTCATATCTGTTGTAGTTTACTCTTATTCAGTCCCGGCAGGACTTATACCTCATCTCCTTGCTGCTACCCCACAACCCCGCTGGTGTACGATGGTTGAGGAGACTCCGGAAGATGG
Organism: Hemicordylus capensis; assembly: GCF_027244095.1. NCBI lineage: Eukaryota > Metazoa > Chordata > Lepidosauria > Squamata > Cordylidae > Hemicordylus > Hemicordylus capensis. The sequence continues at coordinate 180,568,178 of NC_069661.1, read as the reverse complement.
GCTTCTGCCCAGCACAATTGTTAGAACAGGGCGAGTCAACGGCAAGATCCCTAGTTAAACAAAGGCTTAGGGACATAAATTTTCAGGAGGAAAGGGCCTCTGTAAATAGGCCGCTACAATTCCTAAGCACCAAGAAAGACTGGGTCACAGCCTCTTATTTCTATACAATCTATTCACCAAAGCTGCGCTGGGCATTTACAAGAGCTCGCTTGAATGCTTTAGCCTCAGCAATGCTAGTAGGGAAATTTGAGAGAAAACCCTATGAGGAGAGACTATGCCTTTGCGGAGCTGCGCCCGAAACATTGACACATTCACTGTTACATTGTCCACTTTATACTGATGAAAGAGATTTATTTCTATCTCAGTATCTGAAAGATCTCCAAAGCCACTCAGTGGAGACAATTCTTATATGCTTATTAGAAGACAGGGACCCAACAATATCCCTGGCGGTTGCTAAATTTTGCTATACATTGACCAAACTAAGAGAAGCTAGAGCACAGCAATTGGTTACTGTCAAAGATTCCTGATTTTATATATTTGATGACATTTTAGACTTTGTTTCTATTATTATTTTCTCTTTTTACTGTGTATATTCTGTGTATATTGATGTTTGATCTAAGATCGTAAATAAACAACAACAGTCTGAGTTCCTTTCTCACATCTTTTTCCTTGACAGTTAACTTCCAACTGACTCTGCAGCATGTATCCCCAGAACTCCTCCGGTCAAACAAAGTACTTGGTAACAATTGTCATGCTTAACTCTCTAACCACTAGATCATGCAACATATGGAAATATAAATATTTTTACACTAATGGGAGTCAATACTTTACAAGTATCATTATACTGCCATTTTATTAGTCCCTTTCCTAGTAAATCCCTTGCATGGAAGTTGCCTTTATCACCACTACTGCACCCTGAGTTGATATTTTCACTGAGCTATCCACCCAAACCCCAAAATCTATGCCAGGTGAGTCTTAGCCAGTTATGCTGATATATGCTGATGCAATAATATACACATGATGCTAGAACTGCTTGTCCCAGTGTGCATCATTTGATACTGACTTTCATTCATTCATTCATTCATTCATTCATTTAGCTAGCTAGCTAGCTAGCATACTTTTATACTGCCCAAAACTTACATTAAATCCAACTTCACCCAGTTAAGAAGAGATCTGGAGAGGATGCTGCTTCTGTAGCTTTATCAATGATTGGTGAACTGTGCATACAGTGCTAAGCAGAATGTCCTGGCTCAGGCACTGACTCAGTTTGCTGATACTTTCATGTGGATGAAGAGTGACTCCATGCCCTTACTTCCACCATGCACCTAAAGTAATAAGATATGGGCTTTCCACATGGGGGAAATTTGCACAAACATTCTCTCTCTCTTTTTGAGGGGAAAGAATTACATAAATTGGGTCTTCATACACATACTGTATATGCACCTCCAGACACAAATATACACCTCCATATGGAACAGAAGGTTTGGATCACATATTACTTTACATGTGGCGGGGGGGGGGGGCTGTGCACCCACTACTTTTTCATGTGGAAAAAACAGCTGGTATGAACTGGCTTATGGTTTCACTGTGCTGAGCCACCTAATGGCTCAGAGGGGAAATGCTTGACTATCAAGAAAGGGGTTACCGGTTCGAATCCCCGCTGGTACACCTATATCGGGCAGCAGCAATACAGGAAGATGCTGAAAGGCATCATCTCATACTGCACGAGAGATGGCAATGGTAAACCCCTCCAGTATTCTACCAAAGAAAACCACAGGGCTCTGTTGTCGCCAGAAGTCGACACCAACTTGATGGCACACTTTAGCTTTAATCACCTATTAGGATGAACTGAACCCAAACTGCTGTCCTTAATGTCAAGATAGAGAAATCAATGCTAGGAAGGTATTTTGGGCTTGAGATACTGGCTGGGTCTGCTGGAGAGAAGATTAGTGAAGAAAATTGCAGAGTCATGCATACCCTCAATTCCTGATTCTGTATAATTTCTAGAGTCTAATATATTTAAAATACCTTGTCCTAGTTGCTGGGTGTACAGATACAATGTGGCATCTTGTTACAGCTTTAAAGTGCTTAGAAAACATTTCCTTCAAAGCGGTTCCTAGTGAGAGATCTAGATGGCACATTCTGTGCAAGTACATTTTCAGAAACTATTCTTTCCCTACCAGAATAAAATGATCCTGGTGTTTCCCCTTTTCCAGAAAGCTCTGGCAGACTTTCCCCAGTAAGGGTAAGGCTTGTCCTGAAGCATCATATCAGTGACCTGGAGAGAGAGAGAGAGAGAGAGAGAGAGAGAGAGAGAGAGAGAGAGAGAGAGAGAGAGAGAGCTGGTTCAGACTGTGTAGTTCAGTCTAGGCAAAAACATTGAGATCATAAAACATTTTATGATTTCAGATTATGTTTGAGATTCACACACTCAAGTGCTAATCACAGGACAATGTTACACATGAAGTCATACAACCAAATCTGATGCACATTTATTCAGAAGTCTTACTAAGTTCAATATGCTCACTCACAAGTAAGTATCTATAGCAGGGATTCTCAACGTTGGGTCCCCAGATGTTATTGGACTTCAACTCCCATAATCCCCAGCCCCAGTGGCCTTTGGCTGGGGATTATGGGAGTTGAAGTCCAATAACATCTGGGGACCCAACACTGAAAATCCCTGATCTATAGGATAGATAAAATAAGCCTGTATATGTGATTATTCTTACCATGTAGAGAGGTACAGATGCAAAAGATACACACACTGGCTGACATGCAGACTAAGGACATATTAGTCTGGGATAATATGGGAAGTGCTCATAACTAATAATATGATCTGGGATAATACTAATATGATCTGGGATAATATAATAATATGATCTGGGATAATGTAATAATATGATCTGGGATAATATGGGAAGTGCTCTGTAATAATATGGGATAATATGGGATAATATGGGAAGTGCTGCCACAGGAAGTGGTGACAGCCAACAACCTGGATGGCTTTAAGAGGGGTTTGGATGACTTCATGGAGGAAAGGTCTATCAATGGCTACTAGTCGGAGGGCTGTGGGCCACCTCCAGCCTCAAGGGCAGGGTGCCTCTGAGTACCAGTTGCAGGGGAGTAATGGCAGGAGAGAGGGCATGCCCTCAACTCCTGCCTGTGGCTTCCAGCGGCATCTGGTGGGCCACTGTGCGAAACAGGATGCTGGACTAGATGGGCCTTGGGCCTGATCCAGCAGGGCTGTTCTTATGGGAAGTGATCCAAATGGAGTGCAGGTGCTGTGTGAGCACTGCTTCTGTGCTCTGCGTGAATGTCGCCCCTATGACTAGGGTTGTGCAGAACATTTTGTGGTTGGAACGTTCCAACCACAAGCTGGCACATCCTGAGTGTTTTGAGCTTGGAACAGAACACCCTTCAAGTGAAGGGCTTGTTCTGAGCTTGGAAAAGAACCACCCCATTCCAATTCAGAACACTCAAACAACCCAAGCACCATTTTGGACTCCAAAATAACTCGGCACATTGACAGCAGCCATTTGTGTGGTCAGCACCACCATACAAATGGCTGCCGCATGTGTGCAGAGTCCAAAATGGCACTCAGAATGTTCCAAGTTGGAATGGGGTCTTTCTGTTAGAACAACCAGCTCGGTCATTTGTTCTGATGTAACAATGTGGGGCATTTGCGTTCTGTTCCAAGCTCAGAACGTAATGCAAATGCCATTTCCGTGCACATCCCTACCTTTGCCCATGAGGAGCAATTCTTGACAGTCTTCCCTGCTACCTGAAAATATGTCCTTAAAGATCACACAGCCCTTGGGGGTCTACTTCTGAGTTGCAAGGAATGCTTCTAGGGCAAGGGAGATTAGCCCCCTGAATGAAATTAGCCCCCCGAATGAAGACCATAGCTGCGCTAGTCTGCTATATAGCAACACCAGTGCTTTGTGAGAAGTCCACATATTGGCCACCACATTTATTTTTAACAACATATCTCTGTATGAATGTTTTATTTGTTTGTTTGTTTGTTTGTTTGTTTGTTTATGGTAAAGTGTGCTGTCGAATTGGTGTTGACTCCTGGCAACCAACTGGAACATAAAAGTATTTTTAATATACAGGCACATAACAACTTCCACTCTTGTAGGGAAGCACAAAGAGACAGTAAGTCAAAAAACACCTGAAGCAGATCTTAGAAAGGCTGGACAATAGCAAAACATGGGCTTGATTTTCACTGTGTTCAGTTGTATGATTTGGAGCGAATTGCTCCTAGGGAAGGAGCAATTGGGCCATTGATTTGAAAGAATAATAGGGATGGCTTGTTATTTGGCTAAAAATGTCATAGAGCAGAGGAAATACCACTGAAAAGTAGCACCCTATCAACAGAGATTTTAAAAGAGAGAGAGACTTGGTGGATTCAGAATGGAATGTATTGAAAGAATAGTGTTTCAATACTATATTCAATTCAATTCAATTCTTATCATCTCCAGAGAGATAAAAATGGGTCCAGTGCTGTAATTATCTGAGAACACCTGTGTGGAGAGCAAAACTTTTCTTCCCTGTTCTGTAAACCTTTAAACCTTTCTACAGCTGAGAGTATAATATATGAAGCATTAACAAAGATGTGCTATTCTCATGTAATCGTAACAACTTTCTTTCTATGGTACTCTACAACAACTTGTTCTCTGGGTGGCTCACAAAAAGACTGCTCATCACTGCCACACTTTGTGGTAAATCAGGGGGCAGAGTTGTGCATCTGGCCCCATTGACAGGCACAGAGACTGCCATTTTGTTTCCCCTGGCACGTGACGGTGGCCGGACAATGGGAGTGGGGAAGGGCTACATAAGCAGCCAGCTCCCTTTGCTTTGGTTCAGTTGCTCTGGAGCAAGGCACCCACTCACCCATCCTGTTTCAGTGAGGATTATCCAGTTGGGTTTTGGGGGCCAAGTAGGATTTTTTATTTTTTTTTGGTCACACCCGATTGGCTTTGGGGGTGGCCTTTTTCACTTAATTCTCACTGATTCTCCCAGTAGGGTTTTCATTGTTTGGGATGTTCGGCCACTTTGCAGGTGAGTGCAGGTTGGGGTAAGTTGTCTTGTATTGGTGTTTGACTAGAGGACCGATTAAAGTGAGTGGGGGGCCGAGGAACAGCCCTTGCAGGTTTTGCAGTACTCGGGCTGGGATCTGCCCCTATTCAGAGGCTGGCTGGGCCCACCACTGTGTTTTGCAGCCTGGGTGTGGTGGGGCTGGCCGGCCTCCCCTCAGTGGGGATAACACCTCATGGTGGTGAGAATGTCCGGACCCAGAGCCAATCTGAATCAACACCCAGTCCTTCACCCTGCGGTGGGCAGTCCTCCTTATGAGGCTGACCCACATGGGTGGTACCCAAATTCTATTTGGTCTATTCCTTGTTGCAGGTTGATTGTAAATTTAATTAATAAAAGTGACCCTAGTTCTTCCAATCTTACATGTCCTGTCATTATTGGAGCCTGGGTGTGCAATATTATAGCAAAACTTTGACCATATTTGCTGTTACGGAAGCCCTGAACATCGTGCTAGTCAGCTTTGAAATAAACAAGAGTTCCTTTGCCTTTACTACTTCTACAACTGCCTCCAGATATCTGTGGCATTTGGTTTCACCAGCCCATATCACTCCTGGTAGCATACCAAACAGCCCTCTAACTGACATCCAGACAAACAGAACATGTGCTTGCAGAAACATGTTGTGATAGCGCTAGAAGATGAGCAGCCTCGTGTTTTGCAGGGAACCTGAGTGCAGGAGTGCAGTTTTGAAAATCCCTGTGACCACACAACTGCATGATCTTCTTCCACTAGCACAACTTGGTTTGTTGTGCCCAGCTCGTGGTTAACCTGGATGTCAGCCACTGTCTTTTTAGGCAGCTCTTCCGAAAGAGAATTATAGTCGTTTAGCTTCAAGGTGGTGAAGACTTAACAGGATTTCAATGAGTGTTTTCCTCAGCAAGTGCTATGTTATAGCAGAAATTTCTGAATGCTAGTGTGGTTGATTGTCATGGAGACTACTGTCAATTCTGAAGTTACTGCTCTGTTTTGTTGTGTACTGCGATGATTATAATCTTTGATTCTCACAATAAGTGTACTGACTACTTGATACCAGTGACTATGCAAATAAAGAACCTTTCTCATGACCAGTGAGAAAGGGCAATAGGGTTTGTGGGGAGGAAGTCTTGAAGAGCTTACCTCTCCGTAGACAAGCAGTTCCCCTTCCTTGGGCGGCTGTATTGCCCGCCCAGACGAGCACCGGCTACTATATCGTCCCATGCTGCCCTGCCCCCTGGAGCTCAAATAATGGACCGCACAAGTACGTGGTGCATTATATGGATCCCTCCTCCTTTCCCCGAGAGTGTTAGGGTCTGCAAGCAGCCACGGCTGACAGATGACCGAAAAAACAAGGTTAAGGGAGCACTCTTAATTTTAGAGAGAGGCTCCCTAGGTGGGTTTGCCGCTGCAGTGCCATTGGGGTCAGACCCAGTCCCGGCGGTACACATGCATGTGAAAAAGCGGACTGGGCTTCCTTAGAACATGCATGTGAATAGCCTCAGTGACTCTGTCTACAAAGCCATTGTGCAAGGATGAATGGACATACGCTTCAGTGTACATTCTCTAATATCATTTAATCCTGTATAACAAAACTATGCTGCATTGGTTTCACCTGTGCTAATGATTACATATAGTGCATTTTGAAATATGCTATATAGTGCATATAGGGACTGGTCATCTTTTCATCCAGTTCCACTAACCTTTAGTTTTCAAAACCAGGGTCCCACTTTCCTGCTCTTCCAAATATTACTGAGGATGCACCCCATCCAAATTTTGCTCAAAAATGGAAGACAGGCCAGACACTCCAGGAATGCAGGAGCCTCATCTCATAAGATGAAAAGGATGGCCCATGTTATGCAAATTGTACAGTTCTATCTGGTTCAGCCTGAAGGACGAGATAGTCATAGCACTAACATAAACTGAAACTACCAGTGTGTGTGTGTGTGTGTGTGTGTGTGTGTGTGTGTGTGTGTAGGGCTGCATGTGTAATCAGAGCAGCATCGAGAGAAATCCTGGATCTGCACTCCACACTGCAGTCCAAAACAGTGAAGTCTGAGAAGCTCACACGCAAAGACCATATGCCACCTGCGAACTGCTTCCCACCCTTGATGCCAGGGAGAATTAAGCAGGCAGAGCAAAGATGAAACCCACACAATGTTCTCTTACAAGACATTCTGAAAATTGAAAACACTTATTCTAATTTTTAATGCTTGTATTTAAATAGGCCATCTGTCAATCTGTACCCAAGCTATGGTTATTTAAGAGAGAAGAAAGAATAATTAGGAGCAGGCATCAATATTAGTTAATTTATTTGATTATCTTCATCCTTGGGATGCTCAAAAGCCATATGTTAAGGGAGAATTTGTTCTAAAGTTGTAAATTAATGAGGATTATGTAACTCACTCTTCTGACCATAGTCCAGGATTAGAAGTACAGACGAAAGTCTAAAATAATAAAACCCAAGCCGCTTGCAGTAAGGACAGATCAGAACTGCCAATGAATTTGTTAATCTTGTTAATCTTTTCAATTTAGAAATTCTAGTTGCTGAAAGATTACCATCACCTAATGTTTTCATGCACTAGAATAATGCATGTTTAATATCTGTAGAACTTAATTCTGTATTCATAATGTAAGGAGTCAAATATCTACTGCACATAAAACACTCCGAGCAACGTATGATGAAATGTGAAGAAACATGTCCACTTTCAGACAGTGTGTGTTAGCATCAGCAGAGAGTGATACTAGAACAATTTATATTGGCAGGAACACAGGAACACAGTAATCTGCCTTTTACCAAGACAATTTATATTGGCAGGAACACAGTAATCTGCCTTTTACCTTTGGACCAAGATGGACCAAGAGCATTAGTCCATCTAGCTCAGTTTTGTCTACCTTGACTGGCAGCAGCTCTACTCTTCGGAGAGGAGTCTTCCCTAGCCTTACCTAGAGATGTCAGGAATTGAACTCAGGACCTTTTGCATGCAAAGCAAATGTTCTACCACAGAGGTAGAGCCCCATCTTCTGTAGTCTATCACTGCCTTAAGATTAAAGAACAAATTTGGGAGAAGGTTTCAACAACACCGCTAAGGAGGTAGAGCTTTCCCACTTATAAAGCACACTGTTAGTAGGCAGCTCTATAGCAGTACCATTGCCAGTTAAAATTAATCAAAGAGAGCTGGTCTTGTGGTAGCAAGCATGACTTGTCCTCTTAGCTAAGCAGGGTCCACTCTGGTTGCATTTGAATGGGAGGCTTGATGTGTGAGTACTGTAAGATATTCCCCTCAGGGGATGGGGCTGCTCTGGGAGGAGCAGAAGGTTCTATGTTCCCTCCCTGGCAACTCCAAAGTAAGGCTGAAAGAGACTCCTGCCTGCAACCTTGGAGAAGCCACTGCCAGTCTGTGCAGACAATACTGAGCTTGATGGACCATGATCTGACTCGGTGTATGGCAGTTCTGTATGTTCCTATGTTCCTAAACAAGACTGAATTAATCAATAGTGGCTGGAGGGGGGTGGTATTTGAAGCAAGGCTGGCATCCTCACTGAATTAGTCCTGCCCTGTGCCAGACAGTCCATGATGCTACCCCACCCCCATGTCACTGATTACATCACTGGCCACACCCCCAGCCAGCAGACTCACTGCTGAGCTGGAACCCAGCACAGATCACCACTTCTTCCCGGTAGCATTTAGGGCTGTTCTCAAGCTGGCAATAAGCATCCTTCACCAAACTTCACCCATCCTTCCCCAAACCTTTGTGCCTTGTCTCCTCAATAACAGGAGGAAATGGCTGCTGGAAAGGACAGAAAGCATGTGCAAGGAAGGCCAGCCACTATGATGCCTGTTGCCTGCCTCCGGCAGATATGTAACTGCTTGCTGCAGCAGGTAGTGGACATCTCTCTGGCTGTGCCAGCTGGCTCTCTCTCACACACATACATTCAGTTTTTTCAGAGTGTGCCCATTCAAGAGAGAGATCCAGCTGGCCAGCACAACAAGAGAGACTACTACTGCTGATCCTGGATGTCTGCTGTCTACTACAGCAAGCAATGACACACCAGCCAAAGACAGACAGTAGGCATCGTAGTGGCTGGTCTTCCTTGCATACATACACACACATACTCTCTCTCCACCCCTCAGCAATTAACCTCTTAACTCCATGCTTTGTCTGTTCCTCAAAGAGGAGACATAGCACAAATGTTTGGAGAGAGAGAGAGAGAGAGAGAGAGAGAGAGAGAGAGAGAGAGAGAGAGCACGCACAACCTGAAGTGCTTAATGCCAACTGGAAAACAGCGCTGCATGCTCCTGGGAAGAGAGGCTGGGCTTCTGTTGAGACAGGTGGGGTCAGGGTAGGAGAAGTATTGAGGTGGTGTTGAGGCAGAAGCTATGGCAGCAGGAAAGTGAAGCTATGCCTATGGGGGGCCTGCACCCGCTGCCCCTGGCATAGTCGCCTCTCACCTCAGTAAAGAGCTATCCCTGGAGTTAATTATGGTGGGCAAGTCTTGAAATTGGATAGAGAGCGTGGCCTCAGTTTGGTTGCCTAAGACATAGTACTAACCATGCACACCACCAGAGCCAGTGGTTAGAGTGCTGGACTAGGACCGGGGAGACCCAAGTTCAAATCCCCATTCAGCCATTATATTAGCTGGGTGACTCTGGGCCTGTCACTTCTCTCTCAGCCTAGCTTACTTCACAGGGTTGTTGTGAAAGAGAAACTTAAGTATGTAGTACACCACTCAGGGCTCCTTGGAGGAAGAGCGGGATATCAATGTAATAATAATAATAATAATAATAATAATAATAATAATAATAATATTCCCCCAGTGAGGCACTACCTTGGCGTGGTTGTGGGGCTTGTGTGCTCTGAGGAAGGTGAGAGCTATGCCAGAGGTCCAACCATACTGGACAGGTCTCACCAGAAGAGCCAAAGAGTGCCTCTCCCATCAACAATATGGTGAGACGTAACTTTAATAAATCTATACCGTATCGGTCGTCGCCCGGGTCAACAAGGACTGCGCCAGGTGCTGGAGTCCCTGGACATCCGGTGGCAAGTAGGCAACAGGATTGTCAGTTGAACAACCAGGGCTGAAGACAGCAAAGTTACTGGAAGAAACGTCGCTTAACCGAAAAAAATATATGAAAAATGCCAACAAGGAAATAATGATCTGCTATTACAAGTCTAGTCCAACTAGAAGAGGTTATTTAAAAAGAATGTACCAAATTTGGAAAGAGAAGCATCCAGATACAGAAATAACAGACCAAAGCTAGCAGACCAGAGAAGATACATAATAAGAAATAAAGTATTCACAGGAGTTGAGCTGGAAGAACTGCAAAGAGCAACACAGGCTCAAGATATGGAAGAAGAATTACCACCAATTGAAGAAGTTGCTCAGGCGCAGGTGGAGGAGGTGTTGGAAATCGAGGATGCCACTGTTACTGAACTGTTTCAAAATCAAAACCAGGCACCCACCCCTTTGCCTTCACCTCAAAAACCCAAATGCCGTTTAACAGAAAAGCAAGAAGAACTCAAGCAAAAAATAACTGAGCACATGAACCAAACAACCACCAGGGTTCGACTTCCAGCTCTAAAAACAGTTGCCAAAAAACAACTTGCTCAGGCATTAAAAGATGTCAATGCTGCACTTGCAGAAATAACAACCAAGAATTTGCAAGAAACAAACCAACTAATGTACAGTGCAGCAACAATAACAACACAAGAGCTCGGATATAAGATCAGTGGACCTGTACAAAAAGAAAGGAGTACATCACCTAAATGGAAGATTAGATTAGAAAATAAAACCTCCAGGCTTAGATCAGATGCTAGTAAATTGAAAGATATGAAAGACAAGAAGCTGAAGAATGAAAACACCAAACAGTATCTGATCCAAAAATACCACCTAGATTCAAGGAAAATTAGAGAAGTCCTGGATATAATAAAGCAGCAAATAACAGCAGTGTCAAAGAAGATTAGCAGATATGAAGCCAGAATTACACAACACAGGCAGAATCTCCAATTCCAGTCGAATCAGAGATGTTTCTACCAAAGTATAGAAGGAGAAACTGCAAGAAACCTAGAAACACCAAATAAAGAAGAAACGGTGCAATTCTGGGGGAAATTATGGGACAATCCAATAGATTATAATAAAAAAGCAGGCTGGATGAAAGAGGTCGAAAAATGTAACCAACAGATGCAAGATCTAATAATAACACCAGAATTAATAAGTGAAAGAGCAAAAAAAATTAAAAATTGGACTGTGCCAGGCGACGATGAACTGCATGGCTTTTGGCTTAAACACCTAACAAGCCTTCATAAACAACTATCAAAACAGTTCAATCACATTTTGCAAGGAGGTGATATTGAACAATGGCTAACAACTGGGAAAACTCATCTGAAAGACCCAGCAAAAGGTGCAGTTCCAAGTAATTATAGACCGATAACCTGCCTGCCAACCATGTTCAAATATTAACTGGAATAATAGCAGATGAAGTGATGCAACACTTATTAACTAACAAACAGCTTCCAGTTGAACAGAAAGGAAATTGCCCAAACACCAGAGGCACAAAAGACCAGCTGCTGATTGACAAAATGATTTTAGAAAACTGCAGGAGAAGAAAAACCAATCTAAGTGTTGCATGGATTGACTACAAGAAAGCCTTCGATTCATTGCCTCATACATGGATACTAAAATGTTTAGAAACAACTGGTGTCAGCAAAAACATTCAGATATTTATTTAAAAAAGCAATGAGCATGTGGAGTACACAGTTAACAATAAATGGCGAGGCACTCGGACAGGTTAGCATTACAAGAGGCATTTTCCAAGGGGACTCACTGTCCCCTCTGTTGTTTGTAATCACCATGACCCCACTTTCACAAATACTCAACAAAACAGGCCTCGGATACCAAACATCTAAAACATCCAGTAAAATCAACCATCTGCTGTGCATGGACAATCTGTAGTTGTATGGAAAGTCCCAGTCAGAAATCGAATCACTGCTAAACACTGTCCGTATATTCAGTAGCGATATAGCAATGGAGTTTGGACTAGACAAGTGTGCTGCATTAATGATGAACAGAGGGAAAATAAGAAAAACAGAAGGAATAGAACTGCCCAATGGAAGCAAGATCAAGAACCTGGAACAGAAAGAACATTACAAATACTTGGGCATTCTCCAGGCTGATAACATCGCACACACTGAAGTTAAAAGAAAAATTGGAAGTGAATACATCAGGAGAGTTAGAAAAATCCTCAAGTCCAAACTTAATGGCGGGAACACCATACAAGCCATAAATACCTGGGCTATGCCTATTATCAGATACACTGCAGGAATAATAGACTGGACCCAGGCAGAGCTAGAGACGCTGGATTGTAAGACCAGGAAAATCATGACCATCAATCATGCTCTGCACCCCTGCAGTGATGTAGAAAGAACAAGTCAAGAACCGAGCAGAAAAATGGAGAAATAAGCCCCTGCATGGTCAATATTTGCACAATAGAAGTGGAAAATCAGACATCACTGAGACCTGGCAATGGCTTAAGAATGGCAACTTGAAGAAAGAAACAGAGGGTTTAATACTGGCTGCGCAAGAACAGGCACTAAGAACAAATGCAATAAGAGCAAAAGTCAAAAAATCCACAACAAACAGCAAGTGCCGCCTTTGTAAAGAAGCAGATGAAACAGTGGACAACCTAATCAGCTGTTGTAAAAAGATTGCACAGACTGACTACAAACAAAGGCATGACAAGGTAGCAGGGATGATACACTGGAACATCTGCAAAAAATACAAGCTACCTGTAGCCAAAAATTGGTGGGACCATCAAATTGAAAAAGTGGTAGAAAATGAAGATGTAAAAATATTATGGGACTTCCGACTACAAACAAACATCTGCCACACAATACACCAGATATAACTGTAGTCGAGAAGAAAGAAAAACAAGTCAAAATAATCGACATAGCAATACCAGGGGATAGCAGAAGAGAAGAAAAAGAAATAGAAAAAATCACCAAATACAAAGATCTACAAATTGAAATTGAAAGGCTATGGCAGAAAAAGACCAAAATAATCCCAGTGGTAATTGGCGCCCTGGGTGCAGTTCCAAAAGACCTTGAAGAGCACCTCAACACCATATGAGCCACAGAAATCACCATCAGCCAGTTACAAAAAGCAGCTTTACTGGGAGCAGCCTATATTCTGCGACGATATCTATAAAAACTGACAATAAAATTCAGCCATCCCAGGTCCTTGGGAAGGACTCGATGTCTGGATAAAACAAACCAGTCAATAACACCTGTCTGACTGTGTAAACAAGAAATAAATAATAATAATAATAATAATAATAATAATATACATTGGCAGGGCAGCCCTTGTAACCCAGCACATGAAGAATTCCCATTTATTTTGATATGTACTCAAAGCAGAATATATTCATTTGTCCCACTGAGGTTACCTCTTTTACAGAAATATTTTAAATTTGCCTGTACTTTTAAAGTTTACTACTTTGTGAAGAAATACTTTCCTCCTTTGATTTAATGATTTTATTGCTCTAAGCTAGTCAAAATCTGCATGTTCAATGCCCTAGATTACTTATGCTCATAAGTCATGAGCATAAGTAACATTAGTGGTAATGAAAATTAATCCTACATAGGGGTGCATACTTGGAAAAGTCTAGGGAGATGCACTATGGAAGCGAGACATTTCAGTTCTATCTATCTCAGAGAGATCGTTCCATGGAAGAAAGGCAGTATGTAAATAAAAACAATCTGCATTAGCAGGTAAACATCAGTTACCTTGAGCTTTTCTCTTTGGCAATGCAGAGAAGTAGATGTTAATTCCTGCTTGCATTGCCAATTTCAATCTATGACAAAGTGGCAAATTAAAGGTAATATGCCTGAAGATGAGCAGATTACATCATGTGAGTCAGTGATGATTATACTCTCATAAAACCAAGACAGAGAATTGAAATCAGGGAGATTTTGAAGATAAGTAGATTCTGAAGAAATACAAGATTACTCTGATCTCTTGCCTTAATAAGGTAATGTGAATGTCCAGATTATATATTAAAATTATTGCCATTTAAAGTTCTTCACAGATGAACAGTATGTAATGATTTGGCAAAAACTCCACAGTGACCACTTTCATAAGAAAGAACACTCAACCAAGGCTGCAGTCTTTACCAGTTTAACTCACTCCATTTAGTATTACTGACTGCCCTCCTCTTCCCCCACCACAAGCCCCACTGACATTATTACAGATTGCAAAACAGCAGTGTTTGATGGATTATGCCTTCAGTAGCAGGTATGTATGCATTTGCAAGAAGCAAGTTTATTGCTGGGTGAATTTTATTCAATTTTCAAAGTGTTGTCTCCAAGGCACTTTCTGGAAATTACTTATTATACATGCTAGAAGGGTGCAATCTGCTACTGAACGAACAATTATTTCAACTGCGTGCTCTATAGGAATGATGTTCAAATAGGTGATATTATCTGAGAGGAGAATAAGGCAGGAAACATCTCCCCAATATGAGACAGCTGGTCTTTTTCATCTAATAGCTCAAGCATTTATTTTAAGTCTTATCATCAGATCAATGTCAGGTCACTTGCAGCTAAATTGGCCTAAGTAGAGTTAGTCATTAAAGGGATGCATTCAATAAAGGGGGGAAAATCCAATTACCTTTTGCATTAGAGGAATCAAATCCGTTTTTTTAGTGCTGGTCAAGGACAGTCATTGTGGATGCTGGTATATCAAAGAAGGTACTTGACACTGTCACATAACATATTCTTTTTTGGCCAGAAATTATGTCATCATTGCCATGCCAACAATTTGTTATGGCTTCCACAAATGTTAATAACACTGCACTTGTTTAATATAGTGATTGAGCTTGTTAGTTGTAAGGATGTGTGCAGAACAATGGCTGAAATCGAGACTAACACTGTGAGACTAACTATCTCTGTGCTTGCACAATGAACAAAGTTGCACTGGTACAAGGAAGTCACACACCTAGACAAAGTTATAGGGATGTTTGCACTCCTGTGGAAAATTTCGCAGCAAAATATATTTCACAGCAGGAGGTGCATCACCTTGCTGCACGTGTAACATGGGGATGTAAGCTCCTGCCCTAAGGTCATGTGATGAGCACAACTTCCTTGAGGTAGTGCAACATGATTCCACAAGTGCGCTATAAGTCTGGATGTTGGCCAGCATTTTTTTTAATCATCTACAAGTTATATTCACATGAAGAGGGGGAATTATCTATACTGAAACCTGCAGTGTTTCATTGCTGGACCTCTGCTTGTTAGCTTTTCTTCTAACTCAAAAGCTCCTACTTCATTATCCCTTTTCTTGGAAATTTTCTGGCTTACCTACCATCATCCTCATTTCCCCCCTTTTATTATAACTGTGGATTTATGCAGCTGCATCCAATCATCTAAATACAGGGTTAGTTTTATTTGCAAATTTATTTTAGGAGAAGAAAAACAAAACAAATTCACAACCCCAGAAGAACCCAAGTATCCATACCATCTGATGCTTCCTCTCTTCACTTCTGCAGCACAATTCATCAAATTTATTCTAGTACAGGTAGGCAAAATTGTGTGAAAACAGTTGTGGCGGTTGGGGGAGGCGCATGTACTTGGGAAACTTTGTTTAAAAAGTACTGCTGTAATGAGGAATGAAGCACAAGTTGAACGAAAAGAAATGAAAATGTGATACGAGTTCTGTTATGAATGTACTCAAACTCTACCTCTCAAAAATCTAATGGCGGTGTGTCCAGGAAACAATCTACTACATTAGACAGAACAGTCTAGGAAATGTACTGATAAACACGACACATTTTGCCAGTAATCATATTTACATATATGGTATAATCAAGATGAAGAGAAAATCCATCCAGTTGTGTGACTATTTTTCCTGCATAGCTAGGAAATGTCATTGTACTAATTGTGTTTGCTTACAAAGGTTGGATGCAAAAAGACTGGGTTATTTCTACATAAATATGCTCTGTTAGAGGGAAAAGGACTCTAAAATTGCATGGTGTGCATTGATTTATTTTTGTTGTTCATGAGAGGCACAAAGGGCACAATCAAATTTGTGCTCAGTGAAAAGATGAAATTGGCATTTCTCGCACTTCCTTGAGGAACCACAACATCCATTTTTCAAAAACACTGTATTAATGTGACTGCACATTATCTATGAAGGCAATCTGAAGTATTTTAGCAGTGTGTTGGTTCTTCCTCATTAGAGCAATTTAAAGTGCAATATGTCATTAACAAAACAGACTTTCTAGGAGTCCTGATGATCTCTCCCCCCCTCTCTTTTTCCTCTCTCTGAAACACTGACGCCCTTCTCACAATCGTGTGAGAAGGCTACTCTCTTTTGCGGGGAGGAAGCCTGAAAGTGCTTACAGGGTATCACAGCCAGTGCTCTGGGCAGGAAGACTTGTGGCTCAGACACGCAGTGGATCTCCTGCCGTCTGCCCGCGTCTCACCAGGTAGCTCCGGGGATCGGGCGAAGAGAAGTGCTGCTGTGCGGTGCACCCCAGAGCCCCAGTAATGCACTGTGCAAGTGTACAATGCATCTCTGGGATCCCCCCTCCTCAAGTGTGTCTGCCACACACGATCCCGTGACCCGTTTTTTGGGTAGCAGGCTCTGTAAGCAGGCTCGCCACTGAGTTGCCACCGGGAGCCGCGTGGTTCCCGTTGGTACACACTAGCAGCAGAAACTGGGCTGGGCTCCCTTAGCCCAGTTTCTGCTGCTCGTGAGAATAGCTTCATTGTCTCCTTTAAAAAAAAAATCTGACCATTGTTTCATACCAGAAGTACAAGAGAAAAAGATGGGAGAAAAAAGTTAATTGCTTTGCAGAGAATCAAGAAGGGAGAACAGAGGGGTGGAAGAGGAATAGTGGGTGGGGGGGAAGGACTGGGGTTAACAGCTGTGTCAATGTGGTGTTTGTGCATGTGAGGGCGGGGGTGGGCATGCATAGCCTGTAGGCTCTGAGAGGAGGACTAAGATGTGCTTCGAATCCTTCCTGTGTTCTGCTGCTCTGGGCTGGGGCAGAGATGTTGAAGCCTGAGACTCATCTTGGCTCATTCTGACACTTGGTTTTCTTGCAGCTAGGAGAAGCCTCAGCTCATCTGCTGTTACTGCCTCTGCCACAGGCTCTGCAGGGATCTCGCATATCATGATCTGCCTCCTTTCACACACCCCACTCCTCTCCTCCTCCCTCTCTGCACTTCATAGAGGAAGCAAAGTGGCAGCCCTGGAGAGTGAGTGAGTGAGTGTGTGTGTGTGTGTGTGTAAAAGAAGCCCCACCTGCTCTGATTTGCCCTGAGTCCTGTACTCCCCTAGGGAGGACCCTGTTTGTTGTAATCAGGGCTGAAGCAACACGAACAAACAGACCTAGGTGGATCCTATAAAACTCTATATTGCACCACAAGAACTCACACACACAGAACTTTTGCT
The DNA here is from genome assembly GCF_027244095.1 of Hemicordylus capensis. Classification (NCBI taxonomy): domain Eukaryota; kingdom Metazoa; phylum Chordata; class Lepidosauria; order Squamata; family Cordylidae; genus Hemicordylus; species Hemicordylus capensis. The sequence continues at coordinate 180,550,657 of NC_069661.1, read as the reverse complement.
GAATAAAGTACAAAATGAATCTGTAAAAAGATATAAAGAGGACACACTCAACTACAACCAAATATTATAAAGATCTTTCTGAAAACATACTAAAAGACGAAAGCTACTGGATATTTTATATATATCATTTTAAAATTACCCACATATACACTCAAATCAATACATCTATTATATGAATTCTCCTGGGTGTGCCTTGGAATATGCGTCCCAGCGCCCAGCTGATTGGCTGGGCGGCAGATGCACCTGATTGCCTGAGGCGCACCCAGGAGGATTGGTCGCCGCGGCAGCAAGCCTGGCCGCAGAGGCCAGAGGTGGCGGCGGGCCCAGCCCAGCCGCGGAGGCAAGGCCCGGGGGGGGGAGTGGGGGGGGCAGAAGTGGCGGTAGGGAGGAGAGGTGGTTGGGCCTGGAAGTGGAGACTGGGGCAGAAGGTGGGGGGAAGAGGTAACCGCAGCCCCAAAGAGCACACAGATGCTCTGTGCGGGGTTGGCTAGTAAATCCTTAAATCATCAAAATTCACATATGCATGCAAGTACATAAACATTAAAATAACCAATAATTTTAATACCCAGTTTGCCAATATCTCATATAGGCTGATACATAGTATCAAAACACCCATTAGTTGGTTGCGTCCCCTTTATGTCTTTTTACAGATTCATTTTATACTTGATTTAGCAAAGGTTTTGTATGGATGGGTTCTTGTGGTGCAATACAGAGTAATCAGGGCTGACCCATCCACTAGGCAGCCCAGGGCACCAATCATTGGGGAGTGCTACATGCCTCCGTTTCCATCTGTTCATGTCCGTTTCGCAACCACGGACATGTCTGCCTTGCTGGGAGTGCCCATTTGCTCTCCTCTCTGGAGGGAGAGCGGGCGGGGTGTGGGGAGAACGAGCAAGTGAACAAAGCCAACTTTGCCTTGCTTTGCTCTTTCTCCTGTCCCAAACTCTCTTCCATCCCGGTGAATGAGCAGCTTGTGCAGAAGCTCAAGTTAAAGTTGGGGCTTTGCACTTCCTGATGAGGTGGTGGTGGTGCCAAAGCAAAAATTTGTCCAGAGTGCAAAAAAGGTAGGGCCAGTCCTGGCTGTAATGGCATCTTTGGGGGCAAATGGTAGCTTTAGGACAAGTTGATTGTCCAATGGCACAGAGGAGGGGGGATTTTGAATTCCCCTGTTGGTCTTGATCCACATTACTGCTATTTAAAAACAAGCAAGCAAGCACAAGAGAGAAAATCGTGTGGCAAACGTATCATTTAGCTAGAATGAGAAAGGTCCTGTTCTGATGGAAAGAAATTTGGACTTAGACATGACAAACTTGTATTTGAAATCCTATTCAGTTGTAAGTTACATTACAATCTAACCCTAGATCACCACTATAAAATGATGGGCTGTTCTGTGAGGCACAGGGCCGTATTTACCCAAACAGAAGATGACTTTGAATTTAAGCCAAGCCCCTTTAATATAAATACAAGTTAAATACAAGTTACACCTTTATTTACCAAAAAGGAACAGGGCTCTGAATTTAAGATGACCCCCTCCCCCCATTCCTACCATCAAAAAACTTTGGGGGGAACCTCGTCTTGGATTAAGGTAAATATGGTATTTTCTTTTTGCCTGCTTATGTGAACTAAACGGCTGGCTGCTCATTAAAAATGTACTTAGGCTGTATTTATCATTCTTAATACAGAATGAGTTCAACTAAGCTAGCCTGTGAAAAAAATACAGCAAGATTCTAAAATTTAAAGATGCTCACCCTCCCACAAAGAGAAACATTTTATCCACCATAATTTTAGAGTATTACCCAGTTATATTTTTATTGGATCTGCTCCTTGAATTGTAATTTTTGGCCCATTATGACTTTTCCAGTGTTCAGGGCTGATATGTACAATCTTTGCTTTACAGCTGCTCGTTTGTCATCTCAGCTTACTTGATTAAGTAGTTTAATCAGTGTTTTGCAGAAGACTGTGCACCTTCTATAGAAAATCATGCTTGGCTGATATTTAGTAAAACCAACTGGCTGATCTTTTATCTAGGCATGCCCCTTTCCTGAACCTACCCTTTTGAATCAATAATATTTAACACTGACTTTCCTTATTTACCATGCTACAATATAGACCTGCCAATCATGCTTAAATTTTTGAGTAATGATGTTGGTAAGCAGCTTCTGATGATGCCATTATGCTGTTTACATCTAGCATTTAACTTAATGCCTTGGAGAATAGCAGGATTGGACTGTCTTTCTTTGTTTGTCTTTTGGACAATGAGGTGCTGCACTGGCCCAGAATGCATTGGTGGTGCTTTCTATTTGAGATATTGTGCAGGGAGAACTGTGGAATGGTGCTCCTCCATCTACCCTGTTTCCCTGAAAGTAAGACCTACCCCGAAAGTAAGACCTAGCAGTAATTTCTGATGTACCGCTTATTGCCCTAGTGCATTTTTTGGGCTAAAATTAATATAAGACACTGTCTTATTTTCGGGGAAACATGGTACTGTGCCACCAAGCAATGCCATTACTTAGCAGAGAATTGAGTGGTGAGAGGGAAGGAAGGAACACAACTGCGACTCATCTACATACAGAATTGGAAGCATTTTGAAAACTGCACAAACAGTTGCACTCACTTAATAACATTGACATTTTATAATTATACCACACTGACAGGCAGCCTGTAAGAACATTTGCTGAAATTGTGCCAATCTGAGAAAGCCACCCACCTGATATGGGTGTGTGCCAATTCTGCTATCCATATCAATAGGATGAGGGCATTAAGCTCTTGAGCTTCTTGCCTCTTCCCAATATCAACAGTGGTCAGCATCCAGACTAACGCTGTGCTTGCATAATCATGCTGTACTAGCACAAAGCGAGGCTGTGTCCAGCACAAGAAGTCTGAGGCCTGAAACAGCCTTGATTTTCATAAGCATTTGTATTATTATTTTTATGACACCAGCAACAGAAGTAGCCTAAACAACAGTATTTCTTAACACTCCATTAACGTGATTACAATGCTACAGTGATAAGAGGAGCTAAGGATCAAACTACATGTTACTTTAAGCATGCAACCGGGGCTAGCGTGCTTGCTATTTTCCCCAGTAAAAATCAGCCAGATCAGCCTTGATGAAACTTTGGATTGAAGGGTAGATGAAAAGGGCAAATAACCACTGGGGTGGGATGCACAGTGAGTCTTAGAAGCACACAGTTCTCAAGAACATTACTTTTGGCTATTAAACAGAATGAAGACTGAGGTTATATAGCAGTTTTGTACAACAGTGAAAAAGCTGTTGTTCTTTATATTTTATTTCTCTACTTGGTGTGCATTGGAATAAGGGTTGTGTGTTTTTTTAAATGGATAACTTATTTCAAAATTATTAATTCAATACAATTTTATCTCTGGTAAAATAAATCCCATATTATTTCACTTTGAATAATGTGACATTTTCCTAAGGTTGGGGAAAAAGAAGATATAGGTGACTGGATGGAGGCAAGCCTGAGGTCATGCATGTGAAATGTTTTTCATAACGTCCACTGTTAGTCTGGATGTCAGTCACTATTTTCATAGAACAAGAAAACAAGCCAGAAAAACTTTTAAAGCATTCTGTTTTGTTATCAACTGACAAAAGCAACTTGCTTGCTTGCCATTAGGTCAGATCAGATACTAAGTGGAAAGAGTTTGCACGAATTACTTGTTTTTGTATCAGTAATATTCATCAGCAGATTTCCTGTTGCCATCTGTGCCTAAAAAGATCCAAAAAAGAACAGAGAAACTAACACCTAATTAAAATTTTTTGAAGGTACCAATGCAGCACAGAGTAGATACAAAATCAAACAGAATTTTTTCTCAAAATTTTTTTCATAACTGATAAAAATACTTATCTTGTCAAAATACTTGTCACAGTAAGACAGAGAGTGTCAGAAATATATTTTTAGCCATGAAATCCGCGTAATCCCACAATACTGTTATTTGTTTTCATGTTGACAAATGAGCAAGGCTAAAATATCAGGGATCTGAGCTTCTGTCACTGTGTTTCGAAGTCTATGATCCTACACAGCTGTTTCTTCTAAACTATTGACTAAAAAGCTATCTTATTATTCTATTGGGTTTTTATTGAACATTCCAGTAATTGTACCTTAATTATCTCAAACTTTTACTTTTACAGACAAACTATAAAATATACACAACACAGAGGACAAGACATAAGGAAAGCCTTGTTGGATCAGAGTGAAGGAATGTGATTATACAGGTAGGCTGTCAAACAACTTCTACAGTGGAGCTGCCCATTTACCTAGCCAACCAGAATGGAATGGACAAGAACAGTAGATGAAGACTTTCTGTGGCCCATACTGAAGTTACATTCTACATATGATTACATTCATGCATGTGGATAATTCACCTTTTGGAGGCACTTATTAGGCTAATTTATTTAATTTAACTTATTAGGCTAGAGAGAGGTCCTTATGGAAGGACAGACGATGACAGCAGATTAGGTCTTTATAGTATTTTGAGGGAGTTGTTTTGGGGCCCTGTTAAAGCACCATTCACAACTTTCCTCCCCCAATACACCACAATACACGAAAGGTGTTTCCATCTAGAAGTCTATGGGTTGCATGCAGGCCTTGCATGAGCATAAGGAAGATCATGCAAGGGAATTCTCCTGTCCTCTCCTCCCCACAGCAAATTTTATGCCCCCCCCCGTGTCCCAAAAGCCAGTTCTGAGGGTCAGGGTACTCTCAAAGGTGAGCTGGGTTATGGGAGAAGAGAGTTACTGAAAATGAAGTAGACAGATCTACTGTGGTTAAAGCTTTGATCCCTGATTATCAGCAATTCCTCATTTCCGTATACTCCAGCCTTCTGGTTCAGATTTTGGAAGGTACAGGGGATTGCACACATTCTTAAAGCATATGGTTTCAGGTATTAATTGTAAATAAGTATAGTGGTTTTAGCCATTAGTTCTAAATAAGTGTAGCATTCTCAGGGTTTCTACATAAACCTATGACCTATCTTACAGCAGTGCTGATGTTTTAAAGACTATAAACAGCTCTGATTCCTTCCTTGTGTCTTTTCTCCTTTTGGGGCTAGGGCACCTTGCTCAGTTACTTTGTTTACAACCTGCCTCCCTTCTGAGCACTCTCAGGACTTTCCCTGGGCGCTCTCCAGGTTGCACACTATCACAGTGTTGCAACAGATCCCTTAAGTATGCTTCCGTATTGCCTGTGTTTTGACATCACAGCCCCTGAGTGGGGGTTCATATTTCATAGGGTTCATAGGAAGGTGCCGTTCATATTTCCGATGCCTTCTTTTGAATTGTATTGCTGCGTCACAGCCCTATAATGTCGTATCTGTGTTGCAAAAGAAGAAGAAAAAAAGCTGTATTTGCCCGTTGTAGGAGGCTTGCCCCCTTACAACGGATCTCTAATGTGGTTTGAATTCGGTGCCACAATATGTTGCTTTTTGTGATGTAAGGTTCGCAATCTGGAAAGCGCCTGAAAGAGGCAAAGGGCTTTCCTCTAGAGAGCAGATGTACCTCTGCCTCTACACAAGCCACCAACTTCTGTCTTCCTTGGCCTGTTCAGTATTCCTTTACTCCCCAAGCCTGCAGCTCACCTTCTCTCAACCCTCTTAACCATCAACCAACTGTCAACTAACTACCAACTGTCCCCCACCGCCTCTCTCTCACTGTATTTTCCCTTCCTGCATTCTACACAGGGTTTCTCTATCTTTCCTGAAGGGGTCTCACTGCTGCAGCTTCTTTCTGTCAATCAAACTCCCTTCTGCAAATACATACACTGTAGGGCATTACATTTTACATAGCTCCATAACCAAAAGCTTAAAAACCTATATTAAAAAGAGCTTTACCTAACAATACTGGATAATGCAAAACATCACAGGCTTCCCTTCCACTCACACACGGATACAATGTGCACATTAGAACGTAATGTAATGCATATATCATTCTAAGCGTAATGCATATATCATTCTTCCTTTATCTTCAGACTGTCTCTCTTCTCTAGCATGCCTGACAATAGATTACTCGTCAATAAGCTCTCGCTTTCACATAGTAGAATCTAAGATAGTAATAGAATTAAAAATTGTCACTTTACCAGATTTTAATATTTTATCTGTGTAGACTGGTGGTGTATTTATTTCCAAAAAATGAAAACTGTTTATTCAGTATCCCTGATATTAATCTCTTTCTATTCTTTCCACTCTACCAAAAAAAAAAAAGCAGTACAAATAAGGATTGTTTATCTTTATTTGTTTATCTTAAAAAAGGCAGTACAAATAAGGATAACTCACTGCATACTATTAAATTCAATTGCAGGATTCTGGTTTATTTAGGACTTTTATAAAAAGCTTGATCAGAATCTTAAACTACGGTTTAGAATTGTTTCAAGATTTCAAAATTGTTTCAAGATTCTCTTCATTATTAACATTTTACACATCTGCTTACTTGTAGCAGGAAAGTAGTTTGCTACATGCTATTAATTGAGTCACACATCTGTCTTCACACTTACAAGCTGCTGGTTTCTTAGAAGCAATTTTATTTTATTTTATTTATTTATTGTTGAATTTATACACCACCTTTCATTAAAAATAACCCCAAGGCGGTTTATAAAAGTCAAAAACATACAATAAAAATGACAATTAAAATATTAAGCTAAAAATATAAAACACATCTAATTTAAAAACTATAAAATACAAGCATAAAAACTATAAATGAGTAAAAACCCTTAGAAGCAGCAGTAGAAACAGTCATGTAAATGCCTGGGTAAAAAGCCAAGATTTAAGAAGCTTTCTAAAAACTGTGATGGAGTCTGAGGAGCGAATGGCCACTGGGAGAACGTTCCAAAGTCTGGGGGCAGCAACAAATAAGGCCCTGTCCCGAGTGCACGATAGACAAGCCTCCTTCATTGTAGGCACCCGGAGCAGAGCCCCCTCAGATGACCTTGTCAAGTGGGCAGCAACCCTTGGGAGCAGGTGGTCCCTCAGATACCCCGGGCCCAAACTGTTAAGGGCTTTAAAGGTCCAGCACCTTGAATTGGACCAGGAAACGAACTGGCAGCCAGTGCAGCTCTTTCAGGATGGGTGTGATGTGTTCCCACCGGGCAGCTCTGGACAAAACCCTAGCTGCTGCGTTTTGCACTAGCTGCAGTTTCCGGATATTCTTCAAGGGCAGCCCCACGTAGAGCGTGTTAAAGTAGTCCAGCCGTGACATGACTAAGGCATAGGTAACCGTGGCTAGATCTACCTTCTTGAGAAAGGGACGCAGCTGGCGCACTAACTGAAGCCGTGCAAAGGTACCCCTGGCCACCGCCTCCACCTGAGCTTCCAAAAGCAGAACCGGGTCCAGTAGTACCCCCAAGCTGCGTACTTGCTCCTTCAAGGGGCGTGCAACCCCATCCAGAACCGGTAAAATTTCCTCATCCCGATTGGCTCTCCTACTGACCAACAGTACCTCCGTCTTGTCCAGATTCAATTTCAGTTTATTAGCCCACATCCAACCCATCACAGCCTCCAGCCCCCGATTCAGGGCATCCACCGCCTCCCTAGGATCAGATGACAAGGAGAGATAGAGCTGAGTGTCATCTGCATATTGCTGACAACTCAGTCCAAGTCCAAGGGATGACCTCACCCAGCGGTTTCATGTAGATGTTAAACAGCATGGGGGACAAGACCGAACCCTGTGGGACCCCACAGGCCAGTGGCCACAGAGCTGAGCAGTAGTCCCCCAGCATCACCTTCTGGACCCTCCCTGCAAGAAAGGAGCAGAACCACTGCAACACAGTACCTCTGATTCCCATATTCGAGAGGCGGCTCAGAAGGATACCATGGTCAATGGTATCAAAAGCTGCCAAGAGGTCCAGAAGAACCAACAGGGACGCACTCCCCCTGACTAGTTCCCGGTGTAGGTTATCCACTAGAGTGACCAAGGCAGTCTCAGTCCCATACCCGGGGCGGAAGCCAGATTGAAAAGGGTCCAGATAATCCATATCATCCAAGACCCTCTGCAGCTGGGATGCCACCACACACTCTATCACCTTGTCCCAAATAGTTGTCCAGGATGGAGGGATCAAGGGAGGGGTTTTTTTTAACAGTGGTCTTACCACCACCTCCTTGAGGCATGGTGGCATCCTGCCCTCCCTTAATGTGGCATTAATAGTCACCTCCAGCCATCTACCTGTACCCTCCCTGGCAGCTTTTATTAGCCATGAAGGGCAAGAGTCAAGAGCACACGATGTCGCCCACACACTGCCCAGGATCTTGTCCACATCCTCAGGCTGCACCAACCGAAAAGAATCCAACACAACAGGAGCAGATGGTACCAGAGGCACGTCTGTCGGAACTGCCAAAACTCTGGAGTCCAAATCGGCACGGATGTGAGCAACTTTATCTGCAAAGTGGCAAGCAAACTGATTGCAGCAAGCTGTGGATGATTCGTCCCCCATTACCTGGGGGGATGTGTGGAGCAATGTTTTTACCATATGAAACAGGTCTGTTTGTCTGCACTGAGCAGATGCAATGGAGGCGGTGAAAAAACGTTTCTTCACCACCCCCACCGCCACGGCATAGTCCCTAAAATGGGCTCTAGCCCGTGTTCGGTCGGATTCATCATGACTCTTCCTCCAGCGTCATTCCAGCCGTCGTCCGAGTCGTTTCATCGCCCTAAGATAAAATTATACATTTATAATTATGTATAATTTTAAAGTTTTTATTTCTTGAGTTGGCAACTGATTAAAGCCATCTGCCTTTTAACCGATTAACCATGCTTTCCTAGTTAAAAGCAATTCTACCATTTGCCTTCATCATTTGATTCAATTGTAGAGGGAAAATGTCTTGAAGATAGGTTAAAAATATAAGTAGTTCCTGTAATCTGTCAACAACTATGAGAGAAATGAGCCATTTCAGCTCAGAGATAGTAGAAGTACTTGAAAGGCTGGCTTGAAATGCCATGCTAAACTACGCTAGAAAAAGTGTAACCCAGTTCAGTCAGATTCCGACCCATGGGCTGAATCAATCTTCAAAGTGCAGAAACTTCACTTGGAGTCCCCCCTTCAACAAAGAAAGAGTAGGAGGGAGTTTGGCACACTGGCAGGCTCCAGAATTTAAAAAGATGGTTCTGAACACTAATGGTGTACTCGCAAATTCAGAAGTGCAGGTGCTCTCTCTCCATGACAGCCCCCAAACAGCCTTGCTCCATAGCCTCTCCCACAGCAATGGTCACACAACCCACTTAGACAGATGCAGTAATTTGGCTGGCGGGGGGTCTGTTATAAGAAGTCAAGGACAGTTTCCTAATTCTACAGAGCTTGAACCTTATGTGGTTCTTAACTCAGCAGAGTACTCTGGATTGTCAGCCACAAAGCGTGGAGGATACTCCATGTAACAGAAAACAGGAAGGATGGTAATACAATCCATTGTAGTTTGTTATTCAGTTATGTAACCAACGCTGGACCAGCAAGAGCAGGATATTATTTCCAGCTAGAAAGAGCAAAAGGTTTTCGTCTCTGCTGAGACCCTGGAGAGCGGGAGGGAGTATTGTAACCCTGGCCATCCCTGCAGCACTACTAGACCACGGCTAAAGACACGCAGAACTGTCATTTAAATTTCTGCTGCTGGCTGAGATGGTTTGGCCGGCCAGCCTGCCTATCTGTTTGCGAGTCAGGACTAGAGATGTACAATTTTGGGAAATCTCAAAGTCATTTAAAAAAATATTTTAAAAGGTTGTTCCCCTGGCTTTTTTGGTGTGTGTGGGGAGGAAATTTTGGGAAAAATTGAAATATCTACAATAGTGTTTTTTCTAGTGCCATTCATGGGTCTAAAGTCACATTGTTTTTTTTTAGGATCATTTATTTATTATGTATAACCTGCTTTGCTCATAACATTGATGGTGTTAGTATATTACATTTAGAAGTACTGCATCATATCAAGAGTTTCTGCTTCTTCTGATCCTTAATTTTTATCATCTTAATGCTGAGTGTTTTCTTTGTTCTCTCCTTCACTCTGAGCAATGAAGCGAATAAGAAAAAAACAGCAGGCCCACTTAGTTTTTGGCTGGAAAATGAACTCAGAGCCGCACAGGCCCTTGCAGGTGTTGGCCATGCCCCCTGCATGGTACATCACACAGAGAGGATGCGGCTAGTGTATGCAGTGGGCTTCCAAGGAGAGGGGTGAATGTGAGCTCCTTCTCCCCAGGAACGTAGGTGCCTGGTTGGAGATGCAGCTTACAAACCTCTGTTCCATTGTTTCATCTAGCAAATTGTTCCACTAACCTTAAGAACATAAGAACGGCTGGATCAGGCCCAAGACCTATCTAGTCCAGTATCCTGTTTCCCATAATGGCCCACCACATGTGTCTGAGAAGCCCACAGGCAAGAGGTGGGGACATGCCCTCTCTCTTGCTGTTGCTTCCCTGCAACTCATTTTAGAGGTATTGTGCTTCTGAGGCTGAAGGTGGCCAATAGACTAGTAGACATTGATAGACCTGGCCGCCATGGATTTGTCTAAGCCCCTTTTAAAGCCATCCCAGTTAATGGTCATCACCACATCCTGTGGCAGAGAATTCCATAGATTAATTATGTGCTGTGTGAAAAAGTACTTCATTTTGTCAGTCCCGGCCTTAGAACGGTTGCAAGTATAAGGGACCATGGAGTCAAGCAAGAGTTTTACCAACCTCACACCTTGCTGTCCAATTAACAATCCTTCCTTCTTTGCAAAAATAAATGAATTACAGAAGTAGTTCTCTCTTGCCGTCATTATAAATAGACCTCTTTGTATTACACTAGGCATTTGTGGGTACTAAAATGTTTCATATAAAATAAGCTGGCTGCAAATTGGTAAAGTGCAACACAAGACAGCATTTAAGCATAGACAGGTGAGATTTAAATCCACTTGTAAAGTGTACAATTGATTAAAATATTTTTTAAAATTAGGAAATCAGAGTCACTCAGCATTCAAACATCAGATAACATATTGGTAAAACTGGCTAAACAGCAAGCTGTCTTTGTGCTAGGTTAGTATAATAAAGCCAAGGCAGGCACATATCTGTTTGGGTTATCCAGTTTCTCAAGAGTCTTTTTCAGGCTATATGAAAGCATGTTTGCTAGGCCATCCCAGGTCTGAAGAAGTTGCAGCCAGACCACATGTGCTTCACCCAAGCATTCAGTGTAATCATGCTCACACAAGAGAGAGACTACATCTTTTTAAAAACCACAAAACTAAACCTTGTAATTGAATTATAATTGAGCAGACATGTTCAAGGAACACAAGCTGCTCGCTGCCAGGTCTGCCTTTTGGGCTGCCTTTCCCCTGCCCCGAGTCATTTGGTTCCCCCACCACCACTTGCTCACTGTCTCCGTGGGGGCTCCTAAACTTGCCTTGGCTGCTGGTCCTTTAAACGCCTCTTGACCTGTTGCCTGATCATAATGTTTTTATAGCGTTATGGCGCAAAGAAGCCAGGAAAACCTTAGGAGCCCCCAATGTATCTCTTGGATCTTTAGGGGCCACCATCACTTTTGTGATGGCTCCTAAAACTCCAGGAGATGCGGTGGGGACTCCTAATCTTTCGCCAGCCACTGGTTCTTTAAAAACATCAGGGACATGCCAGCTTATGATGTTTTATAATGTGTGGCCAAGAAAGCTTAGGAGCCCCTGCTCCTGGACCTTTAGGAGCCACCACTGCTGTTACAGCAGTGGCAGCAACAGCAGCAGTGGGGGGAGGTGGCCAACAGCGACTATAACACCAAGAGAGGTGAGCCACCATGGAGGATGCAGCTATACGTCTGGGGTAGCGGGAGGAAAGGCAGCATGGTGGTGTGGCTCTGGTGGCGGTTGAGGGATCTCTGCTCCCTAAGTGACTAATCACTATTGTACAAGACTAAAGATGCAAGACTAAAGAAGCTGGTCAAAACATGAATTGTTATGCAATCTCTGAAAAGATTAGTATTTCAATTATATTTTAATGATCTCTTTATGAAGGTCAGTTAGTCATATTTCATATACATGTTCTACAAAGCTGCCTGCTACAGTAACCTCAGCTTTTCTTGAGCTATCATTTTTTATTTTTATTTTTTTTTATTTTACATTTTATATCCCGCTCTTCCTCCAAGGAGCCCAGAGCAGTGTTCTACATACTTAAGTTTCTCCTCACAACAACCCTGTGAAGTAGGTTAGGCTGAGAGAGAAGTGACTGGCCCAGAGTCACCCAGCAAGTATCATGGCTGAATGGGCATATTAATCAGATTTTCAAGATTTAGAATTCTTTATAAATGTGAATGTCTGATTGCACTCGATAAAGATGCTGTCAGAATACACTGGGAATACCAATGTCTGCAGTTGTCCTTTCCATGTGCTGTTTTATAAATGTATTTGAATATTACTTTTTTTTGCAACCGATTGGAAATAAGGCAAATTACAATTAGGATTTGGGGTATGAGGTTTCAATCCAAGTTTACAGGACTTTGGCAAACCATAGTTTATCAGTTTGGACAAAATAGTAAATTTCAGCTAGCCTCAAACCAGAAAAGGAAGCAAATTGTGGCATGTAATGTGAAGAGGGAGGGAAATGAGTCCAAGGCTCCTTAAATGCTTGCTTACATGATAACATACCATGGTATGATGTTATGTCTGAGCATGCCATGAAACCATTAATGATAGCCATATCTCTTTCACTAAGTAAGTGTAAAAAAACAGCAAAAAGATGGAATCACTTACATGCAAGAGACCTCATACTTCACTATTCTTTTTGTACTTGTAAAAGCAAACCGAAACACAGTCGACAATGGATTTTATCCTGTTTTAAAGTACCGTCTTTTCTATTCTTCACAGTTCAGAATTTTTAAAAATAACTACATTCAAATGCAACAGTGAATGTTCAGTATATTAAATCCAGCTGTTTTCCAGGAAGGCTTAGCTTTGCTCCACAAAGCAAACATTTATATAGCAAAGTGATAGATATTTCATTTTTGACCATAAAGATTTTGCTACCCAAGTTACAAAAAAAATGTTTTAAGAGCCTGCCATAAATCTGAAATATATGAGTTTTCAGACTAAACGTCAGTCATTCTAATGAGCACAAAAATCTTCCTTTTTAACATGTGGAAGTAGGAAAGGCAGGGCTCTCTTTTTTCTTTTCATTCGGTTTTTTTAAGAGCATCTATTATTAGATTCTGTAAGGAGAAGAGGTCTGGTGGAGATGACACTTTTGCTTTCAAGTAAATTTTCATTTTATTCTAAGCACAGAGAATAATCTATTGTCTGACCTGGCAGCAATGCACCCATTAGGTAGAAAGAATGCATAGCAACTATGTTACTGAGGAGTCATTACTCTGAACGTTACAAAGCTCAACAATAGGAAGTAAATTGTAGCTTTGAATTTCAGCTCTGACTAGAAGGAGGTACAGAAGACAATTATCCTTCTAGAAGCACTGTGCATTAGGCAGGAAAAATGCCTTCTTTTACCTGCCAGCCTTCTTTTAAGAGTAAATGTAGCATTTTTACATATACTTACTATTTATGTTTGCATAAATAATCTCATACAAAATGAATGCTAAAATAAATCCCACACTGTAGGTTGTGGAGCTGAGAATTGCTGAGAATTTTAGGAACAAAGGAGGCTGCCTTATACCAAGTCAGAGCATTGATTCATCTAGCTTAGTACTATCTATACTGACTGGCAGTAGCTCTCCAAGGTTGCAGGAAGGAGTCTTCCCCAGACCTATCTGGACATGCTCGGGATTGAACCTGAGACCTTCTGCATGCAAAGCAGATGCTCTACTGTGAGCTACAGCCTCATCTGTTATTAGAGAAAGACACGTGTGACAAACCATAATCACACACCTTAAACTCCCTATGGCCCTTCTGCATGTCCCCTCCTGCTGTGTTCCACTCTCTCTCTCTTCTGCCCCCTCCCTGTTGCTTCAAACACACAAACACTTCCCCAATCTCGCTTCCCCAGAGGCATCTGGTGGGCCACTGTGTGAAACAGGATGTTGGAGTAGATAGGCCCTGGGCCTGATCCAGCAGGACTGTTCTTTTGTTATGTAATCTCCAGCTACACCTTCTGTTCTTCATTTCCCTTTTTGTCCATTTCTTATTCTTGTGCATTGCAACATCAAGCCATCTCACTCCCTCTCTTCCAGAGGCACCACCACCCCTGCAAAATTCAGTTCTAGCATGCTATTTCAGCATTTTAAGGTTTCAATTTCAGGGTTTTGTTTTGTTTTTTAAACATATTGACTTTTACAAGTCCAATCAGAACTTCCTATCAAGCATGGAAACCAGGCATAACAGCCTCTTTATTCTGGTCATTTCCATTCATTTTTTGAAGAAAAAAAAGTAAAGAGCTTTACAGCTGCAAGGCAACATGCAACACTAAAGTTTTGTCTGCCTGACACAGACTCTTGGACTCTGCCAAGCTTACTCATAGAAAACTGCCCAGCCAAGACTCCCACTTCCATATGCTTCTCAGCAGGTTACCCATGGTGATCAGATGCATTTGCGACATGCTGATATTCTGATAGGTACTGACTGTGCATGTGTGCATTGGGGAGCGACAGTTCTGAAAAGCTTGATAGATTGGGGAGAAAAAAAGAAAAACATGATAAAAATTCAGTAGCTACTAACCAGCTTGGCAATTCAGAGCATCCTGAATATGTTACCACAGTACTGTCTAATGCTAACATTAAATTTAAAATTACCCAGGGCTGTATTTGATACATTTAGATTGACTATTTTAAAACAATTAATTATAAAATTATGGACAAATGGCAAAGGGCTTGTACTCAAGAGACAGAATATTTGCAAGTAAAATTGAACAGAGTATTTGAATGAATTTCAATGGAACGAACATCCAAGGAAGGAAAAAGGAAAACAGTTGTTTCTGAAACCCAGACTCTAATGATTTTTGCCTCTTAGGCTGGAAACGGATGTGGGACAGAAAGAGCGCTTGCTCCCAGCCCACCTTCAGATCTGACATACCAGCAACATGGCTAAAGCCTTTTAGTCCCGCCTTTCCCCACTAGCTCCATCATTTATTATTATTGCCTTCTGCTACTCCTGCCCACAGTGGCCTCCCCTATCTCTGATAGGGTTTGAAAGGTTAGGCGCTGATTCCTGGGTGCGTCATTAGAGGAGAAAGAGGAGTAGTCAGCAGGAGGAGGAAGCAGCCCTAGCAAATGCCAGAGCCAGTGGGGAGTGGAAAGACTTCAGTTAGGGTTTGAGTTGCTGGTGTGTCAGAACCTGATTCAGGTTCAGATGTGGGATGGGTGCACATCTGAATCATGTGCCCTGCCCCCTCTACCATATATCTGTCTGCAATCTTGTTTTTCTTTCAGTAAACAATGGCTCTCAGTGCATGGTAAATACTAGTTTTGAATATTTCTTTCCACATTCTGCAGCTAGTACAGAGAAACATTATTAAATAATGTTTCTGCTCTCATATTTATCATGGATGGCAATGAGGATGTGGATCATATAGAGATGGAAGAGAATCCGTTGGTGTTACATAATGCATCCCAGTTTAAATATACACTAGCTTAACCCGTACAGAGCATCTGTGTGCTAGTACTTGATTGCTCCCCTCACCCCCTGCCACAGCCCCCTTCACCTCAGAGATCTCTCTACCCTCACCTTAGCCGCTCTCCTGCTCCTCCTCCTCCATCCCATTGCTTCCATCCCCCTCACCCCTCTTGGTCACTCCTCCATCCCTTTACTCTATTCCCTCACCCCTCTTGGTCGCGGCTGCAGCATTGCTGGCGCCTATTGGCCAAGCTGCAGCCCCCTGTCCCTAAAGACTTCCTCACCTTCACCTGAGCCCTTCTTCTGCTCCTCCCCACAGGAGCAGCAGCAGCAGCAGCAGTGGTTGACTAGGCACTTCCTCACTGCTGCTACTGCCATGGCCACTCATTCCCCTCAAGCCACTGACAGGCCAGGGCTCATCCCTTGCCTGCCTGCCTGCCTGCCCTCACCAATGGCCTCGGTAGCCTCAAACAGCAGCAGTGGTTGACTTGGCCCTTCTTTGCTGCCGCCGCTGCCATACCTGCTCATTCCCCTCAGGCTGCTGACAGGCTCAGGCCCGTCCCTTGCCCTTCCTTCTGTCTCTCTTACCCCTCCCTTCTTGTTCTCTCTTTCTCTCTCCTCGACTCGCTCTTCCCCACTCTTTCTTCCCCCTCCCTTCATGTCCACCCCCCCTCCCTCCCTCCCTAGTTAACAGATTTTGTTCATCTTGTTTCCTCATCTAATTCACACAACAACAGCCTCCTTCTCCAGAAGGGGCTCTTTCCTCCCTCATGACCCCTCTCTTCACAGACCCCTGCCCACTATCGTGTGTATATATATATATATATATATATAGAGAGAGAGAGAGAGAGAGAGAGAGAGAGAGAGAGAGAGAGAGAGAGAATCTCTCTCTACAATCAAGAACATCTTCCAACCAGTAACAGTTGCATTCCAATGGACCTTAACCATCACAGGCACTTCCTCCCTATATGCATATGGAATCCCCACTGCCCAATCACCATGGTGCTTCTGCTCTCACAGGCTCCCCGCCACCCCCATCTGCATATGGAATCTCCATTGCCCAATCACCATGGTGCTTCTACTTGTGAACTCTTGAGAGAGCTTCCACACATGGGATTAGCCATGGGTACGCCTTAGAGAATTATATATATAGAAGATTCTTACTGCATATCACTCATCCTATTAAAGAGTTCCAGCTAATTATGAGATACAGATGAAATCCATTTTGGAAGAATCTTTGATACTTGTTCCCTTGCTCAGGGGTTCTCATACTGTGGGTTCATACAAGTATGATGTTCCAAAGGGAACCAGTATTTCCCTAGCTTCCTCACTTAATTTTTATAGCTCTCTGGGACCACCTTAAGTTCAGGACAACCTTAAGAGACAATGATCTCTCTTCCTGAATTTTGAATTAGTGTCCAAGCTGTGTGCAAGCTAGGTATAAAAAATTAAGTGAGGAAGCTAGGAAAATACTGGTTCCCTTTGCAACATCATACTTGTATGAAAGAGTTTTCCGCAGCTGCCATTATAAAAAGCAAATACTTATTAATAAATAAACTTGGAGTCTGAAATGAAACTGGCAATCTCAAACATAAAGTCCAGGTTTAAAAAACTAAGCAGCAGCAAGCAAGTTGATCCTTCTTATTGAAAGGGGAAATGTCCTTCATTTATCTCTGCTTAGTCAAATCAGCAGCTTTAATCATGGGAGAGGACTTTGCATAATTTTATATATTATTTTAGGGGGCCACAATAATTGTGAGAACCCCTGCCTGAGGTTTAAAACATCCACAATAGATGGCTCAGACTCTTCACTTCAAGACTTTTATTTGGCAATGCTACCCATCTTCCATCTATACTATTAAATGTTACATTGACTTTGCTGCTTCTTAAACCAATTGCTTCCAGGGTTGCCTCTACTGAGCAACTGCATTCCTTCCACCATAGGCAGACATTCCTGTGATTACATTCCTGAGATTTCCCCTCTATTTTTTTTTCTAATAAAAGGGGCTCAGCTAGTTCCCTCCACTTTTCTCTTATCTGTAGCTGCTTTGAGGCATCTAGAACCCAACCTCCTAGCACTGGCATCAGCAATGGCTAAGCGGGGCTCTACCACTTTAGTGCTTTGCTCTAAATCCTATATATTTTGACTGCCATCTTGTTCACATACCACTACATTTGGTATAAGAATTTATTGAACTATGCAAGACTTAAAAACAGCTGGATGTGTGATTCTAAACACACTAGCAGTAGCAGAATCTTTAAAAAAAATTACTGTTAAATTTGCATACTACCTTTCATGACAAATTCATTTCAAGTCAGTTTGCAATGTATTAAAAACTACCATAAAATTATTTTTTAGAAATAGCTAGTTTATTCTTCTCATACAAGTTGCCTCACATCTAGGCCTCAGATCTTGCACACAATTTGGGAATAGCAGCACTGCAATACATTACTCTCTTCCCAGAATACCACATTTCCTCTGAGTACAGCTGTGCAAGAACCAAATTTTGTGGTTCAGTCCAAATTTGGACTGAATTTGAACCAAACCACAGGTTTGTGAACCGGTTTGGTCGACCCGACAAGCTGGTCCAGTCTGTTTGACCAAACTGGTTTGGCGGTTCAAGAGGCTATACTTGTGAAGGAGAATCCAGAGAAGATTCCCCTTTACAAGCAAAGGGATGGGGAAATCCTTGAAAAGTATACTAAAGGGTGGCTGGGGGGCACCTTTAAAAGGAGATTAAGGTTCTTACTGGCCCGGCAGCCACTACCACTGCCACTCCTTGAAGGCCCCCACCCCCACCCCGGTACAGTCCAAGCACATAGCACTTCCTCCAGCAAATTGCCTGCACAGCAGCAGCATCGTTCTGGCCTCTGTGAACGCAAGGAGGCCATGCAAATTTGTGACCCTTTGGACCGATCACAGACTGATCCACATCCAGTCTAGTTCGTGATCAAACCACCAAACCGGTTCGGGATTGAATGGTTCGTGCACACCCCTACCTCTGAGAGAAGCCTAGGGATCTCTAAATGAGAAACCCCTGCCCCAACATCCTCAGCAAATTACAACTCCCATGTGCCGTGAGGGGGGTGCCTAGAATGCACTTCTTTGAATTTATTTCATGATTTTTACTCCTCTCGGTGTTCCTTTGGTACATTTAAAGTCTCTGTATGAATAAAAGAACTCAGAAACTAAATATGTAAAGGTCTTCTGTTGAGGTGACACAGTGCTGTAGGCATGAGGTACAGACTAAGTTACATATTCCTTAAAGATGAATAAATGATTCTGTCGATGCCCTGGTGGGAGCCTGGAATAGGGAACTTACAGGGCACTAGATATGATTGTTCCTAAGCGTCCCTCCAGACCTGCTTCAAAAATGGCCCCCTGGTATACCGAGGAGCTGTGAGGGCTGAAACGGCTGCGTAGGCAACTGGAATGCAAGTGGAGGAGAACTCGGCTCGAATCTGACAGGATGCAGCATAGGACCCATTTGAAGGCTTACGCGGTAGCGGTGTGTGCGGCAAAAAAGGGATTTTGGTCAGCGTGCATTGTGTCTGCGGGTTCACGTCTGGCAGAGCTATCCCGGGTTGTGAGGAGTATAATTTCTGCTCCTTCTGCTTCAAATCAGTTCCTGGATGCCCTCTGCTGCGACGCTTTTAGTGAGTTCTTTGTGGACAAAATCTCCTGTATTCGGGCCGACTTGGACTCCACTATTTCAGCAGGGTCTATGAAGGAGGTGTCCAGTGATCCCTCTTGCAGTGTTAGGTTGGATCAGTTTCAATTTGTAACTCCTGAGGATGTGGACAAGCTGCTTGGGGAGGTGTGGCCTACCACTTGTTCTCTGGACCCGTGCTCGACTTGGCTGCTTCGATCTAGCAGGGAGATTGTTGGAGGTGGCCTAATTAATATCATAAATGCATCGCTGAGGGAGGGGAGGGTGCCTCCATGTTTGAAGGAGGCAATAGTTAGACCTCTTCTTAAGAAGCCTTCCCTGGATCCCTCAGCGATGGATAGTTATAGGCCAATCTCCAATCTCCCTTGGTTGGGCAAGGTGATCGAGAGGGTGGTGGCCAACCAACTCCAGCTGGTTTTGGAGGAAACTGATTATCTAGACCCATTTCAAACTGACTTTAGAACAGACTATGGGGTTGAGACAGCCTTGGTCAGCCTGATGGATGATCTTCACCTGGGAATCGACAGTGTGACTCTGTTGATTCTTTTGGATCTCTTGGTGGCGTTCGATACCACCAACCATGGTATCCTTCTGGGTCGCCTGGGGGAGTTGGGGATAGAAGGCTCTGCTCCTATCACTCAGGTAGATTCCACATTTTTATTTATTTTTATTTATTTACATTTATATCCCGCTCTTCCTCCAAGGAGCCCAGAGCGGTGTACTACATACTTGAGTTTCTCCTCACAACAACCCTGTGAAGTAGGTTAGGCTGAGAGAGAAGTGACTGGCCCAGAGTCACCCAGCTAGTATCATGGCTGAATGGGGATTTGAACTCGGGTCTCCCCGGTCCTAGTCAAGCACACTAACCACTACAACATGCTGGCTGGGTGGTGGAGCTTGTTGACAGTTGCTCCTCAAAACAGGAGCTGTTATATAGAGTCCCCCAGGGCTCCATTCTATCACCAATGCTTTTTAATATCTACATAAAAGCTGGGTGAGGTCATCAGGAGATTTGGTGCTGGGTGTTATCAGTATGCTGATGACACCCAAATTTACTTCTCTTTTTCATCTGCATCATCAGGAAATGGTGTTCATTCCCTAAATGCCTGCCTATAGTAATGGGCTGGATGATGGGTAAGAAATTAAAGCTGAATCCAAGCAAGATGCAGGTGCTCATTGTGGGGGCTCAGAATCTGAGAGGTGAGTTAGATCTTCCTGTGCTGTATGCGGTTACACTCCCCCGGAAGGAGCAGGTACGCAGCTTGGGAGTACTCCTGGACCCAGGCCTCACGCTGGTATCTCAGGTGGAGGCCATGACCAGGAGTGCTTTCTATCAGCTTTGGCTGATTCGACAGCTGCGTCCATTCCATGAAGAGGACGACCTCAAAACAGTGGTGCACCAGCTGGTAACCTCCAGGCTTGACTACTGCAATGTGCTCTACGTGGGGCTGTCTTTGTATGTAGTTAGGAAATTTCTGTTAGTTCAAAATGCGGCAGTCAGACTGCTCTCCGGGACAACTCGGAGAGACCATATTATGCCTGTCTTGAAACAGTTGCAGAGGCTGCCGACATATTTCTGGGCAAAATACAAAGTGCTGGTTATTACCTTTAAAGCCCTGAACGGCTAAGGTCCAGGTTACCTTAGTGAACCTTCTTCTGTATGATCCCCACCGCATGTTAAGGTCATCTGAGGAGGTCCATCTCCAGTTACCACTGGTATGTCTGGTGGCGACTCAGAGGTGGACCTTCTCTGTAGCCACTTCTGGACTGTGGAATGCACTCCCTGCAGAAATTCTTAAACTGAACTCTTTATTGACTTTTAGGAGAGCCCTTAAGACCTATCTGTTTGGCCTGGCCTTTCAGGGTTTTTAAATTGTTGTAAAGGGTTTTAATGTACTTGGATTTTCAGGGTTTTAAAACTGTTTTTATTGTTTAACTGTTGTTTTATGGTATTTTAAAATCTCTGTTTTAATTGTTGAAAGCAGCGATATAAGAAGATGCTGAACGGCATCATCTCATACTGTGCAGGAGGAGGCAATAGTAAACTCCTCCTGTATTCTACCAAAAACAAACACAGGGCTCTGTAGTTGCCAGGACTCAACACCGACTCGACAGCACACTTTACCTTACCTTTAAACACCTTTATTTTGTGATGTTGAAGAACCTTGGAGTAAAAAAAAATGCTTGAGTGTAATGAAAACACTCATAAATGTGGCTATCGAAAAAACATTTTCTTGAAAAGAGTTAACAATTGCTCTTTTCTAAAAAGGTTCATTTAAAAATAATCTTATATTTGCTATCCTTGTCAACAGTTCTTGAGCTGTTTAATTGAGGAAGAGAAAGAAGACGCTCCATTATAGAAAATCATATATCTGTAAGCAAATTCTGTGGAGGAAATATTAATTTTAAAAAAGGAAAGAGATGGTGCATGTCATAAACATTTATGAATGTGAAATAGATGTAAGAGGTTACAGCCTTCATTTTCCCCTCAACTTTCTTTAAACACTCAAAAATTAAAACTCAGACTCTTGTAGGCTGTGGTATAGCATTTCTGAAGAGGACTGACAGGGCTTTCAAAACAAAGACATCAACGGGTGTTCAAAACCAGTAAAATAAGTATCCAAGAGTAAATAAGAATATATCACACCAGTATATAAACAACAGTCAATTTTTTTAATGAGCAGTAGCAGAATCCGAAAAGAAAAATGAAGTGATTTTGTTTCCTGAACTCTTAGACTTTTAAATAGATGCCACTTTTAAATAGACATGAAAACATCTGAAACTTTAAAAATAGACAATAAGTAAATGCTTTGCTGCTTTCCTTAGGCAGCAAATGAAGGGATGCTTTCCTTAAGCTAAGTGAAGGGATGCTGGAATCAGATCAACAGTGAAGTGGCTTGAACACAAAGGAAAGTTCTTGTTGAACTGGAGAGAGGTTGGACAGAGGTTGCACAGCTTTATTTCAGGGCACACTCACGAGAATGACCCACAATGTCTCACACATGAAAGTGTAACATCACCACTTCACCATGCCTAGATAATTCCAGCAATAAATTTCTTAGTGAAGCAATGCATGAACAGAGAGAAAAGAAAAGCATATGGGTGCTGTTACATATTACCCTGCCCTTTCACCACCTGACTAATTCCATCTTCCTGTCTCACTGGTATTTCATCCTAGATGGCTTGTCAGCATTTCAAAATGAACATGATTTCCAACCAAATCCTCCAGATTTTGGTCACTGTGAGGGATATGGTTATCTTTCAACACCTGCCAGGCATACAATGGTGGAGGTCATGTTTGATTTGTCCCTTTTCTTCTCTTCCCACATCCAAGCTGTTCCCAAGTCTTGCTGTTTCTTTTTCTCTTTGCCAGTATCAGCCTTTTCATTTGTGCCAAAACACTCGTCTAAGCTTCGATAGTCTACTACCTACTGTTTCTTCAGTTGATCCTCTGCTGGATTTCTATTTTCTTTCCTCTTACTATGATTGTGGTATCCTACACCTTGCATATCAACACTGGCATTTCAGAATTTTATTTCCTATGTTTTCTGCTTTGCCCTTGAAATAATCTCCTTCTTTAACTCTCCTTACTCCCTTTATTCCACTGTCTGCTAAGCAGAAGCTCATCTGTTATTGTCTTCCATGGACTACTTCCTTGGCTATATTCTCAGGTCCACATATGTTGTGTTTGGAACAACCAACCTCTTTTTCTTCATCAAGGTAATTTCCTCAAGTATTGTCTAAGTTTCAAAGTCTTTCCATGTCTGCCAAAGGATGAGTGACAGCTGGAAAATAAGTTGGAATGTCAGGCAGAATAAGAGTGAGTGACAGGTGGGAGTTTCAGTGAGCAGGACAGTTGAGAAGACAGTTGAACGACTCAGGATGACTGAGAGGTTAGTGATGAGGAAACCTGATATAAGAATAGCTGGTTACAGTTTATTAGTCATAAATAATTTTTCTTTTATTAACTACTTGCCTTTCTTTGAGTTATGCATCCTGATTAAATTCTTTATTCTTTTGAAACCCTCATCTCTTCTGGTATCACTATATTCTATACATAATGCCTGACATGATGGCAGCCTCTGTCAATGGTAGGGATCCACCAGGGCTGTTGCACTACTTCAAAATCAGTTCCAGGGCTCTAACCCATTGAAGACATGAAAAAAAGTGTTGTGTTGCTGCCCAGAAGTGGTTCAAAGCTATTGGGACCACTGGAACACAGGAAGCTGTCATATACTGAGTCAGACCAGAGGCCCATCTAGCTCAGTATTGTCTACACAGACTGGCACCAGATTTTCCAAGGTTATAGGCAGGAGTCTCTCTCAGCCCTATCTTGGAGATGTCAGGGAGGGAACTTAGAACCTAGATGCTCTTCCCAGTATCATCCCCTGAGGGGAATATCTTACAGCACTCACAGATCAAGTCACCCATTCATATGCAACCAGGGCAGACCCTGCTTAGCTAAGAGGACAAGTCATGCTTGCTACCACAAGACCAGCTCTCCTCTCCTGCTGCTGCATGGTCAGGACTACCTTTTAAGTTTAAGCTGCAACCCCGGTGAGTCCCTGCCATCAATGGAGGCCTGTCCATCATGTCAGCCAATATATCCCATTCCATCTTCCTGTCTTTGCAGAGCTCAGGCATTTACATTATAGAAAGGCTAATCTCTAACCCTTCTATTTCTAACTCAGTGGGAGAGGGCAAGTACATAGGTTTTGGGGAGTCAAGATCTGGTGGTCAGGATACACTACTAGACACAAACTTAATTTGGCTTATGACGACGGCAAATATTTTTATACCACTTTTTAACAAAAGTTCCCAAAGCAGTTTACATAGAGAAATAAAAATAAAGATGGATCCCTGTCCCCAAAGGGATCACAATCTAAAAAGAAACATAAGACACCATAAACATAAGAGGGATTATGTACTGGGGCTGGATGAGGCCAGTTGCTCTCCCCCTGCTCAATAAAGATAATCACCACTTTCCTCAGTTAGAAGTTACTAGTTGACTCCTGGGACTTTTGCACAAAGCAGGCTTTTTACTGGGAGGCTTTACTACGAACTCAAAGTTGTCTCAAAAAACTGACGCAAATAGTGGATTTTTTTTTTACCCCGGAAATAAATCAGTCTACACTCTAAAGCACAGTTAAAAACCCAAATTGTGCGTGAACTGCTCCCCCTCGCAGGGACTTCAGAGTAAATCTGGCCGATATGTTAACACACACACCCCTCCATGTGAGATGTGAATTAAAGGGCTTTAAAAGCCCTGTGTGAAAAACCTCCTGGGGGCCAGAGCCTTGCATGAAACCTCAGGTATATCACACACCTCCATTGCCTCCTATGTGACTTTCCTCTCTTGTAACTTTTACCTGTTAATTTACTGCCTCTTGCAGAGGTGTATGATGATGATGATGATGATGATGATGATGATGATGATGATGATACAACTTGAGTACAGTAGCCTTGGAAAAAATAAACAGTGGGTAGAGGGCTCTGTGGGTGCCAGGAGTTGAAATCGACTTGAAAGCACACTTTACCTTTAGAGGGGCAACTGATCTTTTTTTTACAATGATTATATCCAAGGGCATCATTAGGGGTAGCCCTTGGGCATGGACCCCCCAATGAATTGACAGAGACCCAAATCTCATCAGCCACCTCCCTCCTCCTTGATCTCTTCCAGAAAAGAAGTGCAGCAGTTAAGGCATCTGTGCAGAGTATGGGAGAGAGTTTTTAGCTGTCTGCTGCTTCTATCTTCATAGCTGTCATATAATACTATATTAGAGGTATAATTATTACTGGGGGGCATATGATTGAGTTTAATTATCAAAAGGGGGACTTTGAGCCAAGATCTTTTAAGTACCTAGCAGTGCCCCTGGTTACATCTACAGAAAAGTATTTACAAATTAAAGAGAGGAAGTCATTGCAAAGTTTGTTAAATGTGCCTTAATAATTATGAGAATTGTTTTCAGAGCCTGTTTTATGTAGCTAAGATACAGTTAATAACATATTCATCAGACTGTAATACACTCTGTGCACATTTTCTAACCATTGGAAACATTCATGTTTCACTTGACAAAAATAAGGCCAGAAACGTTCTTAGCATGTACAAGAGCATGATATGGGCTAGCGTTCCCCCACCCCCTGTGTATTTCAGTCAGAGTTAATGGACTTACAGCAGCTACCCATTGGCCCACTGTGCGCTTTGTAATTTGCTCTAATAGCCTTGCAAAATTATAGTCTTCATGACTGACTAGGCGGCAAGTGTGGTCATGTCCCTGCTGTGCTTCCTGTCAATCTTTCAGCCTCTACTAGCCTCCACTATGTTCTTTTGGGCTGCTCTGATGAAAAGCTCAATACAATTTAGTCAACCATTTAAATTTTATTGACAGCTTTGACATAAGACTTTACTGGGCTGCCTAGGAGCCCCACAGACTGCAAGGCATCTCCAAAAAGGGTTGAGTAGAGAGTGACACTCACAGGCACTCAAGAGCTGTGAGAATTCTAATCGGCCCCTAATCTCAGGAGCTGTCTCTCTCTAAATGACAAGACACAAGACACAAGAGGAACAGAGATGATGCTTACAGCACTGGTACACTTTTCTGCAGTACAAAGAATCAGAGAAAACGAATATTTAAAATAAGGAAGCTCAGTGGAACAGTATACAGAAAAATACATATGCGGCATGTTACAAAAGTAAAATCCACAATGGCATACAAATCCTAGCTCAAAAAAGAAAACCAACCCAGATCTGATGTGTCAATAGCCCAAATATACTAGAATTCATGTGCATTTCCTGTTAGACTTTTCAAAGTGCACAACAGAAATTAGACAGCATAATAGAATTATAGGCCTAAATAAAAAACAGAATTAACTTATCGTATCCACACTATAGTGTGTTTCTACAAAGATATTGGTGGGGAAAAAATTAAAGCATATGAAGCTTGTTGGTTGAACTACAGCAGATATACTTGAATATTATATAGATGATATTAAGTGGTTCAGGGACATAGGTCTGTCAATTCATAGTTATAGGTAAGGTTGGGCAATGTGAATAAGGAGGGTGAGAGAAGAAAGGGTTAACAAAGCTGGAAACATCACCTTTTGAAGTTCTGGGGTGTGATTGAGATCAAATTTTCATCTGGGTAAAAATCAGGTAGAATTTACACTTTTGGGGGATCTGAGAAAACAGGAATGGGCAGTCAGAAAAATAGGCAGAGGGTGGAATAAACTTCACTTGCCCTTTGTTTCCCTTAGTCCTTTACGTTATATATCAAATATGGGCTGTGATCTTTTAAGACAGGGATTCTCAAACTTGGGTCCTCAGGTGTTATTGGACTTCAACTCCCATAATCCCCAGCCTCAGTGGCCTTTGGTTGGGGATTATGGGAGTTGAAGTCCAATAACACCTGAGGACCCAAGTTTGAGAATCACTGTTTTAAGATAAGGAATTTGTGTTTTCTCATTGTGGAATGCATCTGTTAAGTACTTCCAAGCTTCTGTTGCTCAGACTAAATATCATTTTGTTTTCCAGAGCATTCTAAATCTCAAATGCCAGTGTAGAGTAGTGGTTAGAGTGCTGGACTAGGACCGGGGAGACCCGAGTTCAAATCCCCATTCAGCCATGATACTAGCTGGGTGACTCTGGGCCAGTCACTGCTCTCTCAGCCTAACCTACTTCAAAGGGTTGTTGTGAGGAGAAACTCAATTATGTAGTACACCGCTCTGGGCTCCTTGGAGGAAGAGCGGGATATAAATGTAAAAAGAAGAAGAAGAAGAAGAAAAGGATTCCATATCCCTGTGTTCTGAACAATGACTAACAGAAGATCTGCTCCTCGTGACAGAGTGACTGGATTGGAAATAAATAATTAGAAATAAAAGATATGCGACAAAAATGCCCAAGGAGCAGGGGTGTAGTGGAGGGGGGGTGGGATGTGCAGGGACATAGTGCCAGTACTTCTCAGCTTCTCTGGCTGTTGGAGTGGGCATGGCTATGAGGGCAGTAATGGAGAGTGCCTGCACTTCTGAATTTGCAACTACACCACTGCCAAGGAGACATGGAAACTGAGCAGAACTCATTTTCCCCATTGGTTTCAAATGCTTATGACTGATAATGCCACACAATGTTATTCATTAGAGCTTACTTTTTGTATTTTGAGAAGAGCTTTTATGAAACTGCAGTTTTAGACAAAACGTCTATAGATGGTAGATATAAAAACATACTATTACAACAATATCTCTGTTTGTGGACAAGACACAGCAGATAATATCTCTTGTACTGTCCATTATTTAAGATTCCCAGGGGAAGATTCCTAATGCATCTGATTAGTAGCAACGTTTGGCTGTCTGACTGACAATCTGTGGTTTAATGGCTAATTTAAAGAAATGTGTGTCTTATGTGAGCACAATGTTTGCAGTAGCTGCTGAAAAAAATCTGTACAGGACATACATTGTCAATGGTGGTATCATGTTGGGATATCATTATACATAAGTGCATGTTGCTTTTCTCAGCCTTGCCAGTGGTTTGTATTGCTAACTGGACATTTCACAGTTTTGTGCTGATCTTTAGTTTTAAGCAAATAAATGCTTTCAAGGAATACAGAAGCCCCACCCCACAAAAAACAATGATTGTGTCTACTATAGGTATTTCAGGACAGTCAAACAGAATTCTTTCTGAAGACTTTAAGCAGGTGCATTGATTGCCTTGAGATTTAATTCAAAAGTTTGTGTGGGCACTCCGTGAAATTACCACTTCTGCATGCAGATCGCATCATCGGCTCAATCCCATATGCTTATATCTGACATATTAATTAATTAATTAATTTTAAATGGTCTGTGTTATATAATAAAATTGTTTTAATCGTTTTATCCTATTTTATAAGTATAATAAGTATAAATTTTCACTTATGTACACTTCCTAGGGATGCATATGTCAGGTGGTAAACAAACAAACAAATAAAAACATATTGTTGTGATCCGTCAGGAACAGCTTTTCCTTTTTCCCTAAAGAGTGAACCGGAAGTGAACCCTGTACTATCCATCAGGCAGTGACCCCTAGGGATCAACCACTCAGCACACAGTGACCGGGACCTAGGAGGCTTGGAGGCAGGAAGTGAAGAGGTTCTTTGTTGTCTCAGTTGGAGCCAGGGAGGACAGGTGGAGGGCTTAGCGCGGAGCAATGGAGTTTGCGCCTCATGGCAAAAGCTAGCCTGAAGAACTCTCTCATGGAAGGACATCCAGTTCCTTGGGAGACAGGATTGCAGGGAGCTTGAATTCTCTCCAGGAGTTTGGGGTGAGTTTCAAGGGGGAAGGAAGCCAGAACCTCTGGGTTTCTGAAGGATTTAGTGAGGGAACAGACTCGCGTTAGATTTCATTCTTTTTCTGCTACTGCAAATCCTTACAACTGGTTTATTGTGTTTTTATCTGTAATGTAACAAGCTAAGAGCAACGCTAGCCTGAGCCCTTTCTTCCAAGTAGGGCTCTGTAGAAGTCTCTGTACCCTGTAAAAGTGCTTTTAAAGGTTCATGGCAATTGGGGGTGCTTTTTGAACCATCTTTGCAACTCGGAAACCATGATTATAAAGTGTACCACTCCCACTATCAACTGGAGTGCTTTTTGAAGTATTCTTGCAAGTACTGAGTGTCTCCGTTACCTGTAACTGAAGCTGCTAGCTAGAGCCTTAGACTGAAGCAGTCTGTAGTCTTTTGAATAAACTTTTCTCTTTTTATTCTTTGTAACTTCACCTGCCTCTGAGTAGATTTTTAACTTAGGAAAAAGGGGTTTTACTCTGGTGCAGACACACCTCAAGGTTAATTTTTCAGCAACCTACCAAGTTTTCTCACCACGTGTAGGCTGCACGCAGGAGGTTTTTGTATTTTTCCATTTGGTAAAAGAAATAGTGTCTCCCTGGACACTCACCCAAATCCAGGGAGGAGTTAAACTCTGTAATTACAATTACCAAAAATCAGTTAAGTTTTAAAGGAACAGCCTTTGTTGAGCAAGCATGGAGGGAATGAATTAGTATTTTTCTTTCCCCCACCCCACGTGGACTTGCTCTGAGACAAAGGCTGGGCTTAAATCCACCATTCACTAGTTGCTACACACACACACACACACACACACACACACACACACACACACACACACACCTGGTTCTCACAATCAGAAGTCCACTGGAAGAGCTTCTAGCTAGAATTCAGCAGCTGAGCACAGTCCTGAAAATGGATCGTGAGGGTGGCAGAATGCCTGGTCAGAGGTGTTGGAGGAACAATCCTGGTTGCTTGGTGTGGGCAGTCGACATCAGCAAGCTTAGATTTTATCTAGGGTGGAAGAGGTTTGCTGTCTGCACTGACTGACCAGGATTGCTCCTACCAACACAACCACTTCCTGGTCCTCTGATCAGGTTTTGCACTGCCCATGATCCATTTTCAGGTGTGTGCATGGTTACTGGATCCTGATATTAAAATCAGCCCAAAGTGAATCAGTATTTTGCTTTGCAATAAAGAAATATTGACTGAATGAAAGAATACACAATTGCAAATAATTCAAACGATGTGTCCCTATAACACTTGTTGATGCTTGCGACACTTTTAAACAAGTGTTGTAGTGACCTCGTTTTAAACTCACCATAGGAGTACAGCTGGATACAAATATTTTCTGTGGCTAAATAAATAATTGTTTATGAAATTCTCAATTCAGTTGATTTGTCACTTTTTAAATTCTCCTTCCCATTTTACTCTCACAAATATGAGGTGCAATATTGGCTCAGCCTACCTAGTGAGCTTCAGCCTAGCAAACGTTTGAATCCATTTCTTCATGTGCCATGCCCAACACTCTAACCATGACAGCATGCTGGCTTTCCAGGTGCATAAAAACCCTTACTTCCTTTTTAAACTCCAGAAATGAAGCCTTTGTTCCCTACATGAAGTTGAAATCTAGAAAAACTACTAGCTTTCAAGAAGGATAACATTGGCCTGAGAATAAGTGATTTGCTTAATTATGTATTCTGTCTTCTTTGAGCTTCATACTTCGAACTATTGTCATTGTTCGTTCTTCTTTGTCGCCCTTTCTAGATGCCATTTCTCTAGCATCAGGACTCAGTTTTGTCATTTAACATGTGGATACCAAGATACCTGGAGCTGAATACTTAAAGGTAGGGAGTATTCTACTACATACCTTACTACTTTGTACATGCAGGGTGATTTTAACATGAGAGATATATTCAAACAGGCAGTCTCCAGTGTAGATTTGGAAATGGTAGAGTCCTATTGAGAACTGTATTCTTATTTACTGTGCACCATAAATGAAGCCTGATATTGCTAGGGGAAGCCACATCATATTATCTGGGCTACCCTGGTTTGGTTCTAATGGTGCTGAGACTATTTAGTGTGCCACTGCTGATACCCACAAGTCTATGTCCAGACTAGTTCTGGGGAACTTCTGTAAAACAGAAGAAAAAATAGCTAACTGCAGATAGAATATCACAGTCAGCTGGTGCTAAATGGCTCAATGGAGTTTTGCAGTCATGCCATCACATTTGGGTAAAGAACTCATTTTTCCTATTGTTTCTCTGAGGGAAGTTGCCATCCACCGTGACATGGCACACAAGCTGTAGTCATCTGAATTATATTTGAAATTACCCTTTTCTCTTTCCAGACATGATGTGCCTCAGTTTATTTCCACTTCCCCTTGTGGCAAAACTACAAATGTTTGAGGATGATAAAATGCAAGCCGCCCAAAATGATCTGCAAGTACACTGTATACTTATAGTTCCAAGAGTCAGTTTCTCAATTTGAATTTTCAAATATAGATTTAGTTTTTCTTATTACAGAGTCTTGTTCTTCAGTTGCTGATGAAATTCAAACCCATTTTTACTTTTAAAAGTGTGGGAGGGTAGCAATACATATCATGATTAGCAGAGGTGGATTGCTGTAAAGAAAATGTACAAATAGCTTTTTAATAGATATTTCAAATAGTACTTGAAAAAGTTGTATAGAAACTCTGCAGTCTTTCTATCAGTTTAAATGTTTGAATCCCCATTGAAAGCTATGTAAAACAATAATAAAAAGTGAGCAAAGACAGGATTAGATTGCCCTGTCTCTGGAGCACTTTATCAAATGCAATATTCAAATGGGATTCAGTATAAATCCACTTATTCTTGCCAACATCTATTTCACTCACATTAAGAAATGTGCAGAAAATTGTTCCTGATGTGTCAGTAGTGGCCTATTTTCATCAGAAAAATATTTCAGCCACACCAGAATGTAGAGATTTCTCTGCGCCATCAGACACAGATACAATTAGAGAACAGGTACAGTGGGTTCAGCAAACCCAAGAATTGAATCAAGAGTAGTGCCACCATGGCCTTTGCTAGGTAGTGGCAAAGACATAACTTTTCATTTACAGCACTGTAAGTTAATAAGAGGCTCTGCCCGGTTCATCTCGATAAGAGAACTGTACATCTCACACTTCCACCTCCCCTCTTGATGTACATATATGTTTCCAATAAATGTTTTTTTATTTCATTTTACTTGTAAATACATTAAAAAAAAAACTATGAACCACACTGTGAATTAAGACAACAATCTTGCCATATAACTGGTACCATATAACTGGTCCATCTCCAATTACTGCCAACTCATTTGGTGGTCACACAGAGACAGGCCTTCTTGGTTGCTGCCCCGAGATTGTGGAATGTGCTCTCTGCTGAGTTACGATCCTTCCCATCTCTAGCAATTTTTAAAAAACATTTGAAAACCCATTTTTTTTACCCAAACTTTCTCAGGTTTTTTCAAAAAACTGTATGTTTAATTTTATGGTTTTTAAATTACTGTATTGTTTTAACTTTTATATGTGTTATATGTTGAACTGTTTTAACTTTTATATATGTTTCAATTGTTGTTAGCAGCCCAGAGACATAATTTTGGGCGGGATATAAATTTGATAGATAGATAGATAGATAGATAGATAGATAGATAGATAGATAGATAGAATAAAATACTACGATGACGGATACTTATATTACTGAAATATTTTAACTAAAACACACAATTTCAAGATGCTGAATATTTTAAACAATTTTTAAAATATCATTTTAAAGGATAATTTTTCATATTATTCTAATAAACAATTTCTAATTATTAACATCTGTTTTTGATGTTTCTCACCATCCCATCTTTTTAATGTTAAATTATTTATTAAAGTTGTCTGCCAGTGTCCCCACCGCCCAACTTTCCGCAGGGGAACCTTGTTGTTTCCAGTGGGTCAGAACTAAATGGTACACAGCCATGAACATATTGTTGATCAAAAGACAATGTTTCCTCAGTACAATATCAAAAATGTTACCTAGTAATTTTACCAGTGGATCCAAAAGCAATTCACAACAGGAGATCTTAAAAACTTGTTGATTTTACTCAAAAAGTATCTCATTTGGGTGCAGGAGACTACCAGAAATGTGTGTAGTCCCAGGTTTCTCACATCTCCAAATCAAAGCATGAGTTGTTTCATGCATGCTTTGTATCTTGTGGGTGCACTGTTAAACAACTCTTCTTGACATTGCCTAATCAGTGCCTGTGGAGAACTACTGAGAGCAGCAGGGATTGTACTTGAAGCCCCAAGGGGCAATTTCTGGCAACTGAGTGATACTGCATACCATTAAAAATAGCCCCAGTGGATAGGTTTTGTTACATGCTCAAATTTTAACTGATACAATATTTGAAGAGTGAAAAATATCTTTTCCACTAGACCACATAGGTTAGTGAATCTGTGAATCGGAATAACATCAGCAATTACACGTAGGCTTGTAACATTTACTGAGTCATTGTAACTATTCCCATACTGTCTAATTACACCAGCTCCCATGTTGCATAAGCATTATGAGGATGGTGCTGATCTGTATGCACTGCTGTGGGTATCTAATGAGGCACTGAGTGCCCTGTGCTTTTGTGCAAAAGTGCAACTCTATCAAGTAGTGGACCCAGACTACAATAGCTTCATTTAGATCAGAAACTTCTTGCTTGACTTGTTTCCATGACATGTTTCCAATCTAAGTAGTACTTCTGGAGTCCAGGCATGCAGTTTGTGCTCTTGTGCAAAAGTGCAAGACTCTTGGCACTTCATTAGCAGAGCGAGCAGATCAACATCAGCCTTTTAACAATGTGCAATATGGACCACATAAGATTTATATTCGGGCCAATGCTCACATGTTATGTTAAACTGTGAGTTCTCGTTTCACAACTGGCAGTAGTTTATTATGATTTAAAAGACTCAATGGACAATATTATGGTATAACCAGCAAATGGAAATTGGTTCTTTTAGATCAGAACAGCAGAAGTTCTGGAACTGGGAACCATCAAGCAATGCTTTGGCCAGTAGTAGCCAGTGTAGGTGCTGCCGGCGGGGGGGAGGGGCGGTGAGGGGCATCTTTAAGTATAAATTAGTAGGTGCTTACCTCTGCTCCGGCCACTGCTCCAAGCAGCAGCACGCCACCCAGCACTCTCTGTGGCATGGATTGGCTCCGCCACTCACTTGGCCGCTAGCATCCAATCCCCGCCACAGGGAGTGCTGGGAGATGTGCTGCTGCTTGGAGCAGCCTGCAGGCAAGGCTGGAGCAGAGGTGAGCAACTACTAATTTATGCTTAAAGGTGCCTCTCACTGCTGCCACCTGCACTGGCCGCTACTGGCTTTGGCCTGTGAATTACTGTGACGGAAGAAAAAAGCTGAACAAAGACAAACCAGGTCTGCAGGCAGAGAGGTGCACCTAGGTAATTTTGGAGCCTGGACCTAAAAGCCTTTGGAGCCCCCCCCCCACTCCCCTACAAATTAAGCATCATCATGTTTGGCCAGGCAACCACACCACCCGGGACAGACTAAAGAGGATTTGGGGGCCCCAGGGATTGTGGAGGCCCTGGACTTCGGCCCCAAAGTCCAGGGCTAAGAGTGCCTCTGTCTGCAGGTACCATCCAAATACCACATCGGCTGGTGCAGTGCCCACATCCACTCTGTGCATTCTGTCGGCAAAACATTTGGCAAAACATGTCTGGTTCTTTAGTATTTCATAGACTGAATTCAGTGTTATGCCTGTCACAGACCCAAACAGTATCTCCAAAGGGCAAGCGATTTATGTGAAACAGCTCTGCATGTGGTTCAAGCTATTCCAGGGACACAACTATAAACTCTGAGATGTTATGCAAAGCAAGTTATCTACTGTACTACACTATGGATTTATGTAGGATTTCATAATGCAGTATGATTACACAGTCTGAGCCTTCTAATAAAATTCTCGGGATACACTTACCCACAAGGCACAGCTTTTACCCATTCTATATCTTCATTATTCTCCCTATCTCAAAGTGACTAAAAATAAATAAAATTCATTGTCCATACCTACCATCCTGTTAATCAAGGATGACCTCATGTTGTTTTATTGACATCCCAATATATATGACATCCCAACAGATCCTCTCTCTTTCTCAGGTTTCAACTAGCTCAGGCAGAATGAATAAGAAGAATCTCGCTGTGTGTGACTCTGCTGTCTGCGGCTAATCCCTCCCTTTGGGCAATGCAAGAGGCTTTGTTTGATCATATATTTAGACCACTGAAGTTCTACTGCTCAATTTGCATGGCCAATTGACTCCTTCTCTGATGATAATATCAGCCTTACTGCCCCAATGCTGGGAATAGGCTCCTTCGTTATGCAATTTGTCACAATTGTTGAAGCGGTTGGTGATTCTGCCATTTCCAGATCTTACAAGAAAATATAAATACTTGCTCGGCAGAGTGAAAGTTTACACTTACTGAAAAATCCTTTAGGAAACAAAGGGCAAGTCATAAAAACAAAGGGCAAGTTAGGAAACAAAGGGCAAGTTATAGGGCAAGTTATATTCTAGGTATAATAATGACTCCTTGGAAGGGCATTTTCACAAGTGACATCAAAAACATCTTTCAGTCTGAAATATATCATTTGTGAATGTATTTAAAAGGGGTATGCATTACTTTTAAACAAATAAAAATGAAGCAAGTTTTTCTCATTCATTTCATTAACATTATTTCATAAATATGAGTAAGCATGCAAACGAATGAGTTCTGACTTAAGATTCATTTATTTTCTTCATTCCAAACTCATTCATTAGAATTGGAGCCTGGGAACAGCCTGTACCAGTCACAAAAATGTTACACTGAGGGAGAGGGGAGGGGAGGGAGAAGAACACCATGAAATTGGAAAACTGTCCAATCTGTAGCGAAAAAGGGGAGAGATGTAATACATCTGATAAAGTCTTCAACGATCTGAAAGATCTTGTTTCCATATCACCCCACCCAGAACTTCCCAATCTCAGTGGGCAATAGGGTTGCCAACACTGTGTTGGCTCAATTCGGGACGGGGATTGGGGGTGGGGGGAGTATCTGGGTGTGTTTTCTTAAACTTTTAAAGCCACTGCTGAGTGGCGGTGTGGTATGGCAGTGAGAGCTTTCCTGCCTCCCAAATCATGAATGGCTGCTGCCAGGGGCTGGGCTGGGGGCAGACACGCTTGAGTGGGACCGACCGGCAGTGTGCTCAACAATTTGAAACCAAATCACTCACCAGTGAGCGAGGTCAGAGCTCAGCAGCAGCAACTGACTGTGGGAGGGTGGGATAGAGTCTGGGGAGGAGAGAAGATGGCTGGCGAAAGACTGCCTTTCTCTGCCCACCTTCCTCCAAATGAGGGAGACGGGCCGATTTTAGGCTTCTGTGCACAGAATGTATCAGACACCCTTGCATCACATATGATTAGATCAGGCCCTATTAGGCAATTATTTCCATCAGATCAGATCTGGTGGGAAATTGCCCAATAAGGCCTGCACTGAATTTTTTCCTATAATTAGCCTGATTAGATGCACAGCCCAAATTTTAAAAAAGACACGTGTAAAGGTTTGGGTCTTGCTTTTGCTAGTTGTGTTCTTGGAACCAGAAAGACTATTCTGCATGTACAACATACCCAAATTCCTTTTCATTCACTGAAATATCCAGCTCCTAAGCATTTACTTTATCCATTCCTCATGGTGTGTCTCTTATTCTTTTAATGTGTGATTGCAAGCAGTTGTATGCTGAACATTCAATCTGTCCAATGTAGACTTTACAGTTGGTTTAGAGATACAGCCATTGCAAATGCTGATTTAAGCATTACTTATTAAAATGGCCATAGATTCTATGAGAAAGTACACACTGCAAATTAGCCATCTGTTCTCAGATCTTGTAAGCTGAAACTATTTCAAAATTGTCACCTCTGATTAACACTGGACACCCACACATTCCCCATTTTTACAAGCAATGCATAACATACAAGTGTAGAATGGTATGTTTTTTCTAATTACTATATATTCCTTAAACTACCCTTTGACACCAGGTTTTTAATGTTTAGTTGTTTTTAAAATCAGCCGCAATATTTGAAACACTAAATACAATGAAACCTCAATTACTCTAAATGAATCATAGACATTAAAAGCATGACTGAAAGTTGAGTAGAGGGGAAAACATTCTAATATTCTGGGTAAATGTTCATAGCTTAAGAAAATGTAACTTTTTTCTCCCCAAAGACCCCTTCCACCTAGATGAACCACTTATAAAACAGCCTGTAGAAATAAATTTGTTGACATACTCAAGATTTGGAATAATCTCAGAATTATGATGCTAATATTGTCATCTTGAGATTAAAAACACCCACCTACACAGATAGTTGTAAAATGCTTCAGCTGCGCCTTTCTTCAATATGGTATAATGTGAATCATTTGAAATATTACGTAATATGGCAGAGTGGGGCAGTTCAGATCCTGGTTTCAGGCAATGTCCAGTGCCAGGGTGGCACACCACAATAAAACAAACAAAAGAGAATAAGTAAAACTTAAAACCAGATACAAATTAGAAACCCACTAAAACAAAGAAGATATTCATTTATTCATTTATGTAATCATTTATTTACAGTAAATTAAACCTATGGAGTGTGCACTCTCCCTCCTCACTCCCCATTGCATGCAATACTTTTACATGATCCCCACCGCATGCTAAGGTCATCTGAGGAGGTCCGTCTCCAGTTGCCACCAGTTCATCTGGTGGCGACGCAGAGGCGGGCCTTCTCTGTAGCTGCTCCTGGGCTATGGAATGCACTCCCGGAAGAAATTCGTAATCTGAGATCATTGCTGTCCTTCAAGAGAGCCCTTGAAACGTGCTTATTTGGCCTGGCCTTCCAGAGTTTTTAAATGATTGTTTTAAACTGTTTTAAATTGTTGCCCTGATTTCCAGGGCTTTTAGCTGTTTTATTGGTTTTATTGTGTTTTAATAGTTTGATTTTAATTGTTAATTTGTTTTTAATTGTTTTTATCATGTTGTGAACCGCCCTGAGCCGTATCGGAAGGGCGGTATATAAATCTAATTAATTAAATTAATTAATTAATATAATAAAATAAATACTTGCAAGAATTCTACTTCCATTTCTGGCTTAGAACACACCAGTTGCTCATTACATCCATCTTCAGAATTTATTCGGGTCTGAACCCAGATCCTGATTTATTTTGAATCTCTGGTTAGAATAAGCCAGGATCACTCAGTTCAGACATAAGAAGCAATACTAGCTTGTTCTAAACCAGAAGTCGAATTCTTCCAAGCCTCTTGCATGAAAGGCAGACAGGGAGTGCATACTCCCAAAGACAGATGACTTTGGGCAAAAATTTAAACCTGACTGTACCACATTTGATCCAGTCAAGGGAGAACAAGTGATTCAGGCTTCTTTGCAGGGGACAAGCATGGGGGATTGAAAAGGGAATACTTTGCTGAGGTGTGGAGGTTGAGAGGGACCCAGTCTGGACTGAAAGCCTACATGAAGCCCGAGCATACACAGAGTAGGGTGCCTAAAGTGCCTGACTCTCAGGGAAATCCCCCAATGCACCGAACTCATTGCGTGGTGCAGTGTGGGATTCCCGGAGGCCGAGAAACCAGTTCTGGCCTCCAGAAATCAGCGCGGCTCAGTGCAGCACAAATCATGTGGATGTGCGGAGGTACACCAACGGAAACTTCAAGGATCATCTGGAAGGAAAAGCAGATTCATCCCTGCCTTCCCCCTACCACCCACTTGTTAAAAGTAAAGTGTGCCGTCAAGTCGATTTCAACTCCTGACGC
The DNA here is from genome assembly GCF_027244095.1 of Hemicordylus capensis. Classification (NCBI taxonomy): domain Eukaryota; kingdom Metazoa; phylum Chordata; class Lepidosauria; order Squamata; family Cordylidae; genus Hemicordylus; species Hemicordylus capensis. Next base: position 180,512,338 of record NC_069661.1, on the reverse strand, counting down.
CCACAGAGCCCTATGGTTTTCTTTGGCAGAATACAGGAGGGGTTTACCATTGCCTCCTCCCACACAGTATGAGATGATGCCTTTCAGCATCCTCCTATATCGCTGCTGCCCGATATAGTACCTGCAGGGATTCAAACCGGCAACCTTCTGCTTGTTAGTCAAGCATGTCCCCACTGCGCCACTTAAGGTGGCACCCACTTGTTAGAATAGCCTTAATGTATGACAGCGACTGTTCCTACATGATCAAAATCCTCAAATTTCTACTTTTCAAAGGATAGCCTGCATTTGTTTTGTTTTTTCTCCCCCCCCCGAGCTTTTATTCATTGGCTTGTATGTAATTCTCTACCTCCTCTGCACCTTCCAGGAGCTAAAGGATGTCTATCACTATAACAATAATGAGCACATCAACAGAACATCTATGAAGGTTTTTGTTTTTGTTTTTTTTAAATAGCTGTGAGAACTTCTATCCAATACAATCCAAACATACTGGGAACTACAGTCTCAACTGATCCCCAGCCTGTTCACATTGTTGACAGTGACAACTGAGTGACTCTTCTAAGTTGTTTATTCAGCACAGATAGCTTTCCAGTATGACCACTGGCATTTTCTGTGGTTTTGGTTGTGCGCTAATGAAGCTAATGGGAATACTGGCTATTTTCAAGTAAACATATGCCACAACAGAATTCTCCAGGCAGGGCATCATGGTCAAGGATGCTTTGCTCAACTGCTGGTGAGCTCTGCTTTTCAGGGAGGAGGGAGGAAAGCTTTCAAAAATAATCAAACTTAGCAATGTTTATATAGTTCAGAGACTGAGCTATATGGAATGGTATCAATATGAAAAAGGAAAGTATTAGCCACATGCATGCTTGGCAAAGTTAAAAGGTGACCAAATCACTAAGAAGATACAGCCTCATGTTCAGCTTGTTCCTAGATGTAGAGATTCAATTAAACACAGCAATTCGTTGGGGTTCCCTCTATATTTCATCTGAACAATCTCTTCTATATGCTATCTGATACAAGCGGATATATACCAACTACGGGCTGACATCCAAAAGAGTGCACTGTGGATATGCCATGAAGACACATCCACACTGTAGAAAGCTCTCCTAGCTGTGCGGCCTCAGGAGTGCAGTGGGGGTGGGAGATAATTTTGATAATTTGCACTGAGTTTTGTAAGAGATTTTTGAATATCAAAATTACCTCCTCCCCAATGGGGGGAAAGAGCATTCAGAAGTCTAGGTTATTTTATCTTTGTCTGGCTAATTTCTATCCCTCTGGGATCCAAGAAGACACACAGACAAATAATAAAAAATCAAGACTGTTTATTCTCACTCAATTCCTTGATAATCTTAGAAGACAGCAATAAAATGTAGTACTTAGGGCATAGGTAACCCATTCTAATCATAAATTATAGATTGAGATATTTCAGAGACCAAGCTATTCTAGCCGGAAGCTGCTTGTCTATTTGTTTTTCTTGCTTCTTTCCTCTCTCTTTCTGTCTTGCTAGCACACCTTTATATCCGGATCCTGTTGAACAGGGATTCTCAACCTTGGGCCCCCAGATGTTATTGGACTTCAACTCCAACAACATCAGGGGGCAGATGTTATTGGACTTCAAATACATCAGGGGGCCCAAGGTTGAGAATCCCTGCTGTAGAAGACCTCACCCCCCTCAAACTTGTCCCCTTGTTTGTTTTAACATTGATTGGCCAGATGAATTCAGACTACTCTTGACTTATACAATAATTGTCAATTGTCAATTAGTCTTGGACCATGATTTACGTGGAATTTACGCAAGCGATACAGGTATATTTGCATTTAGGAGTTTTTATCAAAACTCTACTTCCAAGAATGTATCATAAGAGAACCAGACAGGGACTTCTGTGATTTATGCCCATCCTGCCAATATGTCATAATCTCTCGATTTCTTTGATGTAGGAACTTGCCTGTGGCGGAAAAGCTACTAAGGTGTGCCTTCTGAAAGGATGCACCTTCTGACATTTGGAAACTGTCTGAAAAACAATTTATATCCAAAAATGTCTGAAAGGCACTTTTTTTTTTTTTTGACCTCACAAGGCCCAAAAGCCTGGATTTTCCAAAAACCTTAGTCAAGCAGCTGAGTCAATTTGACCATAGAAAATCCCTTCCTGTATTTTTACACTCTGGAAGTGCCCTATGTTACCTCCAAAAATTCTACTGAGGGTTACTGAGGTAATACATTACCTTCAGGGACATATTTTGGGGAGACACAGGGCATTTCTGAAGGCACTGCAAACTGTAAAAATTTACCACCACCACCCCCCACATCCCACGCCACATGTGGGTACAGCAATAGTGGGGAAACTGTGCGGACACGTTTGACTTGCATGTATTATACAATTCTTGTTATCTCTGCACTTGCTAGCATGGGCAGATTTTGAAGTAGCATGATACCAGAGTGGCACTCCACTCCTGCATCAGCAGGCACTGCACACAATGTAAGCCACGCTTCTAACAAATATTTTTAAGAGGTTTCTGTTTTCACACCATCTGGTGGTCCTCTTTTGTTGGGCAGGGAGACAAAAAGGCATAGTGTGTTCATTATTTATTTATTTATATGCTGCCCAAAACACAAGTCTCTGGGCGGTTTACAACAATACCACCCAGGGACTTGCCTTGAGTTATCATGAAGGAAGCATTACTAGGGAAGCAGGAGGAGGAGAATCATTCCAGGTTTCCTACCTGGGATGATACAGAAGATCCACTAATGTCTAATATTATTATTTCTTGTTTACACAGTCAGACAGGTGTTATTGACTGGTTTGTTTTATCCAGACATCGAGTCCTTCCCAAGGACCTGGGATGGCTGAATTTTATTGTCAGTTGTTATAGATATCGTCTCAGAATATAGGCTGTTCCCAGTAAAGCTGCTTTTTGTAATTGGCTGATGGTGATTTCTGTGGCCCCTATGGTGTTGAGGTGCTCTTCAAGGTCTTTTGGGACTGCACCCAGGGCGCCAATTATCACTGGGATTATTTGGGTCTTTTTCTGCAACAGCCTTTCAATTTCAATTTGTAGATCTTTGTATTTGGTGATTTTTTCTATTTCTTTTTCTTCTATTCTGCTATCCCCTGGTATTGCTATGTCGCTTATTTTGACTTGTTTTTCTTTCTTCTCGACTACAGTTATACCTGGTGTATTGTGTGGCAGATGTTTGTCTGTTTGTAGTCGGAAGTCCCATAATATTTTTACATCTTCATTTTCTACCACTTTTTCAATTTGATGGTCCCACCAATTTTTGGCTACAGGTAGCTTGTATTTTTTGCAGATGTTCCAGTGTATCATCCCTGCTACTTTGTCATGCCTTTGTTTGTAGTCAGTCTGTGTGATCTTTTTACAACAGCTGATTAGGTGGTCCGCGGTTTCATCTGCTTCTTTACAAAGGCGGCACTTGCTGTTGTGGATTTTTTGACTTTTGCTCTTATTGCATTTGTTCTTAGTGCCTGTTCTTGTGCAGCCAGTATTAAACCCTCTGTTTCTTTCTTCAAGTTGCCATTCTTAAGCCATTGCCAGGTCTTGGTGATGTCTGATTTTCCACTTATATTGTGCAAATATTGACCATGCAGGGGCTTATTTTTCCATTTTTCTGCTCGGTTCTTGACTTGTTCTTTCTTGTAGGCCTGCTTTCTTTCATTTGTGTTGAATAGTTTTGCATTATTGACCATTTGAAGTGCATCTTCTTCACTGTCCTTGATATATTCTTCAAGGCCTCTTTTCTCCTCCTCTGCTATTTGATGGACTTGCAGCATTCCTCTTCCACCTGAGCTGCGAGGGAGGTATAGCCTATCTACATCACTGTGGGGGTGCAGAGCATGATTGATGGTCATGATTTTCCTGGTCTTACAATTCAGCGTCTCTAGCTCTACCTGGGTCCAGTCTATTATCCCTGCAGTGTATATGATAACAGGTATAGCCTAGGTGTTTATGGCTTGTATGGTGTTCCCGCCATTGAGTTTGGACTTGAGGATTTTTCTAACTCTCCTGATGTATTCACTTCCAATTTTTATTATTATTATTAGTAGTAGTACTAATACTACTACTACATTTGTATCACGCTCTTCCTCCAAGGAGCCCAGAGTGGTGTACTACATACATGAGTTTCTCCTCACAACAACCCTGTGAAGTAGGTTAGGCTGAGAGAGAAGTGACTGGCCCAGAGTCACCCAGTTAGTATCATGGCTGAATGGGGATTTGAACTCAGGTCTCCCCGGTCCTAGTCCAGCACTACACCACACTGGCTGGATATGTGATTGCAAAGAATTTAGGAAACCTCGTGTTAGCATATTAAACCTGTTAGCAGATAGAAATACTTTAGAGCTACAGGACATAGAAAAAAGAGTGTACAGCAAATCTCTCACAAGAGCTGGGTACTGTGCTTGCTTCTATGAATAGCATCTCACTACCTCTAATGAGGTTATTCATTACATTCCTGTGCAGTGTTGCTTGCACTAAGCAAGTTCAGTTATATATCTTATCCGTTTCATTCTTTCCATTTCATGCTTCGCAGTTTAATTTCATTCCCACTTCTGAAGTACAGCAGAGTTGTTAGCTACACTGTACTTCAGATGCTGCTGCAAATTCAATTATCTCTCAGAGGAAGAAAAACAATCAGAAAGACTGACTTTGATCATAACCTAAATTGTCATACCCAATTCCTTGACAAAATAGTGAGTCAGTGACAATGTCAGTCATTTTAGGACTTCCTCAGTTGCCATTCTGAGCACCCATGACAGTTTTAGCATAATAATAGCACTTTTTGCTGCCTCGTGAATATGGCAACATTGTAAAATAAATTGCTCCTCTTGTATTATAAGAAGTGGAAAAAGAGAGAGGGTACTTTGTCACTTGTATAAAATGTATTCTTGATAAAGAATTATTATTATGCAGTTAATTCCCTTTGTATATTTGGGATCACTGGTAGATAGCTCATGTATATGGCAAATGTGAAAAATGCAAAATCCATGCTAGAGATCATTAGGAAACGAATTAAAAAATAAAATCGCCAATATTGTCATGACCTTATAGAAATCTGTGGTATACAGATATACAATTCTGTGTATAGTTCTGCTTGCCACATTTTACAAAAAATATTGCAGGGCTACAAAATGCACATAAAAGGACAAGCAAAATGATCAGTGGACTGAAGCATCTTCCCTATAAGGAGAATTTAACACATTTGGGCTTTTTAATTTAGAAAAAAAGGTGATTCAGGGAGTGCATGATAAGAGGTTTATAAAATTATGCATGGCATGCACAAAATGGATAGGAGAGAGATTTTTCTCCGTCTCCCATAACACTAGAACCTGGGGTCATCCAATTACACTGATTGGCAGGAGATTTAGGACAGACAAAAGGAAGCATTTCTTCATACAGCATATAATGAATTTATGGAATTAATTCTCACAAGTTGTGGTGATGGCCACTAGCCTGGATGTCTTCCAAGGGGGTTAGATAAATTCATGGAGGACAATTCTATCAATGGCTACTAGTCCTTGCTTCCTCCAGATGTGCTATGCCTCTGAATACCAATCGCTGGGAGCAACAACAGGAGAGGGCTCTTTGCCTACTTGTCCTGCTTCTGGGCTTCCCAGCAGCCTCTGTTTAGCCACTGTGTGAAACAAGATGCTAGTCTAGATGGGAGGAGCAAAGTTTCACTGGACCCCCGTTACTCTTACCCCACTAACGCACACACACACACACACACACACTGAAGAGGGCAAGTAAGAGTTTAACAAGCAGATGGTTGCTCCTAATGTCTAGTTTAGCCCCAAGTAGAATGTATTAAACTTCTTACACAAAATGTAGAATGTGCTTACATTATTTAGTTGATTCCACATTAAAAGGATTTTTAAAAATTCATTCAGCATTTGATTTTCTAACCTCTTGATAGTTTCCTGAAACAAGTTTTATTGGGGTTTTTTTTAAGCACAGGCTAATTTAGCAAGAAGTTGCAACACATTGTAGAATTCTCAAATTGTTCTATTCAATTCCAACCTACTATCTACATTAGAATATAAAGCCAAAATGGAAGTTGCATATACTAATTGCTATGGGATAGTCATATATTCCTAGAAATACACAAAATTAACAGGTGTAAATGTCTAAAAAACAGACTTGAGACTATTTTTCTCTTAATAGTGTAGACACAAAAGTGTTAAATATAGTGAGTAGACAAATAAATGCACCCATCCTCTATGGTTAAAGTACTGAGATATAAAAGTTGGAAACAAATAAATGTTAATACTAAAGAAAAAGTGTCCTAAAGAGCAAGTTAGGGCAATGGATTTGACAAGTGATAAAAACATGTTTAAATCCTGACTCAGCCAGAAGCTCTCTGAATGGCCTGGGTCAATCAGCATCTTTCAGCCTAACCCACCTCACAAACTTGTTGGTGGATAAAATGGGATAAATGTACTTATGCCAACCTGAAGTCTGTGGAGGAAGGATGCAAATATCACATATTATAAGGAAAAGAAAAGGAATTGCAAATACTAGTGTTATGCCATTCATCATAACAATAAATCAGTCAATGATTTATTAACTCATCCATTTTGCATTCCATTGTTTGTAGGTTTGTTTGAAAGACAACAACTCCACTGAACACTGAGATATCAGAATCAAATTTGGTTTAAAAAAAATCACACACACACACACACACAAATTCTATGTTTCAGGTTTGAATACCAGCTCAACCCCTACAGCTGTTCTCAAAGACGAAAGTGCAAAATATGTGTCAATATAGTACCTGACGAGGTCAGAGGTATTGGAACAGAAATAAGCACACATCTTCAGGACACCATTCTACATCTTCAACTTTAGCCTGACTCTCACACATTTCTTTTCAAGGGGGGGCACCTTGGATATGCTCATCAACTTTCATCCTCATAATTAACTCTACAGGATAGATATCACATTACAAAGAAACAGGTTGCAAACAAATGGGCGGATTAAATCAAAGGTCTCACTCCACACAACCGGTTACAGCAAAGGTATTGTGTAATGATCATAGAGTATGATCACAGAGTATTTGGAAGATATAAATCTTTTGAGATTCCATTATGTGAAGGAACTGGCTGTAGCTCTAGTATGCTTTCATAATGCCAATTATGTGCACTATCTCAGACATCTCATTTTAACTCAGTAAGGCAGGTCAAAAAATGGGCATAATCATATGGCTGTTTCTTTATCTATATTTCATGAGTTTCCTTTGGCGGGAAACAGCAATTATATAAATTGTAAAATTCTATAATTTTACAAGTGTTATTTTCCTTTATTTCACATTATAATCTGAAAATTAAAAAATTAAATTCAGATCTTTCATATAGACACGAATTAGAATAATTCAAGTACAGATCAGCATAATTTCCTTATAACAGACTGTCCAGTCAGGGTTTCCCTGTAACAATAAACACATTAAAAAAATTAAATGGAAAAGCTGAACACAAACCAATCTGTACCCAGCTCTTACAGTCAATGTGACTCTCTTCATCCCTTTGTGTGAATGCAGATGGGTTTTGAATTCCAGTGTATGTCTGGATACACTTTGGCTCATTTTATGTCCAGAGGCCCACACATGGCACCCCCAGGCAGCTGCTTGGAGCCCAAGGGCCCTGGAGGATCCACCAGTGTTTAGATCGCTCAGGCCAGGAAAATTGGAGCCAACCATCCATGGGCAGTCATAAGCTGGCTGAGTCCCCTTCTCCTTCCTATGGTAGTAGGTGTTGTAGGAGACAGAGATTTATCTTTGTTTCAGTGGGCCAGGAAAATTACAATGACATTCTGGCTTCTTTGTGTCATCTGCCAAGGCTTTCTCTCCACAGTGCCTTATACAGTGTAGCACACTGCAACATGGGAGATTGTGGGGCCACAGCAGGTTACTATTACAGGTTGAGTACCCCTAATCCGGACATCCAAAATCCGGAATGCTCCAAAATCCAGAAACCACCACAGCTTTTTTTTTTAGTAAGTACAAAACATTATTTTCACATGAAATCTGAATTTCATCTCCATCTAAAATGCCATGTTTGAGTCTAACATGACCAGCAACATTATTGCATTGAAAATTTTCTCGCAATTAGTTTTCATTACATTTACAGCTACCTGTAGTTATCGTAAATTCAATGCTTATTAGTTTTTATACTTTAAATAAGATCTTTTTAAAAAAATACAGTATACAGTACCTTTCATGTTTAGACTTGGATCCCACGCCCAAGATATCTCATTACAATATGCAAATATTCCAAAATCCAGAAAAGTCCAAAATCTGGAACACTTCTGGTCCCAAGCAGTTCGGATCAAGGATAATCAACCTGTACATTATTTCTGTCTCACTGCTATCAGAGGTAGAGGCATAAAACTCAACAACCTTATATCTATGATAACTTCCAATGCTCAGATAAGGAGAGTGCCAGGGTCTAGCCTCCCAGAGCTCACCTTATTGATGACCCTTTCAAACTTGGAACTGTATTTTACAAAGAACAGTAAATAAAATACTCCATTATTACTTATACTGGAGCACTGTTTTCCTCCCCACCCCATTTCATGGCACAGGTATCTGGAGCATTAACTTACAACAAAAGCTTCTTAATCCTCCCACTATGTTCATAAACAAAGTTTCCCATAACAACAGCAGTTCTTAATTGTCTGCTGTATAGCTTCACCTTGATTTGAGGACATCACAGAACACAAAGTACCATTTCAATACATCTTCATTACTGTGGTTAGCACCCACAAAATTGTTGACAAGCCTGTGGGCAAAATGTGATGCAGTATCTGTAACTGCTAAAATGATTTGCTGGGGAGGGTTAGGGGACAAGACAGATAGATAAGGTCACTGAGATTAATGAACAAAACAGTTTCTTGGAGCCTTCTGTTGGCATGGCTTCATAAGACAACTCTCTCCCTAAATATCTTTAATTCAGAAATACACTGGATGTGGGTATCTTCCTTCTTGATCCAGAAATTCATCCCAATACTGATCTGTTCCATACCACAAAAATAGTGATCCAGTAATCTTATGAGATAAATGTATAGATTTGGTTTAAAAGAAATCTGGGAAGGAGATTTCAAAATTGTTATTATATCAATATGGAAAATATTATTTGGGGATTTAAAAAAAGTTTTTGTTCCATATATTCAAATGTTATCTCCACATAAGAATCAGCCCTTATAGTAAATAATCCCCAAGCTTCAAACTTCTTAGACTGCAAACAAGTCAACTGCACTGGAAATAACTGAAAGTTCAATATTGTACAGTGAAATCCTATTGAAATCTATCATATACAGGTGGCCCCCGTTATTTGTAGGGGTTCTGTTCTTACCTATAGGTGTGAATACAGAAACAGTGAATAATAAAACCTTACCCCTATGGGAATCACAAAAAGAATAAAACCGGGGGTGGGGGCATAAATAAGAGGAGGAAAGTACTCTACCTTGCTCTCCAGCAATGCCCCCAATTCATCCAATTTTAGCAAAAATAAAAAGCAGGACTTGTGTGTGTGCATGTTCAAAGAGCCACAAAATGGCTTCACACTGCCTCCAGACCAGAGATGACACCAGAAATTACTCTGGAAGCCATTTTTGGTGGCTCTGAACCCGCGGATAGATAGAAATGGTCTATTTTTGCACCTGCGGATATGAAACCAAGTCTTTAGGACCTCCTCACAGATATGTGAAACTGCAGTTGTTGGGACTGCGGATAATGAGGGCCACCTGAATATCAAATATATTATTATATATCAAGGTGTGTTTTTATTGCATTTGGATCTCATGCTTCCTTAAAGGATCCCAAACCTATACACCATCTCAATAATGTGCTAAAAATATTGGTGGAAAGTAGCAGGCCTTAATAACTCTCCTCATCCAAATTTTAGCCAAACCATGTCCCTCCCATAGATTCTAAACACACTAGCTAAAGAGGCCATCACAGAAAGTAAGGAAGCTATGCTCATTCTGCCCCACCCCCCACCCCCCAAAGACATTCATGCACTGCAAAGCTTATTTTTAAGCACAACAGTAGGCCTTTAAAAATAGAGATTAGATTAGTGTAGCGATTTGTCCAAGCTAAACAGTGGGCTTCATGGCTGAGAAGGAATCAGGTAGTAGCATTTCTGGACTCCAATCCAAAGCTGTAGCTAACAACATTAAGGGAGAAGACACAGATTCCAAGTGTCTAAAAGTTGTTTGAAGGACATTTTCTCCCCTCACCATTAATGTCTCAGAGTGCAAAGGTATTCAAACAATTTCTGCCAAACTTAATCTTCAGTCTTGCACTTCTTTTATAAGGTGAAATCAGTGGGACATTCTTCCGAGTAAACATGCACAGGATTGAACTCTTAAAGTGTTATGTTTCTTTTCACTCTCACTTGTGCTCACTGGCTGGCATTCTGACTAACAAAGCACTGGTACTACAGAAGGAGGACTAACAAAGCTGTGTTCCAGACTAACACTGCACCGGGATATTATAATATAAATATAAGTGTGTGTGTGTGTGTGTGTGTGTGTATATACACATGCATGTGTGCATGTGAGTGAGAAAGAATTTTTATTACCTCCTCTTCCCCAGGAATAGTGATGTGCACGGTCCGGAGAAGTCCGGACCGGCACCGAAGGGGGGCCTTGTTTTTAGGGCGGGGAGGGCTTGCTTAGCCCTCCCGCCTCCTTGCCCCCGCCAGCGCCCGTATTTTCTAGTATAGGGGCGCTGGAAACCAGCCGCCCCCCCCGCCACCGCCGTGGCAAAAAAGCCCCCAATGCCAGCCCTCCCTCCCTCCCAGCTAGCTGCCCGCCCGCCCGCCTGCTCGCTCACCGCTCACCGGATAGGAAACGAGAGGAGCTCCGGCACAGAGCTCCTCTCGTTTGGAAGGCCTCCGGCAGAATGGTGTTTTGCGCGCGCGCGCATCGCAAAGCACACCGTTCGCCGGAGGCCCGGTCTACCCGCCGGGAAAGGGCCGGGTAGACCGGGCCTCCGATCGCTGGGTAGACCGGGCCTCCGATCGTTGATCGCCGGAGGCCCGGTCTACCCAGCGATCGGAGGCCCAGTCTACCCGGCCCTTTCCCGGTGGGTAGACCGGGCCTCCGGCGAACGGCGTGCTTTGCGGTGCGCGCATGCGCGCGCGCGCGCAAAACACCATTCTGCCGGAGGCCTTCCAAACGAGAGGAGCTCTGTGCCGGAGCTCCTCTCGTTTCCTATCCTGTGAGCGGTGAGCGAGCGGGCGGGCGGGCAGCTAGCTGGGAGGGAGGGAGGGCTGGCATTGGGGGCTCTTTCACCGCGGCGGCAGCGGCGGGGGGGGCGGCTGGTTTCCAGCGCCCCTATACTAGAAAATACGGGCGCTGGCGGGGGCAAGGAGGCGGGAGGGCTAAGCAAGCCCTCCCCGCCCTTAAAGGCATACCCCCCCACCCGGACCCGAACCAGGCAGGGCCGGACCGGTCCGGCAGTTCGGCCATTCTTTGGAATGGCCGCCGGACCGGTTCGGGCACACCACTACCCAGGAAGCCGTCACTAAAAAATGTGTCCCTAAAGGATGCATATTCCTCCTGGACATATTTTTGGGTGACACAGAGAGCTTCCTGAGGAAAGAGAGGTTGTTGAAATTTGCCCCCACCACTGAACCAGCAGTGGAGCTGTTTGTTTGCATTGGTGCTTCTCCTGTTGCACTTATACTTTCTTAGTCAGGATGTCAGTCACTGGTTTCTGAAGAACTAGATCTGCTGAAATCCTATTCCTCTGGCTTAACTAGTTTGTGGATTAATCAAGTTTTCTGCTCTCCTTGTTGCCTTCCATGAGATCAGTGTTAAGTCTTACATACATGGTGCCACAACAGAGAAGGCCTTCTGTTCAGTCACTACCTATCTTGTCTGATGGCATGAGCAGACTGATATGGGAACAGCTGTTCCCTCAAGTGCTCAGACACCAGTGCTTTAAGGATTAGTGACAGCACTTAGAATTGTGCTTGGAAATGGACCAGAGGCCAGTGAAATCTTTTTATGCAACACTTTTCTTTATATAAAACTGGAAGAGAAACGTGAATATTCATGGGGGTATCTCTGCAATCATTAGCGGTTTTCTGGAAAGCCATACAAGATGCCAAAATCCATCCATAGATCAGTCCAGTGCTTTTTGTTCTACATCTGTCCAAATAGATGATTTGCTGTGTGGTTTTCATGGCCCCCCAATCAAACTAGCACAATTTATTTTGGACGTAGCATTGACACCTAATTGTGCAGTGTAACGTTAAAGAAACCATGTCATAGATGCTATTTTGTTTCATACATTGGATGGGTATGCTCCAAATAGATAGGAAGCAGAAGATAAATGAGAAAAAGATTTGTCCTGTGACTTAAAACAATTCCAGTGATGCTTGCTCTTAATTCCCACTCTCCCCCACAAGCCACAATGTTCAAATGAATAATTTTTGTCATAGGGGCCTATGATTGCTAGCTAGGCACTGACATGTTCTTTTTTCAACTAAAACTTGCACAAAATACAATCCAAAAGATGAACACTGGACACATGTCAAAACATTAAAGAAAATGTAAGACATACATTTCCTTCCACACTCTTTCTGCCACTGTAGCCCTAAAAGTTATGAGTCCAGGATAATAGGGTGAGGCTTCTCTCCAGCACTATTCTGAATCTAAAGGTGATTCACACAATGCATTATCAACTTGTGGAATTCTCTGACATAAGATGTGGTAACAGCCAACAACCTGGATGGCTTTAAGAAGGGTTTGGATAACTTCATGGAGAAGAGGTCTATCATCGGCTACTAGTTGGAGGGCTAAAGGCCACCTCCGGTATCAAAGGCAGGATGCCTCTGAGTACCAGTTGCAGAGGAGTAACAGCAAGAGAGAAAGCATGCCCTCAATTCCTGCCTGTGGCTTCAGGTGGGATCTGGTGGGCCACTGTGCGAAACAGGATGTTGGACTAGATGGGCCTTGGGCCTGATCCAGCAAGGCTGTTCTTATGAGTCTATAAAAGGAAGTTGGATGGGTAAAGAACCTTACTGCACAGTGGTAGTGGGCAAAGAGCTGCTGTGATGGAGCTCTCAGTTTATCACAGGACTTCTGCTGCCTTTGGATCTCCACTGGTTTGAGTATATGTTACAAATCAATGTCCCAATTATTTATATATTTATTTATAATATTTATACCCCACCCCTCCAGTGCACTACTGCTCGGAGCAGCTCACAACAATAAGATAGAAATAAGATACAATAAAAGTAATAAAATTAACTAAATTAAACAAACAAAAAAGTTATATTAAAAACCACAATCATTAGGTTCAAATTAAAACTGAAAATTATAAAAAGCTAAAGAACCTACCAGTTATAACAACAAAAAAAAGAGCATTAAAAAGCCTCCTTAAAAAGGTTCGTTTTAAGATGTTTTTTAAAAACACTGAGGGAGGGAGCATGGCAAAGCTCTTCAGGGAGGGCGTTCCAAAGCCGAGGGGCCACAACCAAAAAGGCTGTCTCTAGTCCCAGCCAACTGGATCTCTGTTAGTGGCGGGGTCATAAGCAGGGCCTAAGATGATGAGCGGAGGGCCCTGGCAGATTCATATGGGCGAATTACGGCTTGGGTGTGTGTGGAAATCCCATATTTTTGAAAATATTTTATGTACACTTAAATTTTAAAAAGTATAGACCTATCCTTAGTGCTGCTAAGGCAAAGCAGACCTCCAGAAGAGAAGTCACTTGACACTTATTTCATGTTTCTCAACACACTGATGGAGCAAAGTATTATCAAATGCAAAAATGCTATTCACAAAGAAATGCATTGGAGAGCTATTCTGAAAATGTCAGGCTGCCATAAAATATAGACTAAGGCAATGGTTCCCAAACTGGGAGCCTCTTGATGTTGCTGAACTACAGCTCCCATCATCCCTAGACACAATAAGTTGTAGCTGGGGTTGATGGGAGTTACAGTTCAGCAAGATCTGGAGGTTCCCAGTTTGGGAACTACTGGAATAAGTATGTTAGTCTTAGGGTATAGATATTGAAATTCTGAGTCCAGGAGAGCCTTCAAAGCTACCTAGTTTTATTAGTAGATCTTTGGTTTTGATAGGGCACAACCTCTTTCTGATACCAGAAGCAAAATGTTCAAATCAATCTATTACACACATAAATGTAAGTACATAGTTTAATCTATCCTAGAACCTGTTACCTTGGACTGGGAGTGTGCTTTGAAGCTTGCTGATAGGACATAATCCTCCCCCGCCCCACACCTCTCCCTTATCCCCTTGATTCCAGTGAAGAGCTGTGATGTTAACCATCATGGTTTGTTAAATGGCTCTGCAATTTGTGTGAAGCCAGGAACTGCTGCTTAACTTTGGTTCATAAACCAGAATATGAAACTAACGTTTGATCTTGCTTCATACAAGCCATGGTCTGAACAAAGCAGGATACTGATGACATATAACTAGAGATGAGGAGTGTGGAAGAGGAAGTTTCCAGTCTAGGTAGGCTTTTGAGTTATTTATCAATAAACTAATCATATTTTATTGGTAATGTGAACCAATCCTAACCTAGCTTATTTTTAAAGGAAAACATTAGAAATTATTCATAGGGAAGCAAGTGGTACATTATCCTACATATCTGTTACTGTAGTGGGAGAACAACAACTATTCTCCCATTTATTTATTTATTCGATTTCCATAGTGCCCTTCCAAAAATGGCTCAGGGAGGTTTACACAGAGAAATAACAAATAAATAAGATAAATAAAATGGATCCCTGTCCCCAAAGGGCTCACAATCTAAAAAGAAACATAAGATAGACACCAGCAACAGTCACTGGAGGTACTGTGCTGGAGGTGGATAGGACCAATAAAGAGAATCACCAAGTTAAAAGGTGTCTCTTTGCCAAGTTAGCAGGAGTTGATTAACATCATGGTTAATGTCTTGGTTAACATATTTCTCAAAGAATTCCTGCTCTACCACCTCATACTTCATATGGAAATCAATTTTATTTTTAGGATGACCAGACTGAGATCTCTGATTAAATATCCAGGAACATTTACTCAGAGAGTTTTTGTTTAAGATTGTCACCCAATTTTAAAAAATCTTAGACAATTGATTTAAACATATGATTGAGCAGTTAATTAAAAGTGCACACATTTGTACATGTCAAAATATAACAATTCTAAAGAAAAAAGGAATTTCATAAAACTAAAGCTTTTAAAACAAAAAAGGTAGGTTTGCTGTAAAATATATCTGAGCATGCCACTTAAGAGTATCTTTCTGAAAGCTAGATTTATGATGCTTTCCCACAGTTTAGTGAGATTACAGGCATACAATAGATATAATGTTGAATTGGAAACAAAAAATATAATACAAAAGAAACATAAAAGCGACAGTATCAGACTGCCTGTTGAATGATCCAGTCCTATCATTCTTGGCTACTAGTCAGTGGGACTGGGAATAATGGGAGTTGTAGGCCAACAGCTAGAGTGCTGTAGTTTGACTCCTCGTTCCCAGCCCTGAGACTCCAAAAACCAAGCAAGAAAACAAGCTCTTCCAAAGGGAAGTGGAACTGCGAATAAAGGGGCGGAAATCATATTTCTCTTTCACCTATCTTTGCCACCCAGATATAAAAATTCTGTCACTGAAAGTATTCACTGCCCTCAACAAGCTTCTTATTATTCAGTTTCCCCACCAGTATGGATGGAACAAGCTTCTGCATTCCTAGCCAGCCCAACTTATTGACATCAAGGGAACAATTCAGCACCTAAGTCATGCTAACGATATCAGCATTGGATTTCCAGTGCACAATCACATCCAGCTTTCATCCATCATGCCACAGTTACCTTGGGGCTTATTTGCTACGAATGGTGCTTGAAAGGTCTTCAGGCTATTTTGGATTTCCATTACACTTTTCTTGTTTAACTTTCAGTTTGGTTTTACAGAGCCTCTTACCATCCAAGCTGTGACAAAGTCTCCCATCCAGGTCCCCACTGCTGCTACCTTCATAAAACTTTCATTCCTGATGCCCATGAAGTCTGTTATAATGTATGCCCTGTAAATGCAAGCACATATACCGTAAATTACACATGTTCAATAACTGCAGAATTGTAGAGGATTTGTTTTTGCTGCTGCAAGAACAAGGGGGAAAGCTGTGAAAAAACAGCCTTGCTTTTGTCGTACTATCTTGACACAGCACTAACAACCTTTATAATAATTTATAACCTTTATTATAGACTCCAATTATAAAATAATTAAATTGTATTTAATTGTATACAATAATAATTGTATTTAATAGGGGGTGGCCCTATCCACCCCCAGCACAGTACTTCCAGTGACTGTTGCTGGTGTCTATCTTATGTTTCTCTTTAGAATGTGAGCCCTTTGGGGACAGGATTCCATCTTATTTTTTTGTTATTTCTATGTTTAAAACACCCTGAGCCATTTTAGGAAGGGCGGTATAGAAATTGAAATAATAATAATAATAATAATAATAATAATAATAATAATAATAATAATTTATTTTAGCACTCTATGACCTCTGAAAACATGTCCCTGAGAGTTGCGTGACCCTCAGCATGTCAGCCCTTATTTTGTTCTTGCATCTCTTAGGACTGATATCAAAGAGCACAAGTGTTATGCCCCCGCTCCCATGTAATAAACTCCCTATACCTGAGAAGTGAACATGTCAGAAATTTTAGCATACTAACTTTCTACAAAAGTGCAGGATTTTTTAATGTTTACATATCACTTTAATTCAGAAGTGATAACTGAATTAGCCCTTGGGGTCTGTGTACACAGATATACCTCCTTCACCCTGGGATAGTATGTCAACTGGTGTTAGTTACATTCCTATGCTTTCTTCCTCCATTGAGTTCAAGTGTTACAAGGTCCTTCACCTCCCCTGTCCACAACAACCTTGGGTTAGGCTAGGAGTTCTGGTCCAGGGTCACTGGATGAGCTTTATAGCTAAGAAGGGATTTGAACCCAGTTCTCTCCACTCCAACACTCCAACCACTACACCTCACTAGTTCTCAACAACAGCGATAATTTCTCCTGTTTCTCGATTCCTCTGCTCTAGGATCCCTTCCTTCTTTTGTGATCTGAGTCTAAAATAAGGTTCATTTGCTAAAAGATGCTCAGTGTGCTCAGCCACCGGCCAAAACACAACTGCGGTGGTTGTACTATGGAGGAAAGCGCTTTAAGTTACTCACACATATTCTGCCTGTAGAATCCAAGGGAAAGAGTTGTGGTATGCAAGGACAAGGCAGTGGAGTAGAATCAGAAATATTAATAGTTTAAAGAAACAGATATTATGTACAGAGAGGCAAGTGCAGACTGCTTTTCCATGCTCTTGCTGCTGATTGTTATCCCCACCTCTACCCCAGGACCGGAATACACGTAACTAGTGCCCCAATCAAAAGCTGGCCTGGAACAAGGAATGGATTGACCAAACACAACACACTCGCAATCAGGTAATACTGTACGTATTTGCATGTTTTCTCTGAACATTATAATCATGTATTGAAATTAGCAGTGTTTTTGACATAATCTTGTATATATTTCAGGAATTTAGAGCCAAATTATGAAGCTATTATATACTCATGCTGAATCTGCACTCCCTCTTTTAACCGTTTATTTCAATTTTGCTTTCATTAAGAATGCAAGAATCTACATATATAAAACAAGAAGGGCGTATATAGCAAATCCCGTGGTACGTGGCACATTTCACGAGACTTGTGAGAGAGAGTTGTCCAGAGGAGAGAGAAGGCATGGAGTAGGGCTGGGTGGCAGACAGAGGGGCAGCTGCTGCCGAGGAGGGAGGGCCGAGGAAGAGGGGAGGCAGCGGCGCTGCAGCAGCAGCAAAGAAAGAAGAAACACTGAACAACAGTCAGCCCGCCGAATCTCCTCACAAGGAGAATGCCCAAGCCAGGGTGGAAGAGCACACTGAGGGTCATTCATGAAGGCCAGAAAGGTAGAGACTGGCTGGGTGACTGGGGGGGAGATTGGCTGAGTGATGGCAGGGGAAACTGGCTGGAGCTGGATTGTCAGGGAAGGGGTAAGAGAGATGGAGAACTATGGCACAGATGTTCTATGCAGGGCCAGCTAGTAGAGAGTCAACAAAGGGGTGGGGGGGGGGGATGCTAATATATATAACATTCCTGAAAACAATGTTACCAAGGTAAGGAAGTATCTATCCCAGTCCTCTACTAAATCCCAGATATTATCAGGAAAATAGTGCAAAAAGGTGACTACGATGACCACCACCACCAAAAAAGAAAGAAAAATATCACCAGAATAGGAGGAGGTGCCACTTAACATTTCACAAGTAACAAACCGAGCTCTTGATCAGTCCAACAGAGAAAAGTGACACATTGATCACATTTTGTGTATTCTATAAAAAGTACCTTATGGTGAGAGTATGTAAACAAACTGTGATATGAAAGGGTACAGCGGTTAGGGTGAAGGGAAGATGCAGCAATGTTTCCTGAACTGTCACCTTATTTACCGACCACTCATTCCTCCGCTGAACAAATATCTAATAATTCAAGGCTGTGTCTCTGAAGATATTTTGAAGCTATCTGAGCACATAAAGTGGGCATGTATTGTGTCTACTGTACCTATGAAGATGCATATGGGATTAACAAATAATTTCTGTCCTTAAAATACAGGGAACTACGGAAATACAGAGTCCAAAGCCATTTCCCAGTCACTGTTATGGTGCATTTTAAAAGGGGAAAAGTTACAAATGAAAGACACATCATCATGCAACATGTGCACATTCTGTATTTTAATCTAGTTCTTTATGAAGCAACCACCAGCCTGCCTCACAAGTCAGGTATGATAATCAAATCACAATCTAGGCACACCCATGTAAAGCTAATACAGAATCAATGGTATACATGAACATTCCTTTAGGGCAAAATTTTAAAATAAAGATTCCTGTTTTAATTAGCTGCTCTTACAAGTTATGCTAATACAAATCCCTTTGTTTTTGTAATTTACTGTAACCCAATATGTGACTGAATTGTTCTCCATGCCAGCATATTTATATATTTTTTATTTTTTTATTTGTCAAATTTGTAGAGCACCCCAAACTTCCGTCTCTGAGTGGTTTTCAACAACGGGGCTATTCTGACGATCAGCAAAAATCGGGCTAGCCTCCGCTAGCCCAATTTTTGCTGATCGTCAGAACCACCGGACTCGCAGCCGAGCCCAGTGGTTCTGGAGCAGCTAACCCGCTCTGGAACCTCTGGAAAAAGCAGATTTGCGGAGCGAGCGTTCCGCAAACCTGCTTTTTACAATCATGAGTAGCCGCAGTGTGCCTTTGCGCTGTGCCTACTCATGAGTAGACCCCCAGCTGGGAGGCGAAAAGCCGCCTCCTGGCTTGGGGGTCTCCCCAGTATGCCCTGCGCACTCGCGCAGGGCATACTGGGGCTTGCGGGGGCCGCATGGCCCCCGAGCTCCCCAGCCCCTGCCAGCTCCCTTTCGGAGTTGGCAATCGTGTGGGTGGCTGATCCAGCCGCCCAGGGCTCCCTCTCCGCTCGTGAGTGGGGAGAGCGGGCTTAGCTCTATTGTAGACCACTATTGTAGCTGTTGAACCCATTTCATTAATAGCATATTTTGGATAGCCAAGGAAGAAAGTTCTGCCTGCTGCAAAGCTTTCATTTTGATCATTGCTGAATAAAACAGCAGATTAATACTGCAGGGGCAGCCAAATGCAGGTTGCCAAATAAACTTCAAACACTACTTTGGATAATATGGTAACGTGTAGATACGTGTGAAAAATTAACAGCATCTCTATTTTAGGCTACTAACTTTTTCACACCAGCTGTTTTTGAACCAAAAATAAGGCACCCTGACTAATGTATCTTCCTTTTCTAGAAACATAAAGTTCATAGATGTTACTCTTTATTTAAATATCCTCCCTGCTTTGGAAGCTTAGACTTCATTTATAAGCCCTCTCTGCAATAATGGAAGCTATCAGCAGGCTTATTTATTATTTTCTACTAGAAGTATTCTGAAATTAACTACAGACACACAACTACAGAAAAGTATTCTGAAATTAACTACAGAAAAGTATTCTGAAATTAACTACAGACACACTTTTCAGTGTTACATTTATAGATCTACTAGTAATTTTAAGCCCGTTAAAATAACGGGCGCTAGTACCTGTTGTTGTTGTTCCCTTTATTCCTTTCCTCTCTCGTTCGCCCTCCTTTCCTTTTATTTTGTTTTCCTGTCTTTCCTTTGTCTTCCTTTTCTCTCTCTCTTCCTCTGTTTCCTTGTCTTCCTTTCTTCTCTCCCCCTCTCCCTCTCTTCCTTTCTTTCTTCCACCTCTTCTAACTCCCATCTTTCTGTTTTCTTGGTCTTTTCCTCTTTTCTTTCTTTAATGGGCTTGTTCTTTGGGGCTGGCTGCTCCTCCCTCCCTCCCTTTTTTTTTTTTTTTTGGTCCTTCTCCCTCATTTTTTTCTCCTTTTTCTTCTTCTTCCTTCCTTCCTTCCTTCTCTCTTTCCTACTTTCCCTCCCTCCCTCCTTGTTTCTATTGTCCTTTTCCTTCCCTCCTCTCTCTTTTCTCTCCTTCCTTCTTTTTATCTTTCTATTGTCCTATCTCCCTCCCTCACTCCTTCCCCTATCTCTCTCTCTCTCTCTCTCTTTCTCTATCTTTTTTTCTCTGCCACTGGCTCCGCTGCCCTCCCGCCCACCCTCCGTCCCAAGTTCCAAGTCCTTCGTCCGGGCCAAATTGGCCCACGCCGCCGCCACCGCTGCCTGCCTGCCCGCCCTCCCAACTGCCGAGCCCTCCTTACCCCGGCCATGTCCGTCGGGTTAAAAACTCCTTAATTGCCGAGAGAGAGAGGAGCTCACAAGCAGAGCTCCTCTCTTTGCAAAGACTCTGCCCGTACTGGCGGTTTGGGCGTAAAGGACTCCCTTTACGCCCAAACCGCCATTACGGGCAGAGCCGTTGCAAAGAGAGGAGCTCTGCTTGCGAGCTCCTCTCTCTCTCGGCAATTAAGGCGTTTTTAACTCGACGGACATGGCCGGGGTAAGGAGGGCTCAGCAGTTGGGAGGGAGGGAGGGAGGGAGGGAGGGAGGGAGGGAGGGAGGGCAGCCAACGGCAGTGCTTGGGGTGAAATGGCCGCCCGTGGGTTCCGTGCAAGGAGGACAGGGGATTGGCCCGAAATGGCCATGGGTGGGGCCGGGACAGTGATGGGAGGCGGGCAGGCAGGCAGACAGTGATGAGGACTGGGGATAGGCGCGAAATGGTCGCCAGTGGGGCCGGAACGGTGGTGGAGGGCGGGCGGGCGATGGCAGGAGGTCGAGTGTTTGGTGGCTTTGGGACACTGTTGTTGGGGGTCCGGACTCCCCTGGGCTGTTCTGGGCCTGCGCTTTGCGCAGGCCCAGAACAGCCCAGAGAGACAGGGACGCAGATCCCCAACGTTCCAAGGCCACGGCCACTCACTTAGCCTTTTATTATATAGGATTAGGACTAAGCTGAATTTTTCCAGGTTCCATATATAGATAGATAAATAGATAGTGTGTGTACACCTCACACCTGAAAACATCCTTAAACATCCATCTTTCTTTATAGCTATTCATAGTCACTACTGCTTCAGCAGCCCCCACCCACACACACACACCATTTTCTTCTTCCTCAAGTGAATATAGCAGCAATCAGGGATCATTTACTAATTATGATGTCTTGAAAAAAGGTAACCAATCAGATTTTACTAGCTGTGATGATACTAAGAGCAAATGAAGCCTCTTCAAAGCCTAAATAAGGAAAATGGGCAATCCTAGCCAATCAGGGATAACAACATGACTTTTCACTGTCTTTTGCAAGCATACCTCAAAGCTAAATATATTCCACCATGCTACCAACAGCTCCATTTAGTTACAGTCATCCTTTGCCAACCATGGTTTTACCAACTGTGGTTTTGAATATATGTGAATGGGAAACTGTGACAGGTCTTGCCAACTGAAAACCAAGTATTCATGGTTGGTGAGGTTCTCTAGTGATGGTGTTTCAGTGATTTTGGGGGGTTCAGAGGTTTGATTTGCTCGTCCCTTGCCGATGCCTTTGAGTGGATTTTGGGAGGTTCAAAAAATGTCCAGAGGTTCGATGCTCATTTTTCTTGGTGACTCTTGGTGATTTTATAGGATTTTTTGTGATTTTTTAAAGCAATTTTTTTGGTATTTTTTCATTTATTTTAAGGTCTTTTTGTAGTTGCGGTTCCCCTATCCCCGTTTCCCATAGACCTCAATGCCTCGCCAACGGCGAGGTTTTGTCAGAACGAAACCCTAGCAGTTGGCGACGGAGGACTGTATTTGATATGCTTCTTTAAACATTGTGACACCACCATGACTGACTTGGTAGAGAGGACTAAAAGTGTATTCAAACAGTCATTAGACCATACTTGAAAAAACCTACTTTGGAGCCCTCAGAGTTAAGAAACTATAAGCCTGTCTCTAATCTCCCATGGTTGGGCAAAGTGATTGTAAGTAAATTTTTATTACAGTCCTTAGACCAGCTTAACATTTAAAATATGGAAGTGGCCTGTCAGCTCCACACAGTCCTGGAACATAGGAACATAGGAAACTGCCATATACTGAGTCAGACCATTGGTCTATCTAGCTCAGTATTGTCTTCACAGACTGGCAGCGGCTTCTCCAAGGTTGCAGGCAGGAATCTCTCTCAGCCCTATCTTGGAGAAGCCAGGGAGGGAACTTGAAACCTTCTGCTCTTCCCAGAGCGGCTTCATCCCCTGAGGAGAATATCTTGCAGTGCTCACACATCAAGTCTCCCATTCATATGCAACCAGGACAGATCCTGCTTAGCTATGGGGACAAGTCATGCTTGCTACCAGAAGACCAGCTCTCCTCTCCTTTGATAAAACTGATGATCTAGACCCATTTCAGGAGGGCTATGGGGTGGAAACCTCCTTGGTCAGCCTGATGGATGATCAGAAGGAGTATGACTCAAAAGATCCTTTTGGACCTCTCAGAGGTTTTTGATGCCATCGACCATGGTATCCTTCTGGGTTACCTTGGGGAGGTGGGATTAGGTGGCACTGTTCCATAGTGGTTCCGTTCCTACCTCTATGGTAGATTTCAGATGGTGTCACTTGGAGACTGTTGCTCTGCAAAGTGAGAGTTACTGTATGGAGTTCCACAAGCCTTCATTATTGAGCCCTTTCTTACAAGCAGTGAGAAAGGACAAGAGGGTTAGCGGGGAGGAGAGCTTACCTCCCCGCACACGAGTGATGGTGTCCTCTTCAATGGGTGAATTGCTCACCAAAACAACTACAGGCTGCTGCCAGTAGCTCGAGGTGCTGGGATGCATCGCCCCACCTCCCAGAGCTCAAATAATGCACCATGCGAGTGCGCGGTGCATTATGGGAATCCCCTCTCCTCTCTCCAAGATCTTCTCAGTCTGCCAGCCATGGGTGCAAGCAGCCATGGCTGGCAGACGGTCATGGAAACGGGGTTAGGAGAGTGCTAGCTCTCCTAGCTCATTTTGGAGGATGGCTGCCTAGGTGGATTTGCCGTGCACACGCACAGGCAATACTGGGCTGGGCTTCCTTAGCCCGATTTTGCCTGTGCATGTTAATAGCTTCACAGCCTCCAATGCTCCTTAACATTTAAACTGAACCACTGGGAGAGATCATCAAGAAATTTGGTGCAGATTGTTTTCAATATCCTGATGACACCCAAAACTATTTCTTCCTAAAAATTTCATTAGGAAATGGCATAACTTCACTAAATGATTTCCTGGAGGTTGTAATGGGTTGGATGTGGGATAACAAACTGAAGTTGAATCCAAGTAAGACGGAGGTACTGATTGTGGGAGTTCAAGTCCTGAGATATGGTTTAGATATGCCTGTTCCCAATGTGGTTATACTTCCCCTGAAAGATCATGTATGTAGCTTCGGAGTGCTCCTGGATCCAAAACTTTATCTGATTTCTCAGGTTGAGGCAGTGGCCAGGAGTGCTTTTTTATCAGCTATTCCCATTTCTGGAGGTAAAGGACCTTAAAACGGTAGTACATATGCTGGTGACCTCCAGGCTTGACTACTTTAACACACTCTACATGGGACTGCCTTTGTACATAGTTCAGAAACTGGTACAGAATGCAGTAGTCAAGTTGCTCTGTGACAAAAGACACAGAGGGTCTGAAAGGACCATATAACACCAATTCTGAAAGAATTGAACTATCTGCCAAAATGCTTCTGAGCAAAATACAAAGTCCTGGTATTTACCTATAAAGCCCTTAACAGCTGGACTGAGGACTGATGCACAAAAGCCCACCGAAATCACTGCTAACACCTGGGCTTCCAGATGCAATGCATGAGGACTGCAACAGCATTAGTGTATAGACCACTTCACAAAGGCACCAGTTCTCACAAACGGCACTTCCACACAAACCAGCACATAGTTAGTTACAAAAACATAGCCTACACCCAGTTTCCTACTTTCCCAAGACACTTACAAGGGGGTTAAAGCATACCTAAACCCGCTCATAGCTGAACCAAGATATGAATCAGAATCTTCCCCCATACAAATTCAGCAAGCTATCTATTGCCCCATTCCGACACACAATTGGCCTAATCTAATCTGAAGTTTGTTTTGCTTACAATAAACCTTAGGTAAAACATGATTTAAACATGTGTAGTGATTGCAAGACAACATAAGACACACACATTTTGTGAGTTGAATAGCATTATATGAAGTTATTTCAAATAGTGCTAGAACTATATAGATATCATGTGTTTGGAAGACAACAAAATATCACATCTGGCCAAAAATTAACTTGGTCAACATGGTGCATCAAAATTATTATCTGTGCAGCAGGATTTTCTTATAGGATTGCCCTTAAGTACACAGCAGCTGAAGTAATTTACAGGAGAAAATGCCAGTAGCACAGGACCCATAATTCCATGGATTAGTTGCCTCCAAATCCATGTAGGCAGCTTGGAAAAAATCTTCTAGACAGGGTGGGATTTTAAAATATATAAACAAAAACAAAAAAATAGAAATACAAAACAGACATCATTTCTCTGTTTGATGTAAAACAAAAAACCTAGTGAGTTATGGTCCAAGTATAGTTTTCCTTTGGTTACATAGGCTTAGAATTGTGTTTACCATCCCATTAAATCCCCAAGGTGTTAATTAGGCAGATACATTTCTCCATCTAAGTACACAAAACAACACAGTAACAACCCTGTGAACCAGTTCAGAAAGAAAAATTTCAAAGAGTACCTAAGGATTATAAATCCCAGTCTCTAGAGGCAGTGGAAGCAAACTGCTGTTTAGTTTTTGCTTAGATCTTTAACTTAACATGCTGAGCAAAAAAAAAAAGTTTACTTTTTGCTTTCCTGGAAGACAGGTCCACCATTAAACACGAAAGAACTAAACAAGGTGTTATGGGAAAGCAACATCACTCATTAGAAATTGAATTAATAATAATAATAATAATAATAATAATAATAATAATAATAATAATAATAATTCCTTCCCCAGTGAGGCACTACCTTGGCGTGGTTGTGGGGCTTGCGTGCTCTGAGGAAGGTGAGAGCTATGCCAGAGGTCCAACCATACTGGATAGGTCTCACCAGAGGAGCCAGACAAAGAGTGCCTCTCCCATCAACAATACGGTGAGACGTAACTTTAATAAATCTATACCGTATCGGTCGTCGCCCGGGTCAACAAGGACCACGCCAGGTGCTGGAGTCCCTGGACATCTGGTGGCAAGTAGGAAACAGGACTCAGGATCTTCAGTTGAGCAACCAGGGCTGGAGACTGCAAAGTTACTGGAAGAAACGTCGCTTAACCGAAAAAAATATACGAAAAATGCCAACAAGGAAATAATGATCTGCTATTACACGTCTAGTCCAACTAGAAGAGGTTATTTAAAAAGAATGTACCAAATTTGGAAAGAGAAGCATCTAGATACAGAAATAACAGAACAAAGGCTAGCAGACCAGAGAAGATTTATAATAAGAAATAAAGTATTCACAGGAATTGAGCTGGAAGAACTGCAAAGAGCAACACAGGCTCAAGATATGGAAGAATTACTACCAACTGAAGCAGTTGCTAAGGCGCAGGTGGAGGAGGTGCTGGAAATAGAGGATACCACCGTTGCTGAACTGTTTCAAAATCAAAACCAGGCAACCTCCCCTTTGCTTTCACCTCAAAAATCCAAATGCCGTTTAACAGAAAAGCAACAAGAACTAAAGCAAAAAATAACTGAGCACATGAACCAAGCAACCACCAGGGTTCGACTTCCAGCTCTAAAAACAGTTGCCAAAAAACAACTCGCTCAGGCATTAAAAGATGTCAATGCTGCACTTGCAGAAATAACAACCAAGAATTTGCAAGAAACAAACCAACTAATGTACAGTGCAGCAACGATAACAACACAAGAGCTCGGATATAAGATCAGTGGGCCTGTAAAAAAAGAAAGCAGTACATCACCTAAACGGAAGATTAGATTAGAAAATAAAATCTCCAGACTTAGATCAGATGCTAGTATATTGAAAGATATGAAAGACAAGAAGCTGAAGAATGAAAATACCAAACAGTACCTGATCCAAAAATACCACCAGGATTCAAGGAAAATTAGAGAAGTCTTGGAAATAATAAAGCAGCAAATAACAGCAGTGTCAAAGAAGATTAACAGATACGAAGCCAGAATTACACAACACAGGCAGAATCTCCAATTCCAGTCAAATCAGAGACGTTTCTACCAAAGCATAGAAGGAGAAACTGCAAGAAACCTAGAAACACCAAATAAAAAAGAAACAGTGCAATTCTGGGGAAAATTATGGGACAATCCAATAGATTATAATAAAAAAGCAGGCTGGATGAAAGAGGTTGAAAAATGTAACCAACAAATGCAAGATCTAATAATAACACCAGAATTAATATGTGAAAGAGCAAAGAAAATTAAAAATTGGACTGTGCCAGGTGACGATGAACTGCATGGCTTTTGGCTTAAACACCTAACAAGCCTTCATAAACAACTATCAAAACAGTTCAATCACATTTTGCAAGGTGGTGATGTTGAACAATGGCTAACAACTGGGAAAACTCATCTCATCATGAAAGACCCAGCAAAAGGTGCAGTTCCAAGTAATTATAGACCAATAACCTGTCTGCCAACCATGTTCAAATTATTAACTGGAATAATAGCAGATGAAGTGATGCAACACTTATTAACTAACAAACAGCTTCCAGTTGAACAGAAAGGAAATTGCCCGAACACCAGAGGCACAAAAGACCAGCTGCTGATTGACAAAATGATTTTAGAATATTGCAAGAGAAGAAAAACCAATCTAAGTGTTTGTTGCATTGATTGATTACAAGAAAGCCTTCGATTCATTGCCTCACACATGGATACTAAAATGTTTAGAAACAACTGGTGTCAGAAAAACATTCAGATATTTATTTTAAAAAGCAATGAGCATGTGGAGTACACAGTTAACAATCAATGGCGAGACACTTGGACAGGTTAGCATTAGAAGAGGTATTTTCCAAGGGGACTCACTATCCCCTCTGTTGTTTGTAATCGCCATGACCCCACCTTCACAAATACTAAACAAAACAGGCCTCGGATAACAAACATCTAAAACATCAAGTCAAATCAACCATCTGCTGTACATGGACGATCTGAAGTTGTATGGAAAGTCCCAGTCAGAAATCAAATCACTGCTAAACACTGTCCGTATATTCAGTAGCGATATAGCAATGGAGTTTGGACTAGACAAGTGTGCTGCATTAATAATGAAAAGAGGAAAAATAACAAAAACAGAAGGAATAAGAACTGCCCAATGGAAGCAACATCAAGAACCTGGAAGAGAAAGAACCTTACAAATACTTGGGCATTCTCCAGGCTGATAACATCGCACACACTGAAGTTAAAAGAAAAATGGGAAGTGAATACATCAGGAGAATTAGAAAAATCCTCAAGTCCAAACTCAATGGCGGGAACACCATACAAGCCATAAACACCTGGGCTATACCTGTTATCAGATACACTGCAGGAATAATAGATTGCACCCAGGCAGAGCTAGAGACGCTAGATCGTAAGAGCAGGAAAATCATGACCATCAATCATGCTCTGCACCCCCGCAGTGATGTCGATAGGCTATACCTCCCTTGCAGCTCAGGTGGAAGAGGAATGCTGCAAGTCCATCAAACAGTAGAGGAGGAGAAAAGAGGCCTTGAAGAATATATCAAGGACAGTGAAGAAGATGCACTTAAAATGGTCAATAATGTGAAACTATTCAACACCAACAAACAAACTAGGCCTACAAGAAAGAAGAAGTCAAGAACCAAGCAGAAAAATGGAAAAAGAAGCCACTGCATGGTCAATATTTGCACAATATAAGTGGAAAATCAGACATCACCAAGACCTGGCAATGGCTTAAGAATGGCAACTTGAAGAAAGAAACAGAGGGTTTAATACTGGCTGCACAAGAACAAGCACTAAGAACAAATGCAATAAGAGCAAAAGTCGAAAAATCAACCACAAACAGCAAGTGCCGCCTTTGTAAAGAAGCAGATGAAACCGTGGACCACCTAATCAGCTGTTGTCAAAAGATCACACAGACTGACTACAAACAAAGGCATGACAAAGTAGCAGGGATGATACACTGGAACATCTGCAAAAAATACAAGCTACCTATAGCCAAACATTGGTGGGACCATCAAATTGAAAAAGTTGAAGAAAATGAAGATGTAAAAATATTATGGGACTTCCGACTACAAACAGACAAACATCTGCCACACAATACACCAGGTATAACTGTAGTCGAGAAGAAAGAAAAACAAGTTAAAATAATCGACATAGCAATACCAGGGGATAGCAGAATAGAAGAAAAAGAAATAGAAAAAAATCACCAAATACAAGATCTACAAATTGAAATTGAAAGACTGTGGCAGGAAAAGACCAAAATAATCCCAGTGGTAACTGGCGCCCTGGGTGCAGTTCCAAAAGACCTTGAAGAGCACCTCAACACCATAGGGGCCACAGAAATCACCATCAGCCAATTACAAAAAGCAGCTTTACTGGGAACAGCCTATATTCTGCGATGATATCTATAACAATTGACAATAAAATTCAGCCATCCCAGGTCCTTGGGAAGGACCCGATGTCTGGATAAAACAAACAAGAAATAATTCCTAAAATGCTGCATCTACTCTATTTGCCAGGAACAAGAACAGCTGATGAATCATCCCATAACTGCCCTGATGCATTTCCAGTACAACCTTTTATCTTCTTGGTCAAAAATCTCAATATTTCAGGTAATGAGGGAGACAAAGGATTTCTATTTGCACAAGGCAGTTTCACACAACTGCCAGAAGTAAGAATGAGCCACCACTAATTCCCAGTGAGGAGGCACTCCAGGTGTGAGTGGTTACTACTGCCCATTTCCATGTCATCTGAATCCACCAGTGTTGGGTTCACAAGCAGCACTTCATTCCAGGAATCCATCAGTTCTAACCAAGACATGAAGTTGGTTACAGATGTTGGCTTCCTGGAAGGAAGTGCTGCTTGGGAACCTGACACTGAAGGGTTTTGGACATGGAAATGGGCAGATGTAGCTGATCACACCAGGCGTGCTCATTTGGCAGGAACTAGTGGTTCCCACCAATGCACTTCCTGGCAGTCATGTTGTAGCAAACAGTGAATGGCAGATTTAAGCCCAGCCTTTGTCTCAAAGCCAGCCCACGTGGGGGGATGAAAAATGCTGATTCATTCCCTCCATGTTTGCTCAACTGAACTCACCAAAACCATGGTAAAGACTTCAGGCCCTTTCCCTGCCTGGCTCCAACTGACGAGAACAAAGACACCCTTCTCTTGCTGCCGCCTGGCCCTCTAGGTATGGTCACCATGTGCTGAGTGGCTGATGACCTAGAGAAAGACAGGACAGGGTTCCTTTCTGGTTCACTCTGTAGGGTAAGGGAGGGGCTGACTGCTACACATGCAAACTCACCCCATGTTACTTTAACCTAAGAGTATACGTGGGACTCAGTGAGCCCCATCTCATGATCGGCGGTTCACACATGCAGCAAAGACAGGGCTTAGCTAACAAAGCCCAGTCTTTGCTGCAGGTGTGAACAGCCTCAGTGAATAGGGATACACAAGAGTTTAGGGTTATGTGTTCAGGTCATACTCTTGCCCATGTTTTCATCCATCAAAAAGACCCCTATGAATGTATATTTGTAACTTGGAACTATTAAGTTCAATGAAATCTCCACCTGTCTTATATGACTACAGCAATCGTTTACTTTAGCAAGACTACTGCTGAATGTTCTGCACTTCTCAAACAGTGAAAGGTTCCAGGGGCAGTGCTACCTAGTTTTTTATTTCCTTTGAACTGGAGACTGATGTTTTTTTAATAGCCGATTCACAAATATATAAGTACTGCATAGGTACTTATGTACATAGGTACATTGAGTTGGAAGCCTACTCTGGAAAGAGCAGGAGCAGCTTCAGAGGATGAGCAAGCTTTTCAAATCAACAACATCAAGCCTTTCCCCCCTTTAAACTAACTAACATGAGGAGGGGGATTTTGAGGGGCTGGTTCCTCTTTAAGGGCCTAGTCTGTGTGTGTGTTATATGCCAGGGCTAGCAAATTCTGGTGTTTTAGTTTGTCCCTGCCTGGAGGGGTGCAGTCAGCTAGGTCTGGGGAGGCCCCCCATTCCTTTGACTCACATCCTGTGTCTCAGTTGGAAGCCTATTCTCTACATAAGAGGTGAAGGCCTGAGAGCATAGTGAACAGAGCACAGCGGACAGGGATTGCTTGCTTCCTTGCTTACTCATCATGGCAGCAGTAATGGTGTACTTGCACTCACCTAGTAATGGTAGGAGCATAGTCAGCAAATCATGTACCTGCCTGCTTACTCTATCCCTCTCAAGCTGGCCACTGGGAAAGCTGGTGACAGGTGTGATATATTCCTGTCTGCAGCTGCCAATAGCACATTAGATTAACAGGAATAGCAAACAGGATGCTGGAGTTTTGCAGGAGTTTAGTGGGAGGAATGCGAGGGAGCCTGGAACAAGCCCCTGTGATCACATGGAGCCCGGTGGAGAAGAGAAGAGAAGTACAAATCCCTCCCTCATATTCCTGAAAAGGTTGTTTGGACAGTTAAATAGCTGACCATTACAGCTGACACCTATCCTTCAAATAAACTATCTCTAAATACTATAAACAGCAAAAAACAAACACAAACAAACAAAAAACACCGCTGTGAAGCTAGAAAGCCAGCAGGGGGGAGGGCACTTCCCATTGTATTCCACAGAATGCCACATGTATGACTATTTGCCCCATGGGCAGAAGTCATGGGTGTGTGCTCGGTGCAAGGAGTTCCTGGCTCTTAGGAAACAAGTTCGTTCTCTCGAGACCAAGGTGGCAGATCTGGAGAAGCTCAGAGAGACAGAGAGGGATGTGGCCGAGACCTTCAGGGATGTGGTAGTGGCATCCCACTCCAGGGCTGATAGCTCCACTGCTGTCAGGGAGAATGAAGGTTTCAGGCAAGGAGGACATCAGTCTGAGGAAGAGGGAAATGCTCCTTTAGAAGGCACCCCGGTGGAAGATGAGCCCATATCCTCTCACAGAGGGGATAATCCTCCAGGGGTGGGGGCCTCCTTGTAGTGGGCAATTAGATCATTAGAGGTATAGAGAGATGGGTTTGTGACCCATGTGTTGACCACATGGTGACTTGCCTGCCTGGTGCAAAGGCTGTGGACATCACGCACCATCTACATAGGCTGTTAGGCAATGCTGGGGAGGAGACAGCTGTCGTGGTGCATGTTGGCACCAACAATGTGGGGAAATGTAGTCGGGAGGTTCTGGAAGCCAAATTTAGGCTGATAGGTAGTGTATTGAAAGGTAGCATTCTCAGAAATGCTACCTGTTCCACGTGCAGGTACAGTGAGACAGGCAGAGCTGAGGGGTTTCAATGCGTGGGTGAGATGTTGGTGCCAGAAGGAGGGGTTTAGATTTGTTAGGCACTGGGACACATTTTGGGGCAAGCAAGGCCTGTACAAAAGGGATGGGATGCACTTGAACCAAGATAGAACCAGACTGCTGGCGCTTATCAAAAAAGTTGCAGAGCAGCTTTTAAAATGACGCCTGGGGAACAGCCGATGGGAGCTGCGCAGTATCCCGTTCGGCAAATGCCATCCCTTAAAGTGCGAGGGTGCAGAGGATACAGATAAAATAAAAGGGGACAGAGCAGAATCACATAAAGAGCAGACAGAAGGCTGTGCCAGCTGGTCAATGAGTCAGAAGAAAGATTGCAGACACCAGGGAAGAGATTCAGCGAATAGGTGCTTCTATGCCAATGCCAGAAGCCTCTGAGCCAAGATGAGTGAGCTGAGTGCTTGGTTGGTAACACAGAAATAGATATAGTGGGCATAACAGAAACATGGTGGAACAGTGAGTACCAGTGGGACACTGTTATCCCTGGATACAAACTCTATAGAAACGACAGGGAGGGGTGCCTTGGAGGTGGAGTAGCACTGTATGTTAAAGAAGGGATAGAATCTAACAAGCTAGAAAACCTAGGTGGACCGGAGTACT
The DNA here is from genome assembly GCF_027244095.1 of Hemicordylus capensis. Lineage (NCBI taxonomy): Eukaryota > Metazoa > Chordata > Lepidosauria > Squamata > Cordylidae > Hemicordylus > Hemicordylus capensis. The sequence goes on along the minus strand of NC_069661.1, from coordinate 180,479,757 downwards.
CCACAGAAACCCTTTGGGTGACAATACAAGGCCTGAATGGAAATGTGCTACTGGGCACATAATATCTCCCTCCGGATCAAAATGCTGACAGTGACTGGGAGTTGTAGGAGGAAATCAGGGAGGTGCCAAGGAGAGGCAGGGCAGTAATAATGGGTGACTTCAATTATCCACACATAGACTGGGTAAATTCACAGTCAGGTAGTGACAAAGAGGTCAAATTTCTAGATATGTTGAATGACTGTGCCCTAGAACAGCTGGTCTTGGAACCAACCAGAGAGAAGGCGACCTTGGACTTAATCCAGAGTGGCACCCAGGACCTGGTGCGTGATGTCAGTGTCATCAACCCTTTAGGGAACAATGACCATAGTGCCATCAAATTCAGCATACATGTGGGAGAGAATCACCAAAGAAGTCTAACACCAACACTTTGAAATTTCAGAAGAGGAAACTTCTCCAAAATGAGGAGTATGGTGAAAAGAAAGCTGAAAGGGAAAATCAGGAGAGTCACTTCATTCTAGAATGCATGGAGTTTACTCAAAACCACAATACTAGAAGCCCAGTTAGATTGTATATCCAAAAGGAAGAAAGGTACCACTAAGTCCAGGAGGGTGACAACATGGCTAACAGGTAACGTCAAGGAAGCCATAAAAGGGAAGAAGACTTCCTTCTGAAATTGGAAGGCCTGCCCACATGAGAAGAACAAAAAGGAACATAAACTCTTGCAAAAGAAATGCAAGGTGACAATAAGGGAGGCAAAAAGAGAGTTTGAGGAACATTTAGCCAAAAGTATCAAGGGGGATAACAAAAACTTCAGGAAATGATGCAGGAAACCTGCCAGGGAGGCGGTTGGACCTTTGGATAAAGAGGGAATGAAAGGGATTATTAAAGAGGATATGGAGGTTGCAGATAAACTAAATGAGTTCTTTGCATCGGTCTTCATGACAGAGGATACTGAGCATATACCTGTTCCTGAAACAGGCTTTTCAGGGATGGGGGCTAAAGAACTGAGTCAGATAGCAGTGACAAGAGATGATGTTCTAAACTGTCTGGAAAAATGAAAAACTATCAAATCGCAAGGGCCGGACAGCATCCATCCAAGAGTCCTCAAAGAACTCAAATGTGAAAATGCCAACTTTCTTGCTAAAATATATAACTTATCACTGCAATCAGGCTCAGTACCAGAGGACTGGAAAGTAGCAAATGTAACACCAGTTTTCAAAAAGGGATCCAGGGGTGATCCAGAAAATTACAGGCCGGTTAGCTTAACGCCCGTTCCAGGCAAATTGCCTGGAACTTGCATTCTCAAGGAAAAAATTGTAAAGCACATAGAACAACAGGCACTGCTGGGAGAGAACCAGCATGGCTTCTGCAAAGGTAAATCTTGCCTCACAAACCATATGGAGTTCTTTGAGAGTGTCAACAAGTGTGTGGATAAGGGTGATCCTGTTGACATAGTATATCTGGACTTCCAAAAAGCTTTCGACAAAGTTCCTCATCAAAGACTCCTGAGAAAACTTAGCAGTCATGGGATAAGGGGAGAAGTACATATGTGGATTGCAAACTGTGTGAAGGACAGGAAACAGAGGGTAGGTATCAATGGAGAGCTTTCACAATGGTGGGAAGTAAGAAATGGGGTCCCGCAGGGATATGTACTGGGACTGGTGGTTTTTAATTTATTCATCAATGATCTAGAAGTAGGAATAAGCAGCAAGGGGCCAAATTTGCAGATGATACCAAACTCTTTTGGGTAGTAAAATCCAAAACAGATTTTGAGGAGCTTCAAAAGGATCTCTCCAAACTAGGGGAGTGGGCGACAATATGGCAAATGCAGTTCAATGTTGGCAAGTGTAAAGTGATGCACACCAGGACGAAAAACCCCAACTTCAAGTATACGTTGATGGGATCTGAGCTTTCGGTGACCGACCAGGAGAGGGATCTTGGGGTCATGGTGGACAGCTCGTTGAAAGTGTCAGCTCAATGTGTGGCAGCTATAAAAACAGCCAATTCCATGCTAGGGATCATTAGGAACGGGATTGAAAATAAAACTGCTAATATTATAATGCCCTTATACAAAACTATGGTGCAGCCACACTTGGAGTACTGAATACAATTCTGGTCACCACATCTTAAAAAGGACATTGTAGAACTGGAAAGGTGCAGAAGAGGGCAACCAAGATGATCAGGGGCCTAGAGCACCCTTTTTATGAGGCAAGGCTACAATACCTGGGGTGGTTTAGTTTAGAAAGAAGGCGACTGCGGGGAGACATGATAGAGGTCTATAAAATCATGCATGCAGTGGAGAAAGTGAATAGAGAGAAATTCTTCTCCCACTCACATAACACTAGAACCAGGGGTCATCCCATGAAATTGATTGCCGGGAAATTTAGGACCAGCAAATTGAAGTATTTTTTCCCACACAACGCATAATCAACTTGTGGAATTCTCTGCCACCCTAGATGGGCCTTGGGCCTGATCCAGCAGGGCTGTTCTTATGTACTATGTACATAAGCAGTATGTGCATGCCTGCTAGGTAGAAGATCCATTACCTCACATCAGATCCCTAGAAAGAAAGACACCCTCACACCCAAATGTGCTTTCAGTTAACTCTCAGCTCTCTGTGTGTATGTTTCAGTATGTTTTGATTCTTTCCCCACCCCCTTTTATGGGTGCACGCGCACACACACACAGCCCTTAGCTGGGAACAAATGTGGAATCTGTCACCTTCTCCAACTCTGATGGCTTTCCCTATTCCAAGCTTTCCAGAAAGATCTCTACCCAGAGGCCACTATCTCCGAACAAGTGTTTCCCGTAAAGAAACATCTAGTAGTCATTAGGAAACATTAACATTATTTTGTCAGATCCCAATAAGGCATAGCTTAAAGGCAGAACCATTTTACAGGCCTGTTCGCACAAATCAGCCAGCAAACCGATTACAGTTTTCTGTTGCTGTTAGGTACTTTTCACACTGTGGAAATGGAGAATTGCCGCACAGCAAGGAAGATAAGAGATGAGTCCATACCTACTTTCATACACCTCTTTCACCTTCTCCTGTCAGTAGGCAAAGACAGAGGACTATACCCTTGCTCTGAGTAAAGAGAAGCTCAGGGTATTATGGCTAAGTTCTCCCGCAAGGCAGGAAAGACAGCAGGGGAGATTTGTTCCTGTACTAACTTTCCAGGTAAGTGCAGTTCCTGATCACTGTAACGGTTCATAAAGTATTTCACACATCAAGGCAGGAAGGGATAAGAAAGCTGTGGCAAAGAAGGGACTGGCTGTTGGTTTAAGTATGGCAAAGTATGACAAGGGCTTTAGGCAAAGCAGTCCCACTGCTGTCACATAACCCTTGCCCACAGAAGAAGATCATTTAACTCCTCTTGTCAGGGCCAAGACAGATGCCCCCAAATCATCTGTAAAAAATTTTTCCTGGATAGCAGACAAAAGCAGTGCACTACCTTCTCTTGCTGACAGGGACAAGAAGTTAGACATATGCCCCGAGTTGGATAGTAGTCATTAGATATATGCCAGGGCATAGGGAAAATATAGTTAGGATTGCCAAGTCTGGCTGAAGCTATTCCTGGAAACCACACAGCCCCCATTATTTTTTCAAAGAAGTTTCACAACGTCAAGCCATGAAAATATCCAGATTTGCTCAACAGTCACCTGGAGATTGTTGCCAATCCTGGTGGCCTAGCAACCCTGGGTAAAGCCAGGTGGGCATATTCCTAACAGTGCTTGTTTTGTGCTAGTGTGCTAGTCACAGTGCAATGATACCAGAGCTGCCTTGAACCAAAGACAGTGAGAGTGGTAGTAGGGATTTATCAGACCAATAGCTCCTCCTCTTGTTGTGAGGGGCTATTGCAATGGAATATGTGCCCTCCACCTATCTATCCACACATACTTTATGCTAGAAAGAAGTGGAATCCTCATCACATCCTTGACAGCCACCTGTCCCCAGCTGTAAGGCAGCTCAAATAGAAGTATGTCCATCTAAGATGGGTGAGGGAGCTACGGCAGCAGTGATGGAGTGGGTGATTAACTCATGGGATCTACTATTTGCTGAGGAAAGGTCGAGTGGTAGCAAGTATGACTTGTCCCCTTAGCTAAGCAGGGTCTGCCCTGGTTGCATATGAAAGGGAGACTAGATGTGTGAGCACTGTAAGATATTCCCTTCAGGGGGTGGAGCTGCTCTGGGAAGAGCAGACGGTTCCAAGTTCCCTCCCTGGCTTCTCCAAGACAGGGCTGAAAGAGACTCCTGCCTGCAACCTTGGAGAAGCGGCTGCCGGTCTGTGAAGACAATACTGAGCTAGATAGACCAATGGTCTGACTCAGTATATGGCAGCGTCCTATGTTCCTATCATGGAAAAGGCAGCCTGGGTGCCTTGCACTACTCCTGGCTATCAAGAAAAGCTTTTTAAAATATGATTGTGGTACATTTGCAAAGTGCTAGGTGACCCATAGATCATGTCTAATTTGGACATGACATCAAGTCATTTGAACAGTTGAAACTACCCTGACCCATTTCTCATGTATTCACATGCCTTTGCCCACCCCAGGCTGCCGTTGTTCCCTTCAGAGTTATAATTAACTCTGCCAAACACCTGAAAAAGTTGAAAAGCTTTAAAACAGGTCTTTGTCAGGCCAGCTCATTAATTAAGTGCATTGTGATTTCACACTTTATCAGAAGATAACTAGATTGTGTGAGAGTATGTGTGATCAAGAGAAAAGCCATGAGCAAGAGCAGTGTTGGCCATCAGCACATAGTAGAGTAACTGGTACTGAATGGCAATATAGTGCTAATAGCTAGCTGCTCAGTTATGTCAGCACAGAAAAGTTCATTAAGAACATTTAAGCAATACACCACATTCAACTTATGAGCACACTGAATACTCATTACACATTCAGACTCGGGGCTTAATGCATAAACTGCCTCCATTAAAAGTTCTCGTGTTGGAGGTGGCAATCAGCCTCACTATGCAGGCCATTACCGGATGCGGCAATTATCAAGAGATGAACATTGTAGTGAGACAACCAGCCTATTGTCAATAACTACAGATAACTGTTTATATCAGACATATATCACCACTGGCAGGGATGTTTAAGAGTAGATCTTCATGTTCCCAATACAGACATTTTAGCACCAACCCTTTAGCGCTAATGACAGTGAAGGAAGTACAAGCTTCTTCATCTTTGGATGTGCACTATCCTTTCTTAGTCCACACACCCCTTGTCTGGAGCAGATGGAGGAAGACACTCAGATCCATCATAAAGCCCTGTGCAGATGTGCCCTAATCTTCCACTGATACCAGCCGTTGTGTATATCAAACAACAGTTACCGGGGGAGGGAGGTTATCAAGAAAGCCCCAGGATATGTAATAAAATAGAAGGCAGGCAGATTTAATTATATTAATTAGAAATATAATTAGGGTTAAACTATGCAATTAGATTAATTAAGCATGGGGGTTAGCCACTTTTTACTGAGTAACAGCCAATTAGATATACACTGAGTCAAACAACTATTTGATTCCATGAGCTCAGACAACAAACTGAAAGCTGAAAAGAGAAAGAACAAGGAGAATGATAAAACGGAATAGCACAGTAGCAGTCTACTGAGCACTTTTGCATCCTAACGTTGCAAAGAGCTCCCTAATAAGAACATAAGAACAGCCCTGCTGGATCAGGCCCAAGGCCTATCTAGTCGAGCATCCGGTTTCACACAGTTGCCCATCTGATGCCTCCAGGAAGCCCACAGGCAAGAGCTGAAGACATGCCCTCTCTCTTGTTGTTGCTCCCCTACAATGGGTATTTGGAAGCATCTTGCCTCTGAGGCTGCAGGTCTCAGACTAGTAACCATTAATATACTTGTCTTCTAATCATCATCATCATCATCATCACTGGCCATCTGGCACTCTAGAATCAGATATATTCTGCCTTGGGCTGGATTGTTTTAAGAAAGGCAAGACAAATTCATAAAATAAAGAAATACACTCTGCTGGTCTTTACTCTAAGACAACAGTGAGAAACTCTTGTGAAATTTAGAGTCACTCAGGAAGCAAAGGGATAATGCAGACATTCTCAGATGTGTTATCAAAAGGCTGGGGTTGCCACTGGGTGCAAAAACCTGATATTTCAGGAGTTCTGTATGTGGAGTCACAATTACACAACTGGCTTAAGCCATGATAGCACAGCTGAAAATTAGCAGAGGCTTATTCTATGATGATAAACTCTTGATAACATGGGTTTAGAGCATCATATGAATAGACACTAAGAGCTAGTTCACCCAAACAGGAAATGAGGTGTTAAACCTGTTCCTGGACTGTACTACTATTTTAAAAATTACAATTTAGAGCATACAACAAACATTACTTTTAAACAAATCAACATCTAATTTTCTTTTATTTTTAAAAAATGAAGTCTTGCCACCTCTGGGGGAAAAGAGTACATTTATTGTCTTTCTTTTGTATGGACAATACTTACTATTTTTCACATCACTGTGTTGTCCCATAACTTAATAATATCCATTCAACTGATAGGATTTTTCTTCTTCTTTCTACTATTTAAGGGTACAACATACTGGCTGCCACGACTATAAAGGACTGTACAACTTCTGACTGCCAAGAATCACATGGCTGAATAACTATCCATGGTAAATAAAAAATCCCTCCACATTTGAAACACCACCACCACCTTAACATTTTAGGAAGACAGATAGGCTAATTATTTTCACTGCTTCTAGTTTTCTATGTACAAATAATTTTTATATGAAGGAACATTCTGCCATGCAATCGCCTAACAGCAGTCTGAAGTGGTACAGTCCAGGGAACGGAAGTGGGAGGACTATTTACAAGGTGGTGAGAATTCCCTTCTAAACTCCCTTCTTACATTAATGGAACAAGAGCAGCAGATTGTACAACAGATGGAACAGAACCTGCCACTAAGTGATGTACAAATAAATATATTGTTACATTTCCATCTTTTACTGTATTTGATTTTAAAAGCCATTCCATACCAATTGGGGCGGATGCCACTTAGTCTGGAACAGCATAACCATGAATACTAAGCTCCCACGGTCATTAACATCATTTGTGATGAGAGGGCAACATCAACCTTATTTTCTCAATTTCTTTTCCTTTTCTTCTTAAAAAGAAAAACAGTGGCTGCCTTCGGACATAACGCAAAACCGGAGGTGAGCGAGGCAAGGGTAGCTTTCATGATTGTCCGAATGCGTGAGATGGCAGTGTCATCACAAAAGCGACCAGAGGTTTCACTCCCCAAACCGTGAACTGAACCTTTGGTTTGTATTGAGTTTCGCTGCTTGTACCTCAGGTTTGGAGGCACCATTGTGTCATTTGAATTCTGACGATGCTGGAACATGGGTTTTGTGCTGTGGCTGGTGCCAAAACCATAGGGAGGATGGCTCTGGCCAGCCTAGAAATACATCACCTCTATGCCTGCCACACTTCTCACTGGTTGCCTCTCTAAGAACTTCCTTCCCCTGAGGCTGTCTCCACATAGGCTGTCTCCAATGGCCTCCAGTCATTGCCCAGCAACAGGGATACTGCATAGCCACATCTCAAGCTTCAAAGCATGCAAAAAGGGAAAGCTGCATTGGGAAATGCCAACTTTCCACTGTGTCTCATGTTTACCCCTTTGGCAATGTGCAGAGAAAGGGGATGGAATGACAAGAAAGGCAATTTGTGGAGAAGTCTCCACAAATCAAGTGGTGAACAAATACTTCCACAAGCACATGGAGTCCCGGTGGCACCATAAACAGGGCAACCTGGTTGTTTCCCAACAAAGATAGCACATATTAGGGGAGTGATGTCTGTGGTCTGGATTGAAGGGCAGCCCCTGGGATTCTTGAGTGGCTCTGCTCTAGTTTTTGTAAAAATGAGTAGGGGAAGGGGGAGCAGCCACTTCCCCTTGGGTGCAAGCACGCACTCTATGCCATTACTCATGAGAAGAACCATCTTGAGGTATACAAGAATGGTATTAAAGGGCTGAATAATTAATCATGAGTGATGATGCCACTTCTCCCAAGGACCGTTCTCTCATGAGAGTGACAAACCATAAAGACATGCATGCAGGCCGGTGGGCTGCCACCACCCAGTCCTGTTATTAGATCCACATAAGCCCCAGGGAAGGGTACCACACCAAAAGCTTTCCAGGTTGCAGTGATTGGCAGACATTGGGAGTGCACATGCTCACTCTGCCAGTCTGGTCATCCCTTGGCACAAGTTCATGTTGATTTTTGCCCAGCACAGCCACCCGGCTTGCCAGGGATCACTTAAAATAGAGGCTCCCCTCACCTTCGATTCCCCACAGTGGCTGATCTGCGTATGCCACAACACCAGTCCTAGCCTGGGAATTTTAAATTTGTACTAGCACCCATCACCAATCTTGCAAGACCAAACCCACAGGGAAACAACCTGACACATGGAGCAGCCCAGACTCCTTGGGAGTCTGTATGGGTTGAGTGTGGAGGGGAAGGCAAGGAGTATGGGTTTTATTCTTTAAACAGATCTCCCGGGGTGGGGCCACATCAGCAGGGCCCTCTATAGTTGGAAGCCCTAGCTCATGGGGGTGCAGTCCTACAGAGTCCCAAAGCTTGTGAAGCCTCTGGTCCTCCCCAGTGAACTGGACATTTTATGAGAGGGCTAATCCCTGGCTGGCAAGCTGACACGGGGGCAGGAGTGTGTTGGGGGTACCTGGACTGCTTTGCCCAGGTCTGGCATCACAAGAACATCTTTTGTCACAGTGGACAAGAGTCCAGGATCCTTTGTCTGCCTCATATGCATATTCCCTCCTAGGAAGTCATCATGGCACCTTCCCAGAGTAACACAAAAATAGTTGCCCTCCCCACCCACCCCTTTCCAGTAATCGTGCTTGTGTGAGACTGCATGCAAGACTGCTCTTGTAAGGGTGGCAGTGCAAGTGTTTTGAAGAAAGGGCTTTAAGTACCATTTAAAGGGTTTAAATGCTCTTTCCCACTGGGCACACCTTCTTGAAGATCGTGACCCATGACTGCCTCCCCCGTCCCCAATATACCGACTTCTTGCCAGCAGTCTGGCAATGAGTACACTACCAAGGGTGCTGGGATGCAATGTCAGCGGACCAGGGAAAGGGAGGGGCTCTTCTGCCCTGAAACCAGAGTTTGCTTAGCCTGGGTTGAAAGACCTTCTATGGGACTATTCTTGGTTTCATGATTTAACCTCAGGTCCGTCAACCTGCAGTTTGGCATTATGTACAAGGTGGCCAAAGTTTCCATCCTCACAGTTGTGGCAACAATCACAAAGGACAAATGCTTCAAGTATATAGAAACTGTATGAAATGTAAAGCAGTGCAAAGTTAAAGATGCTTTCCATATTTGATCAGTGTACAGAATTCCATATTAAAAGGATACTCCAAATCTAAAATAAATCCGTATTTCTACTTAGCAGAGCTTGCAGAAATTTAACTAGTATTTCACAATATCTTTAAGAACATTTTCTTCCTTCCTAGTTCAAAGTAAATGACAAAACTTTTTGAGAAAGAGTTACCATTCTCAGTAAGATTCTGCTAGATCAGAGAAAGTAGAATGGTCTGTGACCCTGACCTCCTTGATTTACTGGTTTGTGCAGGCACTTCACATATCACACTGAGTTGTCAACTTTGATTTCTGCAAAGGTTGAAGCTCAAAGCTGGTAGAAGATCAGCCTCTTACAGGAATCTGGTTTGGCTAAGGAAAGAACACTTCTTTTGTTACAGCAAGTTGACTATTCCTCAGTGCTTCCAATAAAACAGCTTTGGTATTTTTGTCCACTTTGTATTTCAACTGGATTCTGCAGTGATTTTGTGCACATGCACACGCACCTCTCTCTCTCTCTCTCTCTCTCTCTCTCTCTCTCTCACACACACACACACACACTTTAAAAAACCAGCATCTAAGATGTTCTCTACTCCTTTGCTTTCATATTATCTAACATACCATTTTAGATTATCTCTGCCCAAAATCTTGATCTAGACTTATTAACAGTTACAATAGATCCATATTGACTGAAATATATTTACTGTTGAAGCTAGTAAGCGTCGATGTTGTCACCCAACTCTCAAGGGTATGTGCAGTGTTTGATTTGATGTTGGCATGTACTGAAGATGAGATTGATTATATGGTTAGTAGTTGGGAATCACCTTGGATCAAACTATCACAAATTAAGATTATATATATGGGAGCAAAGGGCCTATGGGCTCAAATGCAGAAGACATGGAATAAATCAAAACAGTTAAGTATTTAAAATCTGTTTAACTCAAACTAAACACATGACACTTTAAAAATCCTGTGTGCAGCAGTGGGGAAAAGAACAGCAGTCTATAACAACAGTAAGGAGAGAGTTTTCTCATAAAGCAAACTTATATACAGGAGAAAAGGAAAATATAAACTACAGCTTGTTAGAGACACACTTTAAACTGGGCCTAGAAAACCAGAGGGAAAGGCAGACCCTGAAGCTTTGGTACAAGGTGCTGTTGAGCGTTGAGTTGCACCACTGTCAGAAGCATCAGATGCAGCATATGAAGAGTAAAGGACAACTGCAAAGAATAAATTACAAGTAGTCTAGCCTTGAGGTTGCAAGATATGAATGGCAACTACTAGGTTTGAATCCAAAAGAAAAGACGACAGCCATCTTAACAAAGGAAAAGAGCTCAAAGCTGCTGTCATGTTCTAACAGCAGGGATGGATCAGGAGACAGTGCTGCAAGAGGAGGTCTGCCTGTGAGTAATGAATGGCCATCTCTTCCCCTCACTGCATTTGAAGGCTTGCTAACTATCTTTATATCAGACTCATCTATATTCAGGTTTATTTGACATTGACTTCATTCATTGTACTATGGCAAGACACTGAATAAGCACTGAGCTTGCCTGGTCAGGAATGAAGGAAAATGGAAGTTGGAGATGGGTATAATCACCTCTGAGATATGAATGATACTGTCACAACCACATGGATGGGGCCAATCTCATGAGCCTTTCTCGCCCCACTTTAGATTTCAGCTCTTCAGTTGCTTGCGTCAAGGAGCAATACAGAGGAGCGAGAGTGTTATGGATAAATAGTTTTCTGGAGCAAGGGGCACAGAAGAACAAACTGCTCAGGGGCCAGTTTTGTGGCACTTGATCAAAAGATCTCAGTAGTTGCCAAGGCCCTGCAGGAGGGTAATTGGCTCAGTGGTGAAGTATCACTAGCAGCAACTGAGATATTCAACTGCCAGTTCAATCGAAGGGAGGGATATAGACTTCAGGAGAGAAGCAGGAGGTTAGAATTTGTGACACTTATCAGAGAAGTTTCAGGATGCCAAGAACAAGGAGGTATGCTTTTGGGAAGAAAGGAAACAGTACTGAGGTAGGCTGAAATAAGCGGGCCTAGGAATGTGCAATGGTTTTGCCATATGTGTCACTGCTTCAGGATGCCAGAAGTGCTTTTAAGTCACGTAGCTCATGGCAGTCAGAGCATAATTAATGTTGCATACTTTGTAGGTGCATTTTTACATCTGCTCATTAAAATGGGCAAATGATAAAGTTATACTCTAACTCATATAATCAATCTATCTCAATGGCTGGCATCCTGTGTGATCCTCAGGAACATATTTGTGTGTTGAACAGAATGCTCCCAGGGCAAGGGGAGAACAGTGAAAATCACCCACCCATCCCAAGACACACAAACATGTGAGCTCCCCATACTTCAGAAGTGGAAATGCATCGACTGCAGAGATGCTTCTTTTAGCTGCAGGCACGCAGTATTAGTCAGGATGTCAGCCAGTAAAATGAGTTTATCACAACTGGATATACAGTGAATTAAAAGGAAGAAAATCTCAGAACTAATAATTAAGCAAAGGAAAAAATACAGAACACTTAGGGATTCAATTTACTAAATACTCTCTCTATGCACACTTAACGTGGGAGTAAACTTCAGAAAGACTTCTGACTAAAGATGCATAGGTCTGGGCAGTCAGATTATATGCCTGTACTTTTGCAAAAGGTGATGGCAGACTGTAAATGGATCTAATATTACATTAAATATTAAATTCAAAAGAGACATAAACTGTATGTAGTGAAATACTTTGGCTCATATAATCACTAATACTGCACATGTGCAAGAATGTTTTAGACGTGCAGGAGGAAAGGTCATTTTCACCTATCCCTCCTCCTCTATGCTGCTCCAAATAATATATCCCTGAGGGTCCCTCAACCCTCAGAGGCATATTTGGGGGGCATTGGAGGCAGCAAAGGGAAAGGGAGATTGAAAAAGAATTGCTCCTAACCCCCATGTGCATGCAAAATGACCTTACATGCACACACAACGCAGTCAGTATGTGAGCCACTGTTCATGAATATTACCGAATGGTGAGGAGCTGGACATTCATTGTTCAAAACCTGGCCTCTCCACTCCAGGGCCACATTTGCACATAATACAAAACTGGAGGTGAAGGGACATCCAATTTCAATTTTCAAATGTCTGAATGCAGGGAAGTGCAGTTAAGAAATAAAATGGACCCACAGTTTCCCCCCTCAGACAGTGCTGCTTCCAAATGCTGGCACCGCAGACTGGTTGCTTTGCAACAGGAGTTGAAGCTCCTCCCTCTCTCTGGCTGCCATTGGCTGCCAGGGCTGTCCTTCAGTAAAGAAGGAAGCCCAGGCATCCAATTCCCCCTCTCCTCTCTGCAGTCAGTGAGACTGCAAAGAAGGAGCTCTCCTGAATGACCTAATTCGGACAGGAGAGTGGGGGGAGGGGAATAGTGGGAACTGCAGGTCCATTGGACCCACGGTTCTGCGTTAACTGTGAATGCATCCTGAATCTCAGCTAAGTATTTCTCTTCCTACACATAGGCTCTTCCTAGCTCTGCTCAGGTCCTCCTACTACAGCTAAGCTCTGCTCCCAAAGCACAAGGCTCTGCTGTTGGCTTCTGGATCCTAGAGAACCTACACCTCTTTTCCTCTTCTTTATCAATGGACAGTAACTACAACTGCAGTCTTTTTTGTCTGATCATCCCTAGAAGGGCTCAGCCTCTCTCGGAGGAATTCTAGCCCCTATGTCACCCTTCTTCTAGGGTCCATACACTGCTCTGGGAGTTTTCTTAAATGAGAACAACCCGAAGATTTTCAATAGATGCAGATGGGTTTTGACTTAAGTTGTAGCTCAGCATTCAGACAACAGGAGCAAAAGAACACATTTCTCTGACACATTTCAGATAACACATTTCTCTGGAAAGCTATACTGGGTCTTTCCAAAATGCTCACTTGTTCAACAGCTGGGTTAAAATGTAGCTTTTTTGTTTTGAAAGCATACATAAGTCTAACATTCTTGACATACATGCTGTGTGCGTGCATGTGTATATGTGTGTGTGTGTGTGTGTGTGTGTGTTGAATTTACTCTAGGAAATGGATATAGGAAGAAGAAATATGAAGCTCTACCTAAAGGAACAGAGCTTCAGTACTCTGCACAGGCATATGCTTTTAAAAACACATACACACAAACCAGGCCATGCTTTGCTTCTCCCTTCAAACAGCAGAATCAGAATTATGCAAAACTGTGCATATTTCACATGATTAATGCATAGGCTGTTCATAATTAATGCAGATTGCAGAATTTACCAGTTTATGCTACAGTAGGTTTTTGTTTATAAATAGAATATATATCATACTGCAGGGTCATGGTCAACAATGGGACTCTGAAATAAGGTTTACTTAACCTAGTGATACATAATTATTGAACAAAGTTGAAAGCATTGTTGGTGAGACAGCTTTCTATTAGAAACCCAGCCTTTTGTCAAATAGGGCTACAATGTTGTTCAAGTACACTGTGGATTAGAAAGTAACCAAGCATGCTGGATGGTTTTAATTATCTACAATCCTTACACAGATTTGCACAATGAGCTATTAAACAGCTACATTTTGGTACACTTGGTCTCAAAGTCATATAGCATCAGATTCAATTCATTAATTCATTCTGACAGGATTTCATTAATGGAATTGGTAGGCATCAGGTTACTAACCTAGTCATCTTCCCTAAAATAATCTATTTGATGAGATTAGGGATTTATGTGCACACACACACACAGTCAAAGGACTTTATCTTGGATTTACCACGGCATCCAGAGAGGTCTCAGTGGGAGTTATTTAACTTTAGTAGTAATTATAATCAATAATTTCACTACTCCAGTTGTGCAGCTTCAGCCCAACTTAATCTAACAGATGGGTCAAGTGCCAAGAGAGATTGTTAAACACAGAAACAGTGTGCTGCAGGATTTGGATCAAATAGTATGCCAAGATCTAATTTTTCAAGGCCTTTATAAGGAAATTCCCCCCCCCCAAGTCAAAATGACAAAAGATGCATGATCTCCTACATTCATAACAGGCAGCAAAGATGCCTGTAATATGTGTTATCGGATATCTCTTCAAGCCTCTGCTATAGAATATTCTGTATTCCAAAATTTAGCTAGTTAATCTGTAGGATAAGTGTACTGCACTATGATGACTTTATTCCATGCCCAATTCCCACACCTCATAAAAACAGTGCACATTTTCTTGTCGCATGACTAGGGAGCAGGGGTCACAACCTCAGTCAAGAGAAAATTTAAAGTAGCCATATCTATAATTAGCACAACGAACCACAGTTTGAATTACATTTGGAGGGAGGTGAGAGGAGCAGGAATTCTGACTGGATGCACCTTCCTCCAGAACCTAATTTCTAAAATAAGAGTCTCAAGCCTGTCAGGAGAACATACTCACAGACCTGAAAGCCCAGAATCCGAATTTCTGGGCTCATTACAAGAAGACTGTGTGAGTAAGGGTTCCTGGTCCCTTTAAAATCCACACTGTGCTTCCCTGTTTCAAGCTTCACATGCTTTAATGAGAACATTCAGAATCTTCACCATACAATAAATGGCTCAGAGAATATACTCAGGGTTGGAGTGTGGCAGCAGGCCTCACTCCAAACCTCTCGGTGTTCAGCTGAATTTCTGTATGGAGCCTACATGCATACAACTGTATGCACTTCAGGCTCTTGTCAATGAGGAAACTCTGGAAAGCAGGGAAGAGAGAGCCTTATGTACATACTCCATGCAGACATTCAACCAGATGCATGTAGGTGTCTTGGATCCCCCTGTGTTCACTTGTCCCAGATATGTCATCCAAACTGAGCGATAATGAATCCAGTACAGAAGAAAACACAATTCCCAATTACAGAGAAAATAGGTGAAACAAAACCATTCTAACCAGTCCTTAAGCACCACAGCTTGGATTCTTCCCTTTCAGCAGGACAGGCTTGTGTCTTGCTACTCCAGTAGCCAGCAGGAACGAGCTTGCTCACAGTACAGAGGCCTTCTGTCTAGTCTTCTCTTCCAAAATTTAACCCTTAATAGGTTCCCAGCAGCCAAAGCTATCTTCCTCCATTTTCTGAATTATCTAAATTACAGGAAAAACTTCCAAACAGTGATGTTTGCAGTACTGCATGCAGTACAAACACACAAACAGCTACAAACTGTTTGGAAACTGCATAAGTTCAAACATGCTTTTTAAACAAGAATTTTATGGATAAATTTACCCTATCACACTCATTAGGGCTTAGTCCCAGAAGCTGTTTTTGGTGCCTGGTTCATCCTTGGATGATCAGAGGAACTGTTTCTGTGGGCTGCCATGTCTCTCATCAGCGAAATGTCCAGTCCATCTTCAGCTCCTTCTGCCTGGTCCCTCCTGAGCAAACCTGGACTAGAACATCAGCTGCCAGATATGACCCTGTCTGCCATTAACACTTCCACATATCTCTAATATACTGTACCTTTTCTGAATCATAACTTGAAGTGGATTGGCTTCCACTTTGGAAGCTAATCTTGGTAGCAAAGCAGGGCACAGATATATATGAAAGGATGCATTGAAGAGTGGCTTTTAGTACTTTCCCCTTCACTTCTGAGAAACTGTAGTCAGCCCCAATAGACAGGAAAGCAGAGCTTAGGCCAGAGGGTGTCATGGGCATCATTCCCTTTAGGAATAAAGCAACCCCTGTGAATTGTGAACATCCAGAGACACAACATTCATTCAGCATAAGGCCATTCCACCTGTTAATTTTATATCCATCCTACATACCTTTGTTGCATATGCAACAAAGGTATGTAGGATGTAATTCAAACTGTGGCTCGTTGTGCATACCTTTGTTGCATATGCATACCTTTGTGCATATGCAGTAACAACATGGCAGCAACAACATGGAGTGATGCATCTTATTTTATTTCTTATTTGTCTGTGTAAACTGCTTTGGAAACTTTTGTTGAAAAGCAGTATATAAATATCTGTTGATGTTGTTGTGATTGATGGAATCAGGAATAATTTTGTTCACATACTGAATGAAAGAGAAACTATAGCTTTGTACAACCAAAAGTCCTAGATTTAAGCCCTGGCACCCCAAACAGAAGGGAACTCAGATCTTTACCCCTGGCGACTGGGTGAAGAGGCAGTTTTTGAAGTGATGGCTCCATTTAGCAGGGGGAGAACAGCCATCCTTATTCAATGCAGCATATCCTGTCTCTAGTGGCTACTGCTGGTAACTCCTTTATGTTTCCATTTGGACTGTGAGACCCTTTGGGACAGGGAGCCAAGTTCTCATTCCTTTTGCTATGTAAACCACTTCGAGAACTCTTTTTGAAATATGCTAAAATAGTAAAAATGGTCAACATCCAGCACAGTGTGACACATCTGTAACACTGCAATGAGGGGCTGCTGGGGCTTTCAAAGGCAGTATCGGGGCTGCAAAAAAAAAGGGGGGGATTGTATAAGTAGCACTTCTTATGAAAATGGGGAAATAGGCAGAAGCCCTGCTTGCTCACCAACCATTTTGCACTGCCCTGCCATGACCTCTGAAAGATGCAGCAGCCCCTTAGCACAGCGTTACGGAGCTGTAACAGTGCACCAGATGTCAGCCATCAATGATAATAATAAAGAAAGTACAAAAGGGCAAAGGTTCAGACTAAATGAACCACTGACTGATTCCTCAGAAGGCAATGGGCCCTTTGAACCACCAGGGCCCAATGAAGACAGGACATGCCTATTTGGAGCAAATAAGGGCCACTTTATTATTGTACAGTGATAACAGACTTGCAACGAGGTCCCCAACTAATCAGAGTGTGGGCACTCCTCCGTGTGGTAGCCCCTCCTAGTGAAGGGCATCCCACACCAGGGTGAAGGGTCGGGTCCTGATTCGGTCAGGCTCCACATCCTGACCTCCTCTCACCGCGAGGCTTCCCCCACTGGGGGGGTGGCCCAACTCACCCCAAACGCCCAGCCGCAAGGCTCTGTGTTGCATGCCACCCCCCGAGTGGGGGCCATTCCGAGCCCATGGGGCCACAAAACCCAAAAGGGCTGTTGCATGACCCCCCCTCACCCAAACACCAATCCCTGAGTCTACCTACCCAACATCTGCACTCTCCTGCCAAGTGACAGTTGTTTAGCGATGCCTGCCTATAACCCAGCTCCTAAGTCTCAGTGAGAAGTAGGTGAAAAAAGGTTGCACCCAAAGCCATTCGGGCACCAACCAAAAAAATCCGACTTGGCCCCTGCAGGCGACTGGCTACCCCTCACTGAGTATCAGGAGGGTGGATGGGAGCAACCAAAGAACACACCCTCTCCCTTGCCCGGCAGCTGAAGGACTGAGTAAGATAGAGGCTGCCGGGCCTAGTTATGCCCCACCCCCACCCCTGATTGGCCAGTCCCCTGGCATGTGGATGGGGCCAAGATGTTGGCTGCCGTGCCTGCTTCACAGGCCGGTGGCACAACCCCGCCCCCCTGCCTCACCGCACGGGGGTGGGGAGCGGCATTCTCACGATCCAGTGAGAGGGCTGCTGGGGCTCTCACCGAGGGCTGCTTAAAACTTACCTTCCCCACAGACTATGGCTGAATCCCTGTTGGTCACGCTGACTGCATGCCCAGATGGTCACTGGCTACCCCTGGCAGCATAGCGGTTTGGGGGCTGGGATGCGTTGTCCCGGCCCCTGGAAATCCCACAATAACAGGCAGGCATCTGTCAGTGTTACAGCACCAGCTAAAAGCAGACAGCGCTGCACACGGTCAGGGAAGAGTGGTTGAGGGAGCACCCCCTCCCTTAGGCCCTTTTAAGAGGCGGGCTCCCTAGTTGGATTTGCCACCGAAGCACCACCAGGAGCCGTTCGGCTCCCGTGGGTTCCCATAGACAGCCAAGCCTGGGCTTAGCGGCCCTAGCCCGGTCTTGGCTGCTCATGAGAACAGCCTCCATTTCTTTCATATGTTCTCTCTGTGAGTATGTACATTAGCTGAGCTTCTGCCCTCTTTTCTAATCAACAGTACAGAAGACAGAGGAGGAAAATGAAGGAAATTGGATTTTCTGCTTCCAAAGTGAAAGCGGGATGCATTAATGCCTAAAGCTTTTCTTACATGTTCCTTTTATATACTTAGTCTAACCTGTTTGTAGTATATCCCTAGGAAAAAGTGTCACTGGCTAAAAAATGCCTTGTTCTTGGGAGGATTCGACATATTACAGTGTGGATACTGAGTATGTTGAGCCTTTTCAGGCTGCTTTGTGAAATTTTGTGGGCATCTGAAGCAACCATTGGGCCATTCTCTACTTTAGCTGGTCGCAGCTCTCCAGGTTCCAGGCAGGGCCTTCCCATCACCAACTGGAAATCGCGATGATTGAATCTGCACGCAAAGCATGTGCACTACCTCTGTGCTCTGATCTCACCCCTTATGTTTTAGTCAGCTAACTACTCTGCAGAATATCGATCGTATCAATATAGCCATGTGAATACTTCAGAAGTAAGCTTCTGGGAAAACTGCAGTCTCTAGAAGAGAAATAGCTTCAAAAGCTGTTTAGAACATGCTTTAGAACAGCGACAAATATTTTTATCCCACTTTTCAACAAAAGTTCCCAAATATTTCTCTCTTTACATAGGGAAATAAAAAAATTAAAAGATGGCTCCCTGTTCCCCAAAGGGCTCGCAATCTAAAAAGAAACATAAGATAGACATCAGCAACAGCCATGCACTGCCTTGAAGGGCACAGCCGCTCTGCAGTGCAGCTTTACAGAGGTCACACTGTGCTGGATGTTGGCCATTTTTACTACTTTAGCATATTTATACAAAAGGAGTTCTCAAAGTGGTTTACACTGCAAAAGGAATGAGAAAAGTGTGGGCTTTGGAACACACTTCCTAACTAAATTAGAGCCTCCCCTTCTCTGGAAGTTTTGAAGAAGGGCTGAAAATATACCTTAGTTAGGTTTTTAATTTATAGTTTTAAAGTTTTAGAGTTTTTATCTGTATCTTAAACTGTTTTAATTGTGTTTTGTGTTTTTAGATTGTGAACCACCTAATAATAAAATAAAATAAAATAAATGGATCCTGACCAGTGTTAGCTGAAACAGGGATTTACCAGGTGTTGTTGAGTACAACTCCCATCAATCCCAGCCAAAGGCCATTGCAGCTGGGGATGATGTGACTTGCAGTCAACAACATCCTGGAATCCTTGTTACATGGAACACTGATCCTGACTTGTGAAAGCAGAAGAAGGTTTACCTAAATAGACCCCCACCCCGCATCCCTTCTACCCTATCACAGGGCCCTGCAAAGCCACTTCTAGGGGTTGTGGGGACCTCCTGAAAAAGAGTATGGGATGCAAAGGGTAGCAAGGGTAGGGGAATCAGTCAAAGATCAGCTGAAGACAAACAGAAGAAAGCTCATATAAGGTTCCATGACTGCATTTTGCCTCTTCCTCTCCTACAACCTACCATGTTCCACCCTACACTATTCTGGAAGGGCCCCCAACACTCAGGAGTTAATTCTAGGAGGCACAGTGAGCTGCTGAGAGAAGGTGGGGGCTGTTAAGTCTCTGATGAGAATTTCCTTCCTCTCACACGTCACGATCCAAGCCACTGTATATCTTGTATAGTTCTATGTGTACATAAACATGCAGTGTATATGACATGGAATGAGATTGGTACTTAAGAGAGCCCTTTCTCTGTCATGAACCATGTCACCCATCTGGAGAGGTCAAGTTATGGTTTGTTGGCAACTCGGGACTGGGCCTTCTCTGTGGCTTCCCCAGGGCTTTGGAACTTGCTCCCTGCTGAAATAAGAGCATCTCCTTCTCTGTTTCTAGGAGGACCCTGTCCCCTCAGCTAAGCAGGGTCTGCCCTGCTTGTATATGAAAGGGAGACTAGAAGTGTGAGCACTGTAAGGTATTCCCCTTAGGGGATGGAGTCGCTCTGAGAAGAACATCTAGGTTCCAAGTTCCTTCCCTGGCATCTCCAAGATAGGGCTAAAAGAGATTCCTGCCTGCAACCTTGGAGAAGCCGCTGCTACTCTGTGTAGACAATACTGAGCGAGATGGACCTATGGTCTGACTCAGTATATAACAATAGCAATAGCAATAGCACTTACATTTATATACCGCTCTATAGCCGAAGCTCTCTAAGCGGTTTACAATGATTTTAGCATATTGCCCCCAACATTCTGGGTACTCATTTTACCGACCTCGGAAGGATGGAAGGCTGAGTCAACCTTGAGCCCCTGGTCAGGATCGAACTTGTAACCTTCTGGTTACAGGGCAGCAGTTTTACCACTGCACCACCATATGGCAGCTTCCCATGTTCCTAAGACATACCTATTTTTCCAGGCCTTCAACTGATACAAAATTTTTAAATTTTAATGTGATTTTATTTATTATTATTTATCATTTTATGAAATTTAAATGTTTTATCTTTTATATTATGTTTTAATGCTGTACACTGCCTAGAGATTTCAGTATTGGGTGGTATATAAATTCAGTACAATAAATACATAATGTGGAATGGTGCTTCTAGAATGTAGCTTCGATGGTGCTTCTAGTCAATGTTGCTTCTACAAATGTTGCTTCCAGATAAAATCTGCTTACATTTAAAATGAATAAGCTGTTTTGGAATGTTACTAGCAATGCTTTTCTGCCGGCACTCACAAACCCACCACCACTTGTGTTTTAGTCTCCAGGCTTGGAGATCTCACTCTTGACATGTTCCATTTGTGGCACATGAGGACAGATCACTTAGTTGACAGTGGGTCAGTCACCTCTAGATTTGGTTCCTAACAAGCAAATTGGAAAGGGGAACAGATGCATGCTCTCCTTATGTTGGGAATGGGGTACCCTATGTAGACCCCAGAAGTTAACTAAAGCAGGTTAATGTCCAGCCAAAGCCACACTGCGCTCTGAATGAACTGCCTCACACTCCCCTCCTTTTGCAAAGCATAAAGTAAAGTGTGCCATCGAGTCAGTGTCAACTCCTGGCGACCACAGAGCCCTGTGGTTTTATTTGGTAGAATACAGGAGGGGTTTACCATAGCCATCTTCTGCGCCGTATGAGATTATGCCTTTCAACATCTTCCTATATTACTGCTGCCCGATATAGGTGCATACCAGCGGCGATTCGAAACGGCAACCTCTGGCTTGCTAGTCAGACCATTTTCCCGCTGCGCCATTAGGTGACTAGCGTACAGAAAAATCTAAAGGTCTCCATCCACTTTGGATCTTCGCTCAGGGACAATGAGAGGGGACATTTTCCTGACTTTCTAGAAATTCGGATTGGATTACTGGACTCTCCGTCCATGCAGATTCCCAATTCTCACGTCTATGCACTCTATTTTTCATGACAATCAGCCTTCGCATGCCTCGGCAATTCCCACATTATTACACTCAGGAAAAGTAATCAGCAACAATGGAATCCTTGCAGGTTCCACCCAACACACCTATTCAGCATAGAAGGGCAACAGGAATAGGGCCCCAGGATATGTTTTTGGGTATATCAAGCCTGAATGCCATGGTCCAGTGTGTTCTCTGTGTACCATCTATCTTGGATTCACCAAGTACTGCTTGGGCGATTTATTGTTCACAGGCCATCATGCCAGGCTGTGTTCAGTTCTTCGTACCACTCTCAAGACCGGCTTTCTTGCCTAGCCTGATCTGCCCAGTGTTCCTTGCTAACAAAGGAAGCTGGTTCCATGGAGAAATCACCCTCATGGGTTCACCTCTATCAACTAACCCCTCTGGCCTTCTCTCCCCCCGCCTCTGACCAAGCTGTCCCTGAGGAATGAGGTCCTTTGGTTATTCCAGGAGCCCCAAGGTTTCTTCATCCAGATAAGGTGATATGAACATTTGTCCCTTGCTGGGCCAACTCTATCCCTATTCCCTTTTCTTAAATCCAGCCACCTCTTTCTCTAAAAGCCTCTTTCTCTTGCCCACCTGGGAATTTATACAATTAGGACTTTAAGCTAAAACACCTTTTTGCAGCTGAATGTATCTTCAAAAGTAATATTACTTTAACCACATATTTCTTCCGCTGTAACCCTCCCTACAATAAATACTTCATTTTGATTTTGAAACTTAAACCTTCTCTCAGTCCAATTATTTCCTGGGTCCACAACTATGAGTACATTAAACCTGAAGTGGAACTGTTCATTTCTAAGCTAATTTCCCTTCGCAAGCCTGAACACAAATTTAGGGGTGTTCACCAATCACCCTGGGGCAGTTTCATTAACAGGGTAAGGGCTGTGTATATGATTGTTTTTATTATTTATTTATATTATATATAATATATTTAAATATAAGATATTTATATAATATTTTAATTTTGATGCCGGAATAATACTGTATATGCTGAAAAAGATTTGCTTAGAAAGGTCATGGGTGGTTTCAATAAAGTAAAGCATCCCTGAAATGCAAAACCAAGACAGATGGTCTGGCAGCACTCACACATTTGTTTTGATCTGGACACAATCAGATCAAAAGAACATATCTTCTACGTCCTTGGAGGAAGAACTGCACTGTTGATCTCAGTTTTTAGTACTGGTGTTCTCTCATTCTGGATATGTTTGAGGTGCCACCCCACTGACCATTACCAGAATAATACATAAGCAGACAATAATACTACCCATCTGTTACCCAAAATTCTCCCTCAAGAACAGATGCTTAAAGAGTGGTTTTTTTAATAAATTAAAAATGATTCTGTGGTGTTAAAAATCCTGGTTTGAGGACTTCCAATTTATTATAGCCCTTTAAGGCTACAAGAGATAAGTCATGTTATAAACATTTAGATGTCAACAGTGTTGCAAAGAAGATAAAGGTGGCCACCCAAACTAAATTACTCTTGAGTAGTCTAACTTAGTATAACTTGTCCCATTGATTTCAGTGGCACTAGACATGAATAATTTAGTCCAGATGTCAGGCAAATACTTCTTAGTTAGACATAATTTTATAGCCAATTGTATTTTGAATACTGTATTCAGAAGTTGTTTTTCTGTTATTTCATGGCCTCTGAATACCCAAAATACAGAAGCATCTGACAACACAAATATCATCCATGTCCCCATTGTGTGAAAATGATGTTGTTCACCATGCACATACTGAATATGCCATGATCATCAACAGGATAACTCCCACCATGAGAGTTATATATAAAAGACAAAACTAAATGCTACATATGTTGAACAACATCCTTACATGATATATATCTGTTAACACAGAAGGTGCAAGATTCAAGGACGCTTTAATACATTTGCTGCATTGTCCATAAAATGTTAATTAAGAATGTCTTGTTTTTTGGCTGCTGTTGCAAATCGCATTGACCAACACTGAGACAGAAAAGTGGTATACAAATTAAACTTGACTTAACATCATTACATTTTATTAGGTTACCTCCCAGCTGTCTAAAATACATATTTCAAGAAACCGCGGAACAAACTGCAAGAAATCAAGGTACAATTATACAACACAACTTCCTTCTTCTCACTATAGAAGACCAGACGCTAATTAGAAATTAGAGATAACTTCACATCCCAGATGATTTGCCCTTCTTCAGAGTTGAGTTTAACTTCATTCAGGGTTATAAAAATATGGTTTTGCATATGCTGATTAAAATATATAACTTGAACGTAACCTTAGGGAGTTGATTTAATCCAATTAAAAACAAGCAGATCTTCCTACTAATGTGCATGAAATTTTATGCGAAGTCCTTTGCTTGTATGAACTGACATAAGTTTGCAAGCAACAAAGCTACATTAATGTATACCAGATGAGTATAGGGCCCCAAATTATTAATTTATCTTCCTGTGTCTAAGTTCTGGTTACCATATGGTAGATTGTAAAAGATGTCATAAGCAATCAAACGTGATGCCAATCCCTGTCTTCTTGACTACATAAATGATATTGATCGTGACTTTCCAGGTAGGAAAACTCATTTTCATACAATTTAATTGTTGTGTGCTTTCATCTTAGCCTACTTATTTAAATTTATTCTCCCCAAATCACATTTAAACATAAATACAGATGACATTTAGTTAAGCTTACACCAAACAAGCAGAAGTGCTGCAAAATATATTCGGCACTGCCTGAGAACCTGATGTCAGTCATTTTTTTCTGGAAACTAAAGTTTCCAGAATGAAGTTTCTTTTTATTTGGGTCTTTAGTCAATAAATGTATAAGCAAGTGCCAAGGTTAATGCATATGGTTGCTTCATGGTAGAAAAGATATTATGTGATTGGCACAGGTGTTCACTGAATGTTTTCAGATACATTTCCCCTCCACATATTATGGTAATAGCTGAAGAGACAGGCAGCGGACAGATGGAAATTCATCTTGTCCATAAGGTGCAGCAGCAGTTCATACAACAGTATGAAAGCCAATGTCATCCAGCATAGACTTGGAAGGTTTGGTTCAGTCAAAGCAGAGGGTGGTACTGGGTGGAGAGATATACTGGTAGATAGGAACATTGGCCTTACCCATGAAGAGTCCTTTTTCACATAATCGGAACCCATCCTGTAGTTAGGGTATTTCCCACATGCCTATAGGATCGACAGGAAGTTGAAACAGCAAAGATTTCCTGGATGACTAGGCAGCTCCCAAATCCCTAGTTCCGACTGTCTGGCTGAAGGATGCTGCAAATTTTACATGTAAGTGGGAGAGAGCTCTTGTTCTGGAATTAGATAACAGTTGGAGTGTTATGGTAAGGTTATAGGTAAGAAAAAAGTTCGTAGATGGAGTCGCGGATGTTGCCCACCCTTTTTGCATATATATCCCCTTTTTTAAAAAAAAACAAACCCAAATCATTTTCTCTTTTGTCTTTCTGGACTTAGCTTGCTGGGTGGGCCGGATGTGCTCCGATTATGGTGAAAAAGGACCCTTCATGGGTAAGACCAATGTTCCTTTCCCCACTGTAATCAGAGCCCATCCTGTAGTTAGGGATGTACCAAAGCTCTGGCACGCATATCCCCAGGCAGGAAGCGGAAGTGTTCTAGATCACATATTGGAGCAGCATGCGAGCTAGGGGCACCTGCTCTGAGTGGAAAGCTGATATCTTGCAATGCTTTATGAACAAGGAGACGGAGGACCAGGTCGCTGCTTGACAGATTGCCTGGAGTGATGCCCTGGAGTGATGCCCTGGCCAAAAAGGCCGCTGATGTCAATGCGCTCCCAGTCCAGTGTGCCATGATGCCCCGCAGAACGGGGATCTCCAGTGTGTTGTAGGCCAGGATAATAGCATCCCGTATCCATCTTGACAGTGTGACCTTCATCACCTTGTTTCCCAGCATTGCGTGCCTGAATGACGCAAATAGGGCCTCAGACTTTCTGAATGGCTTGGTCCATTGTATATATATGTGTGTGTGTTCTAACATATCGTGTGTGTGTGTGTGTGTGTGTGTGTGTGTGTGTGTGTGTGTGTTCCCTTCTCACGTCCAAAGTGTGCCAGGCCTTCTCCTTAGGATGTGTTGGCTTGGGGCAAAAGGAAGGCAGCACCACAGGCAGTGAGCGGTGGCAGGTCGAAGTCACCTTGGGCACGAATCTTGGGTCCAGATAAAATATCACTGCTTCCTCCTGGAATATGCACAGCTCCTTTCAAACCGACAGAGCACCCAGTTTGGAGACCCTGAGAGTGGAGGTGATTGCTATGAGGAACAACACCTTGCTCGTGAGAGCTCTGAGTGAAGCTTCCTTAAGGGGTTCAAAAAGGAGATCTGGTGAGTGTGTTGAGGACCTGGCTCAGGTCCCATGATGGGAACCTGTGAATTGGGGGGGAGGGCAGGTTGTTGGCTCCCTTCACGAAGCGTCTGATATGTAGGTGGAGAAGTGTTGATCCCTTGGAACTCAGCTCGAGTAGGGAGGCGTGGGCCAATGTCTGTCTCCACAGAGTGCTTGGCCAGAGGCCCTGGTCGAGACCATCTTGCAGGAAAAGGAGGACATCATGGACTTTAGCCATCGTTGGTCGGATACCCTTCCTCCTTGCCCATCGTGAGAAAACTATCCATGTGGTTTGGTAGATCCTGTTCATGGATGCCTTCCTGGCAGCTAGAATTGTTGCCTGAAGCTTGCTGTCATATTCCAGTTTGGCTAGTATTTCCCACTCAATGTCCAAACGTTGATTTGGAGCCAGTCTGGGTCCGGGTGGAGTATCAGCACCTGTGATAGAAGGTCCTGGAGCCTGGGGAGGGGCCAAGGTGACTGGACTGACATGGCTAGTAAGTTGGTGAACCATGGTGGTAGTGGCCACCGTGGTGCAATTAGAATGATGGTTGCTCCCTCCTGGTGTATCTTCTGGATCACTCTGGCGAGTAGCGCTGTGTGGGGGGCAAAGTATACAGGAGACCAGCTGGCCAGTTGCTGGTCAATGTGTCAGTCCCTTCCACTTGTGAGTGGTAGTGAAGAGATCCACCCTCGGATGTCCCAGCCTCTTAGTAATCATGTAGAATATCTCCAGCTTCAGAGACCATTCTTCCGCATCGACCTGTTTTCTGCTGAGCCAGTCCGCACTGTGATTTGAACTGCCGCTCAGGTGCTCCGCTGTCAGAAGACAGTAGATTCTTCTCTGCCCATGTGAACAATCTGGCTGATTCCCGCATGAGCTTCCTTGGTTGTTCACATGAGCTTTTGCCGAAGTGTTGTCCGTGAGGACCCACATGTGGAGGTGTTTGATGTACAGCAGGAAATGAATCTGTGCTAGGCGTATGGCTCTGAATTCTAGCAGATTGATAGACTCCTTCTGCTCTCTTGGGTGCCTCTTCCCACGTACAAAGTGATGAGGGAGATGGGCTCCCCAGCCCCCTAGGCTTGCGTCCGTGGTTATTGTGACCTAGCATGGTACGCTGAATTAGAGGCCCTGTGAGAGGGCCCTGGATCTCCACCAGTGAAGTGAGACCCGTACCACATGGGGAAGTCGGAGGTTGATCTGCACGCAAGTCATGATCTCATCCTGGTACGGAAGCAGAAACTACTGAAGGGTGCAGGAGTCCCACCTGGCCCATGGCATGCACTCTATGCATGCTACCATGCAGCCCAGAAGCTTGGCAAGGGTCATGAGGGGGTCTGATCCTTCTCTCAGCACTGTATTGGCCAGAAGGGATATTTTCTCCTCCGTTCTGGGGACAGGTTGATGGTTCCTTTGCTGTGTTGAAAATTGCCCCCAGATGCAGTAGCCTCTGTGTGGGCTTCAGGTGGCTCTTTTGGTGGTTCACCACAAAACCGTGAGCTTGATGAAAGGCTAGTGTCTGCTCTACGACCCTTTGGGCCCTCTCCTGTGACTGTGATCGGATGAGCCGATTGTCCAAATAAGGATGGAGGCAGACCTCCTGTGTTCTGATATGTGCAATCAGCACTATCATGATCTTCATGAAGACCCTGGGGGGCTGAGGAAAGGCCAAATGGCATTGCCCGATACTGGAAGTGATGTCTGGAGAATGAGAACCTGAGGAACCGATGGTGGATTGGGATATGTAGGTAGGCTTCTGACAGGTCCACTGAAGCTAAACTCCCAGTTCCTTATTGACTCCTTGATAGTCCTAAGGGACTCTATCCTGAAGGAGCGCTTCCTGACGTGGCGGTTCAGAGGTCTGAGATTTAGCACTGCCCGCCAAGTTCCAGCCTTCTTTGGCACCAAAAACAGCATCGAGTATGCACCATGCCCTGCCTCAGTCATAGGCACTCTCTCTATTGAGCTGATCTGGAGAAGGTGCTGGATAGCCTGTGTCATCTGTTCCCTTTTCTCCAATGACCTGGGAACAGGCGTGGTGATGAATTTGTTCAGGGGAGGGGATGAGAACTCCAAAGACAACCCCCCCCCCCGCGAGACCATCTGGAGTACCCATTGGTCGGAGGTGGCTGCTGACCAGGCTTCCCTGAAGAGCAGGAACCAGCCTCCGACCAGGGCGTCATCATTGTGTTCTTTGTTGGAAGGAAGGAGACTGAAATTGCTTGTTGAACTGTTGGCGGTCTGTGCCCCGAGGCCGTGGCTGCCAGTGAGTGCATCTCCCTGGTCTTTGGTTGGAATACCTGTAGTCATGAAAGGAACCTCTGGAAGAGTAGTTAGAAGGTCTGAATGAAGAGCAAAAATTTCTGGGGGGCGCCCCGTTCCTAAAGGCCCTGGGGTTTTCCATCCTGGCAGTTGGCATTGCCTTCTTCTTGTCCCTGGTTCCCACAAGAACTGGTTCCAGGGCATTGCCGAACAGCTTGGAGCCCTTAAAGGGAGCTGAAGCTAGGTTAAGTCTGGACTTGGAGTCCAGCTTCCAGTGTTTCAGCCAAAGGCAGCACCTGACCACTACTGCCAAGGACATGGCTCTAGAAGCCTGCTGGATGCAGTCCAGGCTGGAGTCTGCCATGAACGGCGCCACTTTGGCCATCTTGTTGATTCCTTGGTGTGGCCTGGAGTTCTTGGGAGGGACCAACTGTGCCAATTCTTTTGCCCAAAGTACTGTTGCCCTGGCGAAGATCGAGTTTGCTACTGCTGCCCTGACAAGGTTAGCCGACACTTCGTGTGTCTTTTTTTAGGAGGGACTCACACTTCTTCTCCTCAGGGAGCTTGAGTTGCTCCTCCCCTTCTTTGCTGACTACAGCCTTACACCAGCTGTGCAATGGGGGTGTCCACCCAGGGGAGGGCCAGCATGTTTGTTATTTCTTTAGACAGAGAGTATAACTTATTGTATAGGTGGTTCATTGACATGTGAGAAGAGCGTGTTCCATTCCTCCAACATAGTAGCAAGAAACAGTTGAGGGAAGGGAACTACAGGGGTGGCATTGGATGTGGATAGGAAAACCTCATGATCCAAGCCCTGGTTGGTGGCTGGGATCTCCAGGGGGGTCACCATGTTAATCATGCGTCGTGCCTTAGCCAATAAGATCTCCATATCAGATGAGAGGAAAAGGCACGTGGAGCTAGCTGTCTGCTGGTGAACCTCCCCCTCCTCTGACATTTTCCCCTCCTCCCTGTCAGAGGAGACAGCATCAGATCGCTTCAGGTCCTTGTGCACCTGAGCTTGGACTGGTTCCCCTCTGGTCCCCATGGGGGGAACTGTACCAGGCCTCCCCAGACCCTGGGTACAGGGGCTGGGGCAGTATCCCTTCCCGCCCCCGTAGGAGGGGATGTTTTAAGGGTAGTAGGTTCCCACCTGGTGGCAGTGCCATCAGGGGATGCAGAGGAAGATGCAGAGGGCAAAAGATGGCACCTCCTCTTCCTAGTCGTGGGAATGCGGGGAAGGAAGAGGCTCCTTTCTCCCTCAGGCATAGCCCTTCTGATGGTGGCAAAGTCTGGGGAGGATGAATCAGAGCTGGGCCATGGCCTGTGAGGGGCTAGGAGTGCACCGCCCTCTGACACCAGGGCAGGAAGTAAGGCCCTAAATTCTCTGGCAATAAATCCCCTCAGCCACTTTGCCCCACTCCCCAAAATTGGAGGGTCTACCATGCTCTGCCTGCACACGGGACTACTCATGGTTACGCCAACCTCCTACTGCAGCCCAGTGGTGGTAATTGTGGTGGGTAAGGGAGGGACCTGATTGCCCCTGTTCCCCACAAGCACAGCACCATCAGGGTTTAAGAGCAATAAAATGGCACCCGTTGCCGCATCGGACATTTCCCCGCCATCTGTACCACTTGCCGCATTGACCGTCTCCCCCATTTCTCCCTGGTGGTCTAGCAGCCTCAGAGATGGAATATGGTGGGGCTTCCGTTGCTGGCAGACTGCCTTAAGAAGCAGGCGCTCACTGAGTCTTGCGACCTGCTTCTGCGGCTTGTGGCAGCTCTCGGAAGCGCGGGTCCACTCAGCGGAGAGCGTGGCGCGCTTTTCCTTCTTTGCCTTGTTCTCTTTCTTTTTTAGTGCGGCTCTCACCCCCTCAGTGGGAGTGCTGGCCGCCCTTTCGGAAGCGTGGGTCTCCGCCCATGGTTCACCCTCCGAGAGTTGCATGGACAGGCTCCATGTGCGAGCTTCTGAGAGGGGAATGAGTATTGGATGAGAGGGAAGGTCAAGGAGAGTCAGAGAGGGAAATCGCCCCAAAAAGAAAGGCTCAGAGGTCTGAAAGGAGGTTCACAGTTTGAAGGAGGCAAAGCAAAGGGTTAAGGAAAAAAGTTCTTGGGAGGAGAAAAAAGGATGGAGAGGCTCTCTCCTTGGCTGCCGATCCTGAGGCGACAGGAAAAGGAACTGGGGATCTGGGAGCTGCCTAGTCATCCAGGAAATCTCTGCTGTTTCAACTTCCTGTCGATCCTAGAGGCATATGGGAAATACCCTAACTACAGGATGTTCTCCAATTATGATGGAAAAAGTTGGAGTTCCAAGAAATAGGTGTATAGGACGTACAATTTTATTATTTTGTCAACCTCACCAAAATGAGCAAGGCTGTTTTCTTAAGAGACACAATGGCTCGAATCCAAAGAAGAGGGAAGCAAAAGGAGAAAATGTTTATGTATTGTTCAGTGAATTATTTTCACAATACTAGAGGAAGATATCTTGCAGTGTAGAGTCAGGAATTAATAGGAGTTGCATTAGAGTAGCTTGTGAATATGGAAAAAACAGCATATGAACTTCAGTGAGCCATAAAGAAATTGTAAAAATAACTTGTGCAAAGTTTTGCACAAGAGCTTGAACAATTCTGCTAAGTTGACAGCAGCCTTTCTGTGAGCAGAAGAGGCTTTCCACTAGTGGAAAGGCACCTTTGGATCCGAGCCTCTAGGTTTCACATTTCCTAACTCTGCACAATGGCATCACACTAATCTGACTTATACTGTATATACATATAATATCACTCCCCATGCAGGGAATCTATACTTCTCTGTGGATAACTATATCTCTATACTTCTGTGTGGAAATCTTCGTGAGATAATGTGCTTATTTAAGACTGAATCCATTCACAGGAACTTAACTACCCAAGTCCATGAGATGAATATCAACAATCCAATTTCTAGAAACTATCACTAGAATTAAAAAAGCTGTTTCCCACATTAGTCATAACCATACACTCAAACACAATGGCTAATATACAGGCTAGCACGGTCCTGATGCAGCAGAGCTGACTTACAAACTAAGGCTGCATCGTCATGTGAGCAGGGGAAGGGAAGGCAACCCACAGGGACATATTTTTGTGATCACAGTGTGCTTCAGAGGAAAGGAGAGATTGCAGTGCTGGTCTGGATATCAGGCAACAACAACAAAGTTCTTAGCTTCACTTGTGAAATGGATCTAAACCCAACCTTCACTTTCTGAAAGCTATAAATGTGGGCATTTACACACAGGGCCATATCTAGGGTGGCAGCCAGGACATGTGCCATGGGCACCACTTGAAGGGGGGCGCCAGTGCCATGCTACCAAAAAAAATTTTTTTTTAACCTGTAGCCCCTTCAGCGGGCTTCCTAAAGGCCACGGGTAGCAGGGGGGGTCTGCAAAGGTTCCCCCTCCCCCACCGGCCTCTTAATTTACCACCACAGCCCATCCCATCAGTGTGGTGGCCATTTTGGAGGCTGCCACACATGCTCAAATGGCCTCTGCAAGGCCTGGCAAGGCCTAGGGCCTCACAGGGACCATTTGAGCATGCGCAGTGGCCATTTTGTTTTTGGCAGCCATTTAAAAAAAATTAATTTAAAAAATGGCCTCCACACATGCTCAAATGGTCCCTGCGAGGCCCTAGGCCTTGCCAGGCCTTGCAGAGACCATTTAAGCATGCATGGCTGCCTCCAAAATGGCCATTGCACTGATCTTTGCAGGCCCGAACAGGCCCAAAAATCAGTGCAGGACGGGCTGCAGCGGTAAATTAAGAGGCTGGCGGGGGGAGAAGGAACCTTTGCAGACCCCCCTGTGGCCTTTAGGAAGCCTCCTGAAGGGACTATAGGTAATTTTTTTAAAAAATAATAATATAATATGTCAGTGAGAGCCGCTGCCCGTCAGAATAGACAATGCCAAGCTAGATAGAGTATCTGACTCAGTATAAAGCAGCTTCCCATGTATCTAAGTTGCTTCTGTAAATCTTCAGGAAAGCCAACAAGCATCAAAATCCCAGTGTATGACTATAAGAAGTTTTATTCAGCACTTTATGGCGTCTGTGTTTTTTATGTTTTAAAAAAAACAAAGACACTTCAAATATCTCTCCGGCCAAAAAGAATAGAAGGGCACTTCCAGACTTCCTGTTTAGTCTGGAACTGTGATACTGTGTTTATTGGGTAAATGTGTGCACTACACAATGTAGTTCTCCATCCTTTGTCAGCCTGTACTGTTGATGGAACTTTTGGGCGAATGTGGAGAATTTAGCGTAAAAGGGGAGACAGTTCTGAGCAGTTTTAATTTGTGCAAGTGTCTGAACTCAAGAAAATTAGCTTGGGAGAGAGGTTTTAATTAACAAAAGGAGTTAGTGTAAGAACAAATAGAAGCAGTTTTTGCTACAGTAAGAACGCAAACCCTACAAGTATCTTTAGTCAAAGTCTGAAGAGCTTGTGATAGGCGGATCCACTGCAGCTCTAGCCTACACATTCATTAAAATGATGTGGTATAGCCCTGAAGTGAAAGATTGGACTGTACTACTCCAGGGTTGGTAAACCCCTCCTGTATTCTACCAAAAGAAAACAACAGGGCTCTGTAGGTGGCAGGAGTAGAAATCGATTTAACTGCACACTCTACCTTTACCTTTTACTTCAGGGTGCATGTGGGAATCAGGTTTTTGAATGTTTTTGAGTGTCCCCCTTTCAAGTTTGAGACTGAAATGTGGGAGACCATATACGCCACCCGGAGTTGCTTAGAAGAAGAGTGGAATACAAATGCAAAAAATAAATGTCAAAGTAATTATTTCTTTGTTTCTCAGTTGTTGAGTGCAGGGGGTTCTCAGACATAGGTCCGCAGGTATTGGACTACAACATCCATCAGCCACAGTGAGTTGTTTTGGCTGTGGATGATGAGAGCTGTAGCCCAACAACATCAGCGGGCACACATTTGAAAACCTCTACTGTAATGAATTATGATCCCTGTAGGGATCAATCATGGATGGCTCAGTCAACAGGGAGGCGACAATATTGGGGACTGTTGGAAAATCCAGTTTACTGCTGAATTCTTACAGGAACTTTGTGCTGATTTTGTGTGGGAGGTGGGCTTGTTTTTGTATTTCCCTTCTAAATTACTTTTTCCCACCCTACTGGAACAAAGCAGTTTTTATTCTAAGTTTGCGTCAGATGTTTGGACAGGGGTGCAATTTTCCATAGATACGCCTCTGTTTGCACATACATTTCAAGGTTAGACTAATAAGAAAATGTAACTTAGTGACTATAAAATTATTTCTAGTATGTGGGGGGAAATCATTGCAAAAAACCAGCATGCATATTGCAGCAATTTAGCAGATGGCAATTCAAATTAGTCTTAAATCTAGAAACATGCAAAAGTCTTTTCAGATCAGCCAACACAGAATACAGTGCAGTGCACTCAAAATCTGTGGTCGACACCAAAACGTGAATTATTGTCTTCCTATTGAGCCATTAAACATGAAGGAAGTCATTTCAAATAACCCCTTGGGTGTTCGCTTCTCCATGTCTTCTTGGCACACCTGCTACAACACAGAAGAAATCTATCCTTTCATAATACCATTTTCACTCAGATTTGGAAAAGGATAGTTCTTTTATTCTCATACCCCAGTGGAAAACAAGGCTGTAGCGTGATCAGACATTTGGGAACTAATTTGTAACAAAGTATCTCCAAATCCCTTTAAAGTTATTTGAATAAATACTTTGTTCCTCAGCTGATAATAGAAGGGGTTCCATACAAGGAATCAATGCAGATGTGGCTCATTTAAGCAGCTGGTTTAATGAACAGTTCTCACTGCTTTCAGCAGGTTAAGAATATTAAGCCTGGGCTCCTGCTGAGCAAGGATGGAGATTTCTATTTCTTACCTCCCAGGAATTTGGTGTAATGTCTCCTGGTAAGGACAAGATGGTGCTGCATGCTGTTGTGACCTGCTGCTTTAGACAGGAGAGCTGGTCTTGTGGTAACAAGCATGACTTGTCCCCTTAGCTAAGCAGGGTCTGTCCTGGTTGCATATGGATGGAAGACTGGCTATGTGAGCACTGTAAGATATTCCCCTCAGAGGATGGAGCTGCCTTGGGAAGAGCAGAAGGTTTCAAGTTCCCTCCTTGGCTTCTCCAAGATAGGGTTGAGAGTGACTCCTGTCTGAAACCTTGGAGAAGGTGCTGCCAGTCTGTGAAGACAATACTGAGCTAGACAGACCAATGGTCTGACTCAGCAGCTTCCTATGTTGTGCACCTGGGACAAGGCCTTCTCTGTTGTTGCCCACAAGGCTCTGAGAAGCTCTTCAGGTGGGTGTCCATTCTCTGGCATCTGTGACTGCTTTTTAAAAACAACTGAAAGTGCTTTTGTTCATTCAAGATTTTACCCTTTAGGAGCCTCAAAGGCAGTATGCCTCTGAGAACCAGTTGCAGGGGAGTAATGGCAGGAGAGAGGGCACACCCTCAACTCCTGTCTGTGGCTTCCAGCGGCATCTGGTGGGCCACTGTGCGAAACAGGATGCTGGACTAGATGGGCCTTGGGCCTGATCCAGCAGGGCTGTTCTTATGTTCTTGTGAGTTGCCAGTCTCTCCTTTCCAGCTGCTCTGTTTTGTTTTATGGCTGTTGTGTTTGGTATTTTATGTTTTCGTGGTTTTAAATTGTTTTTAAACATTTTAATCTGATTTTGTGGAATTTTATTGTATTAATTGTATTGTATTAACCTTGGTTAATACAGACTTTGTTAAAACAGAATTGGGATAATTTTATGAAATGAGTTATATCAATCAATCAAACCAGGCAAATGGCCAATCAACACCCAGCAATCAGCAGATTACACACCATCCTCATGGATTCCCTGCCTATCTACACAGCAAATTCAGAAAATGCTAGGATGTGCATGACCATGTGTGTGTTTCAGGGAACAAAGCACTATTATAACTTAACACACACCACACAAGCACCTACATTGCCAGGAAATGCTTCAGCCACTTTTTATTCTGAGCTAAAATACAGGGACGCAAGAAACAGTTGTGAAGACTTGGGACATTTTACATGTTACATTTAGAGTGCCTTTTGCTCTTCTTGAGTCTGTTGATGTGCATGTAAATTCTACAAGAGCCAGAATGTACAATTTGATTAAAAATGCCTCTGTTCCACTTTCTCCTGAATCAACAGTGTTAAATAGGCACAAAAATAGCACAAGGGAAGTTCAAGGCAATTTTAGTGTCTTGGATGAAAGCATCTCAGTTTCCACTCCACGTACAATTTCCCCTCCTCCCCAATTCCTCTTACTGCATTATATGTACATGTGTTGCATATGCTTTATGAAAATGCTAAGCAAGGACAATGGATTCCTCAGCAATTTGGTCATCTGCCTGAGCCAATCATTTGCAAGTACATGAAATCATTGTGCTTTGACGCCACACAGCTTTGGAGTATTTCCATGTTCAGCAAAGTTACAACAGCCAGTACAGCATAACAATGGATTTGGAAACAATGCCCTTGAATCTGCAGAGGTCCGGTGAATCTGCAGCATTGCTACACAGGTCACTTACCCATCAAGGTCATCTCCATCCATCTTCTGCTGGTTTGAACAGCAGGTAGCAAGAGAGAATGCATGAGACTACTATTAGGCAAGGCGACAAGCACAGTAGTGAGAAGCTTTTAGTCCATGCCTCCACTATGAGAACCCCAATCTAGAGATCACATGTTGGCCCGCCAGCTTGAAAGCATCCTTCTGAGTAACAGATACAGATTGACAAAATCCTTTTGCGGTTTAAAAAGTGGCAAGGCAGTGTAATATTTCCTTGCTTGTTACCCAACTTGAATAATAAATATTATTGTAGAAAATAAATGGAAGAATTGTGTTTTCAATTCCACAGTCTCTTCATCATTGAAAGGTGAGCAAGCAACAATAGATTTGGCAAATGGTACTCTTATTTCTATAGCACTTTGTCATGTACAGCTTACTTATAACTTTTAGCTCATTTATCTTTACAGCTCTGTGAGATCTGTTAGGAAGTCAGAGAGTACCTTGTCCAGTGCTACTCAGCAAGTTTGGCTAAGCACTGATTTCAGCTTGTATTCCCCACATACTATTATCCATTGCACCAACTTCCTAAATTCAATATGTGAGGGGGAAATATGGTCCTCTAGCTGCCTGAGTTTTACTCTCAACTCCAACAGGTGGTCAGAGTGTTCATAAACATAACACCACAAGAACAGCCCTGCTGAATTAAGGCCAAA
Organism: Hemicordylus capensis; assembly: GCF_027244095.1. Taxonomy (NCBI): domain Eukaryota; kingdom Metazoa; phylum Chordata; class Lepidosauria; order Squamata; family Cordylidae; genus Hemicordylus; species Hemicordylus capensis. Next base: position 180,443,213 of record NC_069661.1, on the reverse strand, counting down.
GGCCTCTCCAATTCAGCATCCTGTTTAACACACTGGCCCAGCAGATGCCTCTGAGAAGCCCACAGACATGAGGGCACACCCTCACTGCTGTTGTTGCTCCGCTGCAACTCCTGCTATTTCTCCCCTGCAAGACACAGAACTTGCTCAGGAGCCAACTGTCCTTCTCAGTTATTGGGGTGTCAGTGAGGTTATGAGAAAGACAGGCTCACACGAGAACAATAACTCTTTGGTAGGTAGCTGCAGCTAAACAGACACAAATCTCTACAGTTCACAGAGAACAGCAGCCGACAGGATCTCAGCTGTCCAGGAAACACTCTTGGTTATCGTTCTTTCAGTCTTCTCACAAGCTTTCCCATTTCCTCACAGAAGAAACCAGCTTGATCTCCCTCTCCTTTTGCTGAGCAACAGCTTTGTTAAGAGTCTCAAAAAAACCCCACTATTATTCTAGATGGCAGTGTTCTTGTGCCTGTCATTTCTTGATTCATGTATGAATTTATATTCATTTCTAACATCCCAATCACCATATTATGGTTGTGGAGCTACATGCCTTTTCACATCACAGACTAATTTTCTGCTTTCTTCCAAGGTTGTTGTTGTTATTATTGTTATTATTGGATTTCTTCATCAGGAATTTTATATGTATCATGATCCTTCTTTTCTCCAGAAAAGATGTGTTCCATCAGCCAAGCAGCCTGTCCATGTTTTGTCTTTTAAAGTGTGGAAGCTCAAATCCTATTTTCTTATTTTAGGGGGCTCACTGGGACAAATCGGATTATTCCGTTTCTAGGCCACTGTTCATTTGTTGTAAAGGATTACATACGATAAGTGAAAGAGTTCTCTCCCCACCGCCACTAAGAGATGCAAAAATATCTATTTTGGATGACATGAAGAAATGAAGAAACAGGAGCTGCAAGACACTTGCACTTCCTGCTTTATCCTCACATTGTCATGGACAAAGTTGCCTTAAATTCCAAAACAAAAAAGATTAAAAGATTGTACCAAATCCATCACCTGGATTTTTGCAAAGAAATAGGACCACATCATGGACAAACCACTACAGCAAATAAACTATGTCACTGTTATGCAAATTAAACCATTGAGGATCATGATGCATTTCAAATTTAGCCAGCTGCCTTGACATATAACTTATGACAAAACCAACGACAAAATATGCCATTATTTTATAACACCATTAAAACCATGAGTGGCCTTAAAGTTCTAGTATATTCCTTATGCTGGGGGTTCTCAACCTCCAGCCCTCCAGATGTTGCTGAATTATTGTGGCTGGGGGTGATGGGAGTTGTAGTTTAGCAACATTTGGAGGACCAAACATTGGGAACCCCTGCCTTATGCCAATATGAATAAAAATGTTTCACCTGCTGCCCAACAAAATATAAAAGATGTAGGCTTCTACAGGGAGTGGATTCCAGAGTTGGGGTGCCAACACAGGGAAACTGCTAGTTTAAGACCCAACCAGTCCTAATATCACAAATAAAGTAATAATAATAATTGTTACTTGTGATAATGTGAACTGGCCCTTGTGCCAAAGGACACCAAGGTGGATTCATACAACCACGTCTTGCACACAGGGCATACTTATAGTCAATTTAGATTCTTCTCTCATATACAGGTTCCTCATGAAAGCCTCCCTGAGTAAACAATGGTTAAAGTCATCCCAAAAAGAACATTTTGTCCATAGTGAGCTTATCATTACAAAGCTAGGTCCAACTGACACTGAATTAGCTCCACATAACCCTACTTATTTGTAGGTACTACAGAAGGAGAGGGGTGATTTAAATTTATCAATTGCAGATTTTTTTAAAAAGCAATTACTAAGAACCTAGTGTCTCAGAACTAATATGCTCTTTATTTTCTTTAACTTCAAGATACGGGAACAGAATGGAACTTTCATTTCAGCTCATCAAATGTTACTAGTCAATTCTTCACTGAAAAGAACAGCATTTCCAAACTGCTGAAATTCACAAGGGATTCCCCTCCTTCAGGCTGATTCATAGACATTTGCTGACTTATCTTAGAGATAAATTGCGCTTTCCTCCTAGTGCAAAACAGATGTAATAAATGACTGGGAGGGGGGAAATCAAAATGAAGTTGGCAGGGGGAAAAAATATGGGTATACAGGAAGACAAGAAAAGTAAGTCAAAAACTAGTAGGTAAGAACTTTACAGACAGTTGAGATTTTCTATACAGGTTGAGTATCCCTAATCCAGACATCCGAAATCTGGAATGCTCCAAAATCCAAAAACCACCACGGCATGTGCCCGCAGCACCGACTCGTTGAGGCTGAGTGCTTCATAACAGAACAAAAAACAAAATGCCTCAGTTCACTTGCTCTCTTTGGCGCTAGAGACGAAGGCGAGCGGGGGAGAAAAAGTCCGGCAGCTGGAGCAGCAGCTGATGCCGCCGCCAAAGTGTAAACCGAGGATGAGAAGGGAAAGGAACGGAGGGGGATGAGGGAGGGTGGGATGATGGGGAAAGCCCCCCCCCTCCACTCCCTGCTCAGTTTGGCGCCTGCTCTGTTGGCGTCTGTTTTGGCGCTCTGTTGGTACCTGCTCTGTTTTGTAAAGGTACAGTACAGTGTATTGTCAAATATGTCAAAAAGGCCTGCAGATACCCCTATGGCTAACAGTGATAAGACAAAGAGGAAGCATTTATGTTTATTTATAGCACAGAAAATAAAGCTGTTGTTTAGACTTGGATCCCATGCCCAAGATATCTCATTACAGTATGCAAATATTCCAAAATCCGGAAAAGTACGAAATCCAGAACACTTCTGTTCCCAAGCAGTTCAGACAAGGTCGGACAAGAGATACTCAACCTGTACATGTAGCTATTGTGTTGATTTACCATTAACTTCTTGTGACACACCATGAAAATTAATTCAAAAAGTTGTTTTGCTCAGTGAGAGACTAGGTAGTCACCGGTACAGCTTTTTGACCCAGATAAGTCATGATCAGAGGTATGGTGCAACAGAAAATTATCATGTTGAAAACTGTACCTAATTAAAGAAGGAACTTTTTACACTTGCAGGACCTATGCTGATATAAATGATGTCAATCTAGAATTATGCTGTCCACTTGGATTATTGGATGTCTTCTTTTTACCTTAACAAACTGTTGAACTGAACCCATATGTCATAATGAACCATATAAAATGGAGGACACCCACAATAAAGATATGGCCATATAAGTAAATCCTTACAAACAACATCATTTGTTATAATTTGCAATCCAAAATACACATAACACATTTTCATTCTAACATGTCCACTGCGCTGACATATTGTCATATGTAAGCATGTGTACAGATTTGGTATTTTTGACAGAAAAAATCTGAATGCCCATCAGCGAGAACTACTGAGACTGTTGGTATGCTGCATTTCCATCACACTTCTTAAAAATTCATTAGAATAATCTTTTGAATGTTGACTCAAAAGGAAAAGCTCCAGTGGCTGACATACCATGCAGCAATGGGTATTGCTGCATCATAAACTAAGCCAACATAAACACACTTGCTGAGGAGTAAGCTCTGTTAAACATAGTGGCTGAATTACCATGCAGCCTCCTACACATGTTTAGTGTTTCTGAGCACTGCTGCATCTTCCTAATGGCAGTTGTGAAAGCACACACTTGCAGAAACACCGAAATGGTTCAAGGGAGTTGCACGATCGCATGGGCATGGTGGCCGTGTGAGCGTGCAACTCTCTTGCACAATTTCAGTGTTTCTGCAAGGGTGTGCTTTCACAACTGCCATTAGGAAGATGCAACAGCACTCAGATGCACTAAACATGTGCAGGAGGCTTCATGGTAGGTCAGCCACTATGTTTAACAGAGCTTACTCCTCAGTAAGTTTGTTTAGAATTGTCAGCTTAGTTTATTTATCACAACTATATTCCACACTTTATCTGAAGATTATCTGCTCTGTTTCAGAGCAGCTGACACGTGGCTCCTAAGTGGTCTCCAATCCAGGCAGCTTGCAGGGCCAGACACTACAAATATACTGGAACTGTCAAGAATTTGGTGTCCTGAACCCTTGCAAATTCTTTTAAAAACAAACCAAGTTTCTGGGCATTGAGGTTGCAGAAAACAGCTTGGAAAGATATTTGCAGGGGGTAGCATCCAGATCAGTCTTGACTGATTAAGTGCCATTAAGTTGGGGTCAACTCTTAGCTTCCACATAGATAGATTCTCTCCAGGATTATCTGTCTTCAGCTTGGCCTTTAAGTTCTCTTATTGGTACATTAATTGCTGTCGTAATCAATCAGTCTTACACTAGCATAAATGCTGTTACACAGTGTAAGAAGATAGTACATTCATGGTCATTGTATGAAGAAATTAAAATCTGTTCCAGACTAGTTCTTGCACAATCTCTTGCAAAAACCTACGCAGACATCATATGCATGGGGGACTCTTTGTGCTACATGCATTCAAGTGATTCCTCTTCCACTAGTGGTGGCACAACTTTGTGGAGCAACACAACCAGTGCTCCCTCTAACAGGGATTTCCAGATGTTGTTGACTACAATCCCCAGAATCCCCAGCTTCAGTGGCTTCTGCTTGGGGATTATGGGATTTGTAGTGAACAACACCTGGGAATCCCTATTAGAGGGAACACTGAACACAACACACACACACACCCCAAAGATCTCTGTCTAGAAACCTGTCAAAAACCAGGATGCTGACGAGACAAGACTCATCGACAGGTGGGACCACAGTGGTTTAATCACTTTCTCCTGCATCTGCCATCTCATTTTTTTTCTTTGGCCATTATTAGTATAATAATAAGTAGGCGGAGGCGGAGCAGCAGCAGCAGCAGCATACAATTGTGGTGGCTAGTGCCATCATATTTTTTGCCAAGCAAATTAAAAGTGCTCCAGAAGCCAACCTCGTTTCCCATTTTTTAAATGCTACGGAAGAGGTAGGACTATCTCCAGGTTTGAAGGGGTCCTCTGCAAGTTGTCCGTGATGCCTCTTCCTAGCTGGCTGGGACCAGAGAGAGTCACTCCAACACTACCACAACATGGCTATGGGCACAGAGGTGGCTGCAGCGATCAGTAGTGATTCCATCACTCTCGGTCCCCAGCAGCTGCCGACCCCTCATGGCAGCCCTGAGCAGAGCATAATTACTTTTAAAAGCCCCCCCTCCCCATTTCCCTCTCAAATTGTCCCTGATAATCCAGTGGTGTCTTTGCATAATTGGCATCTGATTATGCTCCTGTACTGTGAGTGTTATGATAATGACAACCAGTCTGCTTCAGAGGAGTTTTGGCACTGAGGTTTCTTATGTTAACTTCACATAGTGACTTCTGCCATTGGCAGGAACCTTAACTCATGGGGAGGGAGTACAAAGTGCTGAAATATTCATAACCTGACTGAATCTACCAACAGAAAACCCTGGCTGGGTAACACTTAAAATGCCTGCTCTCACCTCTTTGCGGCTGCATGATATGAAGTGAGCTAATTGCTCTCAATTAACTGACAGCAACCACCTACTGCATTATCCAAAGGATTACAAATTAAATTCTTATCATGCCTCTTTATGAAGAGGAAACTACACATAAACAATGTAATGGACTTTGATCAACTAAGCCTAGTTGGCAGTTTTTATTACAGCCATTTTTCACAAGTCTCAATTTTCATGTGAAAATTTGCACGCTTACCAAGGGAGAACCTTTTGGTTAAAAAGCTAAGCAAATCAGATAGCACTGATTTTTTTTAAAAAAAGTTTCTCTGCTTTTCATTCAAGCCCTAACTAGCCACAGTGCAGAATGATCTGTGGGGTGGGGGAGAGAAGAGAAAACCCAACCGGCTGGTTTTTTAGGTTCCAGGGATTTGTGCAGTGCCTGAGCACAGTCTAGAAAGGTTCCCAAGTCTTGGAATCAAAAGAGCTGTGACATCTTCCAACACCTCTGAGATTAGAGACATTGCTGGGCGCATGCCCCGGAATACGCTCTTACCAATCATATGGAATGGTTAGAGGGCTTACAGAGAGAGTATACAGAAAAGGAACTCTGAATAAACTCTAGATAAACTTTAGTTCTGTTGAACTTGGGAGCTTCTCAGTGTTGGAAAAATGATGACATGCTAATGGAATTAAATCAATATATAGAAGTCCAGAAGAAGAAAAGCCCATCCAGTCAGCATGTGGAAATACCTCTCCTTAGTTAATAATAGTATGCAGGGGTTAGGAACATAGGAAGCTGTCATATACTGAGTCAGACCATTGGCCTGTCTAGCTCAGTATTGTCTTCACAGACTGATAGTGGCTTCTCCAAGGTTGCAGGCAGGAGTCTCTCTCAGCCTGATCTTGGAGAAGCCAGGGAAGGAACTTGGAACCTTCTGCTCTTCCCAGAGCATCTCCATCCTCTGAGGGGAATATCTTGCAGTGCTCACACTTCTAGTCTCCCATTCATATGCAACCACGGTGGACCCTGCTTAGCTAAGAGGACAAGTCATGCTTGCTATCACAAGACCAGCTCTCTTCTCCCATCATGATGGGAGTTGCAGTCCAACAACATCTGGAGATCTAAGTTGGAGAACCCCTGAGTTAATGAGTTATCTGCTAGTTAGGATAACTATTCTAACTATTATTGTCCTCTGCTTCAGTCCATATGACTTCTTGCCTTCTTGAAACTTCCTGTGGTCCCCTTTACCCTGGAGCACAGCCTAGTTTGCAGTTGCTCGTAATAATAAAGCATACTCAACAAACTCTTAGTCCTCTATGACTGATTTGTTAACTCTGCTAATAACCTAAATTCACTGACTGCACAGCTCCTTGTTTGCAAGCCTGGGGGCTTCCCTGAAATGTGCTTCCAGAGGCTTTTGCTCACTTCCTTCTAGCAGTGAGAATGGGCTGAAAAACAGCCCAACATTTTGATAAGATGGAGAACACCACACTAAAAACTAGCAAGGGGAAAAGCTGAATACTCCCCACAGTCCCGCTGGCACCATGTGGAGGTGACCACTCCCACCGTGCAGTGCTCTGCTTTGCCAAGCGCCGGGTGTGGGGATAGGGGGCAGATGCTCCTTTAAGGGAAACTGAGCCCTCGAGCCCCTGCACCATCTTCGAAGGCGTGCACTTGTGTGTATGCCTTCCCACTTATGCAGTTCTTCCTAGTGCCCTTACCCATAGAGTTTTTAAGAGAGGGTTCAATCTCTCTTAGTTGGTTCTCCCAGCACTGAGAAAAGCACAGTAGTGCAGAGGTCAGCAAAGTGGGAAATGGCACTCACATGGAAGGTTTTTTGACAAAGTGAACCCTACTTGAAATAGAGATGATCACTGCTATTGGCCATTGGTTTTAATGGTTTTACTGGTTGGTTGATTTTAAGGTTTTACATATAACTTTTACGGAATTTTATTGTATTTTAACTTTTGTTAACCATCTTGAGATGCATTATGAGAGGTGGTATAAAAATTAAACAATAAATTGCTGTTTGGAAATTTGCACAATAAGTTATTAAACAAACAAACAAAAAATAAAATAAAATAAAATAAAATAAAAAACAACAGCCCTGCTGGATCAGGCCCAAGGCCTATCTAGTCCAGCATCCTGTTTCACACACTTGCCCACCAGATGCCTCTGGGGGGCCCACAGGCAAGAGATATGTGCATGCCCTCTCTCCTGCATCGTGCCTCTGAGGCTAGAGGTGGCCCACAGCCACCAGACTAGTAGCCATTGATAGACTAGAGTTAGACCAGGCCCTGGACCAGGTGCTGGAAAGATGTTCTGCAAGGGTTGAATAGGGACAGTAGTGCTTCCCCTGCTAAACAGAAGGTGCTTCTTGCCCAGTTAGCAGGGGTTGATATAAAGTGACACACCTTACTCACATGAGTAAAGCAACAATCAGAACACAGTGGCCACTGCGCTCGATTCAAATGGTCTAACAAGGTCGGCAAAGGTTCTTGCTGCATCAAGAGTCCTTGCTGCTTCAGAGCCCCCGTGAGAATCCTCAAAATGCTTTAAAGAAAAAGCTAGCTACTCATCTATTGATTCAATTCTCAGGTCTCTTTAGCTTATCTCCATTACGGTGAGTAGCTAGATGGTGACAGAAAGTCAGTCATTAATGGATGCTCATAAAACAGCATCACTTTGATTGTTATGGACAATTTACAGTGACTTGCCTATGGACACATCAAGGCGAAAACATAGTGCCATAGACATAGTAGCAATTTATTCTAGCTATTTGACGCCTGTACTTTTAATGAGTGCACTGCAAGTTTTCAAATGAATCCGTAACCTATACAAGGCATTGCTTCACACACACTGCAGCTCCTGTCATATACCACTGTGCTGACAACCACAAAATTTAAAACTATACCCACATAGTGACACAATGAAATGGTGTAAATTTCCACCCAAGATTTATATAGCAGAAACCAACACGTTCGCTTTTGAAGGCAGACTATATGCAAATGAGACATGTGTGAAATGACACACAGCAGTTAAAATTCATTCTAGTAGATCACCAAAAAGATGTTATTCTAGAGACCAGGTGTGTTTCATTATTCTGGGTTGAAAGAACAAGAACAAGAAGGTACTTCAGCCAATCAATCTACAGAACTTACTGCCAAATATGCGATTATCACTACCATATATGACTTCTAAAGAAAATTAAATGAATATGGAAGGTAGTATTGGCTATGAACCATTTTAGAAAGAAAGACTGCCCTTTCAAAGAGAATCTCCCAAATACTGGCAGCTATCAAGAGTAGATAGATTCTTGTGAGCCTTCTTGAAACATCTTGATGGCCACTACTGATACACTGAAAAAGTGGTCCATTGTTATAACCCAAAATGCTATGTTATCGTGGATCAAATCCTTGCCCATATATAAAGGGACTACCTGCCCCAGAGCGTACAACAAAGCTCTGTTTTATTCCTCCAGTCCCACTGTACTATGAGAGAAGCACACAGTCTTCCCTTTCCCTATTACAATCTGACATTGTACCTGCCTGTGTATTCATGCAGTGAGGGGAGTGGAGAACAAGGCTCTGTTATGCCTTATGGGGATCTGCATGGGTGCTTCACTGGAAATGTTTTTAACATTCATCATTTCTCTTTTGTTTGTCTGACAATTTGGACTCCTTCTAGAGTGGGTTACCAAGGCCCACTCTAGAACAGTAAAGACTGAGAGTGCATGTAGTGATTTAAAACTATTATTTTCAAATATGAATATGGCGCTCCATGGCGAGGGACTCAGAAGCTCGGCCACTGCCAGAAAGATGACTCTCTGCCAGTGTCCACCATCTTTTTTTCCTCCCTGATAAGAAGCAGAATCTGCAACCTGTACTGATCATCAGTGCTGAGCACTAAAGGGGCATTTCCTGCCAGCTTTTTGCTCTGTTCTATTTATTTATTTAGACATATGTATTCCCACCCTTCAGTATAACACCACTGTCAGAGTAGTAGTTATAAAAAGAGTCATCTGTTAACAATATGGTTTTTAAAACACAGCAAACGCAAACAAAAAAAACCCAGACACATCAAGATTGCAAATTTAAAATGCTTCCATCTTTTAAAAGGTCAGTGAAAAAACTTCATCCAGTATCAAAAATTTAAAAAAGCTGGCACTAGGATGTTTCTCTCACCTTGCTTTTAGTTCACATCTCCTCCAGAATGGAGGTGTGCATTCAAATATTGGCCAAATTTACCCCAAAGTCCTTGTGAGCTATCAAGGAGCACTTCACACACAATTCAGGTTTTTCATTGTGAGTTAGAGTGCAGCCCGATTTATAGCCGGGCTAAAAAAAATCCACTTATTGCATCAGTTTTTGGGGACAGCTTCAGAATTGCAGTAAAACCTTGAAAACTCACGATAAAGCTTGCTGTCTGGGAAAGCTCCAGGAACGTTTCCACACAGGGCTGTTACCGCAAATCTCCTTCAGAAGAGAGTGTGTATGTTCACACACCAGCCAGACTTACCCAGAAGTCCATGCAAGATCTTTGGAAGCACCCCACGCACAGATCGGGCTTTGTCTTCCAAATTCTAGCTAGTCTAGATGTACTTCTGGATTTTTAAAATCCTAGTTTTAAGCGAGTTTTTCTTAAAACACCACAGCAAAAGACAGAGAGAGGCACTGACTAGAGTATTTACATAATCATTGACATGACAAGAGGAAAGCATGCTTTAGAACTGCAAATAGAACTGCCTTGCCTAGATGTGAAGAGTGGAAAAAACCAGTTTTCAAGAAGCAAACTCTTTGAAAGTTCTAGTTCAAGTTGACTTTTTTGAACAATATCAGTCTGCTTGCTTAAGGTTTTCACTGGTTAAACAAGAGGTTTTACCAACAAAGTGATGTAAAGCATACCATGCATGTGTTGGAAAAAAGGGAAGAAATCTGTTAGCCAATTTAATTTAATTTAATTTAATTTAATTTAATTTAATTTAATTTAATTTAATTTAATTTAATTTAATTTAATTTAATTTAATTTAATTTAATTTAATTTAATTTAATTTAATTTAATTTAATTTAATTTAATTTAATTTAATTTAATTTAATTTAATTTAATTTAATTTAATTTAATTTAATTTAATTTAATTTAATTTTTTATTTAAAATATTTATACCCCAGTACATTACTGCTCAGGATGGCTCACAATATTTATAAAACAGTTACAATATAAAAATCAGACTAATAAAATTAATCAAACTAAACAACTTAAAAATCCAAACTAAAACCACAATCATAATTAGCTTTTAAAATTCCAAATTAAATTCTGAAAGCTAAAAACTAAGAATAATAAAAACTAAAGAACCTACCAGATATACACAATAGGTGAAACATTAAAAAGCCTCTTTAAAAAGATGTGTTTTTAGTTGTTGTTGTTGTTTTTTAACACTAAGAGAGAGAGCATGACAAAGCTCTTCAGGGAGGGTGCTCCAAAGCCGACGGGCCACAACCAAAAAGGCCATGTCTCTAGTCCCTTCCAACCGGGTCTCTGTTAGTGGTGGGGCCATGAGCAGGGCCTGAGATGATGAGCGTCAGGCTCTGGCAGGTTCATAACGACGAATGCTGTCTGAAAGGTACCCCGGCCCCAAACAATGTAGGGCTTTGAAGGTCAACACCAGCACCTTGAATCTAGCCCAGAAGCATACTGGTAGCTAATGAAGCTGACGCAGGATAGGTCTAATACTTGTGAAGTGACTTGCACCCACGAGTATTCTTGTGGCAGCATTCTGAACCAACTGAAGCTTCCAAACCATCTTCAAGGGCAGCCCCACATAGAGCGCATTGCAGTAGTTCCAATCTGGATGTTATCAAAGCATGAGTAACTGAGGTCAGGTCCAATTTCTCCAAGTAGAGTTGCAGCTGGCGCACCAGCTGTAGCTGGTAAAAGGCACTTCTGCTCACCACCGCCACCTGTGCCTCCAAGGACAGCATTGTGTCCAGAAGCACCCCCATACAAATGCTCCTAGTCTAGGACATGAGGTTTTGAAGGCAACATTGTGTTCCTCCCCAGGGAATTCCCAAACACTCTCTCCCCTGACCACTGGCTAGAAGGAAAATACGGAGGCATGCAATGTGAACCTGCACAAAATGAAAACCCGAGAGCAGAGGAGAGGGGCCACTTCCCTCATGCTGTGAGTGTAATTCAAAGCGGCTACGCTAAACATTTACCCTGAGAGCTGGAAGCTATGTGTGGGAAAGTTCCAGGCGAGCCTTCTTGGAGAGAGAAGCATTCTGTAGTCAAGGCAACACACAAGCCAAAAAGCCATCTCCATGGTTCTGAAACCGGATCACTTGGAAGAGCCTACAACGAAGATTATAATGTATCAGCAGGTAGACTTAGGAATGTTCTCTTTCCTCTGATCCAAATACCAATTGGCCACACATCCACATAGAGGTGTGAGCACTACTATGTGAACCCTGCTGACTGATTAAAAAGGCACATTGTAGAGTGGTGACTCTGTTATATTTAGCAGGAGGAAAGCAATTGTCCGTAGTAGCATAGCAACTACCTTTGTTTTTCTTAGATGTTCTCTGCAGTATAATTGCTGTGTAAAAACAATGGTTGACATAGTACCCGCAAGTCACAAAGCTGAAGGACATTGGCATCTGGCCATTCACATCGGCAGTATGTCAACCACATGAAAAAAGAATATACACAACAAATATCTGGGGAGATCCACCTCCAGTTGCTGCCAATGCATTTGGCAGTAGCTTGGGGTCAGGCTTTCTCATAGCCGCCCCTGGGAATTTATTCCCCCCAGAGATGTGTGGGTTGACCTAATTGTTGGTCTTCAAGGAGGCCTTAAAATGCATCTTTTTAATCAGCAATTTGGTACTTTGTTTAATTTTTTAAAAACTTGTTCTAAACTGCTGATTTTTAAGAAAAGACTGTAAACTGCCTAGAGATCAGTGATTTGGGCAATATAAAAATGAAATGAATGAATAAAAATAATCATGAGGTGCAGAATGTTTATGTGTCAAACCAATGGCAAGACTATCGAAAATACAGCACCATCATCTTGGATTTTTAAAGAATCCATGACATTTGTGAAGAATATGCACACTTAAATTAAATGTGGCAGTATCTGAAGAGTACAAGACTCTTACCGACAAGAGACACTCTCCAATTTTGGATGTACCAATGCTGGGTATCAGACAAAAGGAAGACAGCAAAAGAGAAGTGGTTTTCAGCTAAAAGAATGTTTAAGAACTTGTGTTTTTGTATCAGTCATACACATACTGCTCATGGATGTAGTTTGTTGGGTAGGATCTTTCCAATCTCAAAGAATTTGAGAAACTAGTATTTTATATACTTGTCCATTCTGCCAAGGGCAAAATAGAGCAATATCCACAGAACTGGACTGACAAATGCAATTTGAAATTTCTTCAATATGTTGATTTGGGCTATGGTTTATTCTTCTGATTCCTGAGATGGGATACAAATCAACATCTTTCTGGGCTTTCTCTGTGGCTGCCCCAGGACTTTGGAATGTGCTCCTTGCTGAAGTAAGAGCAGCTCCTTCTCTGTTTGTTTTCAGGAAGATCCTCAAGCCTCACCTGTTCTCACAGGCTTTTAATTAGAGCTGATCTTATGGTAGCAAGCATGACTTGTCCCCTTAGCTAAGCAGGGCCTGCCCTGGTTGCATTTATTATTACTACTACTATTACTACTACTACATTTATATCCCACTCTTCCTCCAAGGAGCCCAGAGCGGTGTACTACATACTTGAGTTTCTCTTTCACAACAACCTGTGAAGTAGGTTAGGCTGAGAGAGAAGTGACTGGCCCAGAGTCACCCAGCTAGTTTCATGGCTGAATGGGGATTTGAACTCGGGTCTCCCCGGTCCTAGTCCAGCACTCTAACCACTACACCACACTGGACCACATGTCAGATATTCCCCTTAGGGGATGGAGCCGCTCTGGGAAAAGAAGAAGGTTCAATGTTCCCTCCCTGGCATCTCCAAAATAGGGCTGAGAGAGATTCCTGACGCAACCTTGGAGAAGCTGCTGCCAGTCTGTGTAGACAATACTGAGCTAGATAACGGACTGTAAGTTAAAAAGTTTAATTGAAGTACAAAATTTGGTTAGTGATTGGTTTCAGTACCATCAACTAAATGAAGTTTATAAGAAGGATCTTAAAGTTGGATTTGAGGATCAGATGTCGAGATTTGAGAAGGAGCTGTGTGAAAATGATGAAAAATTAGTTTCTAAAATGTATAAGTTCTTGCTTTTGGAGACGACAAGAGATGAAGTGGTTAAAATGACTATGGTAACATGGGCTCAAGATGTGGGGTATAATATAGAAATGGCAGCCTGGGAAAAATTATGGAAAACTGATTTAAAGTTCACTGCATGTTATATTTTAAAAGAAAATTATTATAAAATGATGTATAGGTGGCATTTGACACCTAAAAAACTGGCATTAATGTATAAAAATGTTTCAAACAAATGTTGGAAATGTGGACACTCTGAAGGAAAATTTTTTCATATGTGGTGGACTTGTAGGAAGGCTAAGGCCTTTTGGGACATGATATATAATGAGTTAAAGAAAATTTTCAAAATGACATTTCCTAAGAAGCCAGAATCCTTCCAAGGAGTGTTTTCTACAACCAACTTAACATTCTTTATGTATGCTACCACGGCGGCCAGAATAATATATGCGCAGAAATGGAAGAGTAATGAACTGCCCTCAAAAGAAGATTGGCTGATAAAAAATTTGGAATATGCGGAGATGGCAAAACTTACCGTACTGATAAGAGACCAAAATCTGGAATGCTTTAAAGAAGATTGGAAACCATTCTTATTATACTTAAATAATAATAATAATAATAATAATAATAATAATAATTCGATTTCTATACCGCCCTTCCAAAAATGGCTCAGGGCGGTTTACAAAGAGAAATAACAAATAAGATGGCTCCCTGTCCCCAAAGGGCTCACATTCTAAAAAGAAACATAAGACACACACCAGCAACAGTCACTGGAAGTACTGTGCTGGGGGTGGATAGGGCCAGTTACTCTCCCCCTGCTAAATAAAGAGAATCACCACGGTAAAAGGTGCCTCTTTGCCCAGTTAGCAGGGGTCTACTTTCCTAATATTGATTTTACAACAGAGTTTGAAATTTAGTAATATTAGCAGGTTGGGTAGATCAAAATCGAGTTTGTAAGGTTTAGATCAGGGATTCTCAAACTTGGGTGTCCAGATGTTGTTGGACTACATCTCCCATCATCCCTAGCTGCAGTGGTCAAAGGCTGCAGATGATGGGAGTTGTAGTCCAACAACATCTGGGCACCCAAGTTTGAGAACCTCTGGTTTAGATATATGTTTTGAATTATTATTATAGCAAGGGTTAATTCTATAGTTGGTGATTCACAAGGAGGTGTGAGTGGGAAGTCAATATTTGTTTAATGTGTTGTGAACGTTAAGATATTGTTAAAATCAATAAAAATTTAAACAAGATAGATAAACCAATGGTCTGACTCAGTATATGGCAGTTTCCTATGTTCCTAGAATTAATTTTAAAATTTTGTTTTAATAATTGTTTTATGCTACTGTTATAATGGTTTCATGTATTTTAATATGTGCTGATTTTTAAATATTGTTTTAAATTTTGTACATTACCTAGAGGGATATATTTCAGGCAGTATAAAAATATGATAGATACATAAATAAACTAAATAAATAAACAAACATCTTCTTCCTTTTCAAATTCCAAAAAGTGACTCCACCTGTTAGCTTTCTTGCTGACTCGCATCTTTCCATTTGTTCCTAAGCCCTATATATGTGGTTTGCTCCTTCCACCATGGAAGCACAATGGAAACGTCTTACAACAATTCATAATTTAAAATACATCTTGTTCATACAAGTAACTCAAGTAAGCATTGACAGGCATGAAAGAGATCACCTTGTACACATCACATTACTGAAGTATGCCCAGTCAGATGATGTGATATTGCTAGCAGTTTGGAATTGAATTTTTGGAGGAAAACAGATTTAGGTCCAATTCTGTTCTCGTTCACAAATGTGTGGCATTAATGTCTGCAGGGATTCTAACAGTGTCCTATCTTTCTTTCTTTTTTTTTAGTAAAGCATATGAACAATTGGAAGAGTTAATTCTGTGTTCCTGCTGTTATGAATAACAAGATCTGTGGTAGAGTGTCAACAACAACAAAAATTATTATGGAAATCAAGGTTGACTTTTGTACTTAAGGGATTATCAACTGATGAAAATAGAAGTAGCTTTCAGGTTTCATTAGTCATGTACATGACATCTTAGCTTAAGTACATTACAAAAGATTGGTGCAGAGCCGAACTTCTACCATGTTACATTAGGTTTTCATTGAATAATAAATGGAACACTATTCTCCATAGACTTCTAAGATTATAGAAAATTAGATTTAGTCTTAAAATGTTTAATGTTCTGTACACTCTGTGGAGCCCCAGACTGCCAGGCAGGTATAATACAAGTCAGGCATTTAATACCACAAGGAGAGAAATACTCAAACAACTCTCCCATGAGACTAAAGGAGGGCAAGAAGAAGAAGAAAATTACCATAATTTGGGGCAGAACCGCCACATCGGCGTAAAAGCCACAGTAAGGAAAAAGGGCTGGAAATTGCAGAAACACAGAAGAAATGTTGCATTGGTGTAAATACCGCAGTTAGAGGGGGACATCATTTTTTCGTTTGTGTTGAACGCTGGAAATTTTACTACAGCTTGATCTTGAATTCTAGCATAAACACCGCATGGGCATAAACACCACGGGCAGCAATAAACAACTTTCAATAACATACCCGCCGTGGCCCTTCTACTCAAAATTATGGTACAGATAATGATAATGACTCAGATGGTGACTGGGATGGTCCAAAATGGCATGTGAAGGAGCATAAATGAGCAAAACATGAAGGAGTTTGTGCCCACATGGAAACAGAGTGAGATAATGCATGGTGAACCAATTACCTATTTACCCAAATCTAGAATGAGGTTTCTTTCCTAGTTCTTGCCTGTTAAATATTTGGGGAGGGGTGTGTGTTTCATCTCAGATCCAGTCCTTTATTTGGGGGTAAATACAGGTATAGCCTTTATAACCTGTATACCAGTGTTATTTAAGCTCTGTCTTTTAAGGAGCTGTCTTATATTCAGAGTCACCTTCTATTTGGGTAAATATGGTATTCCAAGTGGTTTCTCTGTAAATAAAAAATACTCTAGGCTAAGAGGTTTTGCAGTGACAGTCCCACTAAACATTTTGCAGCTCTTTTGGAGAAGCTGACTATAGCTGTAGGTCCCCTTGAAAGCCAAGGAGAAGTTATCTGATAAAATCAACTGCTTAAATTAAAAGTGCTGAAGGTCAAGTAGCTAACAAATCTTTCAAAAAAACAAAAGGTAAAGAACTTTTAAACGATCATTTGTTTTAAAGCCTCGTGACAGATTCCAATTAACGTTCTATAAAATGTGCTTTATACAAACGCTAAGTGAAAAGACTAGAACTCGGCAGGGCAATAAGAACTCTACATTTACTGCTTGCCTTCCTATCGCACATCCTGCAAATCTGCTTGCCTTCCAGGGCATGTCGTAGCTGCTCTTTCACAGGGCCACGTCTAGGTTTCAATTAGACGATAGAATAAGCACATACAAGCAAAGTCTCTTGAGCATTCTGTGCAGGCAAATTCCCACCTGCTCACACAGAAAGCATCTTATCTTGCTGCTGGCCAGGAGTTTGGTCCATCACCAAATTGATAACCATTAATGAGATTGTTGCCATCCTGCTCAGAGACAAAGGCAGAAGACAGTTGCCCGTGGTACAGCTGCAACACACAGCATGCATCTAATCCCAGCTGAGCTTCACAATCTCAACCAGCAGCAGGCAAGCACCAAATTGAGTGTGATTAATGGAGGATTCGCCAAATAGATGGTGTAATTAAATAACAGTGACTAATTAGTAATTAGTACATGATTTAAGCAGATAAAAGCATTTAGGCATGTCAGATGTAAATCTAGCATTAAAATGAACATATTATGTATATTATACATAGATATGAGCGAATCTATTTGCATCCTTTTCTTTCATAACAGAGCAAGCCAAATGCTTCTCCAGAATTAAAATCTTTTACTTAATCGGCATACCTATTAAGCAGAATGCATGGGATGTTACTGTGAACTGAATTTATATATGCCATCGTACTACTTTGATCTGAGTCCATATGTTTTATAAATTTATATTCATGTAAGGTATGGACATATCAGCTACAAGATTTACTTTCTACTTTAAAAATTCATTTATTTTTAACTGCACCTTTACAATGATATTTGGCCACCTCTTACTACATTCTATACTTTTCAAAAGGCCACATCAATAGAAATTATGTTCATCAAAAACAATCAACTGACCACCATATCTACACATCTTGAAAAATAAAAGCCAAATTTAAATATCAGCAAACCAAATCGTCCACTAACATCAAAAAGTACTTCAACTCAGCTCTGCCTGTATTGAAGTTGAAACTGGGCAGATGGTTTACCAAAAAGAAGGAGGAGGAGGAGGAGGAAACATTCTTTTGTAGATGGTGACAAATGTGGAGAAGAGAAAGAATTAGCCAGCACTGCTGCAATTTAAGTAGAGTTGGAATTTTTAAAAAATGGCTGTGAAGAGTAGCACTGGGTGTGAAAGAAGACCTTTAGGTAGTCCTTTAGGTAGGACTTTGAGAGCATGAGTAGATTACAGGCAAACCTCATGATATGCAGACTCTATATCTGCAGTTCCATGTATTCGCGGGTGCCTAACTGATACCAGATTTCAATATCTGCGGATACAAAGGGGTTAAAATGCACATATCCATGGTTCGGAGACATTTTGTGGCTCGTTTTTTTTAAATAGCATTTCCCCACAAATTTTTGTGTATAAAACTGGGGCATTTGGGCCTAGGGGACGCATTCCTGGTCAGCAGAACACCCGCAGAGCACGGTCAGGGACCTTTAAAAAATTTTATTTTAGTGGTTTCTCCCCTTTTCCCACTTCCAGGAACCTAGCCCTGCCGCCGCCCCTAGAGTTCATGCCTTGGTATCCATGGTTTCAGCATCCACAGTCTCCCCCGCACCAGCAGAACAGAACCTCCACGGATACCAATGTTTGCCTGCATAATATAATTACCTATGAATCCGACAATGGCTTCTCCATGGGTCAACCTCAGACTTCATGCAAATAACTGAGGTCATTCATACAGTCAAAAACTGTGTCCTATCCGGGTTTGGCAGCTGTGTGTGCTCCCGATTTTTGGTTGTGTGGAAGCAAGGTGGGGGCAGCTTTTCCGCCTACCCTGCTTCCACACAAGCACTTCTACCCAAGTTTTCCTCTTACCTTGCTTCTACACACCCCCAAAATTGGGGGCACATGCAGCTCCCAAACCCAGGTAGAACACAGTTTTTGATTCTGTGAATGACCTCACTATGTAGCTGGTCTTGAGCCTCGGAGATATAGAGGGATAGAAGTCAAACAATACTCAGATTTCACAATTTGGTTGTCCTGAGAAAATGACTTCAACTTTTGGCAGCAGCAATCAAGGCATCCCATCTGTCACCCACTTAACATTTCCAAAACGCCTGCTCAAACCATATGGATGCTGTTGTTTCTTATCAATTATTTATTATATATGGAAAAATAATTAGACAAATATGATTAATGGATGGGAGCATTCAGCACTCGCAGATGGCGGTGCTAAATATTCATTTGTTGCATGGCCTTCGTGGGGGCAGGTAAAACAATGTTGTGCTATATGTGATTTTTAATTCTTTATTCGGTAGCTTTGCCAAAACAGAGCAAAGTTAATTCTTGGCAACTTCTTTCTTTCCTGTTTAAGATAACAGTGGTTCAGGTGGCTCAAATTAACAAATAGAGGTTCAAGCTAGTGCTGATTCCAAGTTGCTGCCAAACAACTTATTTAACACAGTCCTCTATGTGAAATAAGAGGCTGCAAAATGTTTATCCAGAGTGCCCTCTAGCTGTCCAATCCTGATTTCACCATATTTAATGCAAGTTTCAGTGTAAATTCTTTTGTGGACAATCCTAGTTGCAACACACAACAACCAATAAATTGATTTCTGCTAGCAATTCTTGTAGACATTCTCAGTGAGCACAACAAATTCCATATCAAACCGAGGCAGGATTTTCCCCCAATTCCTTGTCTTCTAACAATGCACAATATGTCTATTACAAGCTATCCAAGAATATGAAGATTACCATTTTAATCTGCAGACACACGCCTGTTAATTTGAATTCAGATTTTTTCATTTGATTATTAGTTTCAGTCAGCAGCTTCTTCTCACCAAGATCAGCAATGTGCATGCAATTAAGAGAAAGGTTTGTTTGTTTGTTAAGAGCATGTTTTAATTCTTACCCACTGGGCAACACTAAATATTTCAGGAACTTTTTTTTTAACTTGCCTGAGTATTAAACTTTTAAGATTTGAAGGAACTATTTTTCCGCAGAAAGCTGTGGTTTCTGTATTTTCTACCACCTCAGATTTATTTATTTTTTTTAAATGGAACTATTTTTCCGCAGAAAGCTGTGGTTTCTGTATTTTCTACCACCTCAGATTTATTTATTTTTTTTAAATGGCTGCAATTCTGAACACACTTAGAAGGAAACAAATCCCACTGATCTCAGTGGGATGCCCTTTTGAGCAAGCACATTAAGCTGTGGCTGGAAACCAATGCCAGTAAACAGAACATTTAAAAGACACAAGGGCCAGGAACAAAGAGCCACACAATTAGTTCCTAAGTCCCAAGGGGACTGGAACAGCTTCTTGAACAGCTGCCCCCTGGGCTATGCCGCAAATAGACGGCATTTTCAAAAGCAATCTTCACTTGGCATGGTGGTTTGCTATTCAGAGAAAGCATCAAACATCCCACTGGGTATGCCCAAGTCCCTGGGCACACCTAAAGTAGCTCTTTGGATCTCAGCCAAGATATTTAGGGATAACAAAATTAATGAGCACAAAATTCCATGTTAAACGGTGCCTAATTAGACTCATGGATGTCAGCGGGACTAATGGTCTGGCCCTAGGAACAGCTGGGTATCAAATTAATGGTGCCAGCAACGGGGCATAATGACTGTCATGCCAGTGAAATGTCAGGACAAAGCAGGTTGTGCAGGGTGCCAGTGGCACTGTGCAAAACAGTCTGTCCAAGCCCTGTGTACTTCCCAGACCCCTGGAGGATCCAGCTCAGCCTGGAACAGGATACAGTGGGACAGCAATGACGAAACAAGCCTAAGGCGAGCCTTACTGAGCCCCCTTGGGATTTTGGAACTAATTGGCTGGGCCTCAGTCCAGCAAATTCCTGGGGGCATCTCTAGTGGAATCAGAGGGCCAGCAATACAGGAGGCAAGGCACCAGAGCCTAGCCACTGGTGGCCCCAGTGTGAGACTGGTGCCCTGAGCATCTGACATGGACACTGATACATCAGCCACCGCCACCTCTGTCACATGCAGGGTAGCTGTGTCAAGAAAGGTTTCTGGAGACCCCAAGCTGGGTGCTAAGGAGGACCAGAGAAACTCGCAGACACCCTACCTCCTGCACTGCCTTTAGAATGCGATTGACAAACCTCTTTGATCAATTGCTTATTTTCTGAAGGGAAACACATGCCGGAACACATCTTCATCAAGCAGGATTCTCTTATTGTTCCTTTGTCAAAGCCCTCTGTTTTCTTAGCTCAATAGCCAGGCCTTCTGGTCATGAAACAATTAACTAATGAAGGGAACCTGTCACAACTTCCTCCTCCTTTCCTTTTCCTTATTAAGCAGTTCGGTGAAGAGGTTTCTTTGGAAAACATCCAGAAATCTGCAAGCAACAGGACAAATGGGTCCCTATCCCCACCTGCTGCCTAGCATTCATCAGAGACAGGATGGTTCACAGTGTGCCTGACAGCTTTGCTCAATGCAGGGGATGCTTCAGTACAGAGATCCTGCTTGGCTGAAACTCCGGAACGGAACACCTTAATTCTGTATGTACAAAACTGAAATGCATGCAAAATGCATTTTGACACAGTAATCCCTTCATAAAAGGGATTGCGACTGAAAAGGAAGCCGAATCAGACATGCTCATGCCACTTAGTCATCACAGGATTTTGCTACCATAATTACCCTCAGCATAAGCCACGCAAGTGTCAGGGCTGGTATGTGTATCTATAGGCTTGGCATAACTGTCCGAAAGAACACAGGGTTGCAGCCAAAGGAGAACGCAGAAAGGAGAACAGCAGCCAAAGGTTCCTTCCTTATGCAGAAGGAGGCAAACATATGCAGATAAATGAGGCCTACACAGATTGTGACCCAGCAAATTAAACTCAGCCTACCAGTCATATGCTGTGCCATGCCAGATACCTAGCCTCCTCTCACCCCTCAGGCAGGCAGCCAACCACCCCCCCACACACAAAAAAAAGATATAATATCTATCCAGCCCCCTAGGAAAGGTCTACATTTGGCTGGAAGAGCCTTATATTAGGGCTGAGCTGCACATTAAGGACCCAACATAAGAATTTTCCTATTTGGTCTCCTCAAACCTCATGCCAGCAATTGTGCACTAAATGTATGGTAGCTTCTCTTCTTACTGCAGATAATTAGGCAGCAATGCTTCATGAACATTTTTATTGCGAAAAGCCTCAATTCAGTCTACCGCTGCTTATCAATCCATATAGCACTTCTTCGAGATGCTAAAACTTTCATTCCTGACTGCTGCCAATTTTGTGCTAATTTATCACATTTAAGCCATAAAAAGGAAATAAAGGCCACATTACAGTGATTTAGCCAATCTCATTGTTCCTTCCTTCCTTCCTCCAGGATGATAAAATAGTTTGCAAATGGAACATGTGCAGCTTTTTTAAAAAACAAAACAAAACAACCCTAGTTATTACTAGGTCCCAACATTGTATTTTTCCATTTTCGCTTCTGCTTGTTGCCATGGGTTAGGGGTCACAGCAGCAATCACCTAGAACAGTGGTCAAGGTGACCTTTCTCTGCTCCCAGCAGTCTCAATTGCAGCTCATACTGCCTATTCAGTTCCCCCAATCTGCTCCCACCCCCTCCATTGCCTGTCTTTCATGGATAAAATAGCTGATCTGCAAAATGGCAGAGAGAGTCTTATCAAGTATTACATCATAACTTGCTGGATACCAGATGAGAAAGTAGCCGACATGTCGCACAGTGTAATGCGAATACTTCAGAGCTGTCTATGGTGTTGCAGGCACCTACAAACGCAGCTGCTGCAGTGCTGTGCCACACGGCTCTTCCACTACTACTTACTCTTCTGCAATTGCATGTTGCTATGCTGCTTGCATTGAGGATAATGCAAATCGTGTTGTGATGTCTGACTGTACAATGCTAAGCAGAAGAGCCCTTCTGTCTGGCAGCACCACAGCCCTGTGTTAAAGGGCTGCAGCAGCATGGACAGTTCTGAACCACCCCCGTTACGCTGCACAGTGTGTAATTCAGTATCTTGAAATGTCGATTAGGGGTGCATAGGTCAGGATGTCAGATATCAACAACAAACCTGGAGAGTGGCCTTGCCATCCCAAACTATCCAGTATCTCAGTCAAGGGTTCCCAAACTTGGGTGCCTAGATGTTGTTGGATTACACCTTGATCATCCCAGCCACAATGGCTGCAGGTTGGGAACCCCTGGTCTAGGCAACAGCTGCACTGGTTAGGGAATACCTGCTTTCCATGGGGAGTTCACTATTTTCAAATATACCGAGAGGGATGGGGCTGCAGCTCAGTAGTAAAGCATCGGAATCCATTTGCTGATTGTGGGGAGGAGCTGAAGCTGCCACCACAGCAGATTCCACACACACCCTCATTGCCAAATACTCTTTGGTAGAGATGTATACTATAGTAAGGCCCCGCTGAATCATTTTGGCAGGGTGGGGAGTGGTACCTTTAAGCATAAGTAAAGCAAGTCCTGACCTGCTTCTCCGCCATCCTGCTGTTTTTCCGGGCACGGTGCTGCTAAGAAGTCTGCAGGATGCACATGGCCACCGCATGTGCACAGCGGCCATGTGCGTGCTCAGCCACACCATGCTGACCGTGCACATGGCCACTGCACATGCACAGTGGCCATGTGTGTCCCGCCGCCACACACAGGCTGCTAGGTGAAGCCCTGAGGCCGTGTGCAGACTTCTGAGTAGCTCTACGGTGCAGCCAGAAAACCAGCAGGGCAGCAGAGGAGCAGGTAAGGACCTGCTTTCCTCAAGCTTAAAAGGTACCACTCCCCGTCCCGCCAAAACATTTGTGCATAGCCCTACTCCTTGGTGAATTGGGGAGACTGGAGGTAGTGGCCACAGCTCCTTCTCCTGTCCTCTGTTGGTGAGAGGAGAAGGAAGCCCTGGTGCTGCCATCGCTGCATCATCCCTCCCATTTGCTGCCGGGGAAGGTGCCAGGAACTGCCACCCACTGTCAGTTCAAAGTCCCCCCTTCCTATTCACCAATGGGGAGGATTGGTGGAGACTCTGCCCCACCCACCAAGAAAAACTACCCACCACAGAGGCTCAGAGCACCCCTACGCTGAGAATCTCTCAGACCTGGAGCCAGTCCTGAGAGCGCCAGATTCCAAGTAGGATCAGTATGCCAACTCACATGCACCACTGCAAGGTCTGGTGAAGCAACCCTTTTCATACCCCCATACAACTCGGTTGTTAAGCTTTAAAGAGAGGGGGGGTGGGGCAAAAACTAGGAGTTAGAAAATGCTCATAACCCAGTCATTAGCACATTCCAGGAATGAATCCGTTGATTTGATGTTAATATCTCATTTAAACCTCCCTCTGCAAGTTTAATATAACAATAATGATTTCAACCTTGAGTATTCTGTTCAAGCAGACTACATTCTCACATATTCTGCTTTCAACAGTCCTGGGTATTATATTATTGAGAAACTCAAAGTGGTGTTTTTAAAATGAGACGCCTATTGAATTTTTTTCATAATTAGATTTGTGTGCTTTTATCTTGACTGATGTACTTAACAATGGAAAAGGCAATGGTATCATCTGTTAACTTCATCTGGGCCCCGGCAGTACATGAAATAATTTTCTCTGCTTTCCCTTTGCACAAAGGAAATCTGGATCCTTTAGCTTAACAGGAGCCTAAACATTTAAAGGCGTGGCAAGATATCATTCATGGGTTGGAGAAGCTGTACATTCTCACAAAAATTCTCTCACAAACCTATGGAGAACATTGTATTATTCCTCATATAAAGGAACAAAGAACTGGGACAGCTGTCAACACAGCCCAAGTATGTTCCAAAAGATACATTAAGCATTGCTATGGCAACCCCAGGCAACGCCTTGTTGTAAGTCTTGGGAAGCAGAGCATCACAAAGAACCCTGAGCATCCCTTTCTCCCTGGGATATCTTTACATGGGATGTCCTCTCCCACCTTTTTGTAAGGGCAGAAACATTCTTCATGAGTAGCTTATTTATTTTTATTTATTTACCTTTTATATCCCGCTCTTCCGCCAAGGAGCCCAGAGCAGTGTACTACATACTTAGGTTTCTCCTCACAACAACCCTGTGAAGTAGGTTAGGCTGAGAGAGAAGTGACTGGCCCAGAGACACCCAGCAAGCATCATGGCTGAATGGGGATTTGAACTCGGGTCTCCCCGGTCCTAGTCCAGCACTCAAACCACTACACCACGCAGCACAGTCTTACAGGTCCTTAAAGACTAACAAATGCATTCTGGGAAAGCTTTTTACAGACTAGACCCAATGTCAGATGACATGGTCATCCAAGTGGGTAGATGGTGTGTCTGTGTCTGTCTGTGTGTGCGTGCATGTGCGCGCACACACATCAAGTAGAAATGAAGCTGAAGCAAAGTTGGATGTGTGTTGTGTGTTATTGGTTTCTTTGGTGTTTCTTTTTTAACAAAGTGAAGCCAAAATATTTTGAGATAGCCACAGGTGGATCACAGTACAATGCAGACTTCAAATTAATACAGAACCCACTCAGACAAATAAGATCTAATCAGATTGGGTGTGACCAACTAGTGACCACTGGTGATGAAGAGGCATAGCAAGATAAATGATGTAAACACACACTAGAAGGATACCACTCCTTTCTTTACTAAGCTAGTTTACAAATCTTGGGATTTGTAAAGACCATATTCCGTGATTTCAGATTTGCTAATGAATTCTAGTTCGGAGGCTTTAGGCTGCAGACTCCCTTTGCATTTATTTTCTTGTTGAAGTGTAGGAACCAAAGTCTGCTAGGTGCCTTGGGAAGCTAAAATGCTCCCCCAACTGGTCTAATTTTTTACCATTTCAAACGTCCACTTTGTCAACCGACTCTTTCGCCTAGAGGAGGACTTGTTTTGCCTGTGTAAATGGCAGGAGGACATTGCCAGCAGATGGTGGCATGTGTTGCATTCAAATATGGATAGCTAATGAGCCCTTCATAGTATGGCTGATATTATTTAGTCCCATGATAGTTTTGCCTAGGAACAGAGTTGCTACCAGGTTTGTTATACAGATTTTCTTCTGGGTCTATACCTCGATTAGGTGGTCCATTGTCATTGGTGAGCAGCTGTTTTCGATTTAGGGCAGGTGGACTGTCTGTAAGTCTACCCCTAAAGTCCTGTGAAAGGGGAAGGTTGTCTGGCTCAAGAAAGCTGGTGCCACAATAAATCTGTTAGTCTTTATGATGTCACAAAATGTTGTAGTTGTTGCAACACACCTGCCTCTCTAGAATTTGTCACTCATCCAATAATATTCACTCACACCTGCATCCAACCATATTCTCACACCCTGAATATAATGAAGCTTCCGAAAATAGGGCAGATCCCTGCTCCTCAGGAGACCTTGAGGTCATTCACACAATCGAAAACTGTGTTCTACCCGGGTTTGGGAGCTGTGTGTACTCCCAGTTTTTGATTGTGTGGAAGCAAGGTTAGAGGAGAATCTGGGTAGAAGTGATTGTGTGGAAACAAGGTTAGAGGAAAACCTGGGTAGCTTTTTCTCCTACCTTGCTTCCACACAAGCACTTCTACCCAGGTTTTCCTCTAACCTTGCTTCCACACAATCAAAAATTGGGAGTACACACAACTCCCAAACCTGGGTAGAACACAGTTTTCGATTGTGTGAATGACCTCCAAGAGTACAGCCTCATCAGTACCAGTGACCAATACAGCTGGTTAGTAAAAAGTTCATGTTTATGTTACATTAAACTTGCAGAGGGAGGTTTAAATGAGATATTAACATCACATTAATGGATACATTCCTGAATATGCTAATGCCTGGGTTATGAGCATTTTCTAACTCCCAGTTTTTGCCTCTTTTCTTCAACATGGGGGTATGAAAAAGGTTGCTGCCCCAGACCTTGCAGTGGTGCATACAGTTACTAAAGGGTTACAGAGGAAGAGAAGGGAAAATGCATAGACATATACAAAGCAGGACAAACCCAAATGCTACACTCTTACTAACAATGAATAGAGTCTCTTCACTTCCTTGTCTTTCAGTAGAGAGAACATACAAGGAACCTATTCTCACGAGCGAGCAAAACTGGACTAAGGGAGCCCAGCCCGGTTTTGCCTACTTGTGAGAACCACTGGGCTTGAGGATGCGCCCGGTAGAACCACAGCGGCAAGCCCGCCTACATAGCCGCCTCTTTAAATGAGGTTAATGGAGCAAGTGCTCTGTTAACCTCATTTAATTGATTATGTGTCACCCATGGCTGCTCGCAGCCGCGGCAGGGACACTCGGGGGAGGGAGGGGGAATCCCATGAATGCTCCAGGGGGTGGGGCGCCGCATGGCAGCACTTCCCTGAGCCCGACACCTGGAGTAGTGATGTGCACGGTCTGGAGCAGTCCGGACCGGCACCCAAGGGGGGCCTTCCTTTTAGGGCGGGGAGGGCTTGCTTACCCCTCCCGCCTCTTTGCCCCCTCCAGTGCCCGTATTTAACAGAATAACGGGGCGCTGGAAACCAGCCGCCCCCGCCCCCGCCCCCCCCGCCGCGAGCAGATTTTGCACAAAAGCTACCAATAACCCTGCTGCCGCCGCCGTCGCCCACCAGCCCTCCCTCCCTCCCAGCTGCCCGCCCGCCCAAGACCTCACCCGATGTTTTCGTAAAAAACGAGAGGAGCTCCCGGACAGAGCTCCTCTCGCTAGCATGGCCTCCATCATACTGAAGCTTTGCGCGTGCGCACATGCGCGCGCCGCAAAGGACACCGATTGCCAGAGGCCCGGTCTACCCGGCCTTTTCCCGGCGGGTAGACCGGGCCTCCGGAAATCGGCGTCCTTTGCGGCGCGCGCATGCGTGCGCAAAGCTTCAGTATGATGGAGGCCATGCTAGCGAGAGGAGCTCTGTCCGGGAGCTCCTCACGTTTTTTACGAAAACATCGGGTGAGGACTCGGGTGGGCGGGCAGATGGGAGGGAGGGAGGGCTGGCGGGCGACGGCAGCAGCAGCAGGGGTATTGGTAGCTTTTGTGCAAAATCTGCTCACGGCGGGGGGGGGGCGGGGGCGGCTGGTTTCCAGCGCCCCGTTATTCTGTTAAATACGGGCACTGGAGGGGGCAAAGAGGCGGGAGGGGTAAGCAAGCCCTCCCCGCCCTAAAAGGAAGGCCCCCCACCCGGACCCGGACCAACCAGGGCCGAACCGGTCCGGCAGTTCGGCCATTCTTTAGAATGGCCGCCGGACCGGTTCGGACACACCCCTACCCCGGAGCTGCCAGGCCGCTTGCACCAGAGTGGTGGAGACAAGCTGCCGCGCGTCTGGGCAGGCGATCCGCCCGCCCAGAGCCCGAATGAGGATCGTCTGCGGGGAGGTAAGTGCTTTCGGGCTTCCTCCCCGCAAAAGAGGGTCGCCCTTCCCACTTGATTGTGGGAAGAGCTTCAAGGACTAGTTACACAACAGCAGCCTCCAAGGGCGCCTCTTAGACACGGCTGTACACACAACCTAATAACTGGGCAGGGCAGAGGGCTGGTGGGAAGGCTGGCCTCCCCACAGATGATCTGTTGTGGCCTCTTAGCCTGCCACTTGCCCAACATACATTTGGTACTGTGCTGAGAGGCAGAGCAGGGAGGCCTCCAGCATCCCTCAATGCCCCGTGCCAGGAGTGTGGTGCACTGAGGAATCCTCCCTCAGCTGGATGCTCTTGCTGCCCAGCTCTGGGGGTGGGGGGGCTACTTGCAGCCCCCCCACACACACACAACCCCGAACCTGGCACTTGCACCCTTAAACCTAGGTTAAAGCCTAAACTGCCAAGTTTGCGGCCGAGGCAGTGCCAAGAGCAGGCTCAATTCTGACGGTGAACATCGGCAGCCCGGCCCAGGCCGGGCTGCCCAAGTCTGGGCTTGGCTGCCCATGTGAATGACCTCATTATCATCATCATCTACAATTTATATCCTGCTCTTCCTCCAAGGAGCCCAGAGCAGTGTACTACATACCTAAGTTTCTCTTTCACAACAACCCTGTGAAGTAGGTTAGGCTGAGAGAGAAGTGACTGGCCCAGAGTCACCCAGCTAGTTTCATGGCTGAATGAGGATTTGAACTCGGGTCTCCCCGGTCCTACTCCAGCACTCTAACCATTTCCTCCACAGAGGTAACAGCTAAAACCATTCAGAAAACTACCCCACCCCACCCCCCGCAACCAAAGATTCCTCCTCCCCACATGCTTCAGGGTTGCAATGGTAGGAGGCTTCACTCTGCCAGCCTGGTTAGAACAGCAAGTTTCCATAGCCAGAGCATCAAGCCAACTTTCCTTCTTTCCAGAGGTGAACTTCCAAATAAACAAACCACCATCTCATTTGTTTACTTCTTCTATGTAAACTGCTTTGAAAACTTCTGTTGAAAAGCAGCATATAAATAGACAAATACATAGTGGTCGTGGTGGTTCAGTAAAGCCCTAGAATCTTCCAGAAATGATTCAAAACCTTTTTAATGCCCAAATGGTCTGAGAGGAGAACTAGTCTTGTGGTAGCAAGTAAGAAGTGTCCCCTTTGCTAAGCACGGCCTGCCCTGGTTTGCATTTGAATGGGAGATTACATGTGTGAGCACTTTAAGATTCTCCCCTTAGGAGCCGCTCAGTAAAGTGCATCTGCTCCAAGTTCCCTGCCTGGCATCTCCAAGAAAGGGCTGAGAGAGACTCCAGCCCGCAACCTTGGAGAAGCTGCTGCCAGTCTGTGTAGACAATACTGAGCTAGATGGACCAAGGGTCTGACTCAGTATAAGGCAGCTGCCTATGTTCCTAAAAAAAGATTCAGTTAAAATTAAGGCTTAATTATATCTTTCTCAGTCTTAAAAAGAAAGGATCAAATTAAAAATCAAAACATATAAGATGCCAGAAAGGAAGGTAACCCCCGCCGCCACAAAATAACCCCTTTACAGTGTCTTATAAAAACAAGAAATTATAACTGAATTAAATTATAGGTCAACAAGACTTGGAAGATAATAAAATGCCTTTTTTAAAAAAGCATCTATAACCAAGGTTTATTTTGAGGGAAGCCTGTATAAACTAACATTTCTGATACCAGGCCCTTCCTAATACTCATGACTTATATGCACTGGACATCATCCATTTTTCTATTTTAAGGCCTTTTGCTGCCCTCTAGTGGCTATTTCAACAAATGCATTTACCACACAATAGTCTTTTTCCGTGTAAGGATGATCTAGAGATACTGAAATACCCTAGCAGTTCTTTTTCCGTGAAACAGTACAACAGTAGTTTCTAAAATACATTTTGAGTAGCAGAAACAAGCCCAATACCAACTAATCTAATCAGTTTATCATTTTAAAGCTTTGGTTTTAGACTTCTTACTGTCTTTTAAATTGTTTTAATCATATTAATGTTTTAATGGTTTTATATTGTGAACCGCCCAGGGATTTTTTTTTTTTTGTATGGGGCGGTATATAAAATGTACTAAGTAATAAAATAAATAAAACTAATCGACTTGACCAGGGCTGGCCCATTCTATTGGGACCATGTTATGAGCTGCCTAACATGAGGCTAAGAACCAAGGACTCTATCTACAGCTGCCCTGCGTGGAGACCAATTTGCACCCAATCTTTTGGCCCTTGTTCCTCATTGCATCCACTTGCCTGTGACTTCCACTCAAACCACCTTGAGCTGACCAAGCCTGGCATTCAAAATATATTTTAGACTAGGCTAGAACCCTTCTCCTGACATGCTCATTTTCTGTTCATAGAGCTTTATATGGGGTATCATTTAATTATGTAGGTCTGCTGTTAACAGGATAAAAATGGTGATTCTCTTTATTTAGCAGGGGGAGAGCAACCGGCCCTATCCACCCCCAGCACAGCATCCTTCCAGTGGTTGTTGCTGGTGGGTGTCTTATTTTTCTTTTTTAGATTGTGAGCCTCTTGGAGACAAGGAGCCTATTTATTTATTTATTTCAGCAGCGAAATGCTTGACTAACAAGCAGAAGGTTGCCGGATCAATTCCCCGCTGGTATGTTTCCCAGAGGCAATGGTTACCCCCTCCTGTATTCTACCAAAAGAAAACCACAGGACTCTGTGGGCACCAGGAGTCAAAATCGATTTGATGGCACACTCTACCTTTAAACTGCAGCAGGGAAATAACTTGATTAGCAAGCCAGAGGCTGCCAGTTCAAATCCCCGCTGGTATGTTTCCCAAACTATAGGAAACACCTATATTGGGCAGCAGCAATATAGGAAGATGCTGAAAGGCATCATCTCATACTGTGAGGGTGGAGGCAATGGTAAACCCCTCCTGTATTCTTCCAAAGACAACCACAGGGCTCTGTGGTCACCAGGAGTCAACATTGACTCGACGGCACACTTTACTTTACTTAAACAGCTTTGAGAACATTTTTTGAAATGCAGTATATAAATTTTCATAGAATTCATATATTACTGCAAACTGAAATGACTACTGCAAGAGCCTAACTTATGTAGCCAGGCTATAATAGTGTTCTATGAAGAGTCTTTTATAGGTTTTTAATTGTCCTTAAATATTTTAATTTTTTAAAATGGTTTTGAATTGTTTTAAGTTTATTTTTTATATTGCTTTAAGCAGTTTGTTTTAAATACTGTTTGTTTTGGTTTTTTACTTGTTGTGCACCACCCAGAGCCGTTGGATGGGGCAGTGTAAGGTTGAACCAGACTACCCGTCACACACAGTTAATCCACATGCCAACTACTGCTAGCCCAGATGAACTAGCCAGATCATTAGAACAGGCACAACTACCAACAGCATTCCCACATTTTTCTGATATTCGCTCAGTTAATGTTAGATCTCGTTCAGGTTGAATCAGGAAGGGCCCCCTACCCCCTGAATGCATGTGCGCGCATACTGCCTTGATACTGCTGCCCAGAACAAAACTCATTCCACACACAGATAGGAAAAAAATAGAGAACACTGACTAGCAATACCCCCAACTATGACAGCAATCCTAACATCTGATATTACATTGCTGTTTTAATTTTTTTAAAGTATATTAACTTAATCATGCTAGTTGTTACAGGTGTGATATTCAGCGGATTTCATTCACGTTTGGTGGGAATGTGAGAATATATTTAAGTTTATTTGCCACCATTCTCCATAAATGAATTCATGGTAGCTTACAACAATTTCATTAAAAACCAGAGTAAAAACAGCAGAATCTCTAAAACTGTAGATGTGCTGGAGAAGACAATAATTAAAACAAGGCATGTTAGGGGAACGTCTGCTGAAATTAAAAAAAAGACTTCAACTTCCGTTTAAATGGATAGGGGGCAAGACTAAGATATCAAGGAGCAAGGAATTCCAGAGAGCTGGAGCCACCACTGAGAAGGCTCACTGACATGACAGTCATACTTCAAAAGGTGGCAGGACGCACAGGAGACCTTTTCTACATGATCTCATGGGCCAGGCACAGCTATGTGGGAGCAATTTTTTTATTTTACATGACCAAAGTCAGTGGTAAGGAAAAAATATCTAAAAACTCAGTTTTCATTAGTATTATGCTAGTATTTATAGAATTTATGTATTTATGGAATACATAAATGCAGTATTTATGGAATGCTAGCCACCTACTGGCACAGCGAGGAAATGACTTGACTAGCAAGCCAGAAGTTGCCAGTTCGAATCCCCACTGGTATGTTTCCCAGGTTATGGGAAACGCCTATATTGGGGCAGCAGCGATATAGGAAGATACTGAAAGGCATCCTTTTATACTGCACGGGAAATAGCAATGGTAAACCCCTCCTGTATTCTACCAAATACAAACAAAGGGCTCTGTGGTTGCCAGGAGTCGACACCAACTCAACACACTTTACCTTTAGTATATATGGAATGCTAGTATTTACTCCAGGTGACAAGAGCAAAGATACCACTTTTCTTCATGTTTTCTTGATTCATTATACATATACTTTCAGATAAGTAAATTAAAATAGTTATAACTCCAGCTGATGTTCAGCAGTGAGATTACCATCTGCAATTATGTTCACCATACACACTGGTTGTAGACATTTTTCCTTAAAGGAGTTAAACAGCTTCAGAACCATACATTGCAAGCAGAATATAAGGAGATGAAATGGGCTACCTTGCAACAGGCCATGGGTTCACAAACAGAGTTAATAAGAACATTTACTGCAGCCAACAAGGAATAGAAGCAGATGTGGCAGCCAAGGAGAAGAGAAGAAATGGAACAAAGGGACAGAAGCAGTGAAGTGGGAGAGGCAGAGGTTACTGTACACCGGTAGCAAGAAGGAACTATTCATAGAACCAGCTAACCGACAGACACACACACACACCCCATCAGGATAAAGATATTCCGGAAAGAAGTCAATTGTGCATTTCATGAAATGTTAGCTACTGATTTACTGTTACTGCAAAGATGGTCTTACTACTGGATAAACGGGGAGAACTGAAAAGCGGGATATTTATTTAGCAGTTAACAGGATTCATGCAGCAAAAATGTTAATTGCTACAAGCTTGAGATCAACCCCAAAAAGCATTGCTGCTTTGCAAGTGGCTTCAATTGCCTCTTGGGAGCAATGTTTGTTGACAGCTACCAACAACCACAGGGCTCTGTGGTCGCCAGGAGTTAACACCGACACGACAGCACACTTTACCTTTACCAATCATAGCAGATGAAGGGTGAAACATGAAAGCTATTTCTGTCTTTAGTAACAACTGGAATCCTTCACAACCTTTTGAAGTAATACATTCAAAAGTAATTTGTTTCCCAAATTCTAAATTTACTATAAATAGAGTGAAGAATATTTTTGCAAAGCCTGTTCCATCAGTGTAGTTACTACTACTGTGAACACTTATATACTGGTTTTGAACAAATGTTTTTCAAAGCAGTTTACCTAGAAAAATACATAAATCCATGTACGGGGAGATAGCCCTGTCCCTAAAGCACTCACCATCTAAAAATAAATAAAGAGTATACACCAATAACACTACTGGAGGAATGCTATGCTATTGGCCCATGACTTTACTGAGGATGAGCCATATATAACACTCATACCACTACGTATGTATCATTTTGCAATACTTTTGAAAGGCTTTTAAAGATGAAGAAAAAGTCTGTTCTTGCCTTTCCCCCCCGTACAGTTCTAGGAGCACTTATGTTCCCTTTGCTTCCGCTTCCATACCATACAATTTCAAAAATTGTTATCCTGTTTAAAAATAGATCTGGACTGGGTGCTCCCCATATCTATAACTGGAATGCATATTTACCCAATTATGTTTAAATAACAATATATATATATTTTTTTTTAAGTAAATATGCAGCTGGAGTCCTGCAGGATCTTTCCTGCAGCAAGGGGAGGAGAGCTGGTCTTGTGGTAGCAAGCGTGAACTGTCCTCTTTGCTAAGCAGGGTCTGCCCTGGTCTGCATTTGAATAGGGGCACTGTAAGAAATTCCCCTCAGGGGATGGGGCTGCTCTGGGAAAAGCACTTGCATGCTGAAGGTTCCAAGTTCCCTGAAACTACTCCAAGGTTGCAGGCCCTGGCATCTGCAAGATAGGGCTGAGAGAGATTCCTGCCTGCAACCCTGGAGAAGCTGCTGCCAGTCTGTGTAGACAATACTGAGCTAGATGGACGAATGGTCTGACTCGGTATATGGCAGCTTTCTATGTACATACTGTGCAATATGTGAGGGCAGTATATGGTACTACTATTTATATAGGTTTTTAAACTTTTACAATAGAAATATAACATTTTTATATTTAAATTTAATATTTGCACTTTTAATTGTGCATTGTTTTCATCGTCCATTTCAATTATACTGTAAACTGCTTTGGGATTATTTTAATGAAAGGCGATCTTAATGAAAAAATATATAATTTATATTATAAACTAACTAAATAAATCAACCTCCACAAAAGGAAATGTTTTTCCTTTGATGCAGCCCCTGGTCTAGCATTTGTCTCCATGCTGGGACTAACTTTCGCAAATCTTATCCTTTATGCTTCCACTGATTGGGTCTTGGTAGCCAACTCACTCAAAGCACAT
Source organism: Hemicordylus capensis (assembly GCF_027244095.1). NCBI lineage: Eukaryota > Metazoa > Chordata > Lepidosauria > Squamata > Cordylidae > Hemicordylus > Hemicordylus capensis. The sequence continues at coordinate 180,408,289 of NC_069661.1, read as the reverse complement.
CGTATTTCTGATTGGCTGAGCCCTTCCTCACGACCAGGGAGAAGGGCTTAAGGGCACGCAGGGAGGACGGCTGCTGCAGCTTACCTCCACTGCAGGTGATCACTGGGTCCATGTTGGGCGCGTAGATCGCCCGGATGCAGCCAATTGGGACACAGGTTGCCCCGGGCAATGCCGAAGGTTGGGGGTCGGGACACGTTGTCCCTGCCCCTGGAAATCCCATAATGCACTGTGCGAGTGCAGGGCGCTTTGTGGGGCTCACCGCAGCGCTGCCTAAAAGCAGCCGGCGTTGCACAAGATTTTAAAAAATGGACTAAGGGAGCGATCGCTCACTTAACCTCGTTTAATAGGCTGGCTCTGCGGGCAGGTTTGCTGCCACAGCCCTGCCACAATCCAGTGTGATCCCGGCAGTTCTCACATGCAGCCGAGCCCGGTCCTGGGAGTGTGAGAACACCCTCATAGTCTGAGTAACTCAGAAGGTGGTCTCCTCCTTCTCAGATTTCCCTTTTTTCTTTTTAGCACCATGTTGTTTCCATCTCCTTCCAACTGACTACCGAGCTGTGGCCTCCGCTCCACTCAACCCTCCCTCTGTTTTTCTCTGGACAAGTCCCATTCATCAGAGCCAGGTTTCCTAGGACTTCCCTTGTCTTTTTGCTGCTCCCATTCTGTGTCCCCCATCTCAATGTGGTGGACCTTGTTTCCCAGTGAAGGCAGGATTGCACAGCAATTGTCAGAGCACTTGCCTGTGATGTATAGTTCTTTATTTATTACATTTCTACAACGCCACATCCAACGGCTCTGGATGGTTTTACAAAACAAATCAGTCAAAAATCAAACTCAAAACCATAAAATCTAAACATTTAGAACAATTTTTAACCATTTTAAAACCTTGGAAGGCCAGACCAAACAAATAAGTCTTAAGGGCTCTCATAAAAGGTAGCAATGTTTAAAAGCCAGTAACTTGCCCAACGGGGAAGTAACTTGCCTAAAGAGCAAGAGGTTGCCAGTTCGAATCCCCGCTGGTATGTTCCCAGAATATGGGAAACAACTATAACAGGCAGCAGCGATATAGGAAGATGCTGAAAGGCATCACCTCACACTACGTGGGAAGAGGCAATGGTAAACCCCTCCTGCATTCTACCAGAGAAAACCACATGGCTCTGCAGTCACCAGGAGTCAACACTGCTCAAGACCCACCGGGCTCGGTTAGCTGCTCAAGAACCACCGGGCTCGCTTGCAATTAACAAAAATCTCCTAGCCCAATTTTTGTTAATTGTGAGAATAGCCCCACTGACTCGACGGCACAACTTTAAAACTTAAACCATGAATTTCTGTGCAGAGTGCATTTCACAGCCCAGGAACAACTACAGAGAAAGCCTGGTCCCAAGTCACCACCAGACGCACTGGTAACAGCTGGAGATGGACCTCTCCAGATAACCTCAATATGCAGTGGGGATCATACAGAAGAAGGCATTCTCTAAGGTAACCTGGACCTAAGCCATTCAGGGTTTTAAAGGTAATAACTAGCACTTGGTGGTTTGCCCAGAAATGTGTCAGCAGCCAGTGCAGCTGTTTAAGTACAGGCATAAGATGGTCTCTCTGGATTACCCCAGAGACCAATCTGGCTGCCGCATTTTGAACTAACTGAAGTTTCTGAACTACATACAAAGGCAGCCCTATGTAGAGGCCATTTCAGTAGTCAAGCCTGGAGGTTACTAGCTGACACACCACCGTTTTGAGATCATTCTTTTCAAGGAATGGATGCAGCTGTTGAATTAACCAAGACTGCTAAAGGGCACTCCTAACCATAGACTCCATCTGAGATACCAGGGTGAGGCCCGGCTCCAAGAGCACCCCCAAATTGCATAACTGTTCCCTCTGGGACAGTGTAACCCCATCCAGAACAGGAAGATCTATCCCATCTCTCAAATTCTGACACCCCCACACTGAGCACCTCCATCTTGTTTGGATTCAGATTCAATTTGTTATCCCTCATCCAGCCCATATATAAAATAGACATACATGTGACCAGATCTCTGGTCACAGTGTGTAAAAGCACTGAAAAAGAGAGTTTTAGGTAATTACCAAGAACTGATGTTAACATTACACATCACTTGTCTATCCAAGAAAAACTAGCAGTTGGAACCTACACATGTGGTGTTGGTGTTGTTGAACCAAAGGAGCTCACCTCAAATTCACGACCCATGGTATATCTTGCAGTTAATTACAGTGCTTACACTATGGTTCCTCACTGAAAATATGTGAATGTATCAGCTTATTCTGTATTGTTTACACTCAACTTCTATGTACTAGTACAACAAAACATCTCCTACCTCATGTTCCCTGCCATAAGGAGGCACAGATTGTAAATGTGCGAAAAAATGAAGAGGAAGAGGATGGTGCTGAAAAACATTGTCATCCAAGATCCGTGATCCTCTCGAAACATTTTCAGTCGAAGTAATTGACCTGTAATGAGAAGATAATTAGAAATGAATTATATTTCCCTCCAACAGGTCCCTTCTGTTTTTCGTGAGAGAAAGGGGAAGAGACGACAGATGGCAGGCCTATATTTGCTTATGAAGCTCAGTGATTGAATCCAACTCAAATATGCGGTTTCAGTCAGCAATGTGGTCAACAATTCCATTGAAAAGAATCTCCATTTACTCTCTACCCAAGTAGTCCCTCTTTTAGCCATCACATGGCTTGGGGAACAACTCACATGGCTTGAGAAACGTGAGTTACATCCCATACATCCCACACTACACTAAGTGGGTACAAAATGATACCTTGGAGTAGATATAGCTATATACTATTTGATTGGATCATGTTCTCTAGTTCTTTAAAAAGTTCAAGCTGTTTTCTGTTTTTAGGGGTTTTTTAGCCCTGTTTTCTATTTTTAGTTTTCCCCCCAAACATACGCCCAAAATTGGAGGAGTTACCTATAGCCTTGTTACCCATAGATAACAGAGTCCTGCAAATGTGGACTTCATATCTGTATGCCCATCCATTCAGAAGATATAAGGTGGGGGAGGGCAAAGTACCCCACGTGAGTGGCAAGTTTCAAGGCTCTAGGGCCAATTCTTTTATTTGATTTCCCCATTTACCACTATGGAGAAAAATCCTATTCAATTTTACTAATTTCAAAATATTTCTGAAATTAATTTCGATATTTTGAAATTAATTCAGAATTACCAATCTGTTGGGTTTTTTTACAAAAAGGATTCAGATTTCATCAATTCTGGTAAAATAAAATACGAATTTGCAACTCTGAATTTGCACAGGCCTACAATAGGCTGCATGAAGTCCATCCCGCTCAGTAAGAAGTGGATATCTTGGAGGGGCTATGCTCTGGCTGGGAATCTAGCATTCTTTTGGCATTCTGTATCTTGGTGAGCCTTTTGGCATATGATTTCTAGGCAAATAGGTGAATGTTAGGTTTTGAGTGACTGACAAGGTAGCTCCCTGTAGAGCTGTTCTGGTGATCCAAAACAGGCTGGAGCCTGAACCACAGAGGACAGAGCAGCTGCCTCTATTCTGGAGTCTGTTTTCCCCAGATTTCTTGGGGCCCCTTGAGTTCTTTGACCATGCTGAGATGAAAAAGAATACCCCAGTAAAAATCAGCCCCAAGGCGAAGACATACATATATGAGAGATGGTGAATGTGTTCGTGTGTAGCATAATTCAGGGTAGAGTTCTGTCTTGTAAAACAACTCTCCCCTGGAGATCAAATTCAAGAGGCCTATATCACTCGATTATCTATGTTTGAAACAATGACTACTTCCTGAGAAGTGTAGGAGCAGGACCTTTATTATGGTAACCCAACTATGTAGAGGAGTGACTACACCCACAGGCTGCATTCTGCTTACTATATTCTGCATTCTGTATTACTATACACTAAGAATATAATCATCCATTTCCGAACTGAATATTTGCACAATAGTTTTATCTCTGCTCAGTGAAAAGGACGAAAAGATGCTTTACTGAGCTTGAGTTCTGATTATATTGCCACCTTAATGATTTTTTCCAGTTCTGATGCAAACCTTGCTTCTTTGATTTCAGATATGGCAGTCGTAGAATATTCTGTAATGCTATCATCCTACTTAGATCTAACTTAAAAAGGAGGCTCAGTGCTGATCATATTTAACAGTCAGAAAATCCACATACTATCTTTTCAAAATGATACAATCTATAAGTGACAGCTGAATTCCAGAAGAGATGCCTCAGGTGCAAGGCAGAGAACTAGAATCTAAAATAGAATCAATTCTCATAGTGAAAATGCTGGAGTTCACAGACAAAGCAGTTGATACTGACGGCTATTGCTGAACAGACTTCTGTTTGGGGAGGCTGAGAAAACCTTGGAATTTAAACAGTTTATCTGGGAAATTTGTCAAAGCTGAGGCAAGGTACTTGCATTTAAAGCTGACTTGTTGATTTTAGGCAAGATATGCAGCAAAATGAGGCAACAAAGATGACTGTACCACTTCAGAGAGGGCACCCTTTTAAAAAAACAAAACACTCCTTTCCTTTTTTCAAACATCCTGCAAATAAAACATGAACACACCAGAGAAAAAGAACCTAGCCAATCCCTCCCCTGCAGGGAGTTCTATTAATGTAGGGCAACATTCAAGGTCATCAATCCCACTCCCAATTGCAGTTGGATGTACAATACAGTCTGTTCTGCTACCTCAGGATTCTACCATCTCATCCCCCCCCTCCCATTCTGCTGCATGTGTAAGCTTCAGACATGAGAGGTTTAAATCGAAAGGCTACCATTTAAGCCAACCAGAGTGACATCATCACATCACAGGCTAAATATTAAAAAATAAGCAGTTCATCATATTTGAGAAGCTGGAATGAATAAATGTTTGCCATGCTATTCAACTAATGAAATCATTTTTTCCATCCTTCCATCTGATGAAAAATATTTATCAAGTATTTGTAAAAAAAACAGCAACATTTTCCTGTTTCCTCCCAGGTTCCATAATTCTTCTCTTGAGAGAAAAAGAGCAAATGCATGGCATCAATGTGCACTGCCGGCTCAATTTCATGCTGTACTGTTTACAGTTGGACACAGGTCACAGTCATTTCAAAGGACAAGGCAATATTGAATTGAACCAATCTGATTGCTTTGATTAACTCCCATTTCTAAGAGAGGCTACCCACATTTATCAGAGCACCTACCCACCCCACCACCCACACAAAAATATATGCAGAAATAGAAGTTAAATTGCTTATAAAATCAAATAGAGTATTCACGTTTTAAACAAGCTGCTGTTGCTCTTTGCGGGAAACAAAGGGAGAATTGTGGATGAAAACACGATCTCTTTCCCCAAGCAAGAGACCTAAAGTTCTGACAGCCAGAGTAGGAAGCTAAAGCCATCTCCCTGTCAGTTTCCTTTGCTGCAAAACCGCTGTCAACCACCGGTGGCTCCAGGGTCAAATCTGTCCCCCTGGGAGCAAACTCAAAGACAAAATAGGCTGGGGATGAGCAGCCTGTATGACAATCAAGCTGGAGGCAGGCCATCTAAGAAGATGTAAATAATGGTCTTAACTTGATGCCACCCCCCCACCCCACCCCTATACACAACACACACACAACCCCCAGGTCCTTCAATGCAGCATTCCATCAAATTTACTTGTGGCCATAAAACAAAAAGGTCATGCACAAAGAGGACTAGCTACTCTTACGTAAGCTGTGTTTCTCCGGATTTCTTAAAATCACCACCTTCGTATACTAAACATGTAGGGAGTCATTTGAATGTGGTTCTACTTATTTTTTGAAAACAAGCACGTGAAAATTAAGCGGCAACATGTTTCTGAAAGAATGGAAGGGAGAGAAATTTCACATGAAAAGAAGCAGAAGGAGAAGTTCAGCCCCCCTGGGGGGTGGAGTCTAGAATCCAACAAAAAGCAAGGGTGGGCTGCTTCTCCTGCTGTTTGCATCCTTGCTTTCTCACACACAGTAACATGGATTGTTGCTGAAGGCACAGATGAACATCAACAGCAATGGGATAGTAGTATCCTATCTAGAAAAGGCTGCAGATTAATGGAAAGTTTAAAAAATGACTTGGAACTCACAGCCCTGTACTACAGAGTATTCCAGCATTCTTAAACAAGGTAAGAAAAATATTCTGCTACTTTCAGCACCTTTATATTCTTTTGCCTCTTAGGACAAATTGATGCTGTGAATATAGAAACATACAAACCAGTCTGAATTTATGCATTTTCAGGAAATCCATATGCTCCACGATATTGCGTTTCAAGAAATGCTTACATTCTATAGTCTACTTTTATATATTTAAGTGCAGGAAACATTTCTGAGCTGTTCTTTAATTATAATGAATACTGATCTTGACAATACATTTCGCCTTAGCTGCATTAAGCAACAATGTGGTGTAAAATTCCTATTGACATAACTCATTACATTCTTGCTAAGTAAGCTAATGGTGCATAAAAAGGGTAGATTGTTTCACAATTAATAAGCAAAAGGTAAAGCGTTCATTAGATGTCATATTAGCAACTCTGCTTTGCAAGCACAATAATTATTTTTACAAATACAACATGCTACAAAGCTTGAAAGGCTATGGTTGTGATTATATATCTATATTACTTCTCTAAGACAATTTAGAATAATAAAAATATATTGTGATACCACTGACAAATGCAAAAATCAAGGTAGATTAAAATATAGCATAAAATCATTTGCTTTGGTTCTGTACAAATGTAACTTTGAACAAAAGACACAGAATTCATTTAAGTCATAATTGACTAGCCACCTAATGGCGCAGCGAGGAAATGACTTGACTAGCAAGCCAGAAGTTGCCCGTTCGAATCCCCACTGGTATGTTTCCCAGTTTATGGGAAACGCCTATATTGGGGCAGCAGCGATATAGGAAGATGCTGAAAGGCATCATCTCATACTGCATGGGAGATGGCAATGGTAAACACCTCCTGTATTCTACCAAAGGCAACCACAGGGCTCTGAGGTCACCAAGAGTTGACACGGACTCGATGACACACTTTACCTTTACCTTACATTTTATTAAAGGTGTTAAAAATGTAAATTTAGTACAAAAAATGTGTCATCAACATATGTACCAAGCTGTCTTTGGTATCATTCCAATGCTATTCATGAAGTAATCCTGTGGAAGAATGTGGCTAGTAGCAGGAACTTCCCAACTCATAACTGTAACATTTAAATTTGTCTTTGTATGCACACACACACACACACACAATCAATCAATCTCTATGGAGCACCTGGGCTGAAAATTTGTGACAGAAGGGATACACTTATTTAATGATTGGGAACTCCTGCACTAGATGACAAAGGGTCAATTCAGAAGTCACACAGAACCGTGGTGTATTATTTTATTTTATTTTATTTTATTTTATTTTAACTGTTTTTTTATTTTAACTGTGGTTAAATCTGGTCCCACACAACATTCCCGAGCCCGTTCCCGAGTCTTGGGAGGGAATGCATACTCTCCCATCACCCCCTGCCCAAGATCAATCTTAACATCCAACTGACTGATCTCGGTTTTTTCTAGCCTACCTCCTTGAAATAAACCAATATCTGAATCCAAGGTTTGGAGTGGTTTTCAGATTTCTGTTTCTTTCAAGGAAGTTAGGTAGACTAGACTAAAATTTGTTGGTTAAGATGTCATGACTGATTTTGGATGGTTTTAAACTGAAATTGGAGATAAAATTCTTTTGAGGCTTACTGCAGGCAGTGGAGTAGGAGGCATGGAACCAAGATTTAAACTGTTGTTCTGTGTGTCTTCTGAACCAGCCTAGAGAGGAGGCAACTAATTCCTAGGGATGTGCAAACAGGTTCAACGTCAAATGTGTTCAGCGTTGAAGCTGTTCAGTTCGACTGTTCTAACCGAACCACCACCACCCCGTTCGGTTAGACCCCAGACCAAAACCTCCAAGCCCCCACCAACCGTTCATGGGGTTAGCAATTTTTTTTTTAAAGAAAATAAATTTAAACTTATCCCCTCCAGGGGAGTTGCTCAAGGTGTCGGGGGGTCTGCATAGGTTCCCCCTCCCTCCGCTGGCCTCCCTTACTGCCCAAACCAGCTCGTTCGGCCAGCTCTTCAGCCCGTTCGGGCCTTCCCCCTCCGGCGCAGTGGCCATTTTGGAGGCCAGCACAACTACGCAATTGGCCTCTGCGTGGCCTGGCATGACCTATTTTTTAATTTTTTGTTTTAATTGTGAATCCTTCCCCGGACCAAACTGGGGGGTGTTCACGTGGGTGCCGGACTGAACTGGCCCAGTCCAGTTCGGGTCCAGTTTGGACTTGAACCGAACCAGCTGCTGGTGTAGTGGTTAAGAGTGGTGGACTAGGACCGGGGAGACCTGAGTTCAAATCCCCATTCAGCCATGAAACTAGCTGGGTGACTCTGGGCCAGTCACTTCTCTCTCAGCCTAACCTACTTCACAGGGTTGTTGTGAAAGAGAAACTCAAGTATGTAGTACACCGCTCTGGGCTCCTTGGAGGAAGAGTGGTATATAAATGTAAAAATAACTAACTAAATAAATAAATAAAATCCCTACTAATTTCTTCTTATCATATTTTACTCACTGAAATCTTTCTACACTTTTAAAGGAACATCTTAATTTCTTTTGTCCCTTTCAGGCAAAGTCCATGGGAAGATGTCCAACACTACTTGCACTCTTTTCTTCTGCCACTCCTACAGCAGACAGGAATGGTATTGCTACTTTGTAATTATGCTGTGCTTGTTAACTCTGCTAATAGGATTTCTGGGGAACACGTTCACACTACTATATTATATGTACATCGTGAAATCATGGACCAGTAGCACTATCTTTTTATTCAATTTGGCACTTTGCGATTTTACTTGGATTCTCTTGAGTCCCTTTTCAATCTACCATCATCTACACAAGCAACCAACACATTCCACTCAACTGTTCTGCCAGTTTAAAAGACTATTTTTTGACATTAACATCTATGGAAGCATCTATTTTCTCACCATGATCAGCTTTGACAGGTACGTAGGTGCTGCTCATCCTATCCGTTCTTTAAAATGGTGGAATAAACACAAGGCTATTGTTTGCACTACTGTCATATGGATCTTCATTTTTATCGAGTCAGCTCCTGATTTTTACTATACACTTGTGGTCCAGAAACTAAAGGGCAACATAGCTTGTCTGGATAATATTGGAGAACCTCTGTACTTTGTGGTACCTTTCACAATTTCCAGAGTTTTATTTGGATTCCTTATTCCAATCACAGTCATCTTTACATGCTATACATTGACCCTGAAAGCATTACAGCAAATGAAGAACCGCCACCTGAGAAGACACAGAATTGCAAAGCCCTTGATATTGGTTTCAGCGGCAATGACTGTTTTTGCAGTGGCATTCATTCCTTATCATGTCATGATCATGGCAGTGCTAATTTACAGAATGAATTACCAACTCAATCCTGACAATATCCATCTGATTTTTACAGTTTATAAACTCACTGAAATCATCTGCAATATTAGCAGTTGCTTAGATCCAATAATTTTTATGTTGGCAAGCAAGAAATTCCAAGAAAGGTTTAAAACTATCCAGTGCTCTCCTAAGTACAGGCACCATTGCTGTCAATCACATAAAGTGAGGGATATTGCAGTTCAGCTGTGACATGGACAGCCATGGCTAGATGCCTCTGGAGAACACTGCTATATCTCACACTATCTATTCTTCCGATGAGATGGCAACTAATAAGCGCAGGCTAGCATTTTCTTAGCTTAGTTGCGTTACAAATAGACAATCCTAGACCAGTTGCAAGGATATGCAGAGTACACGAAAGGAAAATAAAAGACTAATGTGAGCCCTATAGGGACAAGAATCCATCTTATTTATTTATTATTTCTCGGTGTAAACTGCCCTGAGCCATTTTTGGAAGGGCGGTATAGAAATCGAATAAATAAATAATAATAAATAAATAATGATGCAAACTGACTAACAAACTGTTCCCTAGGCTAATCCTCCAGAAGCCAAAAAGCCCTGGCTTTCTTCTCCCTTGAACTGGCCCCAAACTCCGGGATTGAGAATTCAAGCCCCTGCAGTCCTATCTTCCAAGAACTGCAGTCCTCCTTTCTGCAGTCATTTCCATGACCACATGTCCTGCTGCAAGCAAGCCTAGCTTCAACTGCACAAAGAAATCCTTCTCTTCCTGCCTCATGGCCCTCTAGGTCCCACCCACCTGGTGGCTAGCCTGTCAAGTCAGGACAAGGTACACTTCTGGTTCACTCTTGAGGGGAAAGGAAAGGCTGATCCTGGCTGATCATTACAATTTGTTAGCACAAGTCTAGAGCCTAACAAGCAGACAGAAAGGAGTCTAGGCACGCCCAGGATATGCATAAGAGATCCAAAGAGGTACACAGAAGATCCAACTAAACACAAACATAGGGCAACATCCAGACTAGTACTTCTGTTTATGGAGGAAGTTCTACTTGTGCAAGAGGGGAGGGGCAATTTTTGCCAATTTATCCCTATCCTTCCCCCAGAACATGTCCCTGAAAATGGGAAGAACCTCAGAAACAGATGTGGGGTGGGGTGCAGGGGAAGCAGTGGGAAAGGCAGATGGGGAAGAATTGTCTGTCCTCTTTGTGCACGAGTGGAACTTCTTCTGTGCATTAAACTACTAGTCCGGATGCTTCTCATAATCTAATGACCAGCACTACAATAAACTCTTATCATGAAGAGAGTGAATTTAAAGAGAAAAAAATGTTTTGTTTTCTAGACCCAAAAAGGTTTGCTTGTAGTAAAAAATAAATCTAATACCTAGTGTTATTAAAGGATGGTCTATAGCACCGATCTGAGCATTGCACGTGTGCACACACAAAAGCTTCTGCATGGCAGTGTTCCCACATAGAAACCATAACATTTGTGACAAAATCTTAACATTAACTCAAGCAACATGGTATCTCCATACCAGAGCTACACTTTGGGGCAACCACTGATGCAGAGACCCCTCGGGGGATTCCCTTCATTTATGTGAAAGCAACTAACACTATCGCTTCCATCACACAGAAGCATTACTTGATGGTATTGCATCATGTCAGAGCCAATACTAGACCTCTAAAAGGAAAACAGGAATGAAAATATCGGCAAGCTTTAGGAACATGGAATGCCCATTCTTTCTGTTCTTTAGACTCCATTTCCCCCCACCAAATACATAAAGCAATCAAGAGTTTAGAACACAGTTATTATACACACTGGCCTACCTGATGAGAAAATCTGGGTTGTCCCACTGAAATCAGAATGGCAAGTTAGGCATCCTTTTAGTTTCAATAGGACTACTCTGAGTAATGTTCCTCATCACAATCAATCACTTTTATCTAGTAACGTTTACTTTAGTGTACTAATAAACAGCAGTTAAATTTCTAACGTAATTATGGACTGGTTCTAGAGTTCTCAAAATATTCCACTTTTAAATAATAAACTAATCGCTGATTGTAACCTCTGAAGCTGAAAAGTTATTCCCACATAATATTGAGGGGCTGCTTTACTTGACAGAATGAGGCTGTTCTCACCCACAGCCTAGCCTGGGTTAAGCTGCGCATAAGAACTGCCAGGATCAGGCCTGATCCTGGTGGGGCATCACAGCCTAGCCCTGCTATTTACCCTGTCTGTTACTCAAGTTTAAGGGAGCAAGTGTGAGAGCACAGGCTGCTTCCAGCCCAGCCACACACAGAGATGGGCTTCTAGAACGCCCATCTCTTGGGGGAATCTCCCAGTGCAGCACACACATTGCACACTGCATGGTGGACTTGACAGAGGCCACGGATCAATCCACCCTGCAGAGCACAGAGCACACTCTCAGCAGCAAAGCAATGATCATCTAGGAAGGACTTGGGAAGACTTCCCCTCGCCTGCCAGCTCGGTAGGTCGTGTGAATGGCCCCAATTTCCAACACAAGATCGGAGATCCCCTTCCTATATGGCCTATAGTCAATTCACCTTCCAAGAACTGAATGTACCTTGTGTACTTGCACCAGCTGACCAGGAGTTGCAGAATGCTGCAGCTAGAGTCGTGTACAGATGGTTTCACTGCACAAGCTAACACATGATTCCTGAATGAGTGGCTGCCTGATTACAGCATGCGAGAAATGACTTTGTCTCTCTCTCTCTCTCTCTCTGATACCCTCAGAAATGTTCTGAAAAGTAAAAATAATTTTTGTTGAAATATACGTTTACTCAGCCACATACAGCTAATTCTGATATCTCCCCGATTACATTATTTCTGTACAAATCCAAGGCACCCAACATCTGTTCATATTTACTTTGTCATATTTTAATCAGTAAATATAGGGTTTTTAAGTCTTTTATTATAAATATTACTCATTTCTGTTTGATTTGACACATACAAGTAGTGTGACATAAGCTCATTCCACTTTCCTGAAATAAGAAAACAATTAACTGAAGCTGTCAACAGGCAATGTCAACATCTTCTCTAATTAAAATATATGCTGCAAGATGTATCACTGTTTGCACGACTTCTGAAAAATATACAAATCCAGACAATACATATCCTCAGGTACTAGTAATTCATTGACAGAGGCCAGTTAAAAATGTGTACCAAGTAACTAAATGGAACAATTAATTCTGAGTGTGCAATTGGTCCACAGAGCTTGATTTAAAATAATTTTGTGAAATCAGTTGACAATCTGAGCAAGATAAACTTCTGAATCAATCAAGCTATTTTAATCAAATATGCCAATTTGCATCTTTAGTTACTTAACATGAAAGAAGATCAGAAGGAGAGGCAATTTGTTCAGGATTGCAAAAGTTTGCTTCCTTGAGATTTTCCAGAAATTATTATCACCAAAAATGAATAATTTCAATAACTTTCAGGGTTAAGCTGTTTTCTCTGAGACTCACGGACTGTTCCGGTGTAGTACATACGGAAGTTAGTCATTCACAGTTACCCTGCAATGAGTCAATTCCACACTAGACACTACATGATCCCTAAATCTAGTACAGTTGGCCCTTGTTATCCACAGTTCCATTACCTGCGGTTTCACGTATCTGCAGCTGGGATATACAGACCCGACCTCGTTATCCACAGTACAGGGGTTAGCTTATCCACGGTTTTTGGCACATGGTTCTGACCTTATATGGTTGTGTTCTTCCTGCATGTGCTCGTGAACAGTGAGAGGAGTTTTGAAGACGACGGAGTGCTGGTTTTGTGGTTCAAAAAGACATTTTATAGAGCATATGGCAGCCCTGGGTAGCCTTTGGTGTCCTTGGGAAGCCATTGAGAGCCTTTAGGAGTCTTTGCTCTAGAGTCTTTTTGTACATATTTCTGTGGAGACTTTGCAAGCCTGTGGGAGCCTTGGGAGCCCTTCTTCAGCCATTCCTGTGCAGCTTCTTGGAGGAGCCTCTTGCAGCATTGTGCAGCCCTGGTAACTAAGATGCTAATCACTTTAGTAAATTTGATCTTAATCTTGATGAAATTATATATTTTGAATTAAAATATCCAAAGCAAAAATTTAATTGTAATCTTGATAATTATAGTACTGTGCTGTATAACTGTAAAGTGAAATTGTGCCGTCTAGTCGGTATCAACTCCTGGTAACCACAGAGCCATGTGGTTTTCTTCAGTAGAATACAGGAGGGGTTTACCATTGCCATCTCCCACGCAGTATGAGATTGTGCCTTTCAGCATCTTCCTATATCGCTACTGCCCGATATAGATGTTTCCCAAAGTCTGGGAAACATACCAGCGTGGATTCGAACTGGCAACCTCTTGCTCCCTAGACAAGTTACTTACCTGCTGTGCCATTAGGTGACCCTGTATAACTGTAGTTAATTTAAACTGCAATTAAAAATGTTATTATTAAATTAATTCCTTTTAAGTACTCTACTGTACCTATTAAAATTGATTTAAATATCCATTAAAATTGATTTCAGGTATGTATCCATTTAAAATTGATTTTAATTATCAGTTGCTACACTGTCCTGTCCTTTATTAGTTTGGGGTGGGGGGGGGAGTTGTCTTGCACAATTACTGTACTGTACCATTCATCATTGTGCAAAATTTTACTTCCTCCATCCACAGTCAAAATAAGCAAAAGCACAGCGAAGAGCTCTGTTGAGGGTAGTGGCAAAAGGTCTTGCAAAGTGTTGCCCTTGAGTGAGAAGGTGAAGTTGCTAGATATGTTGGCTCATCCACTGCATGCCATTACAGTATCAATGAGTCCATTGCCCACTCTATCAAGAAAAGTGAAGCCAGTATCCATGTGAGTGTGGTGTCCAGCAGCTTTACAGGTGGTTTGCAGCAGAAGGCAGTCAATTTTAAATTTTAACGTGTTTTTATCTACTGTGAATTTTATCTGTTTCTATGAATTTAAAATGTTTTATATTTTATATTTTTTAATCTGTACACTGCCTAGAGATTTCTATATTAGATGGTATAGAAATTCAATAAATAAATGAGTAAGTAAGTAAGCGGTGGGAACATCTGAAAGCATAGACCATGGCTTCCAGGAGAGCACGGGCTAGTTTGAAAGATTCACGCACCACTACAGCCTCCACATTGTCAAGCAGACAGGGGAAGTTGCATTGGGGAACCATGAGGCGACAAAGATTTCTAGCAGAGTTCCAGTGGCTGATTGAGTCTGGAGGCTACAGCCAGAACAGGTCTTCAGTGCTGACGAGGCATGCCTGTTCTGGAGGCAGATGCCATCCTGCTCCTTCATCAGCAAAGAAGAAAGAACTGCTCCAAGTTTCAAGGCAGCGAAGGACCGCCTAACTCTGCTGGTGTGCAGCAATGCTGCAGGGGAACGTGTAACAAGCACATGCTCCTGTACTGAACACAGAAATCTCGTGTCCTGAAAGGGAAGATTAAAAGCCAGGTTCCCATCTTCTCCAACAGGAGAGCATGGGTGACCACAGCGGTTTTCTCCGACTAGGTCCACAACTGCTTTTGATACGAGAAGGGGGTAGGCATTGGTGGTGGTTGATCTGCCCCTTATCCTATGACATGCCTCAATGTTCGTTTGTGAGATTCATGGGTGATTCTGAAGAAGGAAAGATCACACATACGCACACTCACAACTGTGAGTTTAAATGGGCTTTATTAAGGCTAATGATTACAAGAGTAGGTGATTAGGCATATAGGCAAGTAGTTATCCATTTCATTTTTCTATGATTGTAGTGCAGTGTTCAGTAACAGCTGAAAGCATTCCTAAAATCATTTTCCCTTTTCTCAAAATGCAGAGCTGCTAACTAGGAAAGAGTCTTGGCCTTACCAGAAAACAGACAGTTGTGTATCAGTAAACTGAGAAATTCTTCTTCTGTGTGCAAGAGCACCTTATCTGCTGTTACGTAGCAACAAGACAAAATAATTCCCCACCCTGGCAATTCAATCAGTGTTTCTCCTTTAATTTGGTCTAATAATTTCTATGACAGTTAACTTACACCACTAATAAATGTCCAGCATCCTTTACTCTTAACAGAAAAATCACTCCTTTCTAACCCTTCTACTAAATGCTGAATAGTTTAAAATAGTTTCATTTCTTTTGGAGCAAGTGGCTGAAGGCCTTTTGCTATCTCCTGAGTGTTCCCAAACAATCCTAGAAGCTGTGTTGGCAGAGAGGAAAAAGCTGAAGTACAGTTTCCAAGGAGGGAGGAAGACCGACAAGAGGAATGTCCATTAAAACAGCTTAGGAAGTGGGGAGGAGGATGGACCGGAAGGAGGAGAGGGGGAGACAAACCAGATGCCGTTTCCTGCCACTTGGCAAATAATGGCTGCAGCAGGGACTTTGCTGGAGCTCAGGATAGGTAAGAGCAAAGATTCAGGGACAGAGGGGAAAGGTGGGCGGGAGAAGGTGTGTTACTCAGAAATGGCTGGTTCATGAAGGCACAGCTCTGGGCAATATTTACCAGTTTCCAGGTACACTGGAATGAGATCTCCGCTGGCTTCTCCGGTGGCAGGGTGACCGGCTCTGAAAATACAGGAAGGGGCTACAAGCTGCCTCTTCCATGAAAAAGCCCATGCCTACCCTTCTACCATGAGTGGCTGTCTGCAGCTTTTTTATACCTTCAAAGCCAAAATAATCACCTCATCTACTCAGAGTGTCTCCTCTTTGATAAACAAAATCAGGCCTGGGGCTCTGAATCCTCCTGTCTGTCCTCCGGCAGGGAGCCAATCAGGAGCTTGGCTCTTTGATCAATCTCAAGATAGAGACACTTTTCTTTGTTTTATCAAGCCGGCCCTGGCTTGTGGTCATTTTGGTCTTGTTGATGATCTTCGGCCTAGAGAAATATGTTAGAAGGACAGAGAATGTTACGTAAGTGGGAGGGGGTCTCAGTGTTATATGAATATAATGTCCCCCATAATACAGCGTAGGCGTTATCTTCTCATGACTAGTTTTTAGCACAGCAACAAACTACCCAAGGCTCTTGAAAGGCAGTAAACAGCTTCAAGGCTGGGAGCGAGTAGCAGGGGGTGGTGGATTCCCCTTCATTCCCAGACTCTCAAGAATAGCATTTCTGTGCTTTGGCCTGGCTTAGAGGAAAAAAGCAAAGTCAGACTTCAGCTCCCTGCCAAAATGGCAATTCAGACACAGGCCTCAATCTAGACTTTTGGCTTTTTGGAGTCTCAGAGCAGACCCTGGTTCTAAAAAGGGGTCCACCCACCTGTTCATATCACTTTCTGCATGAGGTACAGAGATATCTAGCCTCCAAAAACCTGGCCTTCAGAATCTTCCTGGTGCTCGACAATGTCCCTGGTCATCCCCAGACCCTGCAGTTCATACACCAACCTTGAGATTGCCGTCTTGCCCCTGCTAACTTGGCAAAGAGGCACCTTTTAATGTGGTGATTCTCTTTATTTAGCAGGGAGAGAGTAACTAGCCCTCTCCACCCCCGGCACAGTATCTCCAGTGACTGTTGCTGGTGTCTATCTTATGTTTCTCTTTAGATTGTGAGCCCTTTGGGGACAGGGATCCATCTTATTTATTTGTTATTTCTCTATGTAAAAAGCCCTGAGCCATTTTTGGAATGGCAGTATAGAAATCGAATAAATAAATAAAATAAATAAATAGAACACCACCTCCTTGATCCAACTGACAGACCAAGGTCTGATCAAGACTTTCAAGTGCTACACAAAAACATCCAGGAGGGACACAGACTTCAGAAAATCTGCAGGAGAAAGGACTCAGGACCTTGGAGAGCTCCAAGCAAGACCACAAAAGAACTGGGTATAACAACATAAGATGTATGGTGCACCAGTGGCTGCTTGGAGTGGACTGCCAGATTTTATGGTTGCTGCCCAGGTAGTGTGCCCTGCCCCTTCCTTGGGGAAAACCCTGTTGTTTAAATAAGTATTTCCCAATTTCCCAAGCACTGGCTCTGGTAGCACAGGGGGCTCTGATTGGGCAGGTGAATTTTTGAGGAAGTCCTCCACATCAGAGGATGAAGAAAGGATTGTGTACTTGGGTCATGGTAAAGGTTCTGCCTCTTGTACCCTTGCTCCTCCTTGGTGAGGGGAATTCTGAAGGCACAGGATTGCCCAGGTTGGAGGGTCTTCCCACCCTGAACTATCTATCTCATCACTAAATGGGGAAGTCCAGATCTGGAGTCATGATAACTTAGATGTGGCAGCACACCCATGCACACAACTTCCAATGCACATATAACAGTGTGTGATGCAGGGAGTGTACTTGCACAGCTCTATACATGTTGGCCCTATTCCCACAAATGTCTCATCTTAAAAGAAAAATTAGGATGGAATGACTGTGAAAACTGGAGCATCATACTGGATCATGCAATACAGTATCAGATGTGTGCTGCAGACATTTGTTCACCCAGGCTTTTAATTAGATACTGTTTTAATAGTTTTTAACATCGTTTAAATTTTAAATTATTTAAATTACATCCTTTATATTATGTTGTAATCTGTATTTTATTGTGAGCTGCCCAGAGATGCAAGTTTTGGGTGGGACATACATATAATAAATGAAATGTGCAAACTGGTCTGAGCAGCACAGATCCACATGTACCAACTTGAGTCACACCCACTCATCCCCATCCTGAACTGCTCTATCTCCCCAATTGTGTCCATAGGCCATTGGGGCTCCCATCCAAAATGAATACTACGTTCTGCTTCTGCCATTCCTCAGTTACTTAGGCTCAAAACTAGAAGTTGCTTAAGCAAGTGATCAGGGCTAACATGCTTGTTTTTCATTCAGTAATAGTAACTGGATCAGAGACCACTGTGGACTGGGACCACAAAGTGGGGGGAAGGGTTTTTAACCTCCACAAGCCCAATACAAATCCCTTTATGGCTGCTATTTACTTCGAGGTGGGAGAAGCTTCCATAAACGCCAAAGGAAGCTCTTTTCCCCTGAACAAACTGCAGTCACAGGAACAGGAGGAAGACAATGCAAACTGGAATTATCATGGAGGCAAAGAGTCAAAGCCACCTTTCCCCCACACCGTGGCCGTGATCCGGCTGCTATTCAATGAACAAACAAACAAACCATGCTTAGATCACTAGTTTAAAGTAACATCTGGGTTTGATCAAACTGAATCATGGATGGTAATCCATTGTAGGTATATTTATATGCACTGTTCAATAATATAGCATTAGGACAGAAAAAAGAGAAGAAGCTAATGTTTTAAAGTCAAAAATAGAGGCAGCAGAGAGATCAATATTAAAAGTTTGAGACTCACTACTCTGATCAGCCACAGAGAAGTAGCTCAAACAACAGACACTGATGTCAATTTGAGACCATGCCCAAAAAGGACTATTCTAAAAAAATGTGACTGAGAATAAGGCTACTGAACAACAAACTGCAAATAGGTCCCAAGCCCACCTTTTGGAACTGTGCTCCTCCCACAAACACACCCAAACTGTGCCTGATGTAGGTCACGGTTTTCTGTGGTCTCCACAGATTTCCTACAGATGCCAGCCACAAGATGACAAGCAGGTTGTGAAATGGAACAGGGAAACACGCTTCCTTAAGAGTTAGAATGAAAATCCAGTTAAACAGTATCAGACATGGTTCACTCCTCCTAGCCTCCATAAGAGTTATATGTTATAGCAGCAACTATCTACAACACTCTTTTAGCCAAGATTTGAACCTATTTTAAATACTGGTTAAGAGGGAACCCAGTTAGATATTACCACAACTGATGCCAATGTAAGCCTTAAAAATCCTTCTTGGTGCTGAAAACTTCTGTCCACATCTAGAAATCTAAAATATTTTTCACTCCCTACATACAATGCACAGATTAAGATTTGGCACATTACTGAATATTTTATACCACTTTTCAGCAAAAGAAATTTTCAAAGCAGTTTACATAGCAAAAGGATGAGAAGATGGTTCTCTGCTCAAGGGGCTTGCAATCTAAAAAGAAACATACAGGAGACACCAGGGTGCTCCAGTGTGTGCTTCTGCACTTCCTGTGTTGTGACACTGCAGCCCCTACGCTGACAGTAGGGTGCTTTCCACATTTCCGATGCCTTGTTTTGGATTTAATCACTGCAAATTATTGCTATAACGTTGTATGTCCGGCGTAAAAAGGTTGCTGTACTTTCTGGTTGTTTTCATGAGACTGCTCCCCCTGTTGGGCGCTTTGCTATTTAAGTTTTGAGTGCGATTTGCCCAAAGAATTTTGCCGCTGTGGAGTGGGTAATCTGGAAAGTGCCCAGCAGCAGCAACTGGGAAAGACACTATTCTGTGATGAACAGGGATCATTGCTATTCTATGCGAAATATATGAGCCACCATTTTGAAAAGGTGCTTCTTTATATAGTAGGCAGGAAACTGATTTCATTTTGTTACAGCTTTTATGCAAACTTAAAAATATTTACTGCTGACCATCATACCTCTTCTGGAAGAGTAGGAGTTGTACAACTTTCTGTTCATTTTTATGTGGATTTGCAGGAAGAGTCTCCAGTCAATTGCAATAGGCAGTGGGGGGAAATGGCAAAAAGTAAAGTACTGAATTCTGTATGGAAGGATCAGTACATTTTGATTTTTCAGGCTTTTTAAAATGGAAGAGCATTACAGGAGCTTCTGGAAGGCTACTTGCTTTTTTATTTTTAGAAGGGTATTTGCATCCTCAGTGGTACATGCTGCCAAGTTTTATTTTCAAGCCAACTTTCAGGGAGTTGGCTACAGGCCACAGCGGGAAACAGATGAACCGGCATTCACATTCAGCAGCTGGTTGCCAGGTATTTCTGATTATGCAGATATTTTTAAATCCTTCGGTCATGTGCTTTCTGCTAAAGTGATTGATATTATTAGCTGATTTTGAGATTGATTCCTTTTGACTGTAGATAAACCAATTCATTTGGAATAATGCTGGGAAAAGTTGAAGGAAAGAGAAGAAGAGGATGACCAGCAGCAAGGTGGGTGGACTCGATTCTGACAGCAATGAATGCACCACTGAGAGACCTAAAAGGCCAAGCTGAAGACAGATCATCCTGGGGGGAATCTACCTATGTGGTCACTAAGAAGTGACACCACACTGACAGCACTTAATCAATCAATCAAAGCAGCTATAGTGGATCCTGAGCCACATGTTTTCTGTGGCATTAAATTCCAGGCTGGTCCTACCAGGCAGACCAAGATGGTTTTATCAGCAAAGGAAGCATTTTCTTTTCCTCCCCCTTTTGAGCAATACTTTGGGACATGCATCTCTTCATGACTGAGAACCACAGGGGCTAAAGACAGAAAGCTTGACGGTACAACAGGGTTGGTAATAATCGGTGCTTTTTTAAAATAAAATTAAAATGATTTTTAAAAAATTAAACCAGATTTTAATTTAAAAAAAACAATTCACTAGGTCAAAGATATCATCATGAATATTAATCATAACTTCTCATTAAATTCTATGAACATGTTAAGAGCAATATATGGGGATGAGCGATAACAGACTTGATCAATCCTACTCATTCTGCAGGTGGTGTATATGCAGTACACACATACAGGGTCAAGCCCTTGCCCCCTCCCCAGCTGTCTAAAAGTGCAATGACAAAGGTGGTCAGTAAATGAATGGAGGATTGGCGGAGTGGAGTAGACCTAAGCGAGGACAAGTTATAAATTATTTTAAATACAAGTTGCGGGGTGGAGATAGAAAGTGAAAACAAAAGTGAACAACAAAACATATTCATGCAATCCTAAGAAAACCTTTTTTGGAGTGCATCCTCCATTGTAGAAGGGAAACTTCCATCATGGAAGCAAACTGTAAAAGAGACCCCATTTGGGAATATTTTAATGAAGTTTCTGTGGGTAAGAAAAGCATGTATGCAAAATACAAACAGTGCAACAAAAATGTATGGCCTGGTTGCCCAAATAAAACAGCATTATGAGAAGTGTGTAGCTACCTTCTAAAAATGAAACCCACATCTATCTCTGAATATGTATTAAGATAATATTAGAAAACAGGAATGTACTTTTACTAGAAAATGATGATTTTCCTGACTAGTGATTTAAATCATTAAAATCAAGTCTTTCTGTGAAGCTATTTAAATCAGGATTTAAATAAATTTGATTTAAATCAAATCAACCCTGCGGTACAAGACGCAAAAACTAGTGTTTGCTGAACAGGATGGTCATAAAACTGGGGATAAAGATAAACCTACCAAGGCTTCCCAAGTCTAGATGGAAATATCAAGAAAGGATCACTTATGATTCACCATTTCATTACACCTATATTGGTGGAAGAGAACACAGCTCAGTTGCAGAGCACATACTTGGCATGTACAAAGTCTGAGGTTGAGGCCTTGTTGTCTCCTATTAAAGGGATCTCAGGTGGTACCTCTTCCTGTGATCTCGGCTGCCAGTCAAACAGCTCATGGTCTAACAAAATATCAGGCAGCCTTTATCATATTGAAAGGCAGAATAATGCTTCTACCTTGGTGGATATTTTTAAGTATGACATCATTATCAATTGACAGTCTCTGATCGATTTACAGTTTCATCTATGGTGTGTTAGAACATTTTTCCCCATTAACTACATTTGTTTAGTTATTTATTCATTAAAATCACATTTGTTTGCACTATTTTCATTGCTGTCAATAGGCAGCCCTGTTGATATTCTGATGCCTGTAACTTCTGTGTTTTCCACCCAATTGGCATGAAATGTTTAGGCATTCTCCTACGCCTCTAAGAGATCAGATCTGCCAAATTTCAGACAGATGAGAGAAAAGGTCCACACTCTCTATACAATTAAAAACTAAACTATCAACTAATAAATATCATTAAACTGCAATAACTGACCAACTAAGCACAAGGTAGTAGGAAATATAAAAACATGCAGAATAGACTGAAAATAATTAAAATAAATGTAAGAGGTGTCTTACTGCAAATCGGTTTTGCACAAAGATGAAGAGCAGATAAATGGAAAGGAAGCTGAAAATGCTCAACGTTCAAAGAGAAAGAACGTATGCTTTGGCTCTTTCTTACCCGACTTCAAATCCCCATTCGGCCATGAAACTAGCTGGGTGACTCTGGGCCAGTCACTTCTCTCTCAGCCTAACCTACTGTTGTGAAAGAGAAACTCAAATATGTAGTACATCGCTATGGGCTCCTTGGAGGAAGAGCAAGATATAAATGTAATAATAAATAAATAATAATAATAATAATAATTAATTATAATAATTAATATTAATAATAAATATTAATAATAATAATCCCCCAGTGAGGCACTACCTTGGCGTGGTTGTGGGGCTTGCGTGCAGAGGAAGGTGAGAGTTATGCCAGAGGTCCAACCATACTGGACAGGTCTCACCAGAGGAGCCAGACAAAGAATGCCTCTCCCATCAACAATATGGTGAGACGTAACTTTAATAAATCTATACCGGATCGGTCGTCGCCCGGGTCAACAAGGACCGTGCCAGGTACTATAGTCCCTGGACATCTGGTGGCAAGTGGGCAACAGGACTCAGGATCTTCAGTTGAGCAACCAGGGCTGAAGACAGCAAAGTTACTGGAAGAAACGTTGCTTAACCGAAAAAAATATACGAAAAATGCCAACAAGGAAATAATGATCTGCTATTACAAGTCTAGTCCAACTAGAAGAGGTTATTTAAAAAGAATGTACCAAATTTGGAAAGAGAAGCATCCAGATACAGAAATAACAGAACAAAGGCTAGCAGATCAGAGAAGATTCATAATAAGAAATAAAGTATTCACAGGAGTTGAGCTGGAAGAACTGCAAAGAGCAACACAGGCTCAAGATATGGAAGAAGAATTACCACCAACTGAAGAAGTTGCTCAGGCGCAGGTGGAGGAGGTGGAGGAAATCGAGGATGCCACTGTTGCTGAACTGTTTCAAATTCAAAACCAGGCAACCGCCCCTTTGCCTTCACCTCAAAAACCCAAATGCCATTTAACAAAAAAGCAACAAGAACTCAAGCAAAAAATAACTGAGCACATGAACCAAACAACCACCAGAGTTCGACTTCCAGCTCTAAAAACAGTTGCCAAAAAACAACTCGCTCAGGCATTAAAAGATGTCAATGCTGCACCTGCAGAAATAACAACCAAGAATTTGCAAGAAACAAACCAACTAATGTACAGTGCAGCAACAACAACAACACAAGAGCTCGGATATATCAGTGGACCTGTCAAAAAAGAAAGCAGTACATCACCTAAATGGAAGATTAGATTAGAAAATAAAATCTCCAGGCTTAGATCAGATGCTAGTAAATTGAAAGATATGAAAGACAAGAAGCTGAAGAATGAAAACACCAAACAGTATCTGATCCAAAAATACCACCTAGATTCAAGGAAAATTAGAGAAGTCCTAGAAATAATAAAGCAGCAAATAACAGCAGTGTCAAAGAAGATTAGCAGATATGAAGTCAGAATTACATAACACAGGCAGAATCTCCAATTCCAGACGTTTCTACCAAAGCATAGAAGGAGAAACTGCAAGAAACATAGAAACACCAAATAAAGAAGAAACAGTGCAATTCTGGGGGAAATTATGGGACAATCCAATAGATTATAATAAAAAAGCAGGCTGGATGAAAGAGGTCGAAAAATGTAACCAACAAATGCAAGATCTAATAATAACACCAGAATTAATAAGTGAAAGAGCAAAAAAAATTAAAAATTGGACTGCACCAGGCGACGAACTGCATGGCTTTTGGCTTAAACACCTAACAAGCCTTCATAAACAACTATCAAAACAGTTCAATCACATTTTGCAAGGAGGTGATGTTGAACAATGGCTAACAACTGGGAAAAATCATCTCATCATGAAAGACCCAGCAAAAGGTGTAGTTCCAAGTAATTATAGACCGATAACCTGCCTGCCAACCATGTTCAAATTATTAACCGGAATAATAGCAGATGAAGTGATGCAACACTTATTAACTAACAAACAGCTTCCAGTTGAACAGAAAGGAAATTGCCCAAAAACCAGAGGCACAAAAGACCAGCTGCTGATTGACAAAATGATTTTAGAAAATTGGAAGAGAAGAAAAACCAATCTAAGTGTTGCATGGATTGACTACAAGAAAGCCTTCGATTCATTGCCTCACACATGGATACTAAAATGTTTAGAAACAACTGGTGTCAGCAAAAACATTCAGATATTTATAAAAAAAGCAATGAGCATGTGGAGTACACAGTTAACAATCAATGGCGAGACACTTGGACAGGTTAGCATTAGAAGAGGTATTTTCCAAGGGGACTCACTATCCCCTCTGTTGTTTGTAATCGCCATGACCCCACTTTCACAAATACTCAACAAAACAGGCCTCGGATACCAAACATCTAAAACATCCAGTCAAATCAACCATCTGCTGTACATGGACGATCTGAAGTTGTATGGAAAGTCCCAGTCAGAAATTGAATCACTGCTAAACACTGTCCATATATTCAGTAGCGATATAGCAATGGAGTTTGGACTAGACAAGTGTGCTGCATTAATAATGAACAGAGGGAAAATAAGAAAGACAGAAGGAATAGAACTGCCCAATGGAAGCAAGATCAAGAACCTGGAAGAGAAAGAACCTTACAAATACTTGGGCATTCTCCAGGCTGATAACATTGCACACACTGAAGTTAAAAGAAAAATTGGAAGTGAATACATCAGGAGAGTTAGAAAAATCCTCAAGTCCAAACTCAATGGCGGGAACACCATACAAGCCATAAACACCTGGGCTATACCTGTTATCAGATACACTGCAGGAATAATAGACTGGACCGAGGCAGAGCTAGAGATGCTGGATCGTAAGACCAGGAAAATCATGACCATCAATCATGCTCTGCACCCCCACAGTGATGTCGATAGGCTCTACCTCCCTCGCAGCTCAGGTGGAAGAGGAATGCTGCAAGTCCATCAAACAGTAGAGGAGGAGAAAAGAGGCCTTGAAGAATATATCAAGGATAGTGAAGAAGATGCACTTAAAATGGTCAATAACGTGAAACTATTCAACACCAATGAAACAAAGCAGGCCTACAAGAAAGAAAAAGACAAGAACCGAGCAGAAAAATGAAGAAATAAGCCCCTGCATGGTCAATATTTGCACAATATAAGTGGAAAATCAGACATCACCAAGACCTGGCAATGGCTTGAGAATTGTTGCTTGAAGAAAGAAACAGAGGATTTAATACTGGCTGCACAAGAACAGGCACTAAGAACAAATGCAATAAGAGCAAAAGTCGAAAAATCAACCACAAATAGCAAGTGCCGCCTTTGTAAAGAAGCAGATGAAACCGTGGACCACCTAATTAGCTGTTGTAAAAAGATTGCACAGACTGACTACAAACAAAGGCATGACAAGGTAGCAGGGATGATACACTGGAACATCTGCAAAAAATACAAGTTAGCTGTAGCCAAAAATTGGTGGGACCATAAAATTGAAAAAGTTGAAGAAAATGAAGATGTGAAAATATTATGGGACTTATGACTACAAACAGACAAACCTCTGCCACACAATACACCAGATATAACTGTAGTGGAGAAGAAAGAAAAACAAGTTAAAATAATCGACATAGCAATACCAGGGGATAGCAGAATAGGAGAAAAAGAAATAGAAAAAATCACCAAATACAAAGATCTACAAACTGAAATTGAAAGGCTGTGGCAGAAAAAGACCAAAATAATCCCAGTGGTAATTGGCGCCCTGGGTGCAGTCCCAAAAGACCTTGAAGAGCACCTCAACACCATCGGGGCCACAGAAATCACCATCAGCCAATTACAAAAAGCAGCTTTACTGGGAAGAGCCTATATTTTGCGGCGATATCTATAATAACCAACAGTATTGATGATAAAATTCAGCCATCCCAGGTCCTTGGGAAGGACTCGATGTCTGGATAAAACAAACCAGTCGGTGGCACCTGTCTGACTGTGTAAACAAGAAATAATAATAATAATAATAATAATAATAATAATAATAATAATAATAATAATAATAATCTTTTAAATCCTATCCCTTGCCAGTGTAATTATAAGGTCTTATGTGGAAAGAAAACCATGATGTTGGTCACTTTTTATTATATGTTTGCACTGAAGATAGAACTATTCAATCTCATTCTTCCTACACCCCATAACTTACATCAGACCTATTATGGCTGCTAGAGAGGAATGAAAAGTGATGGAGCAATGAATGAAAGAAACTAATGAAACATCTGAAACTCATTTATGCTTCTGACTTTGATTTGTTCAGTGGCTGCCAGTAAAGGCAAATTGGAGGGGCAGTAAACAAGCCTCAAATGAGGCTTGTTCTCACTCATCTCAACCCACACTGCCTGCCTCCCTTTCCCATGCTGTGCCCAGTTGCAGTATTAACCCCTTGCTTGCAGGCTGGTTGTTCACTGGATTGCAAAACTGAATAAATGACCAGCCCATATGAAAAGGGTTATTACCACAACTGGGCACGTCAAGGAAGAGTAAGCCAGCTGGGATGAGGCAAAATGAGTGATAACAAGCAGAAGCTCATTTACTGCCCTCGCCCCCCTCAATCAGCCCATACCATCCATCACTGGGTTTGTTTGGTTTTTTGCTGCTGTAAACAATGAACCTCTTCTGGACCCCAAGCAAAGCAGCATTTGCTTGCATCTTAGGAGAGCATGATGCTAGCTAGGCCTCAGTCTCAATACTCTAGCCTAACAAAAGAGACAGATTATGGATATTGATCAGATATGGAAAAAATACCAAAATGCTTGCTTAATAGGTACTAGACTCATGGATTTAAGTTCATCTCAAATTTATAATCTATTTAAAAATCACTTTCTAAGCAATCTTGGAATATTTCAGATTTGATTCAATATTACACTTCCTTTCCAATATTTTACTCAAACAGTTCTGTCAAAGCTAACCTTGCATTCATTCTCTCACCAAACATGACTATGAGTGATCATTATCAAGCATGTCCTTTCCTATTCAATACTAAAAAAAAAAGAAAAAGATTTTTTTTCCCTTAATTACTGCTTTGGAGTTTTTAAAAGGCTTTCTTTTAGTGCAATATAGTGCTGACAGCAAACTGAGAACATGCTTTGCCTTAATTTGTCGCATGAATTATGATCTTTCTCTGTATTAAGACTACGATATTTGATCGTGCAAACACACACACCTTATTTGTACTAGGGGTGTGCAATTCGGGTATTCGGTGATTCGGTTCGGGACCCGAACCAAATCACCTCTGTTCTGTTTTGTGCCCGAATATGGGCCACTCGAATCACCCTTGATTTGGTTCGGATTTGGATTTAATCCGAATCTGAATCGATTCGGGGGGGAGGGGCCCAGGGGCAAAATTTTGGGGTGGGGTGGTAGTGCCCAATGGGTGGAGTCTACCACCCCAATTTCAGGGGAATTGGGCAAAGGGCTGATTTTGGGGGGATTTTTGAAGTTTTAGTGACTTTGGGGCAGTTCAGGGGCATAGCATGGGATCTGGGCAAAAATAGTGGGGTGGGGTGGTAGTGACTAATGGGTGCAGGCTACCACCCCAATTTCAGGGGGATTGGGCAAAGGGCTGATTTTTGGGAAATTTCTGAAGTTTTCATGTCTTTGGCGCAGTGTGAATTCTCATTCTATCATAGCAAATGAGATTTTTTTCAATTAAACAACTCTCATGACCCCACTTTCACTTTTTCACACTCTCAATTACAATGAATATGAGGAAGTAATCAATTTAGCACACTTCAACTTATGAAGACAAACCTCAGAAATTCACCAAAATTCACCCCTCTGCCCAATCACTCTGAAATTGGGGATGGGTGGTAGCCTCCACCCATTAGGCACTATCTACCAGCCCACCCCACTCCTTTGGGGCAGATCCACTTTCTGCCCCCAATCTGCCCCAAGGACACCCAAACTTCAAATATTCCCAAAAAATCAGCCCTCTTCCCAATCCCCCTGAAATTGGGGTGGTAGCCTCCACCCATTAGGCACTACCACCCCACCCCACTCTTTTGGGGCAGATCCACTTTCTGCCCCCAAACTGCCCCGAAGTCACTAAAACTTCAAAAATTCTCAAAAAATCAGCCCTTTGTCCAATCCCCCTGAAATTGGGGTGGTAGCCTCCACCCATTAGGCACTACCACCCCACCCCACTCTTTTGGGGCAGATCCACTTTCTGCCCCCAAACTGCCCCGAAGTCACTAAAACTTCAAAAATTCTCAAAAAATCAGCCCTTTGTCCAATCCCCCTGAAATTGGGGTGGTAGCCTCCACCCATTAGGCACTACCACCCCACCCCACTATTCTGCCCCAGGCCCCACTTTCTGCCCCAATCTGCCCCAAAGATATGAAAACTTCAGAAATTTCCCAAAAATCAGCCCTTTGCCCAATCCCCCTGAAATTGGGGTGGTGGCCTGCACCCATTAGGCACTACCACCCCACCCCACTATTTTTGCCCAGATCCCATGCTATGCCCCCGAACTGCCCCAAAGTCACTAAAACTTCAAAAAATCCCTCAAAATCAACCATGAACCAAATCACCCGCATTTTTCGGGCCCAAAATTCGGGTGATTTGGCTCGGGCCCGAAAAATATCGGGGGACATCAGGGGCGATTCGGTTCGGCCCCGAATCACCCGAAATTGCTCGTTTCGGGCACAGTTCGTTCTGTGCCCAAAATTTTTTGCACATCCCTAATCTGTACTCATTGCTAATTCCATGCGTGGCAGCTATCGCAAGAGTTCACGAGCAAGCTGCTGGCGGGGTTAGAGGAAAGTGGCAGTGGCAAGGCAGGAAACAAAATGGCAGCAGGGGCAGAGGGGCAAGAAAACAGTGGCATTCGGGGGAAGACAGTGGAGGCAGGCGGGCTAGAAAAGAAAGCGACAGTGGAGGGCAGAGGAAACTAGAGGCACAGACGCTCTGCGCCCGGACCAGCTAGTACTGATTAAATCCTTTTCAAACCAATATAGATCAATCAGTTGAGAAAAATTCTTCTTCTCCCTTCTAAATCTGTGCCAGCATTTCCATTCACCCACCTCATGAACAACAGGATGAGAAGTGAGATGCTAGCACAGAAGCCAAGACTTCTGTGCCAAACTATTGCCAATTCACCCTCTTGGTGAAGTAGACTAAAGAAATAAGGAATTAGCATACCCCAACACCAAGGCAAGGGATGGAGAGCTGGTCTTGCAGTTAGCGAGCATGAATTGTCCCTTTACTAAGCAAGGTTTGCCTTGATTTGCCTTTGGAACGTGACTACACATGGACACTATTTGTTATAAGATATTCCCCATAGGTGACGGGGCCAGAGCTCAATGACAGAGTATCTGCTTTGCATAAAGAAGGCCCCAGGTTCAATCTCTGGTGTCTCCAGGTAGGGCTGGGAAAGACTCCTGCTGGAAACCTCCTGTAGATACAAACAATACTGAATTAAATTGACCAAACTTCTGACTCAGTGGGCAGCTTCCTATGTTCCTACATTACACCAGCTAATTCCAAACAAACGGTAAAGCTGAAATACTGTAGCAGTCTTTGGAAATAAGCCCCATTTAAATCAGTGGGACTTACTTCCAAGTAGTACAATCTAGAAAGCACTTATTGAGGCGCTTCACACAAGCAGTGTGAAGCGCCGAAAGGAGGTCTGTGGGGAGAGAAGGTTTGATCCGCTCTCCCCACAGATGATCACTTACCCTTCCTCAGGCGGGTGGACTGCCCACCCAGACAAGCGGCAGCTTCCCTGCGGCACTCCTGCGCCTCACTTGGGTGCTCCAGGGGTTGGGCTCAGGGAACCACCCCCACATGGTGCCCCGCCCTCCAGAGCTCCAATAATGCACCATGTGAGTGTGTGGTGCATTACTTGGATCCCCCCCCCACCGTGTGTCCACCATGGCTGCAAGAAGCCACAGCAGACACATGATCACGTAGCCCGATTTTTGGGTGCGCTCACACCCAGAACCTGGGCTAAGCGGCGGGCTACTTTAGAGGGCTTGTCGGGGCTCCCGGCAGTTCTCATGCACAGTGAAAACCAGGCTGGGCTTCCCTAGCCCAGTTTTCACTGCTCATGAAAATAGCTTCATTTTGTTCAAAACTATTATATATATACACACACACACACATGCATATTTATGTAAATTTAAACCAACTCATGTGATCCATCAAGTTTTCTTTAAACAGGCAACAGCTATGAATTATTAGCTCATAAAGGACAGAATATTACGTTAACTGATCCTGTGCCAATTTGCTCTGCTGCAGTCAGCTGCAAACACAGTATTGTCAGCACCCAATGCTCTGCTGTCTTGGCTCAATTGCCCTCTGCCTAGCTATCTAGCGAATGTCTGCAGCATCTATTACACCCAATATTTTTTTCTGAGATTTATTATTATTATGCATCCTAGGTTGATTTCAAAATAAATGCCAAATTTCAACTGGAGGTGACACAGTTTAGCAGCAAGCCATATCCATTTATAAAACAAAAGAGTAGTTTGGAAACCAAAGCCGGTGGCAGGGGGCGGGGGGGGAAGGAGACTTGTTAAGTGTCTATTTTTAAAGTTAAGAATCTACAACACAATTCTGCTTCTATAAGCCCTGACTTCAGTCCTGGGTGTATTTTCTAAACAAAAGTAAACCATTTGTTCACGTTTATTGCTCCCAATAGATGTGTTCCTAATATCCACCTTTTGCAATACTTTTCAGAAATATGGATACATCATTTTTTAAGAAAAGCAAAGAAGAAGCCATGAAAAGCAAAGTGAGCACATACCACTGTTTCATAGATTAAGTAAAGGTAATGTGTGCCGTCAAGTCGGTGTTGACTCCTGGCAACCACAGGAGGGATTTACCATTGCCATCTCCCGCGCAGTATGAGATGATGCCTTTCTGCTAGGGATGGGCCCGGACCAGTCCGGGGCCCATTGTAAAGGCCTCCAGACCGGTCCAGACCTGGGTGGTCCGGTTCAGTTGGGAGGGTGCCTTAAAGAGCAGGGGGAGGGTTTACTTACCCCTCCCGCCGCTTTCCCGCTCTGGCGCCGTAATTTCAGAAGTAATTGGGGCAGCAGGATACCTCCCCGCCACCCCTTCCCTGCTGTCGCTGTTAAAAACTCCCAGGAGCCCTTTGCGCGCACGCACACATCACAGAGACGTGAAGCGCGCGCACGATGTGCACGCGCGCAAAGGACTACTGGGAGTTTTTAATAGCGACAGTGGGGAAGGGGCGGCAGGGAGGTATCCTGCCGCCCCAATTACTTCTGAAATTACGGTGCCAGAGCGGGAAAGCGGCGGGAGGGGTAAGTAAGCCCTCCCCCACTCTTAAAGCCACCCCCCACCCCAGTGCCGGACCGCAGTTTGGCGGTTCCGTGCACACCCCTACTTTCTGCATCTTCCTATATCGCTGCTGCTCGATATAGGTGTTTCCCATAGTCTAGGAAACTTACCAGCAGGGATTTTAACCGGCAACCTCTGGCTTGTTAGTTAAGTCATTTCCCCACTGTGCCATTAGTTGGCTCTGTTTTTATAAGAACTGTGTTAAAAATGGTGTGTGTGTGTGTGCGCGCGTAATCTGCTGCCTGATTTATATTCTGGTGTACTTAGATAGTCCAAGCAATTGGCCAAAAGAAGGTAAGTAAGTAAAGTGTGCCATCGAGTCGGTGTCGACTCCTGGCGTCCACATGGCCCTGTGGTTGTCTTTGGTAGAATACAGGAGGGGTTTACCCTTGCCATCTCCCACACAGTCTGAGAGGATGCTTTTCAGCATCTTCCTATATCGCTGCTGTCCGCTATAGGTGTTTCCCATAGTCTGGGAAACACACCAGCGGGGATTCTAACCGGCAACCTCTGGCTTGCTAGTCAGACCATTTTCCCGCTGCGCCATTAGGTGACTAGCGTACAGAAAAATCTAAAGGTCTCCATCCACTTTGGATCTTACCTCAGGGGCAATGAGAAGGGACATTTTCCTGATTTTCAAGCATTCTTGTGCACACCTGGCTCTTGTACTGGCTATGTGGGAAACTGGAAGACACATCCACACACCTATCCATTTTATAGGCACCTCCCCAAGAAGCTACATGATGCAATTCCTAAAGCAAAATTTGACTTGCCACTGGCTGTTTAGCACCTATTCCTGAACTAGTTTAAGTTTTGTATTTGCATTCCAGTACTACTGGCCATTGGAAAGCAGAACCTATAAAAGCTCCAGTATTTGTGTGACCAAGATGTTCTGGAACCTCCAGTTCCAAGTATGAAGATGCAAATGAAGATGGAGGGTTTTGGAATATGCTCCCTGCTGAAATAAGAGCATCTCCTTCTCTGTTTGTTTTCAGGAAGACCCTCAAGACTCTTCTGTTCTTGCAAGCTTTTAATTATAATTAATTTTAATAATTTCAATATTTTGGTTTATATTGTTTTTATTGAGTTTTATGTATTTTAATCTGTGATTTTTAATACTGAAATCTGTACACCACCTAGAGACATATATATCAGGTGGCATAAAAATATGATGAATAGATAAATGATAAATAAATGTTCCAGGTGGTTCCATGGCACATTAGGTTTTTAAGTGAAGCCACATATATCTGCAACAACCACAACTGCCCATTAGAAAGGACTGTTCCTCTCCACTTTGCATGCAGAAGGTCCCAGGCTCAGGCCCTGGCATCTCTACGAAAGGCTGGGAAACATCCATCTAAATCCCTGGAGAGCTTCTGCCAGTCAGAGGAGACAATACTGAGCTGGGCAGAGCAGTGGCCTGAGTTGGTATAAGGCAGCTTCCTATTTTTATACATCAGTATTATTGACTTAATGTTATAGATGACAAACAAAAATAAACATGGAGTTAATGGGCTTTACTATTGTGGGAATTGTGCTTCAAATTTTGCTATGCCCTATTAACTTCCCAAAAGTGTTCTGCTGGGCCCAGGCAAAAGTGAATGTGAAGGTTGGGGTTTGAGAAGTAGGCAAGTTGGCAGGATTCCACTGAGCCCAAAACTTGGAAGAGGAATATAGGCCCCCACAAAAAGGCAATGAACAAGACCATGTGGGTATTATGCAGGCCTGCATAACATAAGGCCCAGGGGCTGGATCCTGCCCGCAGGGACTGGCCCACAAGAAGGAAAGTCCTTCAGCAACAGCAGGAGCCATGAAGAACACTTGGCTTGACCTGTGACAAGCAGCAGCAACTCAATGCATTTGTCTACTTGAGACAAGATGTTTCTCACTCACCTTGCTGGCCCTTGTTGTGGACACCCTGACTCCAACATTAAACCCAGGGTTACCAATCCAGAATTATGTCGAATCCAGGCTGGTGTTTGATTCCATTTTATTAAGGAATCAATTAATGTCTGAACTCAGGTGAACTAACCAGTACATGACACCCAGGTTTCATGAATTGTCTCTGGGACAAATGATAATTGCTTTGTGAAGGTAGGGGCAATACAGCATTGTTTCTCAATGTTTGTGAAATGGGTAATCAAGAGACACAATGGCCAGGCTGCGTTTCCTGTCTCACACATATCCAAATACTACTATGGTGGAATGCCTTTACAAATGCATGGCAGGTAGATTTACACACACTAGCAATTTGGATATGTTGGTTGCCCAGTTCATTTATGTTGAATCAGTAGTCCAGTTCTGCATCTTTGCCAGCACCACTGAACTCCTTGCAACAGGAACTCAAAATGGAGTAAAATGATTAAACTCCTAAAGTTTGCCTGAACTTGCTTTCAGGAAATGTCTTTGGGGGAAGCTAGGAGCTGAGCTCGCATTTCCTCTTACAAAAAAGTCTATGTTAATCATTGTTCTACTTTGCCAGGGGATAATCTTGTCTTTCTTTGAGAGGTATTTGCTATGTAGAATTAGAAGCACTGTTATACCCTATAGCTGTCTTCAGAATTCCACCCTAGGTAGATGCACACAAAATAAAATGATTTAACTGCTCTCTCACACCTATAGCTTTGAATTTTCCTTCCTAACACCTTTTAACACTCTGGAGGGACCAGGCGCCAGAAAATCTGGGGACAAAAGAAGATGCCATTTTGCAAGCTCCAGAGATGCAGATTTGCCTTGGGAATGTAAATAGAACAATACTCTGCCCAAACAGGAGATGGGACCCAGATCCTATTTACCCTGGACTGAGCTAATATCCTGAACCAATATCAATAACTAGAAGACAGGATCTGGAGGATAAAAGCAAATTGTCACCTTTTGTGATCCAGGAAGGATGATGATATTTTGAATGGACTCTATGGAAATCAAGTGATGGAACAACTATAAGAAGGGGTCTCTGGACATGGCAAATCAGCAAGCTTTGCCTAAGCAGCAGATCTTTGCTCATCGCAAGTGCATCGCAAGTGCCGGCTGCCTAGCTAGGCAGAGGCCTGAAACCTGCAGACAAGAGGCTGCTCAGTGATTCTTGCTGCAGAGCGAAGAATCAAGGGCTAACTCTGTGGAATCCAGGGCCAGCTCCTTGCACCTGAAGCCTACATCGCTCTCAAGCCTCGCATCCAAGCTGTGTAAACTTGCTGCCCCATGTCGGACCCTGGTAAATATGGCCTTGGTTTCCACTTCCTCCCTCCCTTCTAATCACTGCCACCCCTTTCCTAAGCCCTCCCCTTCCTTCTTCTCTCTCTGTTTCTCTCTAAATGTTTTATTAGGATTTATAAGACAGCTGTAATTATTGATTGCATATACATGTGATAGCCAGGCACATTGAACTACACCTTGAATCAGAAACATGTTTAATTTGGATGACCTGTTTGAATTTTATCCTGATGAGCAAATAATAAAGCCCATTGAATTATTTGGGAGTGTTTGGGGTCTTGTTTCTACCTTCGTGCCCAGAATACACATGGTCACTATATAAAGAACTGGTCACTTTGTGACACTGGTGAAACAAGCCTAATTTCATATGCTAGCTCCAGAGCATATCTGGTATACAAATCAGGCTTGGTTCACAACACCCTGGTCCTGTGCCAGAGCCCACTAACAGCATCCCTCATCCCTCCTGTCCCCCTGATTCCAACTCTCTGCTTCCTTGCTTTCATTAAATTTTTAATAATTAGTTTTAGTGTAATAATTAATGTGCTGAAAGCTGACCTCGGCCCCTGCACACCACGTCATGGTTGTTTCTGGCCCACCAGGACACTTGAGTTGTGCACCCCTGGTATACAGCAATTGTTAAGGTCCACAGGAGTCCGAAATCCACATACACCGACTTCACTCTCAAATCCCCTCCTAACCCTAGTCTCTCTCTTGCTTCCTCCACTGAAACTATTCATATCGGGGTGGGGGGAGGTTGGTGGTAGGCGAGGTTTGAGGGTAGGACCTGGCCACTGCCTGCCACTGCACCCCACCACCACTTCCTTCGTGGCAGTCCCCTACCGTCACCAGCCACCACCGCTGCTCCTGCTGGCCTGACTTCACCAGGCAGTGGGATCTACCTCTTCAGGACTGACCTAACTCTGTGACAGCCACAGCCCTTGCACATGCATCAGAAGCATGCCAACACAGGAGGCATGGCTGGCATTGGGACATGGACACATCAGCCACTGCCCTCTCCCAACCAGTGAGCTCTTTGTTCCACAGCTTGGTGCCTTAAGGTGATGTATCAGGGTAACCTTGTCCCCAATAAGGAGGTTCATTCCTGGGCAGATGGAGCCCAATAATCAGCCCAAATGAGAGGACTTTAAGATCAAAGGTTTTATTCTGCCTTAAGAACAGAGGTGTTACTTTGGCATATGCTCAAAGCAAGACAAAGGAATATCCAAACATCCATACCTTTATACAAGACAAATGCAAAAGTCATCCTCACAAGGAAACAGCATATTGATGCCAAAGTGCCTAACCAAGGCCAGAAAACAAACTCCAAACACGTACGCAGGCAGACTGCCAACATCTACCTAGTCATATCAACCCCTTCTACATATCAACTTCACTACATTCCAAAGCCGGTCGCAGTAACCTATGGGGGATGGAAAACTACTAGAGAAACATAGTTGTGACAGTGCTTTGCACTGACAAGCAAAGAAACATCTCTTGCAGAGAACCATTATTTCAAACTAATTCAGGCTGTGCAATTCTATGCATTTCTAATTTACTATACATCAAAGGGGATGCGAAAGGGGCCCCCTGGCAGCCCCCGGACACCGGCAGCTGGGGGACATTTGTCTCCTCCAGTTCAATGGTGACTATGCGCCTGCTTTGCACTCCCACTTTGAAGAGGAATATGCAGCTTTTTTTTTTTTTTTTTAAGGGAGAACTTGTCCTGCTTTTCCCACTCTTTGTGACCACAATACCAAAAAAACCCAACATGGAACAAGAGCAAACTATCTTTTTAAATGGCATAGTGGCATCAAAGCAACCATTTGCAAAGTGAAGGGGGGAAAAGGGCTCCTATCCCAACTTAAATCAAATGCCTTGTAGCAGGGCCAGGTCTTCACCAAGCATTGGAAGGAGAGAAGGATGGGGGCCAAATGGCTCTCCAATGAGAGAGAATGCCAGCCAAAGAAAAGATGGCCACCCACAACGTATAGAGCATGATATGAAGACAAAGGTCAGCCCTTCACCTCTTCAACCAATCAAAGGAGACAAATTGTGAGGCTTCAGGAGTTTGTGCCTTCCTAGAAGAGTGCCCGCAGCTCCTGTGAGAGTCCTGTCTCACCATGAACTTAATGCAATGTATGAGAAACGTTCTGAATATAGGCACACTACAGATGCTTGTCAAGGCTCCACGGTGGGATAGCTTTAGCTCCAGCAGGGGGCGTAAGGGCATGGTTAGATCTCCTCACAAGGGCCACGTGCTCTTTCTCACAACAGGGTTTGTTCCTTTCACAACACCCCTAAGAACTTGCTGCCCCAAGCCTTAGCAGGAGTCATCGGACTCCTGCCAGAACGAGCCCTCCTCATTGACAGGCCCCTCATCACCGGCTGGCCAGCCCTTATATAGCCCCTGACAATCGAGGCAATTCTCACAAGACTTCGCAAGAACAGGATCTAAATCCAAAGTCTTGTGGGAACTCCCCACAATCTTGTGAGATGTTCCCAGACGCTGGGGCATCCGTGCTTAACATGGGGAGTGTCTCACAGCTTCCCTGCTGGGGCCAGTGCTAGGCAGAAGGAACAGCGACGACAGTGCTCAAAGGAGTAAGCGGTGTCGCGGTAGACTCACTGCCCTGGACGGTGGCTCACCTTTCCTCCGCTTTGCCCTGTTTTCTGGGATTCCCCCACAGTGCTCTATCAAATGCTTCTCCCGCTCTGCCCCGATCCTTCTTATTTTAATAGTCATGCCATAAACTAATAACAGCTAAAACAAATGCTCTAGAAAGCATTGCTTCTGCAAAAGTTCCCTTTGTTTCAATAGGTGCTTGGAGGCTGAAATTAGGCTAAGCTAGTAGGCTAGTAGTATAAAAGGCTACACCCAATGCTAAGAAGGGTATAATTGATTCTATACAAGAATGAAGACAAACTGGTCTATTTTGGCATACAAGCCAACACCAGCAATCCTCTTGCATAAAACTGTTCATGTTCAACTTCTCCACTATATCCCAAAGTTATGAATAAAAGCTGACTATTTTTAGAGACTAGGCTAAAGCTTTGAACATAAATTTTAGTTATACAGTATTGTTTAATGAGGTCAGTTTTAAAGTTGCTCATGGTTTTTATTACAGTGCATGAGACAGGAGAGAGGTGGAAGAATTCAATGGAGTTGGGAATTTTCAGACAAACCATTCATAGCCCAGACAAAACAAGGACAGGCAAAGTGCATGGCAAAATTCACTGGAGCAAGGGATCATCAGGAAACCTTGCAGTGGGGTGAAGGACTACAAGACTAATTTAAGTCACCCTACAAAACCAGAGTGGGTCCACACTTTGGGGGAAGGTATGGTGGGGGAACATGGAATACAAAAATAATTTATTTTCTCTGAGGAAGTACTGGCATTGTTCACACAATCATTTGAATCTAGGTTTAAATGTGGATTACTGACATCAGCATGCCTGATTTTAACCCACGCCAAAGCAGGAATCCTAGATCCATCTCTGGTCATAAACCACCCTGGAGTTTTCACAAAATCATGCTAATGTCAGTAAGCCACATAAAGCCTAAATTTGAACAATTGTGTGAACAAGGCCATAATATGAAGCTATTCACACGATTGCTTAAAACCGGGCCGGGCTCCCTTAGACCGGTTTCAATAAATCGTGAGAACCACCGGACTCGGGGGCAAGCCCGGTGGTTCTCTGGTGGCTAGCCCACCTAACTACCCCTTACCCTAAATGAAGTTTAAAAAGCGAGCACTCTGTTAACCTTGTTTATTTGATTGTGTTTCAGCTGAGGCTGACACACTTGGCTGGGGGGGATAGGGGAGGAGGACCCCAGGATGACCCCAGGGGACTCGTGCAGTGCCTTCCTGGGGTTCGGGGGGCTGGGGCACCGCACGGCAGCGCTCCCCTTCCCCCAGGCCCCGGAACTCCCAACTGAGCTGCAGCTGGGTGCAGTAGCACCCAAGCGGAGCAGCCACTCATCTTTCCTAGGTAAGGCTGCTCATGTGGAGTGCCAGGATCAGGACCAATCCTGGCACTGCCCAGCTGGATAGCCTGGGTTTTTTTACCTGGGCTGAAAGTGAGGTAGGAAGGCCTACACATGCCCTCCTTCCCCACCACCTAGTCATGAGGCAGCACAGACTACCTGCAGCCCAGTTTAGGCTGCTGGCAGCCCATGTTACCAGAGAGGCTGGGGAAAGAAGTGCCCCGGCCTCTAGAATGGCTTTAATGCACTGTGTGAGCATCACGGTGCATTGTGGGCTTTCTGGAGGCCAGGTGTCCTTCCTCGGGCCTATCTGTTGCTGCATCACTTGTCATAGCGGCACCGGTCGGGGGGGGGGGCAGTGGCTGACATGTTGGAGAACGCAGGACTGGCCCCAGGAAATGCAAACAACCTCTGTTTATTACTGAATGCTTTCTAAAAGTACCCCATATTAGAGGACCCCATTTGGTGACGAATCAGCCTGCTCCAGCACAATTGCAGCTGCTCTTTCAGCCTCTCCTACAAGTGAGACAGCACTCAGCCTCTGGCTCTCACCCAGAGATGCTAAATGACACTTCAGGTAGGACCACAGGGACATAGGAAGCTGCCATATATCGAGTCAAACCATTGGTCCATCCAGCTCGGTATTTTCTGCACAGACTGGCAGTTGATTCTCCAAGGTTGCAGGGAGGAATCTCTCTCGGCCCTATCATGGAGATGCAACGGAGGGAACTTTTTGCTCTTCCCAAAGTGGCCCCATCCCCTAAAAGGAATATCTTACAGTGCTCACACATGTATGTAGTCTCCCATTCAAATGCAACCAGGACAGACCCTGCTTAGCAAAAGGGACAAGTCATGTTCTGAAGCGACCACACACTGCTTCACATATTAAAATACTTCTGTATGCAATATTCAAAACTCAGTTAAAACCATAAGCGGGTGGTCTTATACCATTTATAAATAAGAAGAAGCAATCTCCAAGAAGAGAAGGCTTTAGTTTTCTCTATCGTTTCTCCTGCAAAACTAGATCAAAAGCTAACTTAAAATCCACAAAAGCAGCATATAAGGCCAAATGAGTATTCTGAGTATATTATCCCAGCAAATGATAAAAGACGAAGCCCTGCTCTAAGGGTGAATGACTGGACCTCAATCCGGCTTCGCTAGAATCTCTTCTATCTCAAACCAGTCAAGCAATTTCTCATATAAATGGTGAGCATATATCTTTTATGCCCACCATTTATATGCCTTGATCGGGCTACTGATCCTGCTGTGTTTCATGCCAATATATGATTCCTTCTCTTTCTCTCTCCCCTCTCACCACAATAAAAATACTACATCTTCAAAAACTCATAGATGAGTTTTTGAAACTCAGTTTGGTGAAGTTTAAACACTGTTTCTTCCATCCTTCCCGGTGGTTGTCTGTCCCTGCCATCGTCCCCCCAAAACTGCGGAACAGAATTCGGGGAAGGGGTGACGCTAAAGAGGGATCATGTGGATCCGAGAGTAGTCACTTTACACACATTTCTTTCAACTTTTAGCTGGGCGAATTTTAGGGGGATATTACAAGCAGGTGGATGATGGGCTAAGGTATCTAAAGCAAAATCAAAATTCCAGGGAGGAACAGGGAGCTGGAAGATGTGTGCTTTGGGGAGTGGGGAATCTCAAACCTCTCGTGCTCCTGAGAAACGGAGAGGGAAAGCTGCTCCCAGTCAGGGACAGGGCCACTGCCTGGGAGAGTGTCCGTTCGGACCCTCTTCCATCCCTCTCCAGTCAGCATTTAACTGAAACCTGGCTGGGGAGAAGAGGGGCGTGCCTTACGTAGGAGGGGACAAAGGGGCACCTTGGCTGTGGGCACGCCACAGCTCTTTTCAGAGCCCATTAATCCTCAGCATGCCTTGTTGGGGCCAGTCTAGCCAATGTCTTGAGCTGGCTCTGGGTATGGATTACCCCCACCTCCAAAATTAGCATCTACGCACATATCTGTGCTCCTTTATGTGGATGATGCTGTGATTTCATCCCTGTCCCCCATTGGGCTAAGAAGAGCATTGCTGGCTCTAGCATGTTACTGCCGGGAAGATTCCTTACATGTTAACTATCCAAAAATCAAGATATTTGCAAAGTCCCCTAAGAAGCTGAATTGGAGTACTGATGCATTTAAAACTGAGCAAGTTGACCGTTTTAAATATTTTGGGGAGTTTTCCAAGCAAAAGGCAGTTTAAATCTGCATAAAGAGTTTGTAAAGCAAAATACCCAAGTAAGTATTTCAGCAATCTTGGCTTTTTTAAAAAACTAGAGTTGGGCAGTTTATTCCGGCTGCTATCAAACTATACGAAGCTAAAGAATTAGCCCATCTCCTATACCGTGCCCAGATCACCTTATATTCCAATCTCGCAGCCAAAGAAACAACCCAAATGAAGTTTTTGAGAAGCCTATTTCAAGTGCCTTGCTGTGTGCCTATTGTTTAGAGGCAGGTGTACCAAGTGTCAGAAGTGGCTGGTGCGGGGCCTCCACACATGGCATGAAAGCCATTTGCTAGCCAAGCAAATGGCCTCCGCCAGCTGAATGACGGAGCCGAACCTCTGCCACAGCAGGTGCTGGGCGGCACACAGCTGCTCTGAACAGCTTTCAGGTGTGCCAGGAGGAGAGGAAAGCACCTACTAATTTAAAGTTAAAGGTGCCTCCCGCCTCCCGGGCAGTGTCTGCATCAGCCACCACTGCTTAGCATGGAAACTAGGGTCTGGCTAGTGGTATGTAATTTATGGTTAAAGTTTATCTTAATCCCTAAGGGTATGGAACCTTTGATACTGAACGATGGCTTTCAATCACAATGGAAATTATTAATAGCTAGGAATAGCTATTTACTTTGATTCTCTCCTGAGCTATTGATAGGTTTAAGCAGATTCCTTATGGGTATGCCCACAAAGTAGTTTATAGCCCATGTTTTATTAAATTGTACTTTTCATCAAGATTCTAGTATTCTCTTATAGCTCGTCTGTTAAGAAAGTTTACAGGCCATTCAGATGATTTTGTTTGTTTTCTTCTTGCTGGCCATGGCTCTGCCTTACATATAACGTAGCCAAATTTTGTGTGATGGCCAATAAAATCAGACAGACTAATACCTAATCCAATAGTTATACTTTAGGATGAACAGTTATTAATGTTTAGCGTTTTTTATCTCTCTATTTTGTATTGCTGGTCAGAGACTGAAATAAAACTGAACTGAACTGAGAACCTTGGGTTCCCACAAAGGTCAACTGACTTTAGGGATTTACCTATTCAATGGTATTTACATAATCAACAGTGCATGTTCTGTATAAGATAAATACTAACTGCTATCCATTCAGATTACTAATTTAAGACTTCACTTGCGGCAAACTGCAGTTTCACAGACAGGTAGAGAAATAAGCTCAGTGACCAACAATCCAGTCTACGTCAATGAGGATTTTATCAAGAAAGCCTTGAGGAAAACAACAGTCTATGTCAATGAGGATTTTATCAAGAAAGCCTTAGACAAAAGCAATATATTTTCCAACTAGCTGGCCCGGGCACAGAGCATCTGAGCCTCTAACCGCCCTGAGCCATTTTGGAAGGGCGGTATATAAATCAAATAAATAATAAAATAATAATAATAGTTCTTCTCACTCCTCCCCCCCGATGCTCCCTCCGTTCTCAG
Organism: Hemicordylus capensis; assembly: GCF_027244095.1. Lineage (NCBI taxonomy): Eukaryota > Metazoa > Chordata > Lepidosauria > Squamata > Cordylidae > Hemicordylus > Hemicordylus capensis. The sequence continues at coordinate 180,365,729 of NC_069661.1, read as the reverse complement.
CCCCCCCCCCCCGGCTGCCACCGTTTTCTCTCCCCCGCAGCCACCATTTTCTTCCCCCCGCCGGATGCCACCATTTTCTTTTTTCCCCAGGCCGCCATCGCTGCAGTTTTCTTTCCCCCACCACCTTCTCCCCCACTTACTTTGCTACTCCTTTGCTGCCAAATTTTTACAGCCCTTGCTTCTTTGGGATTAGGTTGTGCTACAGCAAAACTGGAAAAAAGTAAATATTTGTCATGTTGCAGCTATTAGAACTTCTGGCATCAAAATGCGAGAAGAAACAGCAAGGGTTGTAAAAATTAGATAACCAGAAGACTAGTTTATGGTAATAACAGGAAGTTCTGGTAAGAACTAATCTGCCTACTTTTCCCCCTCACTATCCCTACAACTGGACTAAATTTGGTCCCAATTGGTTAGGAAGTTCACAAGTTAGCCCACTTTCACCTCAACCATTCATGAGTCCACCATCTTGAATTGGTGTGGATGACATCACCACAAACGATGCCTTTGACATATTCCTATGTGTCCCTACAACTAGACCAAATTTGGTCCAAATCAGTTCCCATTTACACCTCAAAAGTTCACATGTCCACCACAAACTATACTGCTGAGGTGTCCCTACAACTGTACCTTATTGGGTTCATATTGGTCCAGGCACTGCAAAGTTGATAGGTGGGGTACACACAAGGACACAGAATGCCAGGTGATATTATAAGCTTGCTTTCCTTAAAGAAAGTAGGCTAAAAAATTATAGATATTCCAAAAAAGGGAAGCTACAGAGAAGGAAAAGGAAAGCTACAGATAAATGGGTATCCTTTAAGATCTCAAGTGCTCATGCTGCTCTGGGCATCTACAGCAACATCCACGGTGTTGTGCAAGAGCACTCTTGTGCTAATTGAAGGGGTACAGGAGTGCCCCTTAAGTTAAGGCAAGTCGGGGGGAAAGGTTCTGCTATTATAAGTTACAAAATTCTGTTGCTTATAAATACGATATGTGTTGAGGTAATAACTTGAAACATGGTGTGCTTGATCAGGTCTACAAATATATGCCTATTTTCAAGGAGCTCCGATAAAAGTTGCCATAGCTATAGCAAATTAAAAAGTGCTTAAAATTGGCACTGTAATCCTTTTTTCTCCAATCTTTCAGACAGTGTAGCATATATTTCTCTGAAATTTTGGTGAAAGTGACTGATGTACTCTGTCAGATTTGTCTAGGAGGACAAGGTTTTCCTGCCTCATTTAAAACCTATGGATAGCAAGTGCTAATGAAGTTATGCAGAAAGTGACTATTCCGATAACAAAGTCAGAATGCTGACACGTTTTGCCAGTCCTCTGACATCAGCAGGGGAGCCCAGTGATTGGGCTCTATTGCAGGTGCAATGCCTGTTCTGATTGGGATCGAATGTGAACTCTGAGGGAAGGTGGGGAGGGGAAACGTACTGGGAAAACCAGGTGGGTAGTTAGAGCAGTGTGGGGAAGAAGCAGTGTAGGGGTTTACTTCTGAATAAGTCTGCCCAGGATTGCAGCATCCATTTCTTCCCCTCGCCCCATACTCTCTTATCTGACAGCCAGAAAGAAAGAAAATCTGCAAATGTGGAAGCCATTTCCCACCTCCACTCAGTGCTGTTTTTTGTTTTTTCCTTCCACTGGGCGTGGGGTGGACTTTAAGAGTAGCAGACCCCTTCAAGCCCCAGCACCATCCTGGAAGGCTCACAGAGAACACTGAGAAGTGTAGTCCTTCCCAGCACGTTTCTCACAGAGTTCTATGGGGAAAGTGCTGGGAAGGACTACACTTCTCAGCATTCCAGGTGTACCTTCCAAGCTACAGTACTGCCGTGCATGCTGTTTGACCTCCACGGTCATTTCCAGCCACCCCAACCCGCAGATACACGAGGTCAACAGGTTTTTTCCATTTTGTTTTTTCGCATATGCCGAGGTTGGGTGTCATCTTCCCAACCATGGATACACAAAACCAGAGATAACGAAACCACGAGTAAGGAGGTCCACCTGTATTCCTATAGGGTTGTTAGAGCAGAATAAGGTTAGAGAGAGCTGTGTGAACGGTAGTTTCTCTCCAGATTTTTCCTCATTCGTGGTTATATTAACAGACACATTACAATGATGATGAAAGTTCAAAATGCAACTTTCCTAACCCTGGAAAGTGAGAAGGAGCTATAAATTGCAAGGCAGCAAGAAAGCACCAGCACAATTTATAATCTAGTATTAGCATGTCTGCTCCTCTCTCATTTCAATGCTAGGATCTTCATAGCAGATCCTACAGACACCTCTCTGGCACAGGAGTTCATAAGACTGGGCCAAGGGCTATGCACTCGTCAATCAAAAGAGAGCAAACCTTTTACCCAGTGGCACACTCGTCCTCCTATTTTGAAAAGGGGGGAAGGGAGCAAAAGATTTTAAATAGGAGGACAAAAAGAAGAAGACAATGCAGTGGCATAGAGAGGAAGGAAACAGTGAGGAACAGAAGCAGCATTAGTGTACTGCTCAATAAGAGGGGAGTGTGGACACACTATCATGTGGGAGGCGTCTGTGCAACAGAGCACCATATAAGCACTTTGTTGCCCCAACCTGGGTGCTAGGGAGGCTTGTGCCATTCTTAAGTTGTAAGGGGGGGGCTGCTGAGGTGAGGCCAGCAGAGGTGCCCAGCCAGGGCCAGAAGTTGGTGGGCACAGGGTGTGTCAGCTGCCACCCATCCACCTTGTAAGAGGACTGCCTCAGCCAGCCTCTTGGGCAGGCCAGTCATGGCCAAAGATCCTGAACCTACATCTGCACGTGCAAAGCAAGCACCAAGAGAGGAAAAATGAAGAACAGTTTCCTAATAAATGTAAATAGGTCTCTCTCCTTCTTCAGGTAGAAAGCCAAACAGCAGCTGCGGCTGGGAAATCAGAGATGGTGCTACATATAAATAGATTTGGGATTCACAAATCTGACATTTGATTTCAGCTCGAGCTTTTTCTGTTCATGGGCCAAACACAGTGGATGTATACAGCTGGGCATGGAAGCTTATACTGGTGTGTTCCTTAAGCTTTTGGGGTGTGGGGGATGTGGTGGGGAAATCTGATAAAGAGAATAAAAATTCATTTGGTAAATATTAAGAGGACTCACTAAGCATGGCCAAACCTCTTTTGTCAATGTGTTAACAGAGAAAATGCTTTGAATTCAGAAGCTAATTCAAAGACAACTTCCAGTGACTTCATTAAGAGAACGCCTGCATATTGTATATTTTTGGAGCTCAGATGCACTTAACAAGACAGCCAACTCCTGCCATGTGGATAGGGTGGCCATTTCAGACCATGATAGTTTCCAGCCTAGCAACGTGTCTTGGTTAATTTAGATTACCAAGTGGCAATTTACCACAATGTGCATGTAACTACTTGGTAAGCCATTCTTTTGGAATGCCCTGTCAAGTGAAGATGACATTTTTAGCACATATCCTTGCCAAATCACAAGCAAAAAGGAGCAATGTCTAGATAGGACATTGCAGGTGAACAGCTTATCAGAGAAAGCTACCTTCTGTATAATCCCCATCACTCGTTGAGATCATCTGGGAAAGACCACCTATAGTTGCTGCTGGTGTGTCTGGCAGCAACCCTGAGTTGGGCCTTCTCCGTAGCTGTCCTTGAGCTTTGGAACGTGTTCCCTGATGAGATATGAGGTAGCCTTTAAGACCACCTTGAAAACACATTGCTCCAGACAGGATTTTAGTTGAAGTTTGTTTTTTAATTCTCTTTAACCATTTATTTTATTTACACAAATGTTTGGGTGTAAACTGCCTTGAGAGTCAGTGAGTATACAAATTAACAACAAACAATACAAATAAAAAAGTGAATCTACGTATACTGCGGTGCCACTTGGTAAAACAGTCAGGGGAATATATCATCTGACTGAGGCTACTGAGAGACCACAACAGTCTATTTTTAGTACATTTTTATCTTCCGCAAAGCTTAGGGCAGCATACATGATCCCATTCTGTCCTTCCATTTTATCCTCACAACAACCCTGTGAGGCAAGTTAGACTGAAAATGTGACTAGCACAAGTAAGCTTCCTATTACTCAATACAAGATTGTCCTGATGCTACCTCCATTCTCCAGAGGAACTTTCCCCATATTTCTGGACTGGGTATACAACTGCTATGTGAAGCAGAAACAGATGTCATCTAGAACAGTCAGCCCTTTGGTAGGCTTTTCTCAGGGCATAGTCTTAAGGGCACATCATACATACACCTTGCTAAAGCTAAGCAGGTCCATGTCTGGTGGTCACTTCCTGAGCAAGTGACTGTCTGGGAGTTCTTGTGTACACTGCCTTGAGTTCCATGATGGAAGAAACGTGGGAAATGCAGTCTTAATTATTGCTTCTGGCTTCTGTTGGTTTATACTTATGGCTGAGGGAATTCATCCTCACAAGACTAGCTGCTCTGGGAGAAATCAATTCTCATTTCAGAAATGTGGCTCATTTGTCAAATCCATGGATAACAAGATGTGGGCACCTAAAGCTTTCTGGTTCTAGGTTCTACAGCAGAGATTGCTGGCATGATCGATTCATTGTTTTTTATTCCAGTACCTTAAGTTCCTTCTATGCAAGCTTATAACAGTATCTAAAAGCATATACAATAAAGCCATGCTATATAGTCATATCCAGTCTGTAATGATAAAGAGGTTAAGTATCACAAATAAAACATCTTTAGATCAGATGATGGAGAAAGAGTCATAAAACATGTCTTGAGTGTGGAGTGTTAATGACCTGTTCATTAGACTAAACAGCTCTGCCTTCACATTTTGTAAAGATCATTTTGCTTGTAGTCATTAAGATTGATGGTCTAATTGGAGACATCAGTTTTCTCGGCTATATAGCATATCCTATTCAGCGACGATCATTAGCTTTGTTTTGTAACATGTTTAACCCTAAAGCACAAAATAGCAACCTCACAGAGAAAAAGCTTTTAAAAGGCACAAGAAGACTTACCAAACAAACGCTGATGGAAGAGGAACTTGCCAGCTATCAGTCCAGTGAGAATGGCAAGTAGCCACAGGAACACTTTTAAAAACCTCCAGCCTCCTCCCTCAGGATATTTGTTTGTTACGAATGAAAAGCAGTTCCCAACAACTATGACGTTCGCTTCCGTTTGGCTGTGAGATACTGGATCCTCAGCAAATATTAAGAAGTTAAAGAAGATGACCAGGTATGCCACAATTAAGCGGGACCATGGGTGCTGGAAGTAGTAGCGGAAGTCTTTGCCCATCCTCAAAAACTTCAGCCTCTGAATAGAAGAACAAACAACAAATACACACTGTATTTTACACATGGTATTGGATGCTGCATTACACACTATCTTTTCCTGCCTCTCACATTTGTTTTCTCTTTAGAGGGCCTCTTGAGCTGAATGCGTGTCCCTCCCACCAAAAGGGGGTTTGCTAAATAAATAATTGGCTGCTATCAAAGTCAAAATCCAGCACTCTGAAACAGCAAAGAAATCCCAACTAAAGGCATTTTCACACTTTAGGCAAAAAACCACTCTCACTTCAATAAACAGGAAACAGGAATACAAAACCTACACTGGCCAGAACATTTTTATTTACATTACTCATTCCTCTTTCCTTGCTCTTCTGCAGTAACACTTATTGGATAAATGCAAGAGAGCATCCAAGGCCATTTAAGCCTCAAATCATTAATATTTTACTATAGTAGGAAAGTTCTTAAGACTGGACTTCCTAAGAGTGTCACTGTGGACCATTTACCATTTGCTTCTCCAGGTGCCCCTGACAAATGAGGTGAGGTGGGTGGCTACTAGGGAGCGTGTCTTTTGGGTGGTTGCATCCCATTTATGGAATAGCCCCCCACCAACACCCATGAGGTTCGCCTGGCTTTATCACTTTGTTCTTTTAGATGCCAGGTAAACGACCTTTTTGTTCACTCAAGCCTTTTAAATTTTAATTTTAAAAAAAATTGTGATCTGATTGTAACAGATTCCTTAAAAATGTTTTTTAAATTGTTTTTGTATTGTATTTTGCAAAACCCTCCCCCTTTTTTGTTGGTCTGTTATGATTTAATGTGTGTTTTTATCTCATGTTTTAATGTTGTGTTGTAACCTACCCAGAGAACAATTTGTTATGGACCAGCTAACAAATAAAGTTTATCATCATCAGTCATCATCCTCATCTTCTTAATGGTAAATATACATGAGCTATCAGGCTAATAATTCACTTATTAGCTTGATAACTCATGTATATTTGCCATTAGAAGAAGGATGCATGGCCTGCATTAAAATCATTGTTTGCCTTCCATTTTTCTTTTTTAAACAGGAGCTGGGGAACAATCAGACTTGGGACTGTGGCAAGCAGGTATACACACACACCTACACCTCAGTCCTGATGTAAATCATTCCCTGAAGCCCCAATTTGTACCAGGAAAAAGGTTGCTGTTCACACTCTCTTTCAAATCTCACTTTTACTTTATTTAGAGGCCACTTTTTAACCAGAAGGGCCCTCAGAGCTTACAATAAAGTTAAAATAAAACATCAAGAAAATACAAATATAGAGCATCGCTTCACTTTCCTATTTAAATAAGAAGCTATCTCAAAAAGGATGATGGAACACAGAACATATCATCATGATAGTCAGCTAATTATAGACCAATTCTCAGTGTGTCTCTTACAATACAGCAACTGGACAGAACGTCCCCTCTTAGTCTCAACCCCAGTGAAGACTTTTGCCTACCACCAAAAAACACAAAATCAACTGTTTGGTTTAAAGACCGTAAATAAAATTACCATACAATACAAAATCACAAAATCAAAAGTGAGAACAGCACATTCAATGTACCATTTTTTACTCTTGTCTGTTTCCTACCTAAACTGTTCTTGCTTCCTGCTTCTGTCCAGGACAATGCTTTGGCTCATGGTTTCTCAATGTGTGGGTCCTCATATGTTATTGGACTTCAACTCCCATAATCCCCAGCCCCAGGGGCCTTTGGTTGGGAATTATGGGAGTTGAAGTCCAATTACATCTGGGGACCCACACGTTGAGAATCCCTGCTTTGGCTGACAGAGCATCAAACAAGTAGCTTAAACACACACTAACCCTATGGAGACTGGACTAAGCCCAGACACCCCCACCCACAGCCTGCATGCTTTACAGCACGCCTACACCGCAGCCTTTATTTCCAGATTTGCCTGCAGGTGAGAGGGAGTCCTTCTCAAGACAGGCCAAGACTATAAATTAGGACAAGCAGCAGCTTGGCCTCTGAGGGGATGGAAGACTCAGTCCTAGTCCTGACACACTGCCTGTTCTGCAGCCTGCAAGCTTCACCACTAAAGCTATTTCCAGCCTGGCTGTAGGTGAATTTCTTCACACAAATTACCTAGTAAGTTAGTCTGCCTTACAAGGTTGTTTACACATATGCAAAACACTAGCTGTGTGCAGCCTATTCAGATTTGACATGAGCTAAACCAAATTGGTGAAATTTGGGTAGGCCGCCAAAGCTTTATTTCATTCTACTCCCACCATTTCTTCAACCCCTACCAGAATAGACAGGAGGCAGGCTGAAGTTAGTTCATCTTCTTTTTGCTGGCAAGGGAGCAGCAGTTTGCTATTTAAAACCACTGTAAATCCCTGCAGGGGTCCTGGAAACAACTACCATTTCCAAAGCACCCAAGCCATTCTCAGGACTGCAAGGGAAACTCTGCTGGAAGTCCATTTAAATCACAAGATGCCATCACTGCCACTCCCTTATCAGTGGGAGCAAGATGAACTACCTTTAGCCATTCTCCCTTTATTCCTGTTCACTGCCCAGTAATTACCTTCAGCGATCAAGGGGAAGGGCAGAGGATGGTGAAGTTTTGGTTCCACATCCAAGCTACAACTGAGAATCAGACTGAAGCAAAGCATACACACATACTCCTGAAACAAATCAAGGTGCTCCAAGTTGCTAAGGCAGCCCCTGAATTGAAAAGGAAAAAAACACAGCCCTAGGAAACACCATAGCCTTGGTTAGGGGCTAGATTCTGAACACATATAGAGGCCATTCGCACAATCAAAAACTGTGATCTACCCAGATTTGGGGGCTGTTTGTGCTCCAATGTTGGTTGTGTGGAAGTAAGATAAGAGGGAGGCCTAGGTAGAAGTGATGGTGTGGAAGCAAGGTAGGAGGCCAGATTTTCCTCCTATCTTGCTTCCACACCATCACGTCTACAAAGGTTTTCCTCCTACTTTGCTTCCACACAACCGAAAATTGGGAGTACACACAGCTCCCAAACCTGGGCAGAACACAGTTTTTGATTGTGTGGATGACCTCATAGTGACATTCCAGATGTCTCCAACAAGACCTGACAAACATACATTTACTTTATATTCATATTGTGTATTCAGCTATGTATATTTAAGTTTAATTTCAGGTGTATGGTTGGGCCCCTCTGGTCTGGGATGAAATGGGTCCTCTAGTATGTTGCCCTCCCTAGAAGAATTGTTTTTAAAAGGCTTTGCCAACTCTGGCTTACTTCTGCCACTCAGAAGGCACTGCCTTAATGGAGGATATACTCTAAGCACGGAAAACTAGACCTATCCTGGACTTGTGAAGTCAAACTGCTTCAGGGTCAATCACTCACCAACACAAATTTAGAGGATTAAGCAAGAGGATTCACCGGCATCTGGAATGAAGGAAAAGGGGGTGGAAGAATGGACAGTACTATTTCAGACTGTAGCTAGGAGCTCCATGTTTGAATGCATCTCTATTTAAAAAAACAAGCAAGCAAAAAACTGCCCCTAGAATGGAGGAAACAAAACCGAAAACTAAACGGATAAATATTCCCTCTAGTATAGCCTTCTCTTTACTGTGCTAGTTTTCTACTTGCAGAGAGTATGTAAACAATAGGATTGCCCCACCTACACTCAAAGCCCATTCGAACATATCGAACATACTTCTTCATTTCACTGCATCTGTAAACTGCTTCTCCGGTAGGAAATAAAATAAATAAATAAATAAATATGACCTGCACATTGAGTCAAAATCCAATAAGGTTTTAGCAAGCGAAACACCATCTCTGCCCAAATCAATAAAAATTTTGCTGCTTCTGGCTGAAACGAGGCAAGGACTTTCTCGTACATGTAAAAACTACTTTTATCACCGCAAAGTTCATGGTCAAAGGGGAAATGTACAAGTTGTGTTCTCATGCAACTTTTCCCACATTCCACCTTTTATTCATAAACTTTGTATGCCATTGAGACAGAGAAAGCTGGGACCTTGTAACTACTATGGTAGTTATGGTATATAGTGAACATTATTTTGAATGTACTGAACCCAAACTAAGGACTGTATTCTCTGCCTAATAAATGGATAAAAGTGTGTCTAAACCTCTAGCCTTCAGTACTCTGGATGTTGCTGAACTACAACTCCCATCATTCCCAGGTACAATTTATTGTCCCTGGGGATGATTGGAGTTGTAGTTCAGCAACATCCTGAGAACCACAGGCTGGGAACCCCTACTCTAGCTTTATAAGTTACCAAACCTATGCATGCATGTGCAATTGTCACATACGATGATCAACACACGTTAGAGACTACATCCTTTGCAGAAATAATTCCCTTGTAAAAAGAAATTCCATATATTCCTTACAGTGCCATAGCTCAGAACACATGCTTTTCATGAATAAGGGCCCATTCAATCCCTCAGATCTCCAGTCAAAGGATTTCAGGAGGCAGGGTTAGAAAGACTTTCTCCCGAGACCAGTGTTCCTCTAACAGGGATTCCCAGATGTTGTTAACTACAATTCCCATAATACCCAAGCAAAAGCCATTGCAGCTGGGGATTCTGGGAGTTGGTCAACAGCATCTGGGTATCTCAGTTAGAGGGAACACTGCCTGAGACCCAGGAGAGCCACTCCTGTCAGGGAGAACAGCAGAAGCACCAAGCTGGACCAAGTCTAAGACAGCTTCAAAGGCATTATCGCTCTATGTTAGTAAAAGGGCACTCTTGCTAGCTGCATTGTGAAGACTTTCACATTCTTGAATGCTGCAAGTTTACAAATTAATGTCAGACACCCCAATCCTTAAAAAAAGGGAAAGCACAAGGACACATATTTCACTCATTTCCCTGAAAGCTCTTTCGATACAGGGGTACATGGTCATGGTATTTTCATCATGGAGAGCACCTGCATTTCTGAATTTGCAACTACACCACTGTTTGTATAGAAGTACAGATAGGACTAGGGCCTATAGACAAATGTCTTCTGAGAAACCTGAACTCCAGTAAAGTCATTTAAAACTAAGCACATTGTTCCATCAGAAAGACACAGTCATTTTATGCTGTGCATTCACAATGGGAAACAAAGCCTCTAGTACTGTGGTTTATTCCAGGGCAGGATGCCAGTAAATAGACCAATAGCTTATCTTTAAGAAAAATGTTGCAAGACCATCTGACAATAAACAATGCAATTGTGTCTAAATCACAGGAACTAGAAAAACAAGATTTAAGAAATGAACAAGTTGTTTCAGTGACAAATGTTACTCAAGCAGCCACAGCCCTTTATTGATCACTCCATCCGAAACATATAATCACTGGACAAGATATTAACCAAAGGCAATTAATATATTAGGTCATGACCTCCAAACTGTAACCAGTGTGGTATAGTGAGTGGAGTGAAGGAGTACGGAGACATGTGTTCAAATCCCCACTCAGCCATTCAACTCATCTGTTGACTTTGGGTCAATCACTACCTTTTAGTCTAACTCACAAGGTCGTTGTGAGGACAAAGTGGAAGGAGAGGGAGAACCGAGTTCCTTGGAGGAGGACAAAATAGAAATGTAGCTAATCATAACACTCTCAACTATTCAGAAACTTGCTTGGATGTTGTGAAAATGTTGTCCAGTAGGTCAAATAAGTTGCATCAGAGAATGTATTCATTTAGAAAAATTGCATCATGTTAAAGAAACAGATTGTTTATATAGTGCCATTCACGGATGGCACTCTATAAGCTCCATGTACTGGGGCAGCAGGGAAATGACTTGATTAGCAAGCTAGAGGTTGTCGGTTTGAATCCCCGCTAGTATGTTTCCCAGACTATGGGAAATACCTATATCAGGCAGCAGCGATATAGGAAGATGCTGAAAGGCATTATCTCATAGAGTGCGAGAAATGGCAATGGTAAACCCCTCCTGTATTCTACCAAAGACAACCACAGGGCTCTGTGGTCGCCAGGAGCCAACACCGACTCAAAGGCATGCTTTACCTTTATCTTTCACTGTACATACACAGAGCTTTGCAAAGAATTAGGAAGCAGGTCCCTGCCCCAAAGATATTACAATCTAGAAATAAATACAAAGGAGTCAGAAGAAGGGGAAGAAAATGCAGAGGTAAAAGCAGGCATCATTTTAAAGCCTGGATCTTTGAAAGACCTTGTAACCACCACAAACATGGGAACAATGTCATTTGAAGAAGTTGAGCAATATCTTTGTATGAGTCTAGAAATCAACATGACAAAAAATATAGCATACTCCGAGTGTTTACTCCACTAATCCAATAACAGCACTGTAAAGCAGGATGCTGCTATTTGCCCCATAGAATTGAAGCTGGAAGAACAGTCGCTTCTTGGACAGCTTTTAAATTTCCAGCCAAGGATAGATTGAACGCAGGACTATCTAGCTCATATTTCTGCCACCATGCTGTATGCCATCTATACATATTAGACTAAGAAAATGTATGCAAACCTACATTTCCTATTCAGGAGGACACAGGTTCTTTCTAGATATAAGTACACAGACATTTGAAAAGAGAGAAAAGCTAACATACCTATTGTGTTTTAGACTCTTACATTAATAAAGTATTTGCTCAATGAAAATGGCAAAAGAGGAAAGAGCAGGGCTTGATTTGAGTCAGGACTCCTCAGAGCTTAGCTCTATAGCCCATTTTCAACTCTGGATCAGGGAAAAGAATAATAGATGCCATTAAAACATGGACAGAAAATCATTCCCTCAAAACTGGCACACAAGTCTCTGCAATTAGAGTTTTGCAGGGGTGAAGATGTTTTTAAAATTAAACATTGTATAAGACAGCTTTGCCACTATGAGGATTTAAAACAAAAAAATTACAGAAGCCAAAGTAATGTGGAACTAAGTAAACATACTTCTATTATCACTGCACAGAATAGTCCTAGATATGAGGAATATAAGATCTATTGCCTCCCACTTAGTTGTGTGGGGTTGTTAGGCAGAAGAAAAGGTTCCACTGCATTTTTTTAATGTTAGAATGTTTCCCAGTGCCTGCCCTGAACATTGTCACAGGGGACAGTGGTGCAAATATGCTGTCAGGATCTTGCCCTTCGATGAAAAGAGGTATCACATCGCTAACCGTAACTCCACCCCCACCCACCCCCGAAGCCAGAGATCAAGCTCACAACCGATTTTCCAGTCCTGGGGTTTAGGAGGCAGCATGTGCAGAGTGCCTTTTCCTCACCACCAACGAATCCTGACCCACACATTGTACAATCAGGGATCCCTTGGGTCAGAAAACGCAACTTCTAGGTAGGCTCGAGCCCATAAAGCTTCGGAATTTAAAAAAAAATACTGCCTTGAAGTATTTTTCAATAATAATTATATACCCTCCCCCCCCCCCCCCCAAAAAATCTTAGGGGAGAAAGTCTGCTTATGGCGGGGAATCAAGGGCAGTTCGATCCTCGCTGCTTAGACAGGGCCAAGCAGGGACTCCCACGCCGTTAACGCGCACGTTTGGGGAGGCGGGAGCTGCGGAGGGGGAGCATTCTTCCGCGGAGACCACGCACTTTACTCACCGCGGCGGGCAGACACGTTTTTGCTCGCGGAGGCTGACCCTTCCGCCCAGTTATCCGATGAGCCTTTGGCTTTGATGCGACACGAAAGAACAACAACGCCGACGCCACCACCGCCTGCTTGCTACTGTTCTGCTCCCTGCTATAAATACCAGGCAGCAAAACTTAACACGATCGGCCCACGCCTTTCTCCCGCGGCAGCTAGGGCGGCTCTGACACGAGAGGGTTCTCCCCGCTGGCATCAACAGTAGCCGCCGACGCCGACGCCTCCGAGGCTTCTCAAGGCGGCTGCGAATCGCCGGCTACGACAAGGCCGGCTGCGACTGGGAATGTGAGCTCCCGCAGGCACACGCCGCCGCCGCCGCCGCCCTCTCTCTCGCTCTCCAGGCCCCAGTGAAAGCAGCCGGCGCAGAACTAGCGGGGAAATCTTGGAGGAGTTTCATTGCCTCGGTCCAAGGGAGATGGTGATTTGGAGGCTAAGGAGGGAATGCATGCTTGCATATTTACACGCCAGGCCGCAGGAGGCGAGGCAGGGCTCTGTCGCTGTAATTGAGCAAATGGGGTCAAAGAACCTGGCCCGAGCTCCTGAGGGACCCCCAGCTCCACCCCTCCCTATTTCATTATCTCCCTCACCCCAAGGGGTCGATGGAAAGAGGGGTGCACACGGCCGCCTCTCCCCTAGCTATGCCCCCTTGATGCAGGGGCCCGGCCCTTCCCCTCTGCTCTAGATCGCCCTCTTCTCCCGTGTAGCCCCAAGTTACCTAGGCATCTTAAGCTGACTCTGAGGAAGCCCCGCTTTGCTCACTGGAACTGATCTAGCATTGCAGCCTTTAACAGAGGAAGCTGCTTTCTACTGAATCGGACCCTTGGTCCACCTGACTCAGTACTGCCTGCACAGACTGGCAGTGGCTATCTAGGATTTCAGACAGCCCTATCTAGGGATGCCAAGCCTTTTGCATGCTAAGCAGATGCTCTTCCACTTAACTATTGCTACTCCCCATAGATCTTTGGTGTCATCTGTGTTTTCCCTTTCAACTTTTTATTTATTCATTCATTCAGTTTATATACCGCCTTTCCAAAAGTGGCTCAGGGCGGTTTCCATTAAAATCAGGAACACATATTTAAACAATAAACAAAAAAACCCAATGCCTCCATATGTCTCTCCGGGGTACCCCAGAGACCAATCCGACTGCTGCATTTTGAACTAACTGAAGCTTCCAAACTATGTACAAAGGCAGCCCTACATAGAACCCATTGCAGTAGTCAACCTAGAGGTTACCAGCTAGTGTACCACTCTTTTCAGGTCATTCTCCTCAAGGAATGGGCAGAGTTGTGGAATCAATTGCAGCTGGTAAAAAGTGCTCCTGGCCACAATCTCAACCTGAGGGACCAGGGTGAGACCCAAGTCCAAGAGCACTCCCAAGCTACTAACCTGTTCTCCCTTGGGGAGTGTAACTTCGTCCAGAACAGGAGGTTCTATCCTGTCTTGCAGATTATGACCCCAAACAATGAGCACCTCCATCATGCTTGGATTCAGTTCCACTTTATTATCCCTCATCCAGCCCCTTACTGCCTGTAGGCAGGCATTTAAGGGACTAATGACATTTCCTGATATTGAAGACAAGGAGAAATAGATTTGGGTGTCATCAGCATATTGATAACACCCAGCACCAAATCCCCTGATGACCTCACCCAGCGGTTTCATGTAGATGTTAAAAAGCATTGGTGACAGAATGGAGCCCTGAGGGATTCTATATAGTAGCTCCCACTTTGAAGAGCAACTGTCACCATCTGAAATCTGTCCGAGAGATAGGAGTGGAACCAAGCAGTGTCTCCTATCTCCCAAATCCCTCAGGCAATCCAGAAGGATACCATGGTCGATGGTATCAAAAGCCGCTGAGAGATCCAAAAGAACCAGCAGTCACACTGTCAATTCCCTGGCAAAGGTCATCTATCAGGTGACCAAGGCCATCTCAACCTCATAGCTCTCCCTAAAGCCAGTTTAAAATGGGCCTAGATCATCAGTTTCTTCCAAGACCACTTGGAGCTGGTCAGCCACCACCCTCTCAGTCATTTTACCGAACCATGGGAGATTGGAGACTGGCATATAATTATCCATCACCAGGGGATCCAGAGTGGGCTTCTTAAGAAGAGATCTAACCAGTGCCTCCTTCAAACAAGGTGGCATCCTGCCCTCACTCAGTGAGGTATTGATGATATCAACTAGGCTAGCTCCAACAACCTCTCTGACTGCAAGATTAAATCAGCCATGTTGAAAAAACAGGTAGTAGGCCGTACCGCTTCAAGCAGCTTGTCCACATCCACAGGAGTCACAAACTAAAACTGAACCAATCTAATCTTGCAAGAGGGATTGTTGGACACCTCCCTAATTGGGCCTGCAGAAATACTGGAGTCCAGATCAGCCCGAATGCAAGAGATTTTATCTGCAAATAACTCACTGAATGTGTCACAGTGAGACATTGTTAACAGATTTGAAAACAGATTTGAAACAGAAGGGACTTGAGTTAAACCCTTAACAATCCAAAATTTGCAGACACAAAACGTGCAAAATAACATTGTTTCCTTGCTTCATATATTGCCACAACATTGGCCTTCAAATGGGCTCTACGCTGTGTCTTATCAGATTCAAGATGAGTCCTCCATTTGTGTTCCAGTCATCTATGTTGCCACTTCGGCTTCTGTAAAGTGTGCCATTGAGTCAATGTTGACTCCTGGCGACCACAGAGCCCTGTGGTTGACTTTGGAAGAATACAGGAGGGGTTTATTGCCATCTCCCATGCAGTATGAAATTATGCCTTTCATCATTTTCCTATATCGCTGCTCCCTGATATAGGTGTTTCCCATAGTCTGGGAAACATACCAGTGGGGATTCGAACTGGCAACCTTTTTGCTTGCTAGTCAAGTCATTTCCCCCCTGCTCCCATATACCATGCAGCTAATTTTGAAGTGGGTCGGTGAGGATGCTTAGGAGCAATCGTGTCTACTTCCCTGGTAAGTTCCCTGTTCCAGGTATCCACCAGGGCATTGACAGAATCACTGGCAAAACCAACTGCAAAATCCTCCAAGGCACTTTGGAGTCCTACTGACTAGCCTTCCCGGCAGCCCATTCTAATAGGTCTACCACCCCTGCAGGCATCAATCATGACTGTAAGACCAACCTTAACCAAGAAGTGGTCCGTCCATGGCAATGGGGAAACTACAAGAGACCCCACCCATGGAATGTCTCCCTGACCCAAACAAAAGACCAAATCCAGCATGTGATGAGCAACATGCATAGATCCTAGGACTAATTGGGATAGGCCCATCATGGCCGCTATGAACTCCTGAGCAGCACCAGACAACCCAGTCCCAAAATAGACGTTCAAATCACCCAGCACCAAAAATCTGAGCAACTCCCACACCAGCTATGCAACCAACTCCGTCAGCTCCTTTAGGGTGTCTGTTAGGCAGCAGGGTGGAAGGAACTCCAACAGAATCCCCAATCTATCCCGAATCCAGAACCTAAGTTACGCACACTCAATATAAGTCAATTTTATCACAGGGATCCTGGAAAGGTAGATGTTATTCTTATGGCCCACAGCCATTCCCCCCAGCCCACCCGCTCCTACTTCCCCTAAACTGTTCCGCAACTGAGTACCCTGAACACACACAGGACCACTAGCATCTCCCAACCATGTCTCAGTTATACAAGCCAGGTGGGTTCCTTCATCCTCAATCAAGTCATGGGTAATTTCAATCTTATTTCGAACAGACCTGGCATTACAAAGGAGCATGGTTAGGTTCAGTGGGGAGTTGGAACTACTCCCCGAGGCCTGAGAGCTGACAGGGCAGCTGGAAGGGAAAACAGTAATTAAATTACTGGACTGCCTTCCCCTGTAACGGCATGCTGGCCGTTACAGGGGAATGCCCTGTAATCTATTCCCCTCCACTACTGAAAAAGCTGCCCCAGTTTCTCGAACGTGCCCCCTGCGCCATCCTTAATAAGAGAGCCAAGACACATTGCTGTGAGCAACCTGGCACAAACCACGAAAACATTAAAACTAAAACTAAAACTGGAGGACCCTGAACATAACTTCCCCTCAGACTTCAGTCCTACACCAAAGCCCCGACACTAAAGGCCAGCCCCCTTTGGTGGCCGGCTTCAGCAGTGGCCCACCCATAGGCAGCCCATCTACCAGTGCCCACGCCAGCAGCTACACCAGTGAAATAATGGGGAACTCTTAGGGACACCAAAGTGGGTTGGGTGGTAGGGCATGATGGGTGCCACCTACCACCCAAACCACACACCAAAACAGGCAAGCGGGCAATTTTTAATTTTGTTTCACCTTTCACCAACCCTCAGGATCCTATGGGAGTTTGGGGAAAAGGTTAAAAAATTAAAAATAACCTGCTTTCTTTTGTGGCTTAAGTGGTAAATAGCACCCATCACACCATAGCACCCAACCCACTTTCGTGTCCCTAGGACTTACCCATGCGGAACAATGAGGTGTCCCAGGTTCCGCATCGTCCCCTATGGCTGAAATAAACTGCACTCACAGAGTGCACACAAGAAGCTTTGCATTGCAATTTGCTATGCATTTTGCGCCCATGCCTTGCAAAACTCTGCAGATTAGAAGCACACAGTTAAAGAAATCTGTCCCTCCCAACACAGGACAACACAGATTTTTTTCAAACACAGTCCAAATATGGCCACAAAAGAATCACTCACACAGAATCCATTGCCAGCCACAGTGCCTGCAGTAACATCATTGGCACAAGTTGATCTTTCATGCACAATTATGACTCCTTATGTTACTTCCTAGCATTGCAACAACAGCTGCCAAAGCAGCACCCTTACTTAGCAGCAAGCATAGTCATAAACTCAACTGGAGCAACTTCAGCCACATTTTTGACTGAGTACACCTTGCAATGAAAGCAGATTACAGAGCAGTCCAGAGTTGTGAGTGGAGCACAAGTTAGTCTCAAGGCCAGATATTGAGCTCATCACAGCAATCACCAATAAATAAATAAATATATCTATATAGATATGAGAGAGAGAGAGAGATTGCCGCTTGCCAATGTCCATTTCTTACCACAACTGTATCTCTTAAACAAAATAAACCACTACTCAAGAGAGGCAGGCACCTAAGTTCTGTCTTTGTCAATCTGAGATCCAGCAAAAACAGATCGTTATAGCAGCAATAGCACAACATATTATACTCAGTGCTGAGAAAAGTAAACCACAAAATTAAACCTACCTTCCTGCTGTCCTGATGTATCCTCTTCTTCAAAAGAGGCACAGTACAAGGGGTCTTGCTCTCTCTGCCTCCCAGTCCCATGGAATACATTTTGAATTTGAAATTTCGGTGTTCCCCCCTCCCTCCCCCCAGCCAATGGGAGCACAGCTGCCTGTAACAACACTTGATTTGAATAATAGCAAGCCAACCAAGAAGCAAGGAGGTCACAAGCCAATCGGAAGCCAGTGCCAGAAAAACAATCAGCAAGGAGAAAACAGACCTCCAAAATGGCATTCAGAACATCTAAATGTTTCTGTTGAAATGGGTTGCTCTGCTCTGAGCTCAAAACAGGCCCTTTAACACTTAAGCTCAAAACACTCAAAACAGCCTGTTTCAAGTCAAAACGTTCGCCAGCGAAACATTCTGCACATCCTTAATTGTTACTGCTCCAGCACTACAAAAATGCATACACCTTTTGCACAGCCTTCTGCTCAAAAATGTAATGTCTGAGTACAGTATTTTCAGCACTCATATTTCAGAGTTTATGAATGGGGAATTGGGTCTAACTTAGTGTGCTGAACAAATACCAATGGGACATTTCATCATCACCTGTTACTATTGTTGTGAATAGTCACTGTTCATATCTTGAATACAACTGAGCTCTTCATCAAAATGTCACAGACCTACTGTACCGCTAGCATTTTGTTGTTGCCTTTTAGCAAAACCATTTACCATTTTTCTCCTTCTGTATCCATGTATATATGGGAATATATTGTTTTTATAATCTGCCAACCGACAATAATGCTTTGTGCATTGGATGAAGTGGATCTAGTCCACAAATGTTTATGCCACCATAAATCTGCTGCTGCTTACGATGCCACAAAACTCTGTGGGTTTTTTTCCTTCTTGGCAGAAGCATCTCTTTATCACTCTGGAATCACCTTGAGATAAAGCGGTGCTTTTGCCAAGAGCATAAAAAATAGTGCTTAAAGCAAGCTAAAGGACAGCAGATCTTTTTAAGTGATGGTGTATATAGGACAGATGCAGAAAGATAATCTCAAATTCATCTTTAATTACAAAACAATTGTAAAATGTTCAGAACTATGATGGTTATAGGCAGGCATTAGCTACATTTGCTCTGTAATTTTACACCGTGTACCGTGTACCAAGCTTTCTATTCATCCCTGCATCCTAGATTTCTCTCTCACTTTTAAAATTGCCAGTTTGACTGTTACATATTGGTGTAATTTAAAGAGTGGGGAAAAGAAAGCAAATTGCTGCACAATAGCTTTAGAATATAGCATTCTCTTTAGTAAGATAGGGAGGCAAGGCTCATAATATGCACTTTGTAAGGAGTAGCAAAATAACCCACTTTATCAATCTTAGGCAAGCTTACACATGATTTTGCAAAGACTCTTTATAAATCTGGGGTGGTGTTTTTTAAATTACAAAAAGGCCAGAATTACATTTTTAGATCATGACGCTTGTCATGCTACAGTTTTTCATCCCATTCATCAGCATCCAGAATTCGTGAGAGAGGGGTCTGTGTGCGGTGTTTTTTCTTCTTCCCTTTCCAAATGGACCGACTTCAAGTGAGCTTGATTGCCTCCCTTTGTAACTTATTCTGTCAGGTGCATCATATCTCAAGAATGTAGTCTATTTATACCTTTTTTACTGCAAAGGCAGTCTTTGCAGGTTTTAAAAAAAGGCGTGGTGGTGGGGAAGCATCAGCATAGACAGTAAACCATTTGCTAAAATAACCTTTATTTTAGGGAAGGATGTTTAAAATCATCTTGAGATAAATATTATTATCTTTATTCCTCTCAGGAAGAAGGGAGCATTAGTCCTCTCTAAGCAATAGGCAAAACTGGAATAATAGTAACAAATGATGCAACAGAGTATAAAGCACAATAATAGCTACTGACGACGGGCTGCAGAGGCAAAGGGCAGGGCTTGACTTGGAGATAAATTGAGTTCAGGTTATACTTAATGAATGAGAAGTAGAACAGTATCAACAGATAGTCCACAATGATCAGGTTGTCATAGCCAATACAACCAGCGTGGTGGAGTGGCTAGAGTGCCAGACTAGGACCAGGGACTTGAAAATGACCATCCCGCCAAGTGGTTGTAGTGGTTAGAGTGCTGGACTAGGACCGGGGAGACCCGAGTTCAAATCCCCATTCAGCCATGATCCTTGCTGGGTGACTCTGGGCCAGTCACTTCTCTCTCAGCCTAACCTACTTCACAGGGTTGGTGTGAGGAGAAACCTAAGTATGTAGTACACTGCTCTGGGCTCCTTGGAAGAAGAGGGAGATATAAAATGTAAATAATAATAATAACTTAAGACAAACTATCAGGGGTTTGATCCATTCTATTCCTGTTTTCATTCAGATGTAGGTTAGATTTTCAGATAAGGAATAATTTAATCATAAATTAACTATGATGGACTTAGGGAATATGCTAAACGTTTTCAGACCCATCATGACAAAACTATGAAAATAGTAAGGTCGTTCACACGACTGAGATCCCTGGGGCTAGTGAGGGCTGGGGGGAAGGCAAGAGTATACCAACCTTCCCCCTCATGAGTACCATCCATACATGCTGCACCATGTGCCCACACATTCAGCGTGGCGGAGATTTCAGTACAAGGGATCTGGAGGAGGAAGTCCCCAGTATCCCACAATGCATTGCACAGGCAGCGGAGAGGCTGCCTGCAGTGATGAAGCAGCTCCTGGCTTCCTGGCCATTCTTTAAGTGGTATTCTATGGTCAAGAGCCAGCCGGGCTGCCAGTAGCGGCTGCAAACAGCCTCAATCATGTGCATGATCTGAGATGTAGAGGTAAGAAGGGCTATTCATCTCTTACCTTGGTTAAAACCAAGATTAAAGGATAGGGTAGACCTATTTCAGAGTGGCTGAGTCGGAGCAGGTCCCGAGGCACCACACGAACCTGTCTACCCTGGGTTACCCATTCCTACCCAGCTTTGCACAGTCATGTGAACGACCTTAGTGAACAGAAAAATAGTGAAGTGCTTAGTTTATTTATCTTGATTTCAGCCCCTCACACAATCATTTCTTCAAGTTGCTGTTTTAAGTTCAGCAAAAGAAATCAGTTCTTTTCTTTGCTGAATTAAGTTCAGCAAAAGAAAAGAAATCAGTTACAGTAAGATAGATGCATCGAATGCCATATGTGAGTAAACTTCATATTACATGAAACCAATAAAACAAGGATTGTAAATAGAACAATATCGGACCTCTGAAAAGTATAAGCATGCATATGTATTCAGTACTTGGTTTGGGCCCCTTTTGCAGCAATTACTGCCTCAATGCGGCGTGGCATGGATGCTATCAGCCTGTGGCACTGCTGAGGTGTTATGGAAGACCAGGATGCTTCAATAGTGGCCTTCAGCTCTTCTGCATTGTTTGGTCTCATGTCTCTCATCCTTCTCTTGGCAATGCCCCATAGATTCTCTATGGGGTTCAGGTCAGGCGAGTTTTTTGGCCAATCAAGCACAGTAATCCCATGGTAATTGAACCAGGTTTTGGTACTTTTGGCAGTGTGGGCAGGTGCCAAGTCCTGCTGGAAAATGAAGTCAGCATCCCCATACAGCTCATCTGCGGAAGGAAGCATGAAGTGCTCCAAAATCTCCTGATAGACGGCTGCGTTGACCCTGGACTTAATGAAGCACAGTGGACCAACACCAGCAGATGACATGGCTCCCCAAATCAACACAGACTGTGGAAACTTCACACTGGACTTCAAGCATCTTGCATTGTGTGCCTCTCCATTCTTCCTCCAGACTCTGGGTCCTTGGTTTCCAAATGAGATGCAAAAGTTGCTCTCATCAGAAAAGAGGACTTTGGACCACTGAGCAACAGACCAGTTCTTTTTTTCTTGAGCCCAGGTAAGACGCTTCAGTTTGTTGTTCAGGAGCGGCTTGACAAGAGGAATACGACATTTGAAGCCCATGTCCAGGATCCGTCTGTGTGTGGTGGCTCTTGATGCACTAACTCCAGCCTCAGTCCACTCCTTGTGAAAGTCCCCAACACTTTTGAATGGCCTTTTCCTGACAATCCTCTCCAGGCTGCGGTCATCCCTGCTGCTTGTGCACCTTTTTCTTCCACACTTTTCCCTTCCACATAACTTTCTATTAATGTGCTTTGATACAGCACTTTGGGAACATCCAGCTTCTTTTGCAATTACCTTTTGAGGCTTTCCCTCCTTATGGAGGGTGTCAATGATGCTTTTCTGCACAATTGTCAAGTCAGCAGTCTTTCCCATGATTGTGATTCCTAATGAACCAGACCGAGAGACCATTTAAAGGCTCAGGAACCCTTTGCAGGTGTTATGGATTGATTAGCTGATTGGAGTGGGACACCTGGAGCCTAGACTGTTGAACCTTTTCACAATATTCTAATTTTCTGAGATTGTGGATTTGGGGTTCTCATGAGCTGTACGCCATGATCATCACAATTATAACAAATTAAGGCTTGACTTATCTCGCTTTGCATGTAATGCGTCTATCTCATATATCAGTTTCACCTTTTAATTTGCATTACTGAAATTAATGAACTTTTGCACAATATTCTAATTTTTCGAGTTTCACCTGTATTACAAATGTAGACTAGTTATTGGCAGAACTATTTCTTCCCTTGCTATGATCATTGACAGGTCTAATTGATGGGTTCCCCCACCCCACCTTTCTGTAAAAGCAACAACAAATGAATAGAATTGAATCTGAATGGAGAAAGACTTCACTTTAAAACCTTTACTGTGTTGGTATATTCTTCCATATCTAAGGAACATTACACAGACATATTATTAATCAAAAGCTGTCTGCATCCAGCTTTAGGTTCATAAAAAGAGTAACCCAGATAATTTTATTTTCCCCCCAAAGTGACTGATCAGAGTAGAACAAGCAAATAAAAGATCTCAAATGGTACTGCTGTGGATGTAGCTTGAGTAGCCTTAAGCGACAGCAGGCAAATACTATATTTCAAGAACAACAGTATGCCTGTTCCTTGATGCTGGTATTTCCTTTGGATTTTAATCTAACTGTCCAAAACAGATAGATAAGTCCTGTTCTGTTTCAAAACAGTGCAGCTAACTGTATATACATAGCAAAGAGAACCTGCATTCTGCAAATGCCGAACCAGTTTGGATGAGATGCCGACTGCACTTGTGGTAAAGATGGGATTGTGCCAAGTATGCGTTCACCTTGACATCATCCCGATGTGCTCTTGGGATGTCCCCAGTCATGTGAGGAGCATATCCATCTGAATAACCTCACATACTCAAAATACCTGTTTAAATACCCCCTCACTCGTAAGAGTGCATAGGATGCCCTCTGGTGACATCAGGGTGAATGACATCACCAGCACAACCCCTTTTTTATCACTTATGCTGCCAGCATCTAATCTAAACTGGCTCCTAGATACTTGATAATGATGCTGTTGGAAATTCTCCCACCACAATGGTCCAACATAGATCCCCCCTGCATGTGCTATTTATATTAGAAAAACCAAACACAAGGGCCCCAATAATGGTTATACATATCACCTAACTTGGCTCTCATTTAGATGAGCAGGGGAGAAAATGAATGCTCACAGCCCAACATTCTATCCCACATGTGACTTGGTGTGCTTCCTCATGGAGTGATGGCCTTCACCAAGTCTTGGGTTTCAAGGAGTCTCCATGAGCAGCCAATTAGCTCTTGGGAACCTCCAAGAACATCTATGTGCTCGAGATATCCTGATTTAATATCCAGATGGTAAACTCAAGAAAAATCTCTCCCATCTTATTCCTAAACTTATTTACTTGCAAGTCTCATTCATTTCAATAGGACTTACTTAAAAGAAAATTAATTTGCTTGAAAACAGGGCTTCTCACTTTCAGCTAAAAGAATTACTGCAGACTTCATAAATATCTGCATGCTAATGGCGCAGTGGGGAAATGATTTGACTAGCAAGCCAGAGGGTTGTCAGTTCGAATCCCTGCTGGTATGTTTCCCAGACTATGGGAAACACCTATATTGGGCAGCAGCAATATAGGAAGATGCTGAAAGGCATCATCTCATACTGCACAGGAGATGGCAATGGTAAACCCCTCCTGTATTCTACCAAAGACAGGGCTTTGTGCAGGGGCGTAGCTATAATTGAGCGAAATGGTTCAAAGAACACGGGCCCCCAGCTCCTGAGGGCCCTCCAGCTCCACCCCTCCCTATTTTCCTCATTATCTCCCACACCCTGGGGGGCCTCCAGAGAGAGGGATGAACACAGGCCCCCTCTCCCCTAGCTATGCCCCTGGCTCTGTGGTCACCAGGAGTTGACACCTACTCGATGGCACACTTTATTTTTAATGTGAGGAGACAAAAAGGAACCTCCTGTATTGTGCTGTCAAACATGTGTTCTCCATACTCTCTTTTTTGCTTTTTTCCCCAAGGAAAAAAAAATCAAGAAATAAGGGATTGTGCCTAAATAACATGTAGCTTTAACCCTAGAAATTACCTGAGAAACCTGAGAAAGTTCTATTTCTCTTTTGCTTTGGGAAACAAAGCTGACCCTACAGTCTCCAGTACAGATGAGTAACCATTTTCACAGAAGAGTGGTCTTCCTGAAGTGATTGTCAATATTCAAGAGAGCCACTTCGTGGGTTTTCTGCTGGGATGAAGGCTATAAATCTCAGTGAGTAGTAGACATTGTGCTGGAGTCTACCATAACTTTAAAATAGTCTAGGAACCAGGTATCTGAAGACCACTTGCTCCAGGACCGGACTTGGGGCACTGAGAGGGCGGTGGAATGTATGTGGGGAGGGTGCCGGGTTTTGAGCAGAATCGGTGCTTAAGGGTGGGAGTTGGGGCGCAGGGGTGCCACACGGGTAGGGCGCACCGGGAATGTGCCCTGTTTCCCTGTGGGCCAGTCCGAGCCTGACTTGCTCCCATATGAATCTGACTGGTTGCTAAAATCTTCATTGGACCTGAAGGTGGGATCCTCAGGGATGAAGGTGGCTGCTACCAGGGACATAGCTTTCTTGGTAATGGTGCCTTCTCTGTGGAACTCCTTTCTATCCTTTCATATGACACTAAATTTGATGCTTTTTAGATGCAAGATTTTGTTTGCCCAGGCTTTTAATAGACTCTAGTATGACTCTGATTTTACTGCTCCTTTTAACTAATGTTGGTTTTGTTTCATTGTATCTGTTAACATTTTATTGCTGTCGTGTGATATATTACTTTAAATGGCATTGTAAGCCATTACAAGAATTGAAAGTGGAATTGTAAGATAGAAACATCTTAAATAAATAAATCATAACTGAATGCAAAATTAAGACTGCCAGCTATTCTGTTAGGTGCATATTCATTATAATAGAGTCCCAATGCTTTTGGGACATTAGGCTCAAAGCAACCTAAGTCAAGCACTTTTACAACTCTCTGACTTCAGTGAGAGATGCACTTAATTTTGTCCTGTTGAAATCAGCCTGACCTTATTCCTGTTTACTTAGAATTAATCATTCTGAGTTCAATGGGAACTCAGCCTCAAGACCCACAAAAAGCATTCAGCTTTGGGATGGCAGTGCCCATTTATTTTGTAGGTTTTGTGATTGAGATAATGTATAATGCTTTCCCCAGCAACTTCCAAAACATGATCTGTCATGCCTAAAGTATAATTTTGCTGATTCCTAAGGGCATTACGTAAATTAGACTCTTTGTCAGCAGATATAGGATTATATTATATACATACAGTATATGCATACGCACAAATCTTTCCAAAAAGAGGTAAGTCTCTTAAGTCATCATTATAAACATTTACTGATTTGTTTAAATCAGTAACTAGGAAATAAGCATGTGATTTTTCCATGTTGCAGAAGTAACCTGAGTGTGGTATATGTCACAGAATCGGAGAACAAAATGAGGCCTGAAGTTCATTTAATCCTTCCACTAGACTAGGCTAAAACAGGTTTTACTAGATGATTTTTACAATATCCTAAACCCAGCTGCTTGGAAATTAGGTCTCATTGGCTTCAGAGGAAAAGAGTTTCTTCAATATGTTCAACAGTGTTTGACCCACCTTCAACCTGAAACATACAGTAACCTTGAATCTTATGTGGAGTTAGGCATGTGTAAAGGTAAAGTGTGCCGTCAAGTCAGTGTTGGCTCCTGGCGCCCACAGAGCCCTGTGGTTTTCTTTGGTAGGATACAGGAGGGGTTTACCATTGCCATCTCCTGTGCAGTGTAAGATGATGCCTTTCAACATCTTCCTATATCGCTGCTGCCTGATATAGTACCAGCGGGGATTTGAACTGGCAACCTTCTGATTGTTAGTCAAGCATTTCCCCACTGCGCCACTTAAGGTGACCTTAGGCATATGTATGGCCACTGAAATCAGTTAGCCACAGGATCAGACTACAGAGGTGCTCTTACCCCTGACTTCTGGGCCAATGTCCAGGGTCTCCACACCCACCTCTGGGGTCTGTCCTGGGTGGTGTGGTCATCGTGCTGTGTCCCTGGCCCATACTGCACCGGTAAGCATGACTGTGACCAGGTGGCCGAGCGCAACTGTGGCCGAGCGCAACCTATGCTTTAGAGACAAGAAAGGGGAGTGGGGAAAGAAACATGTGGGAGGGCAATATGTTAAGTTGCGTGTTGAAATGTTTCTGCTAATGCATACTTCTAATTCTGTACCAAGAGATTGTTATACTAGGCGGCATATAAATTCTATTATTATTATTATTATTATTAATAATAATAAATTGCATAAATATGGCTGTTTTATATTCTTACATTCTTGTGAGTTCAGTTGCTTTTGGGGGCCCCAAGAACCCATGTGTTAGAAATACTGTGTATGTTACGGTGTGTATGTGTGTGTTTGTAGGGGATCAGGGGCGTAACTACCATTAGGCAAGGGGAGGCGGCTGCCTGGGGGGCCCCACGCCTCGAGGGGCCCCCCAGAGGCAAGTCACATGACTATATATTGTGAAGTGTGTGTGTGTGTATTAGTGAGGGGCCCATTTTAAAATTTTGTCTCTGGGCCCACTCCAGCCTTGTTACGCCCCTGTAGGGGATGATGTTTAACTTGCAGTGGGAGTGGGGGCTCCAAAGGCCTTTAGGTCCAGACTCCAAAATTACCTAGCTGCACCTCTATAATGGTAAATTAAGCCCATTGAGAATTACCTCCAAAGCATGCACATTTAAATTCAGGGGATTTTTCTAAATATTTCCTGACTGAATGGAAAAATTCTGAAATCTTATAAAGTTTCCTGAATAGGCTTTCCACCCTTACCAAATGAGAATTTCATTGCTTTTTGCAGAGATGTGTTGTTTTTAATGTGTGGCTAGCGTGTTGTGTGAAGTATAGTGCAGGGGACTCCTAAAAAGGAGAGGGATATATTACTTCATAAGAAACAAATTGCAAGCCACCTTACATCCCCATCTTTCAAACATTTCATTCCTTCAATGGAACGTTTATATTATTTCTAGGCTGCAATATACACTTTCTAGGAGCAAACCCGGCCCCACTGAAATCGATGACCATACTTGTGCTTGGGACAGCAGTGGGCTGGGCTGGCCAAAATTACATTTTTAAAAATCATCTGGCACAGCACATGCTGTGCATATTTGTTTGGAAACAGCACTGGGTGCAGTGGCACTCTGTTATTCGTTCATTCATTCCCAAAGAAGCGTGCATACGATCGCAGCCTGACTGGGAAGGCTGCCGCCACATAAACTCAGTGGAATCCAAAGAATGAGGCATGGGATCCGGTGCTACAGGCCGATTTACGAAGTTTACTCGAAAGACTGACTACAAACAGAACTACTTGGAAGCAATTCCGATTGGCTTGAAGGAGACGCAGTTCTGAGCAAGCAGGCGCGGGGATCTGCTTCTCTGATTCTAACAGAGCTTACTTCCAAGGAGATCTCAATGAGAGCCCTTTGCGGTTTCGGCACATGGCGGCGCTCCCAGCGCAATCCCAAGCGCTGGAGCCGGGCCGGAAGAAGCCGCCTGCTGGGCAGAGGAATGAGAGCCGCTGAGTGGCGGCGGCGCATCACGTGAGCGTCCCGGTCCGACTCCAGCGGCAATCTAACCTTTTCCCTCTCCCGGAGTGGAGTGCGATTCTCGACGGCTGCTCAGCGTCATGTCCCACCAGACCGGCATCCAAGGTACTTCTCGGGGAGCCCTCTGGCTCCAGTGCTCCTCCCCTCCCCTCCTCCCCTTGCCCTCGATTTTCTTTGGGGTCCGCTGAATGGCCCCGGGCTCTTTCTGCGGTACTGCCCTGCCAGGGGCCGGAGATGATGGGCCAAACTTCCGGCACCTGACCTCGCTCCCTTCGTTTGAACTTTGCAAGACTTGATTTCTCCACCTACAGGCTTAATTGCAATCCTGTGTCCCAGAACCCGTTTCCGCCTGTAATGCCATAATGAAAGGGAGAGTGTCATTGAGCATGTCTAGAGTGCCCTTAGCGGTGTAAACTGCAATCCGTTCCTTCTGCGGGGAAGCTCTTTAGGTCACAGCGTCTGAAGTCCAGCCAGGGGCAGAGTGGCACTTTTAGTTGGAGCTTTCAACTACTGCCCTCACAGCTGCTGCTCATTTAGTTGTTTTTGTTGCTGGGGTCTCTGGCAGCTTTCGGGCGACCGGAGGAATCTCACCGAAGCACATCGCCACCTTTCCCGGCAGGCGATTATGCAAACCAGCGTGTGGCAAATGGAGTTGCCTCCGGGGAGAAGATGAAGTGGTGGCTGCGACGTGAGCCTATGTCATCATCCCCTTAGGCTTAAGGGATAGGCAGAAGGAGGTGGCGGGGAGAGGCTTCCGCTGGCTCTCCTGCCACCTGCACCTGCCCACTGAATCCGTGGGCGGAGTGCGGGGCCGGCTTTGATCTCGGTTACCAGGGGAACCTTATGCTGGAGGCTGCGGTCAGGCAACTGTTTAAACTCGCGTGCGCTTGAGCACGAAACGCTTCCTATGAGGAAAGTTACAGTCCTATGTGTTTAATTGGTGGTAGTAAGCCCCACTGAATTGGTTTAGAGCTGGTCTTGTGTAGGAAAAGTAATCGGAATGCAGTCATTCGTAGTAACATCTATGGGGGTCAATGAGCAGGTGCTGAAATTCACATATACCGGGTTAGGTAGCGTTACACAGGACCAAAAGAGTCGGCTAAAGGTTTTGTTTTGGCTTCTTTCTCGGCTTGCAGTGATGGAGAAAGTGGTCTGCTGGCTCTTGAGGCTAGAGCTGAAATGTTGCTAGAAATCTGTTGGCAACACTTCTTGCGAGCCCTGTACTTTTTAACTGGTTTCCAGAGGGCCTCTTTGGCTCCTGACAGTAGACCCAGCGTGGGAACGCTGGGATGTTAATCTGTACTTGCGAGATACAGATATAGATATAATAATATAAATCTGTATTTGTGGTGAGGCTTGTTAAAGCCCTGTAGAATATACTCAAATGTTTTTTGAAAGTCTGTCCTGTGTGATTAAGCTATGCTCTTCTGGTGGTAGCATGTGGATCTGGCATCTTCGCTTTCTTGGATTGCTTATAAACTCCTTCTCTCAAATATTCAAAAAGAAAGAAGAAACTCCTCCCCTGCTATTCCTGCCCGTGACGTTTTTCAGACTTTGCTCTCTGTATGACCAAGGAGACAAAAGATCAATTTACCCTAGTTGTAGCTCAGTAACAGGCACGTGACTGTCTTTGTTAGTTTCAGTAGGAAAGTGTCTTTATGTTGCTATGCATGACTCATCTATTAATTGTCAAAACCAGGCATCCAATGTGAAACAAAAAAACCAAAAATAAACCCTAGGAGATTTTAAGCAATAGATGGATTCATTTCTTTGGCTTACATAACTGAAGGGAGCTTTGTAATTTATTTATTTTTTGCATTGATTTAAACATTAATAAAAATATGATGTCAATGGTACTTGGTAAGTTGATCCAGAGGATATTATAAAATTGCAATTGAGGTGTTTTACACTAACAGGTTTATGCAATAGAACATCTCACTTGCAGTTTTATAATATCCTCTGGATCAAAGAAGATCCAAACTTTCAGTTGTGCAGAGCTTCTAAACAGGGGCGGTTAGCCAACTCTCATTCATAGAATGTTGCTAAACCATGCTGGCAAACTCTGGATGACGTTTAAAAGTCCTCTTGCTTGATTTCCTGGCTTGACAAAATGCATTTACTTGGCTACCATTGTGCTGTGGAGATTAATATCCCAAGATATTTATAGCTAATAAGCTCAATCAGGTGCGTAGCTAGGGGAGAGGGGACTCATGTTCACCCTCTTCCCGGCAGCACCCTGCACATGCCAGCCACACCCTCTGCATGTGATATCACACGGAGGAGGTGTGGCCAGCACCCTGAAGGATCTGGCACCCAGAAGGCCAGCTCTCCCAAGTTCATTTCCCAGCCAACAATGAAGTGGGCTAGGTGTTTTCTTCATTCTCTGCCTCACCCTGTGTGCGATGTCATGTGGGGACTGTGTGGCCAGCACCTGCAAGGTCCAGTATAGCCCTCCTGAGTTCATCTCCCAGCTGGTTTAGTTGCTGGCTATGCCTTTTCTTCATTTTCTCCTTCACAAGGGGCAAACCAGGTGGCTCGCAGAAGCTTGGGTTCCTTGAACCTGTCTGCCCAATTATAGC
This sequence comes from Hemicordylus capensis, assembly GCF_027244095.1. Taxonomy (NCBI): domain Eukaryota; kingdom Metazoa; phylum Chordata; class Lepidosauria; order Squamata; family Cordylidae; genus Hemicordylus; species Hemicordylus capensis. The sequence goes on along the minus strand of NC_069661.1, from coordinate 180,335,075 downwards.
TGTACCCCTTGGCTTAATCCTCTGTAATGTGTTGAAAATAATGTGTAAATAGGGCTAGAGATGATTCAACCATTCATCAGGTACATGGCGCAGCCCCTGTTCTGACTGGCATAGGGAGATGGATGTATCTTGCATAGTGGCTTACTTGTTCAGGGCACACTTCAGCCCATTCAGAGAATCACGGCCTTGGGCAGTATAGCCCTATGACTTTGCCACTTATTTTTATGATTGCATATCGATACTGTGCCCTTCCTCAAAGTTATCCTCACTACAAGGGGATACTACATTACACTGAGAGATAATTATTTGCCTGTCCATTCAACAAGCTTCATAGCTGTCTTTTCCATACCAAGGACCAACAGTTAACTCTGCCCAGTGCGGCAAAGTGCCCTGTTCCTTTACTCCAAAGCCACTGACACAATTAACGTATTTCAATCTATTGATGGTCAGATTGATGAGTCTGAATATCTGGCTAAGGGTCGTCTGACACAGCTGTCTGGAAAAGATGAGAGTATTCATTTTCAAATGTTTGCAGAATAGATAATAGGTCTAGATATAGGCTTGTGCCCGAAAAGTTTCGGCAGCCATTGAAAAGGCCGCCGAAACGTTTCGGGTGTCGGGGCAGATTCGGTGATTCGGCGCCGGCGGGGGTAGGGCTTTAAGGGCGGGGGAGAGTGTACTCACCCCCCCCCACCGCGTTTCCCCCGCCGGCGCTCTCCGAATTTGAAGCCCCTCGGGGCGGCAGCGTTCCTCCTTGCCGCCCCGTTTGCCCCCTCGGCCGGAAGTGGCCGGAAGTTCCGAGTGCGCGTGCGCGCGCACGACGGGCGCACGCGCGCTTGGAACTTCCGGCCACTTCCGGCCGAGGGGGCAAACGGGGCGGCAAGGAGGAACGCTGCCGCCCCGAGGGGCTTCAAATTCGGAGAGCGCCGGCGGGGGAAACGCGGCGGGGGGGGTGAGTACACTCTCCCCCGCCCTTAAAGCCCTACCCCCGCCGGCGCCGATAAATATCGTGCACATCCCTATCTAGATACACACTTTCCTACTTTCTCAGTAAAGTGCTATAAAACCCCTGCTCTAAGCTGTCTGAATGTGCTTGCTCTCTTTATTTTTATTTATACAAGAACTTATATTCCACCTTTCTGCTTGAGCAATAAAGATGCCTAACAACCAATTAAAGTAGAAACTCTCAATAATACCTATAAACCAGAAACATGTAAATCTATTTAAAACAATAAAAAGAGCAGCACCAGCAGAAAACAACCCACATGGCCAATTCAGATTAAATGTCTGCCTAACCAAATAGGTTTTTCCAAATAGGTTTTAGTGTGGGCTAGATTAAGTCCCAGGAGAGGGAGTTCCTCTGTTCAAGAATTAGCCTTGGTAATGCATTGTTCAAATGAATACATTTTAAAAATTAAACTTAAGTGTGTGTTTCTTTTTCAGCTAGTGAAGATGTCAGAGAAACCTTTGCAAGAGCCAGAAATGGACACTACCGATTTTTAAAAATTGTCATTGAAAATGGTAGGAGTTTACCTTTTTTCTTTCTCTACCATCTTAGAAAGCTGTATGGATGTGTAAAGAAAAGGCCATTTGCAATCTTGAAAGCAAAGGTGTATGTCTTGTTCTTGAAGATTTGGAACCAAGAACTACTCATTTTAGCTCCCTTAATATTAAATGAATAATTATATAAAATCATATGGGAGGCATCCAGAGAATTTGTGAAGCAGTGCTCCATCAGTGCGAGCTCCTTCCATGAACAGGAGTGTTGTTCTCAGGCAAGAGGTTCTTTCTCTTGTGTAAATACCTCTTGCATCAGTGCAGCATTCCTTCCATGACTGGAAGGAGCTTATGCTTATGGAGCACCCTTCTGCTAACACTTGACTGCTGCTAAATAGATTCATGGTGATGAGCATTTTTCTAGCAGGTGAACCAACATTCAAATATATGTGGGATCTATTAGTGCAATTGTCACTGTCTTTTCCTAGTAAAGGGAATGTGGAGTGAGTACAGAGGCCCAATGCCCAATCTGTGGTCTGGATGGGATCCTGAAGGCCAAGCAATGTCTAAGTTGGCCCTGAGTTGTACTTCTCTCTGCCTGTTTCATATTGCTTGTGTCTCCTGGAGAGTGCACTGCACTTCCTAAGTGATGGAAAGTGGTGCAGTCCGATGCACATTACGTGGGAATAAGCTCCATTGAACTGCGTGGAACATTTCTGAATAAATATGCATAGCATAGCACTGTTAAGAATATACACAATTTCACTACTCCTTGGGGTCTGTTTCTTAGAAGGCTCTGAAACCTTCTTTAGAAACTGATTTCAAGAAAGACGAAATATATTGTCACTTTCTTGTGGTGTGAACATAGGAAACTGCTATATGCTGAGTCAGACCATTGTTCTATCTAGCTCAGTATTGTCTTCACAGACTGGCAGTGGCTACTCCAAGGTTGCACACAGGAATCTCTCTCAGCCCTATCTTGGAGAAGCCAGGGAGGGAACTTGAAACCTTCTGCTCTTCTATTATTATATTATTATTATTATTTATATATATAAAAAATATTATTTGAACAAGAAAGCCAGCATGGTGTAGTGGTTAGAGTGCTGGACTAGGACTGGGGAGACCCGAGTTCAAATCCCCATTCGGCCATAAAACTAGCTGGGTGACTCTAGGCCAGTCAATTCTCTCTCAGCCTAACCTATTTCACAGGGTTGTTGTGAAAAAGAAACTCAAGTATGTAGTACACTGCTCTGGGCTCCTTGGAGGAAGAGCGGGATATAAATGTAATAATAATAATAATAATAATAATAATAATAATAATAAATATAAGGCATTACCTCTCAAACGATGTGTGTTTTACATTGTAGGTCTATAAGTAGAGCCTGTTGATTTTAACTCTTGCTTTATACAGTGCTTAGATTCTCAAGTGCTTAAGAAATAATCATAATTCTATTTCTGTAGTCCCTCACTCTTACTGGCTCTTAGGCAATAATTTTGAACGACTGATACATTTAGGCTACACTGTATTTTGTTTTGCTCACCAATACAACATTTGTTTCTTTGTAAATGAAGACAGTAACTCTGTCAAAAAGTAAAACGTGGAAAAGGCTCTGCCTTTTATATTCAGTAAACAAAATTGATTGGGGTAAATTGTGAATGGTTTTGCCCCCATCCTCACCCTTAGCTCCTATATTGTTTCAGAAGTTAAGTAATTTTTCACTGTAGATGTTTGAGCAGATATGACATATAGCCTCAATTTATTCTGTTGTCAGTAGAATATTAACTACTCCCTCTATACCTTTACAGAACAGCTTGTGGTGGGATGTGCTGGACAACCTGATGAATCTTGGGAAAAGGACTATGATTCCTTTGTTCTTCCGCTCCTAGAAGATAAGCAGCCATGTTATATACTGTACAGATTAGATTCTCAAAATGCCCAAGGATATGAATGGATCTTTATTGCATGGTCGCCAGACCATTCTCCCGTAAGTAATGAAATAAAACCACTAGTGACTACTTTAAACAGAATTCAGATGCTTCTCATGCCATACTTTCAACCCCGACCCCGCCTTGGCAATTGTCTTGCAATATTGTAAGCTCTTACTTTGCCACCACAAGAAGTCCCTTCCTTTCACTCCACAATCACCTAGCTTCATAATAGCTGCTTCCATTTGGAAATACATGGCTTTGGTATGTTTATGAATACTGAATTTGTATGGACAAAGCTGATCACATGCATCTTTCCTAGCTAAGAGGTACCCAATCAAGTGGGAAGGTGCTGACTGGGTAAAAAAAAACCAACAACCCATGGAATAGGTCCTGTCATCATGATGGCAGTATTCCTCAGTTGTGGGGTAACTCCATGGGAATTGGCTTCTGTGCATGCATTTGAAAACACATTTGAAAGAATGAGATCTTAAAATCAGACTAGTAGCCATTGATAGACCTGTCCTCTTGCTTTACCTACTGACATCCTATTCCTATCATATAGAACCTCTGGTCTGTAAAACTTACTAGCCCTGCTTTATCAGCAGTTCATGTGCAAGGGGCTGTGTTCTTGAGTAATTCTTTCTACCACTCATATTAATTTCATATTGGTTTGTACATTATATCTTGAAAGAGATTTTGTTTTCGTCTCTCCCACTTTTTCTACATCCAATACTCTGTAGTTGTGCTCTACATTTTTTAAATCAAGCCCATAGCATCAGATTTGTAACATAATATAGCCAAGCATAACTCTATCTCTCTTCTCTTCCCCTTTCATTCAACCTCCTATCTGTTTCCCAGCATCCCCTTTGCTGCCACCTTCTTTCAATGAGCAGAACAAGGAGCTGTATGATACTATGGCCAGCACTCGGTATTCTAGATCTCTAATTGTGAGGACAATAAGATTGATTTATTTATTGTTACATTTAAGAACAACCTTGCTGGATCTGGCTCAAGGTCCATCTAATCCAGCATCCTGTTTCCCACAGTGGCAGTACAATTTGTGCACTGCTTTTCATAAAAAAATTATGTCAAGGTGGTTCACAGTATCTATTAAAAACAACCATAACATCTATATAATGGCAAAAGTAACATACAACCAATAAACAATAACATACAACACAGAAGCAGAATCAACAAAGAAAACAAAAACCTGCCTATACATCTGATTTCAGTACAGGTTGAGTATCCCTTATCCGGACTGCTTGGGACCAGAAGTTGTCTGGATTTTGGACTCCTTGGGATTTTGGAAAGTTGTAGTTTCAGGGGCCAGAAGGGGGACTTTCCGCCATCACCAGGACTACAAGTCCCAGCATGCTTTGGGTAACCCAGGGTGGTAATGGCGGTGGCAGCATATACACATTGTGGTCTCCATGCGGACCGCATAGAGTGAATAATAAAGCTCCCCACAGTGGTAGCGGGCAGCGGAAGAAGGAGCAGAAGGCAGAAACATGTCAAAGGACCAGTAGCGACCAGGACTCCCACGACCGGGTCGGTGGTGCCCGCCAGCATGCTCCAAGCACAGCCTGAGAAGCTGCAGCACTACACGTACGTAGCGAGAACACCTGTAGCTGCCACTTACTGCTGTTCCTACCGCCGCAGGCATGGTATCCAGATTTTGGAGCATTTCTGATGTCCAGATAAGGGATACTCAACCTGTACTGTGACTTGCTTTTGAGAACCATTATGTTGGAAAACCTTATGCTGATTTAGACCACTGGGTCATTTAGCTCAGCATTGTCTGCAATGACTGAAACAAATATCTCTAGCCGCTTCTCTGAAGTGACTCCTTAACAACTAAAACTTTGAATGTCAAAAGTAGACTTCCTCATCTTCCTCCCTCCCTTTCTGCCTGCTCACTGTCACTGCAGAATCTCTGTCATCCTGTTACTAAAGGCATCTGGCTTAATGTCTTATTCCTCTTCCTGTCTCCTTTCCAGCTGTCAGCCAATTTCTGGCACCTCTTCTTCCATAACCTGTTGCCATTTATTCTTCATTCAGCCAAATCTGGGTTCATTGTTTTATTGGCTGTCTCCTCTCCTTTCAGTCTCATGATTTTACAGCTCATCCTGTCACCCATGTCTAAACTTCTGCTGCTGTCTACTACAAGAATACTGCCAAATCTCCTCGGCTATTTACTGAAAGCTTTTCAGTTCCAATGTTAAATATAGTCTACTGCTATCCTTTGTGTCCTTATGGTCTTACTGCACTCTCTCTTTCATCTTTTCTCTCTTACTACAACTCTGCCTGAAGCCTTCACTCTGGCAGTTTAACCTCTTCTGCTCTCTGTCTTGGTCTTCCTGGTTAATCTTACACCTGAAGCTCCTTCTTAGAACACATCTAACTCTTTCTGCCCCTTTCGTCGTCCTACTGTAAGGTAAGTAGCAAACACGCTGTTGCAGTCATTCTATCATCACTTCCGAATCTACCATTAAAAAGATTATATTAGTAATATTTACACCCTCCCTCTTCCTCTGGAAAGTTCACAGTGACTTCCATGTCCTTCCAGGCAGTTGTGAATTCCAGATGTCAGTGGTTCCCAACCTGGGTTCCTCCAGATGTTGCTGAACTACAACTCCCAGCATCCCCAGCTACAATTGATTATGGCTGGGGATGCTGGAAGTTGTTGTTCAGCAACATCTGAAAGAACCCTGGTTGGGAACCACTGTCATTTGTCCTTGTCTTCACCAATGATACGGGATTCGGTTTTCTGACCTCTTGTTAGGAATGAGCCAATTAGCAGTCTTGTGTCACAGATGATGATGACTTGAGGTTTTGGGTACAGATAGTCCAGACCAAGGACTGAGTTTATGGCTGAGCACAGCTTTGAACCTAGGCTCAGCTCCAGCATTATTCTTACTACTAGGCCAACACTGGGCTTCATAAAACACTGTGGGGCCATTCACACGACCAACCGGGTGGGGGAAAGGCTTCTCAAACCTTGCCTTCCCCCAAGACAATCCTTTGTTGCTTGGTGGGAGCATGCTCCATGCTCCCACACAATCAGCCCTTCTCCATGCAGTGGGGAGCAGGGAGGATCGCTCTGAGGCTGGGAGTTGGTGTCCTGGCCTCTGAGACTCAACCACAGTGCGCTGAGTGCAGTGCACTGGGGGATTCCTCGAGGGGGCAGGCACTCTAGGCCTGTCATGCTCTGTGTCTGCACGAGCTGCAAGCAGCTCATGCCAACACATGATCCCAGAGCCGATGTTAAGGGAGCATTTGTGCCCTTAGCCCCGGCTACGAGCTGGGCTGAGATGCTGGGTTTAGTGTGGTGCTGGGTCTAGTGCCGCAAGCACCACCGGGATCCATGCAGATCCCGGCGGTTCTCACAGGCAGTCAAGCCCAGGTTTGGCTGCTTAAACCTGGGCTTAGCTGCTCATGAGGACAGGCTCTCTGTGTGGCGATATCCCATAAAGAAGAATGTAAAGATACAAGCCTCTCTTTTTAAAAGTTAATATAACAAGTAACGTTCATTCCATTCAATTTCAAAAACAATCAGTGTTTGTTACACCTTGTCAGGTTCGTCAGAAAATGTTGTTTGCTGCTACAAGGGCAACTCTGAAGAAAGAATTTGGAGGTGGACATATTAAAGATGAAGTATTTGGAACAAATAAGGTGAGTATTTTGCAAAGGATCATTTTGCAGGACTTGCTCCTGAATGATCTCCACAAAGAAAGCGAAGGTAATTTTCATATGAAATTGAAGATATTTAGTCAATTATAAAACTGTGTTTATGCCACAAGGTCCTGGATTGGAAGAATTCAGAGGAAAATTTTGCAATCAAGTATGCTATTGTAGAAACATCTGATTTTTGGGGTTTGTTTCAGGATGATGTTTCCTTGAATGGATACCAAAAATACTTGATTACTCAGTCTTCCCCTGCTCCTCTGACTGCAGCAGAAGAAGAGCTTCGACAAATCAAGATCAGTGAGGTACCGCACTCTGGAATGTCAGGAAAGGGCTGGGAGCCAGATATTTCTGAAATATTATTGAAGAAAAGCAGAAGCATGTCATAAACAAAACAGTGGAACATTTTTGACCATCTAAGAGGATGGGTAGATAAACACCTGAAGTGATGGAGTATTTTCCATTCCAAGCATTTTTAAGAGGCATGGGTAGAGTATAAATTTGAATCAATGTACATTTCCTTCTAACTTCTGAGAAGGAATGTAACTTCTCCCAGTTCCCAATATGCAACTTTTACATTCTCAGACTAAAAAAAATTGATTAAAAAAATGATTCCAACTTTCCTTTTCTAGTGGTTAACATTTTTCTGATGTTTGGTTCAAATGTGTTAATGATCAGAATCTGTCCACTTATTTTTGTACAAATGTTATTTGAATTGAAATAACTGTTCTTTTCTCTTCCATTCCATTTCCCCTGCTTCCCATGTACTTGGTGAAGATGTGATCACTTAACAAATAAATTATTTTCAACTTTTCATGAAGAGATATTAATGTAGATCAGAAAGAGCATAAAGTTGAAAATGAAAGATTCTGCAGAGGAACTTTCTGCTCCATGTTTTAAGATATGCTAGCACTTTAGATCCAAATAAGTCTGAATATTTTAACCTCTTGTAAACTTCTTGCTCTTGTTGTTCCCAGGTACAAACTGAAGTCAGTGTTGATACTAAGCATCAGACTCTCCAAGGGGTAGCATTTCCTATAGCTAAAGAAGCCCTCCAGGCACTGGAAAAATTGAAAAACAAACAGCTTAACTATGTGCAATTGGCAAGTACATTTATATAACCTTTTGCCCCTAATCTTGGAGATTGTCAGATTTCTCACTGTTTGCAAAAATGAGAAAAACCTAGAAAAGTTCAATGTACTGTAGGAACTTTAGGATTGTGTTTCTTCAGGATCGTAGCCTTTGTATTGTGTTATAGTAAGAATCAAGACTCTGTATCTAAGTTCAAAAATGTTTTCCTAAATTATTTTAATTAGTCCTTTATATCGTAGAGGATTGTCTCTAAAGTGAGTTAGTCCCATTGACAAATGCAGTGCCTGGTTTACCTTTCTGCAACACATTGAAATATAATGGAGTATTTCATTACATACGTATGTATTTCAGTTAGTCCTAATTCAGACATGATGTTGTACATGCATACAGGTCTGTATTTATGTACATGTTCTGTGTGAATGACTGTACATTTGTTCACTTTAAAAGCGAACCTGGGTACAGGCTCCCTCAAATGTAAGTTGCAGATAGGAAATGCACTACTGTACGTGCAGTGAACATAATGTAACTGTACATGCTTACATTGTATGTATGTTGAACATAACATGTGAACAGAGCTTTATTTGTGACTAACTTGTTGCACTAACTTAAGAGTTTAGTCATGACTAACTCTCTTTTGGATACAACTTAATTATTATCGGAATGGCAGATTTTATTATAACCAATTCCCAGCAGATTATCTATTCCTTCTCACCTTCCCTAAACATAGATGGGCCTTCTCGAGGGTCTGTATGAATGCCCTCCCCTCAGAACTACTGGCTGGCAGATATAGCAGAATTCTAATGGAGCAGAGATTGCCCCTGTATCTCAGGAGATCGAGTCAGTTGCACATGTGCTCCTGCAGTGTGTCTTTTATATAGGTCTTAGGCGAAGGTTGATTGACCCTGTTTTACATAACCTGCCAGGATGACCTGATGAATTCTATGTTAAATATTTAAGAGATGCAAATCCATCTATCACACACAGAGTTGCAAAATTCTGTTGTTCTGCAATACAAGTTTGACGTGCTCTGCTCACTAACGGTTAGATCTAGTGTACAGATACATTATCAATATGCCTATGTTTAAATTTTACATTTGTTTTAGATGCTTTGGCTATAATAAAGACTGACTATTATAACCAATGTTATGTGTTTTAACAGCAAATTGATATGAAAAATGAAATTATCACTCTGGCTAATACACTGCCAACTGAACTGAAGGACCTGCCGAAAAGAATTCCAAAGGATTCTGCACGATACCATTTTTTTCTCTACAAACATTCCCATGAAGGAGACTACTTGGAATCAATAGGTATGAAATGATTTCTGGGTATAGTATTGGTAGGAATCAGTAGATATGATTCCTTATTGAATCAATTCTAGGTAGTTGGAATAATTAGAAGCTGTAATAATTAGGCTAGGATTTTGTGGCTATCTGAATCCTTAGCAACAAACATTATTTCATTATTGTGCTATGTAGATGCTTCACTCTTACTCCAACAACACACAACTTATTAAGCTTCTTCAGTTCCTTGCTTTAATTTGTGCACTATGATACTTGCTCACTCTTTCAAATTTTGCAAGAAGTCTTGTTGACTATTATTCTTAATTTCTCACCACTTGAAATATTCTGCAGTATTTATCTACTCTATGCCTGGCTATATGTGTAGTATACGAGAACGGATGCTATATTCCAGCTGCAAGAGTCCTCTCCTAGAAATCGCAGAAAGACAGCTGTGGATGCAGATCATCAGAAAGGTAAGGATTACAGATCTCTTTTTTAGCCAAGCAATCACTCAGACCTAGGTATTTGTATGCCTAAAAATTTCATCTTTACTTGAGAAAGATGCCTAAGACCATCTTATTACATTACTCTTCTTGTGTTGGATCCAAAGAATAAGTCGTAGAATTCAAGTTTGCTGTTCCACAAACACTTGTACAAGTGATAATGGAGTAGTTTGTGCTGTGCAATAATACATAGATTTTATAGTAGTTTGTATGCTCCTGCATTGTGAAAGCATCTGTGCAAGCAGAGTAACTTCAGATTTAGTTACCCTTTGTTGGTACCCGGTATATAGCATATAGTAAGCATATAGTAACCTTGCCATCCATGGATATGGGTATCTGTGGTTAGGTAATTGACACCTGACCTTGGCATATAAGAAACGATGAAAAAGGGGTTAGTCTCTCATGTCTGTGGGTTGTGGGTGACTGGAAATGACCTTGGAGGTAATTTCTGGCCATTTTGGGTGCAGGACCCATTTTGTTGCTCGTTTGTTTTTAACTAAACAAAACCAGTGTGCTTTTTCAGAATTTTGGGGATGGGGGAGGGGCATCACTGGACTCATTAAGACCCCTGGAGCACAGTAGGGCACTTTATTTGGTCTGTTTTTTTACTTTTGGGGGGGGCCCACTTTAAAGTGATATATTTGAAGTCTGGGAGCCTTATCCCCACAATCACATTTACCTTCGTGCATAATGAGGTCCACCTGTATGCTTAAATCGGGATAATCCCAAGTCTGGAATGCTTGCTTCATGTGGTCCTGTCAGCTCATGCAGCAGTAGCATCTTTCTTCTTCTTCTTCAAACTGCCTCAAGCTCTCTTGCTCCAAGTGTAATTACAATAAAGCAGGATGAACCTATACTAGTATTTGGGATGCCTTGATTTTCAACTTGAATTTCACTTGATCATATTCTTATAACCTTGGGGAAATCACTTTCAATTTTGTAAGTACACAAGTACTGTAAATTGAATACAGTAAATTAATATTGACTTTGTAGCTGTAGAAAGCATGAAAAAGAAACTTAAGTATGTAGTACACCGCTCTGGGCTCCTTGGAGGAAGAGTGGGATATAAATATAATAAAATGATGATGATGATGCCTCTCTGCCTCAAGTTCTTCAGGGCAGGCTCTGCTCTGTGTACTTTACAGAGGGGGCAATGCGGGTATGGAGCTGGACCTTCTTAATAGTGGTGGCCATGGCACAGAATGCCCTTTTTAGTAGGATTCTCTTGGCTTCCTCACTGATGGTTTTCCATTGACAAGTTAAAATTTGACATTTTCCTGTGAGCTTTTCTCCAAGCTGTTCGGATGTTTGTGAAACTAGATCATGGTTAAAGTTTCGTTGACTATGATACTTTGTTTTAGATTTGTTTTGTTTTAAATTTGTATCCTACTTTAGGTATGATTTGATAGTGGATAATTTTAAATACCGATGAATCTGTTCTGTTTCAATGGACAGATTTATCTAGCTATGCATATGATCAGTTTGTTAGTTTTGCTTATTGGCCTTTCTGTTCTCTATTTATAAAGTATGAACAAGGTAAAATACAACTAGTTGCCTTTAGCTAGCAGGAGCGAGTCAAGTATGGAAGCAGCGTTTTTGCACAGTTATTTTTTTGCTTACTCAGATATGTCTTGCATATGGAAATGTGTTAAAACTGTCAGCAGCACAGGGCGTGGTATCTAAACTCATGCATTGTTTTTTAAAAATGGCCACCTCAATATATATGTCAAAACCTACTTTACATTATTGTCTCTATTTTTCCCATGGTAGATTGAAATAGATGATGGAGATGAGTTAACTGCTGACTTCCTTTATGAAGAAGTTCATCCCAAACAGCACGCGCATACACGGAATTTTGCTAAGCCAAGAGGTCCTGCAGGAAAACGAGGCATCCGAAGGTTGATCCGCGGTCCAGCTGAAACGGAAACACCTACTGACTAAACTCCACAAGTGCACTGGGAACAAAAGCATTACAACAGCAGGTGGGCAGGGGGACACACACCCCACCCTTTAATATTGAACTGAAAGCATTCTACATTGATCTTTTCCAGGAGGAAAAAGAATGTCTTGTGACTTTCCACTGCACTTGTCTGGCTATGTCACTTTAGATTTTGTAATTTCTACGGCCTGTGGTTATCATGCATTAGTTTAAAACTCAAACCATAGCTTGTATGATTCTTCCTAATCTGAATGTATCGCTGCTTGGTAATTTCTGTTATATAGGGCTCGATCCAAAGGTTCCCTTCCCTGTGGGAGGAGGAGGATACTTTTTGGATCGAACCCATTGATTCCACATTAGTTTGCAGTCAATTTTAGTTAATACATAAAATAGATAAAATTAGTTTGAAAATTCTTAGTTAACTTTATTACCTCCTTCTCATGGAGAGCTGCTGCTGCTTAGAATAAAAATGATCAGTAAAAGGCCCGTATCTCTACTTTCTCCACCACCCAGCTCCCACTTCTTTCAGTCTTCTAGTAAGTTCCTAAACTTTAACTTGTAAGCAAGTCCATTGTTCCAAGTCTTTGCAAGTTTGAAACCTAGTTTCTTTGCAGGAGTCCAGAGCTAGATTATTTGTAGCCTTTTAATAACATATTGCTCACTCTCATTCCAAAAGAAATCTGACCTTGAGACTTTGTAGTTTTTTCATTGGGTCTTTCAATAAGGTTGAGTTCTCAATAATCAAGAAAACACTACATGTAGCATGATTCTGTAAATGACACATTGGCTATGAAATCAGAGCACTTTTTTGAAATCTACACTATGGGAGCTGTCATTGATTGTTCATACGGACATGGTTGAGAAATGTCTTCTATATCTGTTAAAATAAAGATGTTCTCAAGGCAACTGTTTTGAATGTCTCAAATTGTGAAATGGTTGCAGTATAAAACTACCTTGTAGGTATATTTAATTGGAAGTAATGTTAATGGAACTACTCCAGGGTGATTGGTAAATACTCCAAAAATTGCATTGAGGCTTTGTGTAAGGAAATTAGCTCTGAGTAGGACAGGTCCACATCAGATTAAATTTACACAAAGTTGTGGACTCAGGAAATAACTAGACTGAAGCAAGGTTGAAGTTTCAAAAATCAAAGTAAGGTTTTATTGGAGAGAGGGATACAGTGGAAAGAAATGTGTGGTTAAAGTAATCCTATTTAAGGTATGTTCAACTGTAAAGTTGCGTTTTAGCTTAAAGTCCTACTTGTATAAATTCCCAGGTGGCCTAGAGGAGGAGGCAGCTGGATTTAAGAAAAAGGAATAGGGACAGAGATGGGCCCTAGTGAGGGGCAAATGTTCATAACACCTGATCTGGGTGAAGAGGCTTTGGGGTTCCTGGAAAAACCGAAGGACCTCGTTCCTCAGGGATAGCTTGGTCAGAAGCAGAGGCAAGAAGATCGGAGGGGTTAGATGATAGAGGTGAATCCACAAGGGTGCTTCCTCCAAGGAACCAGCTTCCTATGTTGGTGAGGAAGACTTGGGAAGATCAGGCTAGGCAAGAAAGCAGATCAGGAGGGTAGCACAATGAACTGGACACAACCTAGTGTAATGGCCTGTGAACAGTAAATCGCCCAAGCAGCTGATGACTCCAAGATAGATGGTATGCAAAAAGCACACTGGATCATGGAGATGGGGCTTGGTATACTCAAGAACATATCCTGGGGCAACATTCTTGTTGCCTTTCTTTGCTGAATAGGTGTGCTGGACGGAACCTGCAAGGGTTTCGTTGTTGCTGATCGCTCTTCCTGAGTGTAACTGTGGGAATGGCCAAGGTGGATTGTCATGAAAATAGAGCACATAGACATGAGAAGGGGAAATCTACATGGACGGAGGATCCAATAATCTAAATCAGTACTTTTAATGGATACACCTTGAGGAGAGGTCCTTATTGCTGACGCAACCTCTGTGAGGGGAAAGTTACCTCCGCATCTGTGTCCTTCCTGCTGAGTCAATTGGTGTGTTCGCTTGCTGCTATCCTTTGCAAAAGGAGGGGAGGGTGAGGCAGTTCAGAGTGCAGAGCGGCCTTGACTGGAAGTTAACCTGCTTTAGTTAACTTCTGGGGTCGTCTTAGAGTGTCGACATAGGGAGGGCATGCATCTGATCCCCTTTCCAATTTGCTTGGAACTAGCCAAATCTAGGGGCGACTGGCCCACTGTCAGCTAAGTGACCTATCCCCATATGCCACAAGCTGAGGGCCCACGATCCCGTGAGACTCCTGAGCATGAGAAGAGTGAGATCCCCAAGCTTGGAGACTCAAGCATGGGGAGGGGGTACGTTCTGGGAGCTGGCAGAAAAGCATTGCTAGCAACAGTAAGCTTTCTACTGCCATCAATAGCAGCCATTTGCTTCTGCTGACATAAAGCTGAAGTAAAACATGAACTACTTTCCTGCAAGTGAACACTACAAAGCACGGTCAAAGCTTTAATTAACCAATCTTTTATTTTGGACCCCACATGTCTAAATATCTTCAGATATATATTTTAACAGCATGATACTACACATGGTTACTTGGAAATTAAGCCTATTCACTGGGATTTGCTTCCTTGTAAATTCACACATGTAAACTACTTCCTTGTTATAGCTAATCTTTCTAACACATTCATTTTAGACTAGAACAGACTGAAATACTCACACCCATGGTTGTGTTTTGTCCATTTACTGCACCTGCACAAATTGATGGGTCACATATTTGGTGTGATTTCCTCTAGCAAATAAATTATTGTGAGAAGGTATTGAAATGAAAGCTGCTGAGACTGCAGACTAACACTAATGACTAATCCCAAGTAGCTGAGCCAGAGTGGTTTCCTGTGACTGTGGCATAAGACCACTGCTCTACCAGTTCAATATTATTTGTGATAATCTGATGGCATTCCTGCTGGTATGCTTCATCCTAAGCAGTTATGAGTGGTAAACTAGCTTTCAAAGAATATTTATGGTATTGATAGTCTTGGATGCCACCCATACACTGTCTTTACAGACTGACTGTCTTAGTTGTATAGCATCATGCTGCATCTCCAAGTCCACTAGGGGCCAGTTCTTACTTTACAGAAGTAGCATTGCTCTTACCTGGTCTACCACAAGTCCAGGAGACCTGGTCTTGTGGTAGCAAGCACGACTTGCCCTGTTTGCTAAACAGGGTCTGCCCTAGTTGCATATGAATGGGAGACTACATGCATGAGTCCTATAAGCTATTCCCCTTAGGGGAATGGCGTCACTCTGGGAAGATCAGGTTCCAAGTTCCTTCCCTGGCATCTCTAAGACAGGGCTGAGAGAGATTCCTGCCTGCAACCCTGGAGAAGCAGCTGCCAGTCTGTGTAGACCAGAGGTTCTCAACGTTGGGTCCCTAGATGTTTTTGGACTTCAACTCCCATAATCCCCAGGCCCAGTGGCCTTTGGTTGGGGATTATGGGAGTTGAAGTCCAAAAACATCTGGGGACCCAACGTTGAGAATCCCTGGTGTAGACAATACTGAGCTAGATGGGCCAATGGTCTCTCGGTATATGGCAGCTTCCTATGCTCCTCCATGGTTGGTGTCTGAATTCAGATTAAAATAAAAGTAAATTTTGCCATCGAGTCAGTGTTGGCTCCTGGCGACCACAGAGCCATGTGGTTGTCTTTGGTAGACTACAGGATGGGTTTATCACTGCCATCTCTCGTGCAGTATGAGGGGATGCCTTTCAGCATCTTCCTATATCATTGCTGCCCAATATAGGTGTTTCCTATTGTCTGGGAAACATACCAGCGGGGATTTGAACCAGAACCTCCGGCTTGCTAATCAAGTTATAGCCCCACTGTGCCATTAGGTAGCTTGAATTCAGACCAGAAGGGAGGAAATAAGGACAATCCTTATACGAATGTTACATCCTAACTGGCACTGGCTGTTGGTGGGAGGGGTTATAACCATGCTGCTTTTGTACTGTAAAACAGCCCCAGGTGAAGACACCAGCTAACATTCATACGAAGAAAGCATTTGTATAATGAGCAAAAGTTCTGCTAACACAAAGCAATTGCTTAGTTCAGCTAAAAACCAGGGATTTGCACTATTGCACTCTTGTATAAGTTTGCTTTACAAAAAGTGAGAAGTGTGACTGTTGAGCAAACACAAGCATGCTTGCAGTAGCGCAACATGAATTGGGAATGCAAGCTCCAGACTTAGCTATTCTGCAAGCTATTTGTGCTAGTACAACTTTGATCCACAGCACTTTATTCGGATGTCAGCCACTGACTGTAAAGGTCTTATGAAATACTGAAAAGTGCCTTATATTGCGTATTTTTAGAAGAGCACTGCTTTACAGCTCTGCACAGTGACCTGCTGCAGATGTTCTATAGATAACTATTGGTAATAATTTCTACAGAATTTTCACTGCATAAAGTGATACGCAAGGTCCAGTGACTGAAAATATTAACCCAGCTCTTTTGTGGTCAGCCTCAGCATTTGGCCTTTGTGCCACATGTCCAATTGTATATTTTCTTAGCTACCATCATTCCACAATACTTCAGCATTGACACTATAAAAGCCATCATGCATTAAGTAAGTTGCCTAGGGAAACTTCAGTTCAGCCTTAGGAAGTATTTTAGGAGAAGCTTGGACTACTTTGAAATAGTTAAACAGAGTGAGGATGTTTTCAAAAGCAGCCAAGCCTGGGATTAGCTGCCCATGGGAATCTGTGGGAGCCAAACCTGCCAAGGGAGCCCACCTCTTAAAATGAGGTTAAGGGAATGAGCGCTCCCTTAACCCCGTTTACCTGACCACGTGTCAGCACTGGCTGCTTTTAGCTGGTGCTGAAGCACTTATGGGTACCCACCTGTCACTGGGCAGATCCCCACAACGCATCATACACTTGTGCATCTGTGGGGAAGGCGGGCTTTCGCAGTCTTCCCCGCTACCCATCAGCTAGCCCTCTCACGCAATCAAGAGAAAAGGCTCAGCAGATTATTCTGAAAGTAGTGAAGGTACCATGGGTGGAGCAATCAAGGCAGATAGGGCGATGGACTACCTGGTGGAATGAGAGTAGAAGCAAAAGCTTCACCCCCATTGCTATGATGGGTGGGATAATGTGAGAAGTGAGCAGGTGGGGGTAAGGGGCTTTCTCTCTTATCATTTCTGTCCTAATCATTATGGAATAAAGTTTATTTTCTTTTCAGCTTTCCAAGCACAGCCCCTGCTTATGTCTTGGCAGCTCAGGAGAAGGCCTTTTTTAATTCCCCCAGACAATGAACTTCAGAATTCACACCAGCATTACCGCAGTATGTGAACAATAAAGCCACCATAGGAAAATACACGGAGAACATCCCCACTACCAGCATAATGGCATGTGGGAGGAGAGCCCCTTCTTGTTTTGAACCTATTCAACAAGGCTGCTACAAGTACTGGGGCAAATGAGACAGGGTGGACCTAGAAGTTTGCCCTCTAGTTTGTACTGGAGCATGAGACAGATACTACACTTACATATATGAAAATAGGGTCAGAGAAGAAATTTGAAGTGTGTGGAAGGAAATGATACACAGTGCGAGTTTGTTAGGGGGGTTTGCCCTCCCTATCTTGCCTCATGTGCAAGTTCCTCACCCATTAATTGAAAGGATACTGTTGAGGTCAACAGTATCAGATTGTGAGCCCTTTGGGGACAGGGGACCATCTTATTTATGTATTTTTCTATGCAAAGTTCCTTTGAGAACTTTGGTTGAAGAGTGATATGTAAATATTAGTAGTAGAAGTATTTTTAGCATAAGAATGCTAAAAATACTTCTACTACTACTATTTACATACTGCTCTTCAACCAAAATTCTCAAAGGAACTTTGCACAGAAAAATACATAAATAAGATGGTCCCCTGTCCCCAAAGGGCTCACAATCTGAAAAGAAACACATCAGATACCAGCAACAGCTACTGGAGAGATGCTGGGCTGGGGTTGGATGGGGCCAGTTGCTCTCCCCCTGCTAAATATAACAGAATCACCACTTTGAAGGGTGTCTCTTTGCTCAGTTTAGCAGGGGGGAAGAGTTAGTTAAATTAGTTAAAATACAGTCCTGGCTCCCAACTCCCACGGAGAAATTTAAGGCCAAGTGAACTTGCCCCAAAGCCATCATGGGTGCTTCTCAAGAGTTGGCATTCTAGATTGAATGGGCAAAGATGCAGGAAGTTCCTTCCCCTCTCAGCGGCACCACAGCATTTTGTGGGTGTGGAACTAAGTTTAAATTAAGTAAGCAGCAGGTATTAGCATCTAGCATCCTGAAAATATTGTCCTTCATTAGAGACATGTTTTCTAGCAATTAAAGCAGTGAAGACAGACACTACCTGTACATTCAAGTTTCAGAAGCTGGGCACACATGTAGACCAAGCATAGATTTCCATTGATCAGGGCTTCAGATCTCAGAACTAGTAAAAGCAAAACAAGGTTACCAAACAAAGCACCTTTATGCAAATTTACATCATATACTCAAATTTATTTTCTTTTGGTAGTAACTGGCATGCGTGTAGTATACACACAAGAGACACCTCTGTTTCAAGAGGTCCTATCTATATAAGCTCTACCTTTCTATCTAAGCAGATAAACTGCTGCTTTTTCATGACAGAACTTCTTAGAAATCTTCCTTTCTGGGAAGATGCTGCTACTTGCCAGTGCTACAGCAATCACTTGCCTATTCCATTTGATCTTGGCAGGTCTGCTTTTCTTCCTTGTACTGCAGTTGCTTTCAGTGGGACTGCTATAAAAACATGGCCTCATTTCTCCACATGGCACAGGCAGAATAAGCTACCCTTCAATCATCAGTTATTTTACAGTGTACAGAACAGATACAGCAAAGCAACCAGCACCGTATTAGTCTGTATTAGTCACAAGCTGTTGCCAGTTGCTCTTTTTTTATCAATGCTCAAGTGTCTGAACTGGGATCTCAGGGCCTAGCTACACATTATATTAAATGGTGAGTTTGGCTCTGTGCATTTGCTTTTTTATTACCCACTTAAAATAGAGCCCCTGGTGGCGCAGTGGTAAAACTGCCGCCCTGTAACCAGAAGGTTACAAAATCAATCCTGACCAGGGGCTCAAGGTTGACTCAGCCTTCCATCCTTCCGAGGTCGGTAAAATGAGTACCCAGAATGTTGGGGGCAATATGCTAAATCATTGTAAACCGCTTAGAGAGCTCCGGCTATAAAGCGGTATATAAATGTAAGTGCTATTGCTATTGCTATTAAAATAGCAGATGTCAGGGGTGAGATACTGATCAGATTTAAAATCTGCTTTAAAGCAGGACTTTAACCCTTCCCCATCACATCTTAATCCTTTCACTTCATGGTATCTCTTCTAAATCTAACTACTACTGTAGACTTGCTGAAATGTACATCCCCATTAACACTGAAGTGTTACCAAGCCATGATTTTTTCATTACGTAACTTGCACAAACAAGTTTTAAGTAAAGGGGCTGACAGGTTACTCATCCAATAACTCCTATTCACTACAGGTTATTCTAAGGAACACATAAGCTCCTAGGTCAACAAGGAACACATAAGCTCCTAGGATAACATACTTCTACTTAGGACAGATTACTCATTTAACTGGTAGGACCAAAGAGACTCCAAAGTTGTGGAATTTTTACCTAATACAGTAATTTGTATCAGTGTTTGCCCATGAAACTCAATCATTCTGCCATTGTCAAAAACAATTTATTTATATAAATACACTATCAGAGAGCAGCAGTTAAAAGTTAATGAGCTATTAAGTCATTATGACTTTGAACAGTATTTCTGCCAAGTTTATTTTTCAAGTATCAGTCCGTCTTTTCCTCTCCTTAGTTATCTGAGACATGAGCATCAGAAACCCAACAGCTGTAGCCATAACACACCCACGTGAAGATCATGTGGAAAAAATATGAAAAATCAGGTCCCCTGTCATCAGATCTTCATGTTTTTATGCTGTTCAGTGAAATGTGGAGCACAAACTTGAAGCTAGGAGGACAGTTATGTTTTTGAGAAGCATTCAGTTGATAATCATAGCATTCACTTAGAAGGAAAAAACTTCTCATGTGCAAAAAGCTGCCTTGGGGACAGAAAATTATTTAACTGAATTTACCAGTGTAATATATATTTCTGTGCCCAACACCATCTGGGCATGGACACAAAAATTTGTTGTGATACAAAGATAATACTGTAATTTCTCAAAACAAATACTGACCAATACTCTGACTAACAAGATGTGTGCATGTTCTAGGAGCGCTTGTGCATACACTGTTGTGCAAGAGCTTATTAAGAGCTCAGAGCACTGCCTGTGTTCTGGAAGCATTCTTTAAGACTGGAAATACATTGCTAATGGCTCTTGCACAACTGTGCACATGCAGGAGGGGACTGGGGAAGTTGTGCAAGGGTTCCCAGCACAACCCCACAGTCTCTCCTTAGGCACATGCTTTGTTAGTCAGGATGTCAGCTCCTACACAAATTGTGCAAATCTGAAGAATGAAGGAGAAAGAGTTTGTCATGTACACTAGGAGCACCGCACTATTTTCAGTTTTTTTCTTCACAGCTTGTAGTAAAAGTTAATAAGTTAACCCCTAGTAACCAAGCAAAAAAGATACTGTTTAAAGTGGTGGCTCTTATATTTAGCAGGGGGAGAGCAGTGCTTCCTATTCATCTCAACACAGGAGCCCTCCCTAAGGTGGTTGCCAGTGGGTCCCTTTTGGATGGCTCCCTGCTTCAAAGCAGCTCATAATCTTTTCATTCCATTTGCTATGTAAGCCACGTGGAGAACTTGTTGAAAATTAGTGTAATTTTTCATAATAGATTTCTTTAGGGAGGAAACTACCCTAGACCTATAAAACAAGCCTTTCAATTGCACGAGAGCCTTCAAAATATAGTTCTTTACTTTTAGATAACATAGTTTCATCTGTCATTGATTGTCACAAAGTTAAAGTAGTTCAGATCTGTGCCCCTCCCCTGCCTCATATTAAAAGAGACCCATGAATAATATGTGGAATACTTAACTCTGTGGGAAAACATAAGGCAAACTTCTTTGAAATGCTAGATGAGTAAGTTTCAACATTTATTTTTGCCTATTTCCATATTAGGCAGATAAAATACTAATTTATTTGGTTAAAATTTGGATTTTCAGATACCTGGATTGTAGGCATAAAATAGATGCATATCTGTCAAGAGTATACAATATGTGCTACCTTGGCAAGATCCTTTACACACTGATGTTTTGAATACAAGACAATGTTCAAAATATTTTAGCTATAAAATATAAAACGCATGAATAAAGCTTTGAAGAAGATATCCTTGACAAAGTGATAGGACCACAACACATTCATTTAAAATGTGTCAACCAACATTTCTCAGAAACAAAGGTATACAAAGAAGACCATGATAATGTGGAATGGACATGTCATTTGAACTTTTTCTAGAAGTTCATTTAAGCACAAAGTCAGAAGTGGTCTTAGTCAATCAGCATTTCTTGCAAATGTTGTCTGACCTGCCAAAGAAAAAAAAAAGTGCGCAGAAGCATGAATTAACACTCACAATCCAGTATGCAAACCCAAAACCCACTCAAAGCACCATATGGCAGCAAAATTCCTTTTACCGTCATAATATCTGGCCTCCGGCTCTTCTTTTCATTCAGACACTGGCAAGCAAGCAAATACATCTGTTCAACTGATTCTATGTTCCAATTGCTCATCTTTTCATCAGCATAATCTTCAATAGTCTTTTCTTCATCTTCAATTTCTTCTTTGATACTCAGCTGTATAGAAGCAGCAAGTAGTATTGCAATGATTTGAAAGGATCTAATCTACTAAATACCCAAGGGGGGGGGCAACAAGAGGGAAATAGGAATTTCAACATAAATATTTCCACTATTGTAATTAGAGGTCATTGTGAGTTGGTATCATTAAAGTACACAACCCCACATGTTTTCTACAGGTATAGCAAAATGAAATTGAAAGAATACTTCACATCTTTAGCAAACTAGGGCAGGAGTAGGCAACTTTGACTATCCAGCTGTTGTTGAACTACAATTCCCATCATCCCCAGCCACAGTAAATTGTGAGTTTGGGGTGGTATAAAAGTGTGTTAAATAAAATAAAATAAAAGTATGTTATGGTCAGATTCTCTTATTTATTCTGACCTATAGGTAAATATACCTATTTAAGCCTACTTATTCTTTATATTCTCCATGGGCTCAAATAAATGACAACCCCAGGATATTTAAATTGGGATTTTAATTATCATGTTTCTTCAATAAAGTGCTTTTTCTTTCCTCAAATCAGCAAAAAGAGGAAAAGAGCTCAGTAGGTTTAGAGAGAAAGCATGCTTCATATGTTGTATATTACTGGGGAGAATTCACACAGCTGGCAGATTTTTTGTAAAAAGAATCCTTCCCACTTGCAGCCAAATAACCTTTTATTCCACTGGGCTCAAGATAGCATCTCATCTGAATTAATATCCAAATATCAGGGATATTCTTGCAATGTTTATTATACAGTACATTGTTCCACTTTTAATCACCACTAAATGGTCTAGAATTTAATATATACAACTTTGTACAAACAAAAAATGTACACAGTCAGCATAAACTCTGCCATCTGTGTTAAGTATCACTTCAGAAGGGCCATCTCTAGCTTAGGATTGTCCTTACAGGCCCTTCTACCCCTCAGTAGTGTGGAAGCCACTACAACAAATGTCCTGCCCATGCCAATTTGATAATGAGGTGTCCATGCTGTGGCTCCTTCCCATTCCAGTATTGATTCAATTTGGAATTCATCCCATAGAATTCTCTTCCACGGGATGCGGCTACAAGCTTGGATGGCTTTAAAAGGAGCTCAGACAAATCCATGGAGGATAGGTTAATGGCTAATCTGATGGCTATAGACCACCTCCAGCCTCAGAAATAAGATGCCTCTGAAGACCTGTTGCAGGGGAGCAATAGCAAGAGGGGGCATGCCCTCAGCTCTTGCCTGTGAGCTTCTCAGAAGCATATGGTGGGCCACTGTGTGAAATAAGATGCTGGACTGGATGGGCCTTGGGCCTGATCCAGGGCTGTTCTTATGTTCTGAGAAAGACAAGATTGCACAAAAAAGATCTGTATCGCCTGCTCCTGCTACATGATTCCAGAGTTCCAATATTACTGACATGCTATAGGAATCATCCCCGCTACAGCTGTTCCAATACCACAGAGATAACATTTAAACATCTACCCAAAAAACAAACACAAACAAGAGTCAGTTTTTAGATCTGTGAAAAGTTAAAATAAAACCATTCAATCAACTAACACCTTTTAAAAGGTACTCTTAAAAGGCCACACATTGTAGCTAGTTTAGTTGAAATAGGGTCAGAGAACCTATAAATACTTCTCACCTCAAAATCCTAAAGATTTACATTATAGCCCTTAAGGTCCTCCCTCTGAAAGCCAACTAGGAATGTTATTTCAGTGATCCAACACTTTGGAAGTGTCTCCAGGCAATATCAACTCCTGCCAGGATTCTTATTCTAATCTAATCCAGTCCTTTGACACTGTAGACTTTTAATTGCCACCAGCTCTAACATATTTGGCACAGCAACCAGCTGCTATCTTACTGTGAAATGTGACAAACATATTTGTTATAAATCCAGTTCTGCAAGTACCAGTAGCTGGGGGTCCCGATTTTCATCCACAGGTGTAAGCCCCGTTATTATTTCAAGTAACACCTAGAGAAAGATAAAATATAAAGCTGAAGTGAAATGCATGTCATGAAACTTCAGATATCAGTGCACAGGTAAACCCTAATGAAACTCTACTAGTAGAAATATTTTGAAAGATTTATTTATTTATTTAACTAACAAACAAACAAACAAACAAACAAAACACCCCATCCAGAGGCTCTGGGCGGTGTACAACAACTTTTAAAAGACATAAAAACACACAATTAAAAACACAGTGCTAAAAACAATATAAAAACAATTCAAAAACTATTAAAACCATTTAAAACCAATTAAAATACTTTTAGAAAACAACAACACTTTGAATCTATTTGCTGACACTCCCTCTTTCTCAACTCTTAGAAAAAACACGTTTATGCAAACTTTTAAGAAGTTGCATACTTCTCCCTCACACACGAGCCCAAGCAATTTTTTAGGAACAAAATGGATATTAATTTAATGACTTTTTAGCATCATTACACATTAGATGTGTAAAAGAAGAATCATTGGAGTACATGAAGAATGCATTTCCAGCACCAGACCTGAACAAAAGGAATGTTAGCATGCATGCCTATCCAGTGAGTCGTGGAGCCCAGAATCTTTTTGAAAAAGAAAATAAAGCGCTAAGAAGACCACATTGTTTTCATTAAACCTTGGATGAACAGCTCAATTTCCTTGGTCAAGTCAGCCACAGGTACTTGGTGATTTTCCATCCAAAGGCAGCAGCTCTGGAGGGAGCAATCTGGAGTAGAATATGGCACATGAAAAGGGGGCTAATCTTTTCCCCTCAGCTCCCCAGCCCTGACTCAAATGAAATAATATTTAGTGCATTTAAATATTAGCAAGATTTTTTTTTTCTTAAAAACTCATGGAACATCTTTGCTACACACCTCCTATGTCACTCTGGCCAGGCCCTCAACAACAGGTCTTCAAAAAACACTATTCAGACCTGGAAAGAGGGTGTGATCCCCTCGCCACCCCCACAGCCAGACACCAACTGCAGGAATAGTGAGAGAGGAAGCAATGCCCTTTGGTGCCTGGCTCAACAGTCATTCGGCCTCTCCTGATTTAGACTCCATCAGTGGCCACCCATTCATTTTGTAGGGGATGGAGGAAGAAATATTCCATTTGGCAGTGAGTCCAGATTCCGCTTCCTTCCCACCCTCTGTACTGTGGAGGGCGGGAAGGAAGGTATTAGTATTAGAAAAGAGAATACTTTAGATTATCTAATACTCTAGATTATCAGTCTGAAGACAGAGATTGTGATATTTCTAATTTATGAACAATACACAGCAAAGTTAGGTACTTTAATAGAGTTCAAATAAAAATTGAAATTGAAATAACTGGGTATTTTTCAAAACAAAGGACTATTTCCTCCACTTGTTGACACGGAAATAATGAGGCAACTATTTGCTACTCACCACACCAAAGCTGAACACATCAGATTTAGGAGTCATCTCCCCACGCAAAGCCTCTGGGGCCATATAGGCTGCCGTTCCCACTATCCTTTCTGTTAGGATAGTGTGAGTGAACCTTACTGAAGCCCTTGCGAGTCCAAAGTCAGAAAGTTTGGGCACAAATTCTTCAGTTAGTAAGATATTTGCACTGGAAAAAAAATAGTATTGCACTCTAGAGAGCTTTTTCCCCATAGAGAAGGTAGTGCATTAGTTAACTGAACAGAAATAGCATTTTTGCTTAATATAGCAACATAAATTATTTTGACTGATACAAGCAGTTTTAAGTAGAAAAGAATACTTATGCAATTGTCACACCAATTTTTTATTTTTCTTCATTGTATGCACCCACTTGCTCCACATTAGCTCTTTACTCCTACACAACTAGTGTTATTGTGCAAAGTTACTATAGCTCTTTTGTAACTTTAAATGTTTTGTAACTTTTCCAGGATTGGGGGAAAAACACTGATCATATCAGTAGAATGATGGTACTTCCAATCAACAGGGGAAACATTTTCCTTTTAAAAAGTTTAGATGTGTTTGGAAAATGCTGATCAAACAATGGTAGGAGTCCATAGACAGATTAGTTTTGTAGATTTTACCTTTTAACATCTCTATGAATGTGATTATTTTCATGTAAAAAACAGATTCCACTGGCTGCACCTTGAGCAATGTTACATCTTGTTCTCCAAGGAATTGGTGCAGTGTCATCCTGGGGGGAGGGGGAGGGGAAGGGAGGGAGGAAATATCAGTATTTATATTAAGCTTGCTTGTTTAATCCAAAAAATGTCTCAAGACTGCCTAATGTAACATTAAGAACTATTTGACATTTCTCTATTTGCTACAAGCAGCAAAACAAATTGATCCATAAGCATTTCCTTGTCAAAACAAACAGTACTGACCAACCAGGTCCCTGAGAACAACTGAAAAGCCCACCAAAAAGGGAAAGCCTTTAATTGTTTATGGAACAGAAGCAGAGAATAATGTTTCTGCACATCTGTGAAAGGTGCATACGCTACCTCAGGACAACCATCCTGAGGACCCTGATCAATCCCATACTAGTCTGGGCTTCCTTCAGTGGCAAGATCTTTTTCTACATACAATGGAACAAAAGGACCTCAAAACTGACCTATAGAACTGTTGAATCTGAATCAATAAGACATCAAACCACCAGAAGTCTGATTACTCTCCCTAGCCAGGATGTTGGCAAGTTTTGACTTTGGAGGTATTTTACTTCCCAATACTTGGGAACACCCAAACACAGTTAAAGTAAACAAACCTTTACATGGGAAATGCAGACTCTTCCAAAACCTCAAAGTGATTTATTACCATACACATCTTAGGCATTCAGCTAGGGCCCCTGAACTTCATATCAATAAAGATTGGAGCAACATTGTACATCACCAAATTTGAAATAATGTCCAAAGTGAACAATGTGGGAGGAAACTTTACAAAGTTGACTAATACACAAGAAGCAGATTGTATGTATATCCATGCCATCGCAATAAAAAGTCCATCACATTTGCCTGATTTTCTGGTTCTGCTAACCAGGCAAAGGAAATGGAAAGAGATATCCTGATTCACAGCCTCACATGAATATACTGTAAAGTCCCATATACAGTATAGCCTGTTTTTTCATGCAGTTTCTGTTCAAAGAGAGGAATAGTGTACACATTGCACAGAGCTGCTTAGGAGGTACATAAAAAGGACAGCCCTGCAAAAGGAAGAGGTCTTTGTGAACCAAGAACTCACATACCCACAAAAGGAAACTGGATCAAGTATTTATATATATTTCCATTTAGTAACTTGAAAGACAGTAAACTTCTAGGCACTGACATGTAGAGATGTGCACAAACAGCTTGGGGCAGCAGGAGGCAGGACGGGGAGCGGTTGCCTTAAAAAGCAGGTACACAGCTCCTTACCTGCTCATCCCCACCCTGCCACCGCCCACTCTCCAAACGGCTGCGTGGGGCTGTGGCCCTGTTCCCTGCTGCCTCCACATGGCACTGGCATGCACATGGCCACCAGACGCGATTTATTTTGGAAAGCAGGAGCAGCCAGAAGAGCAGCAGGGCAGGAACAAGCAGGTAAGGAGCAGTTTGCCTGCTTTTAAAGGGAACCACTCCAAGCCAGTTCGAACACCAGCGCCTGAGCCAGTTTTGTGCTTCCCAAAGGAGGTGTCAAACTGGTTGTGCACATCTCTACTGACAAGCAAGAATTTCACTTACCAGACAAGCTAGTCTGTCGAGCAATGAACCATTGGGCATATAATCATAAACTAGACAAGGCTGATCAAAGTCACTTGAGAAACCAAGCAATTCTACTAGGTTCTCATGTTGACATCTGTGAAAAAGATAAATTATACAATTAGCTATGAACTTTAATTGTTTTAGGATGTACATTTTAAAAAAAATGAGTAAAGGGGCTCTGAAGAACCAAGTCACAATTTTTATTTTATTTATTTACGATCTCGATCAGCAATTATTTTCACTCACCACATTAATTAATCTAGAATAACTTCCTTTCATGAAGCATCAAGAAAGTGGTAGCACAGCAATGGTCATATGAATTCAATGCCAAATTATAAAGGCTGGCATCCCAAGAATGATCTTAGAAGATCATAAATGAAAGACTCTGATACACTGTTGGGTTGAAACAGTCAAGTTGCTACTCAGAGCATTTTTAAAAAACTGTTCCATTGCAATCAGTTGATGCATTTAGAAATGGTTTACAAGGGTGATTTCAAGAAAGTTAGCTACTATCAGAGTTGTGCACTGTACATTTGTACATAATCATTCAAGAATGAGAAATGCTTTTTAAAAAAATCTGCAGGTAAAGAACACAACTCTCCAAGACAGTACTCTTCTGGGGCAGTGCACAGAGGAGAGAGGAACAAAGCATGCCACTCTCTACAGCAGCCCTGCTGAATCAGGCCCAAGGCTTATCTAATCCAACATTCTGATACCCACAGTGGCTCACCAGATGCCTTTGGGAAGCCCACAGATGAGACAAAGGCATGCTCCTCTCTAGCTGCTGCTCCCCTGCAACTGGTATTCAAAGGCATCCTGCCTTGAAGCCTGGAGGTATCTTATAGACATCAAGCCTAGTAGCCATTGATAGACCTATCCTCCATGAATTTGTCTAAGCCCCCTTATAAAGCCAACTAAGCTGGTGGCCATCACCATATCCCATGGCAGATAATTCCATAAATTAATTATGTGCTGTGTGAAAAGGTAGTTCCTTTTGTCTATTCCTTCTTTGGGTCAAAGCAGAATAAAAGCTGAAATTCCTTCCAACTATCCTGTTCCAAATAAACTAACACACATTCAGTGTGTGATTTTCCTATTCTTGCATGGAAACTAATGATGACCAAGATATAATGGTTACTATCTGAAGGTTCTGGTGGCGCTGCTGGCCTTCTTTCAAAATTCAGCCAGTTCCAGCCCTTGCCTAGCCACTCCTTCACACAGCTTCCATTCTGTGAGACTTTGCATCTCTGTGTTAGATGTTGCTCTTGTGGCTCCTTCTTGAACATGATTTCATACCTTGATGCCTGGCTCACTTTCCCTTCTCAAACACCACCCCTTTGGACTTTGGACAGACTCACTCACGCACAGCCTTGGGTATTTACCTGATCTTCCTTCACCAAGAACTGTTGTGTGACAGACCTCTCTGCTATGAAATTCTATTTGTCTGATCATCATCTTTTCTCTTTGAGCATTATACACAATTCACTTTCTCCACATCCCACTCCTGTCACAGCTTACAGTCTACTGATGCAACAAGCATCACCAACAACTTGTCCTCTCCTTTGTCATCTCTGCACCCTCCTTTTGTTTCCACCTTCAATCTAATCTTGATACCTATACACTCCTCTCATTCCCAATCCTACCTCATTCTTTTAATTTGGTATCATAATTCATGCTCACATGAAACCAAACTCCTTTGGAGGAGAATTAAAGAGCAAATGGCTACAGCTGCAATAAGTTAATGTTTTCCTTCTCATCTGCCATTCACCTGGCCAAATACTACCACTATACTTCCCTGATCCACTTCAGATCTAGGAATCCTTGATGTCTTGATAAGGCCCATCCCTTCACTCTTTCCTGATCTCTCTATGTCCAGGACTTTACCATCTTATTCAATGCCATAATTGAGGCCATCTCTTCTGCTGTCATTTCCTCTGTCTCAGCTTTTGGTGCTCCCTCCATCACCCTCAACCCTTTCCTTTTCAGTCGCGTTTTATCAGTTATCTGATAAAATGACTACCCCCACTGACCTCATCAAATCCCTTCATATGTCTCCTTGATCTTATCCCCTCTCCTCTCAGCTCCTGGACACCATCTCCTCTGCCATGATCCTTTCTATCTCACAGCATTCAGACATGCCACTAGCTCCCCTATTTTCAAAAAACATCCCTCAACTCATTCTCTCTCCCCAACTACTGTGCAGTTTGTCTCCCACCTTTTGCCACCAGACTCTTAGAACAATCTGCTTATTCCTGCTGCCTGAACTTACTTTCCTCATAAGAACATAAGAACAGCCCTGCTGGATCAGGCCCAAGGCCCATCTAGCAGGGCTGTTCTTAGTCTCCCACCTTTTGCCACCAGACCCTTAGAACAATCTGCTTATTCCTGCTGCCTGAACTTACTTTCCTCAAACCACTTTTGAACCCTCCACCCCAACTCCAGTTGAAATGCCCTCATATGAACCACCAATGAATTCACCACCAAAATGAAAGGGGTCTGTTTGGTCCTCATTCTTCTAGATGTCCCTGCTGCTTTTGATAGTTGATCATTCTGTCTTGCTTGCCTCCCATTATCCCTAAGCTCTCTTCCTAATAGTTCTTTCAAGGTTTCTATAAGGGAAGTTCTTCCTCCTCTTTCCACTATGGTTCCTCAAAGCTTTGTTCTTGACACCTTGTTATCTCTCCCTACACACTGTCCCTAAGCAATCCCATCAAATACAGTGATTTTCTACAGGCAGTACCTAGCTCAGGCCTGCTCAACTTTGGCCCTCCTGCAGATGTTGGCCTACAATTCCCATAATCCCTGGCTATTGGCTGCTATGGCTGAGAATTATGGGAGTTGTAGTCCAAAAACAGCTGGGACGCCTAAGTTGAGCAGGCTTGACCTAGCTCTACTTTTCTACTCCAACATTTTCTCCCTCTATCAAATCCTGCATCTCCAACTGCCTGTCTGGCAAGTTGGATGCTTTGGTTCAAGGCTCAGTATGCCAAGAACCAAACACCTCATTTCTCCTTCCAAGTCTTCCTCTCCTCACACTATACTTCACCACTGAAATTACTACCATCCACTCTGTTGAACAGCTTGGAGCCTTGTTCTTCGTAAAGTGCCATGTACATGAATGTTATTAAATAAACAAAACAACAATCTAACTGGTAGGCACTATCCTTTTCCAAAGTTACCTAAAATGTTTGAGAACTTCTAATCGTAAGACATCAGTACTTGAACATTTTCTAGGTCCCTTTACAAACCTTTATAAAATGCGTGCAGAACAAGAAATTGCTTAATTTCTCCATTAATTTCTTCTGTAGTTCTAAAGTAAGACATTTTGCAGAGCTCTCCTTGGGATAAATTGGCAGTGGTGTTTCAAAAATGCTCAGGACTTACTTTGCCATAATCTTTATTTCTTGTTCAAACTGCTTTTTCAGGTCTTGGATACTAACATCAGACACCTATAAAGACAATTTTTAAGAATTAACTGGCAACTCAGAAGTAGAGATTTATGGAAACTGGGCTAATCCAGGAAAACCTAATCTCAGTGTTACTGCCAGAACAAGACCCAAATTGGTTTCTTGTACTCAGATATTGTACAAAAATGTTTCCAGGCTGTAAAGGAGCTGAACTGTGTGAAGTTCTGCCGTCTATAAAGCTTCTTAGAGCCTTAAAACTTCAACTGCAAGTGAATTCACCACTGCCTTTGTAGTATAAGGTTTCCTTACTTCTGTTAAAAGTGCACTATCTTCTAAAATGACTAGGATTTTCCCACCTTCATGTAACTGCAGCTTGCTAGGAGCTACTCTATCTTTAGTTGTCCATTTGTGCCACTAAAAAAAAAAGTGCTGATCTAGGATGTGTTAGAAAGGCATTTACAAGGGCAAAAAGAAGACTTCTTAAAATAGCACAAGGCTTCCATGCAAACTCTAGGCTGGATTATTATGAAGAATAAAAAAGAGCATTAGTACATTTTATTATTTACATGTATATCCTGCTCTTCCTCCAAGGAGCCCAGAGCGGTGTACT
The DNA here is from genome assembly GCF_027244095.1 of Hemicordylus capensis. Taxonomy (NCBI): domain Eukaryota; kingdom Metazoa; phylum Chordata; class Lepidosauria; order Squamata; family Cordylidae; genus Hemicordylus; species Hemicordylus capensis. The sequence goes on along the minus strand of NC_069661.1, from coordinate 180,303,713 downwards.
ACATACTTGAGTTTCTCTTTCACAACAACCCTGTGAAGTAGGTTAGGCTGAGAGAGAAGTGACTGGCCCAGAGTCACCCAGCTAGTTTTATGGCTGAATGGGGATTTGAACTCGGGTCTCCCCGGTCCTAGTCCAGCACTCTAACCACTACACCACGCTGGCTCTCCAGATAGAAACAGAGTGAAAGCAAAGATAGCAGCAGCAGGTAGTGGCAAACATTCTATCACATATACAGTTAGAGACATTTATAGTGGTTGTATACATACTAGGTAGCAAAGGAGGAGATATTATGACTATCTCTCTATAACATGCATAAAACCTTTCATTAGAGATTATGGGTTTTATGCACATTAGAGGACACAGTCTATAATCTCTCTCCTTTGCTACCTATGTGTATAACCATTTGTAAATGTCTCTAAATGTAGATAAGATGTTTTGCTACCAACTGCTGTGACTATCTGAACATATGAAAACATACGTTATAACTCATGAAAGCTTATGCATTAAAAATAGTCTAAAAGGTGCTATCCTTTTTTGTTTATACACACACACAAAACCTATCACATATATTTTTACTGGATTATTATGTGTAGTTTTAATTACCTATTTCTACAAGGGAGGAGCTGAAAGGAGAACAAGTACAAAGATCTACTAGAATGATTTAAAAGAAAAATGAAACACTTAATTTTTGAAACAAGGTTGAGAAAACCAAGCCTTTACAGCCTAGTGAAACAGAAGTTGGAAGAGATAGAGTGATGCTTCTACAAAATCCTGGGAAGATTTTGTAGTAATAGAAGAACCTTGTGAGGGGAGAGTGTTGCTTTAAAGGAAATCTTGGGTACAAAGGGCAAATGGACTTGAATTTGTCATCAACAACATCTAAGGTTGAAAATCAGAAACAAGTTTTTAACCATCAGAGTTCTGGAAGAGTCTTCCCAGACAAACTGTACACCATTTCAATGAATAAAATAGTTACAGTGTTTGACTTTTAATCTTATGTTTGCCTTTAGTTTCATCTTCCATTTAGAAAAAGTAAAAATTGCTTGGTCATGTAAATGTTCCCTCCGTAGGGGCAGGAGTATGGCTGTCTTAATTATAGATAGTGCAATGCATACCGAGAGGTATACTCAAGGTAAATTAAAAACAAACAGATCCCAACTACACACAGATACCACATTTAATGTACAGTCGTCCCTATTCAACCACGAGGGTTTCAATCGGCAAAAACCTCGCTGTAGGCAACTTTGCAGTTGGCGAGGCATTACAGTCAACGGGAAAGGGGATTTTAGGGGAAATCACAGTTGTGATGTGACCAAAAACAAGGTAATAAATTGAAAGAATTGTCCCGACCCTGAAATGTCCCCCCGGGACCCCCTAAAATCATCCCAGACCCCCCAGAAATGACCCTCTGACACTCCCCATGGAAATGACCCCCCAAAACCATTTTTTAAAAACGCACCAAACCGCAACTACTCAGGTCACAGTTGGCGAGGGCAGTCACAATTTCCCAGTTGTGGATACTCAAATCCGTGATTGGGAAACCTGTGACAGGTGAGGGACGACTATTGTATTAGGCAGAACTGATGCTATACAATACTTTTAACTCTTATAAGCAACTAGTAATGCCAAGTTCACACAGCTGCCAAGAACTGGACACCTATTATAATGATCTGACAATGATAGTATTTTCAGGTATGGAGGAGCAGGCAGAGTCTACAGGTGTATTGATGTAGAAGATACATCTCAATATCATTTCTTAACATGACATACCATTTTAAGACGATCCGAACGTTGGAGAGATCAAAGGAGATCTTACAGAGCCAAAAAGAAATGCAGTTAAGAGTTAACCTCTCATCTCACATTCTTAGTGATGCAGAGATTAGTTTTGAATTAAGGATTATCTTTTATACCAACTCTTACTATAACACATTTCAAACCAGAGTTCATTTTTAAAAACAGATTATGCCAGGGATTCTGGGAGTTGTAGGCCAACATCTACAGGAGAGATGAAGTTGAGCAGCCCTAATGAAAATGAACCTGGAGAGCTGATCTTATGACAGCAAGCAGGCTTTGCTAAGCAGGGTCCGTCCTGTTTGCATTTGAATAGAAGACTACATGTGAGCACAGAAAGACATTCCCCTTAGGGGATGGAGCCGCTCTGGGAAGAGCACCTGCATGCTTGCTTTCAGAAGGTTCCAAATTCCTTCCCTGGAATACCCAGATAGGGCTGAGAGATTCTGCTGCCTGCAACCTTGGAGAAGCCACTGCCAGTCTGTGTAGACAATAATGAGCTAGGTGGAACAATGGTCTGACTCGACATAAGGCAGCTTCCTATTGTATTTGTAACTGCTACTTGTTGGACACTATTGCAGTTTTATGAGTTTGGTTGGGTATGGACAACAGTGCACTGGGTGGATCACTGAATTATTTCCTTGTCCTTTCCATGCTTTCAGTTCTTTGAACAACATAGATAGTATAGTACAAAGTAAATACTCAATGCATGATGATGATATGAAGCAACTGTCAACCTACAGCAGTAAGTTTTTTCACAGCCACCGTTCTGCCATTAATGTATCCTCTGTACACAATGCCAAAGCCTCCTTCACCCAACTTGTTACCCCCAACTGCCACAGTTCGGTCGTCAAAGTTATTTGTAACACTCTTCAGCTCATGAAACAAAAAGCTCTGTAATCCTGGAAGACAAGAGTGGAAATCTCAAATTCACTTTTACTATCTATGCAATAACAAGATTCAGCAATTTTTTCAAAGCTCATTCCCAGCATCATTAGGGCCAAATTACATGTTCAGTGGCCTTATCTGTTTAAAGGGGGTAAACATAGTAACATCCTTACTGAAGATCAAGAAGATGGGGGTGGGGAGAGATCTGGATCCCACCCACCCCAGTCACCATCATCTTGATAATAGCTGCTTTTGAGCAGGGAGTAGAGAAGTTAATGTTCTACTCACAAAAGGCCACCAAAGGTATACCCTGGGCCTTGAATTTCAGCCATGATTTTACCTTAGAGATTTTCTCTCCCTTTCCAACAGCTGCCAGAAAGTGAAGAAAATAATGTAAGATGCAACTCAGTTAGCTATTGTATAAGAACACTGAAACTATGCTCACAGTTATCTAACTCAAGCTAGCATAAGCACAGATGTTTTAAAGATAATGACATGATACACAGCATATAGCACCACCTGCCTACACCACCACCAGCGCTGCTGTGCAACCACACTCTTGCGCCAACACGTAACGTTGCATGGCACTACAGCCATTGGAAATAATGACCATAGTATTGCACAAGCACAGTTGTACATATTGTTTCAACAGTGCTCTTCTGCAAGAGTACTAGTGCTGTTTTAGGCATCTGCAGCAGCATGGGAGGTATGCTGCACATCATGACAGCCAATAAATCTAATTAAATTTAGTACAAGTTGTTATTGATTAAGGGGGAAAGTTGCTCAAACATTAGAGATCTGACGGACATGTTTCAAACATTATTTTGATGTATTGCAACTGCAAGTAGCAGAACATGAAGGGCTCCCTCTCTCAGTAACCTTTATCATGTAAATATACAGCACAGGAGAAAACTGTCAGGGAAGCTACTAAAGATGTGTGCAAGTCTGTCATCATCTCTACCTCAGACTGCTTTGCAACTGATACTATGCTCCCTGACAAGACTAGATAGAATTCAATGAAAGGTAAGACTGAGTGATAGAAGGCAACAGTTTCCTACCTGTGTCATTAAGATGCAAGCTACTCTTCTCTGTACTCAAGCACCCTTTGTCTGGAACTGAGAGTGGTGCTACAGATATCTTTTGTTTTTCTTCTACAGGAGTTTCCTTTTCATAGACAGGCAACGTTGCTTGTAGAGGTAAAGGAAGTGTTATGTCTTCTGATGCTCTTACATCTGCCATATAATAATAATCCAATAGTTTTGACTGAGAAACTTCTAGACTATGCAGGTTGTTTCTCACACACACAAACAAACTTTATGGAATACATCACGCTCTAAACATGCCCTAGATTTTCATCTTCACAGCAGCCTCATGGTATTGTTTAATCATACTTGGGCCTACAACATGCTGATGATGTACGTGGTAACAATGTGTACATCATTAGACAATTCTTGGAGACTATTACTTCAGCAAAATGAGACTGCACCAGATCCATTTTGCTTTTTCCACAACTTCCCCTCACCTTCTGTCTGTATTGCACTGCCAAGCTAAATTGTCATCTGCCATGATGGGGCTCCTTATCCCCCCACCACCCGATCTAGTTTTAGATGACTTTCAGGTGGAGCTGATCTTACCTACTGAATTGCAACAGATTTCCTCCTGACCACTGCTTCAACACAAGTACCCAAAAAACCCATCTCGATAAAGAAAATCTTTTATATGCGTTTCTTAGCATAGCTATTATGTAATACTAGTGGGCCCGGGCGCAGAACATCTACGCTTCCAGGCCAAGTGCCAAGCCCAGGCGGCCGGGCCGAGTGCTGCCTACGATCCGCGGCCGGGCCACCCCGCCGCACCACCACCACTGTGCTGACGGGCCAGGCCGGGCCGCCACCGCCGCCTCACATCTGCGGCCGGGCTTGGGCCCGCCACCGCCTGGCCCGCCACCTTGCCTCCGCAGCTGCCCAGCCAGCCAATTCTCCTGGGTGCGCCAGGACCAATCAGGCACCCCCGCAGCCCAGCCAATCAGCTGGGCTGCCGGGATGCACGTTCGAAAGGCACACCCAGGAGAATTATATATAGAGATATTTTCATGGATGACTACTATACAGAAGTGAAGCATGCTCACCTAAATCATTTAAAATAAACATGGTTTCCATTTAAACACAGGTCATAACTATTGCACAGATCAAAGCTACCTGGGAGCAAAAGACTGGCTGGTGCTAAGAATTGATTTCTGGTCAGCAGGTCCACCAGTTCACTAACTGTACAGTTTGATGTCCCCCAGTCATAAAAGAGTTCGCAGGTGGGACTCTTTCCCATTTGCTTTAATGCTTCAAATCGCCTTAAAGAAAGAAGAAATCAAATTAGTGAAAAAGTATATATTGCTCTTTGCAATTATTAAAGACTACACATGAAAGATTACAGTTATCATAAAGTAAAGTGTGCCATCGAGTTGGTGTTGACTCCGAGCGACCACAGAGAACACCCTGTGGTTGTCTTCAGTAGAATTCAGGAGGGGTTTACCAAAACAGAAACCTATTTGTAAATCTTATTATGTATTTCCTTTCAGAAGTCAAGATCTTCCTCCACTGATCTTCAAGCTTCAAGATCTTCCTGCACTGTCTCCTGTGTTGTATCTTACAGTATTACTGAGTGAATTCTGCTGCCATATAATACTAGGGGACCTGATCCAGATTCTTGTCTCTCCAATAATTTAAATACCAGTTTAGCAATAGCACAGCCTGCATCAGCAGGAAAAGAGGAAGCACCCACAGCACTGATGTGACAGCAACCCCTGCTAACTGGGCAGAGAGAAAGCTTTTTAAGTAGCAGTTCCTTTACCATTAACAGAGGGAGAGCAACCTATTCATCCCAGCACAACATCCCCACATGTTCCTTTTTAGAGCATGGGCGCTTTTCAGACAGGGAACCATTTTCTCATTCTTTTCCCTATGTAAGCTTTTTTATAGAAAAGTGGTAGTATATGACGATGACGACTACTACTACGACAGCCTAGTGCAAAAGCCATTGTGATTAGTGGTCCACCAATAGAGTGAAGTTATTTCTGTTGGACCACCTAGCTGTGATTATGTCACACAGTGCCAGAACAGGTGGACTTCAGTCTGACACAGCAAAGCAATTAATTAATTGCTTTGCATTAAGAAAGCACACCAAGGAGCACTTAACACAGATTTGTTAACCCTTAACTGTTAAGATATACCACATAAGCATTCCTGCCTTGTAAATGAAAAAAATCAGTGGAATTCTAGGGGATGGGGAAAAGACTAAACCATGCAAGGCTGGAGTCATCCCAGCCTGGTGTGAATAGCATATCAGACTTCAAGTTGAAACTCAGTGGGTAACCTTGCACAAGTCACAGTCTCTCAGCTTAACCTACCTACAATGTGGTTGGGGGCAGGGGGTAGAAAGGAGATAATCCTGATGTATGCCATCTCAAACTCTTTGGAAGAAGAGGATACAAATGTACTGTGATTAACAATAATATTACAGGAGAAAAATCAAATCATTTGACTGGTTCTTCTATCAAATAAACAGAAACAAATAACTTTTTTAAAAAGTTAAAAACCAAGCAAGTGCCTTAACTTCCTTGGAGAAGATTAGTTTGGTTTCCCAGTACAAAGTTCTACTCCAATTAACACACATGTGCATGTGTATACAAACATGGTTGCAGCCTTCATAACAGAGAGGGATTTTCTTCCAAGTAAAGAATACTAAGTACTGAAGGGCAACTTTATTCATAATATCACCTAGCTAGAAGTTATCCTCATGCTAATTTCAGGCTCCATCTTCTGCCCTTGCAGCAGCTCCCTCATGTAACTCAACCAAACTATTATTTAGGCATATATATATCTCCAAGTATGTAAGGTGCTTAGTGACCCGGGCTGGTAACTATTAAGCAGCAATAAGAAGCCAAAACTTAGGAAACTGCACTCTGCACCCAGAGAACTACAGCTCATAACAAAAATACAACGAAAGACTTTAAAAAAAAAAAAAGACTGCTTAAAGGAGAAACACACTGCTCCTTCCAAGTTAATCTATGGAAAAGGAAAGGATGACACAGAAGCAAATATGCTATGGGATTTTTTTAAAAAACCATCCCTACAGAAAACTGATCTATTGAATTAATGTGTTCATGAAGTTTGGCCAAAATTATATGCAGAATAATAGTTACAAAATACTACATAAGTGCTGACATTCATATCAGAGATCAGGTAGTCTTCATTAGGTCCCAAGGTATTTGAGTGGTATACAAACAAATTAATACATCATTATTTTCTCTTGGCTTCAGTATCCAACCTGATATGCATTTGGCTGTATCTGTTTGCTCCAGATGGTTCTTTTATATCTGCTGCTAGTTTCTTCCACCCTTCCTGCGGATCAATGAAGTCTGCCAGTTGCCTCATCATGCCATAGCTAAGGCAGCGCACATACATTGAAGGAGTTATGGAGTTGTTCATTGCCGATGCCTAACAAATACAAAATAACAATTTTCAACATTTCTTTCATCTAAAGATGTAAAGTCCACAAAGCACTCCTTTATTATAGGGCTTTTGCCTCTTATTTATTTGTGTTTGTTTTTTGCATGTTTGATCCTGTAAGTACTTATGAAGGTCAGTAAAACACAAATATAAGTGGACAGAACCACAAGACTCATGCACAGCCCTTAACATTAGGGATGTGCAGGAACCGGTCCGGCGGTCTGGCACCGAGGGAGGGTCTCCCTTTAAGGGCGGGGGGGTAGAACTTACCCCTCCCGCCGCTCTTCCCCCTCCGGCGCTGTAGTTTTATGCGAAGTTTTTGGGGCGGCAGCGTTCCTCGCTGCCGCCCCTGCCCCCGTCGTCGCCTGGCAGTCTTCCTAATAGCAGCACGCTTGCGTGCACGGTGGCGCACATGCGCCTGTCGCCACCGTGCGCACGCCGCCTACGTCACACGCACGCTGCGTGTGACATAGGTGGTGCGCGCCACCGCGCACGCATGCGTACTGCTATTAGGAAGACTGCCAGGCGACGATGGGGGCAGGGGCGGCAGCGAGGAACGCTGCCGCCCCAAAAACTTCGCATAAAACTACAGTGCCAGAGGGGGAAGAGCGGCGGGAGGGGTAAGTTCTACCCTCCACCCTTAAAAGGAGACCCCCCCCCTCGGTGCCAGTCCAGACCGGTCCGGACCATGCACATCCCTACTTAAAAGCTTGGGCACACATGTTAACCCCCTTTAAAAGGAGGTTCCACAGCTGCAATCATCTTTGGCTGGGGATTCTGGGAGTTGTAGTCAACAACATGTGGGAATCCCTGTTAGAGGGAACACTGCTGGAGTGGGGGAGCACCGGGGTTTAGACAGCCAGCAGTGATATACCCTCTTGCTGCCCTAAGAAGCTTTTAAAAGGCAGGATTCCGCTTTGCTTGCAACAGTGGCAATGTGTCCGGAGCAAACAACATAAACTTGTCCACATGCCGTATGACCGAGAAAAAGTCCAGGTAAAGGCCAACAGAGCGGGATTTGAGGTCTTCGCGAGGAAGAAAACGCGCCCACCTGGGGCTGCTCCACAGGAAATTAGCCCACCACCAAGCCAAAGCTCCGCTCAACTCTGGTAAAGCTGAAGCCGTACTCTGGACCCGCCCAGTAACATATCACCATATTGCACAAACAAGGAGCTTCCCGCGCTCTCTTCCCTTTAATCCTGAGCTCGCTCTCTTTCTCCCCCCCGCCCCGCCCCGCCCCGCTCCGCTTCGCTTTCAAACCTTACGTATGCATTTGTAGTCCTCCCTCTTTTTTTGCCCAATAGTCTTGGTCCATTGGGATGGAAAGGGAAGAAGAAGAAGATACATTTCCTACAAGCTGAAACAAAGGTGCCCAGAAAGCAGGGAGCGCTTCACAGCCTTTTCTCTCCGCCTTAGGATGTAGGAACTTCCCTCTAGCCCTATGTTTTAGTCTGCTGCTTTCTTAGCTTTGGACCACATTGGTACAGTCTGCTCCCTCCCTCCCACATTTCCCTTCTTCGTTGCTTTTGGTGTTACACACACTACTCCCCCCTCCTTTTGAGAGCGGAGTGGTACACTCTGCTCTCTTGATCCCGCCTTCTTCCTCTCTCCTTTGGTGCTGCTAAATGGTAGGACGGTGTAGTCCGTGTTAGTGAATTGTTCATACAGCAGACAGACAACAGTGGCAATGTGTCCGGAGCAAACAGCTTAAACTTGTCCGCTGGCCGTATGACCGAGAAAAAGTCCAGGCAAAGGCGAACAGAGCGGGATTTGAGGTCTTCACGAGGAAGAAAAGAAAAGGCGCTCACCTGGGGCTGCTCTGCAGGAAATTAGCTCACCGCCGAGCCAAAGCTTCGTTCAACTCCGGTAAAGCTGAAGCCCGTACTCTGGCCCCGCCCAGTCACATATCACCATATTGCCCAAACAAGGAACTTCCCGCGCTCTCTTCCCTTTAATCTTGAGCCTGCGCTTGCTCTTTCTCCCCTCCGCCCTGCCCCGCTTTCAAACTTTACGTATGCATTTGTAGTCCTTCCTCTTTTTTTTTGCCCAATAGTCTTGGCCCAGAAAGCAGGGAGCGCTTCACAAGCCTTTTCTCTCCGCCTTAGGATGTAGGAACTTCCCTCTAGCCCTATGTTTTAATCTGCTGCTTCCTTAGCATTGGGCCACAATGGTACAGTCTGCTCCCTCCCTCCCACATTTCCCCTCTTCGTTGCTCTTGGTGTTACACACACTAACCCCCCCCCCTTTGAGAGCGGAGTGGTACACTTGATCCCGCCTTCTTCCTCCCTGTTTTGGTGCTAAATGGTAGGATGCTGCTGTCAATCGCGCGATTGTGGTAAGCGAGGGGGAAGCTGTCACTGCCAGTCAGGTATACTTTCCGCATCCCAATCTTATACATACTTACTCAAAAGTAAATGCCGCTGAGTTTATTGAGCCACACCTATCGGTGGGTGCAGGGGATTGTTGTTACGTTTTGTTGTTACATTAAATAAAGTAGAAATCACCTGCATAAGTGTGCATTAGATCAGGCTGCACAGCTGCAATCCTATGCATATTTACTTAGGACTAAGCGCCATTGAACTCAATGGTGGGAGCTGTGGGATCAGGCCTGGCTGTTGATGTATTAATATAGCTCAATCTCTTTAAAGTTTGGAGACAGCCTTGTGAGGAGTACTAACCCTTTCCCCTCGTACAACAATTGTGCTCCCTCCTCACGCTGCTATTATTATTATTAAAGAACATTGAAGAAAAAGCAGGGTGTGTGTGTGGATTGATTATATATATATATATATATATACACACACACACGCACACCTGGTTCCGATCCAGATCAGGTGCCCTAGCTCGTTGAGAATAATCCTGCAATCGTATTCCACAGAACTGTTTTAAATCTGATACCTCCTCCAAACTAAAAGTTAAAGAATATTGGTTTTTGTCAGTTTCTTTGTGCCGCTAAATATTTGTACAAAGAGAATATTGTATAAACCAGCATTGCACTAAAACAAGTAACTTTTGCAAAGTATGTTGACCAAGTAATCTAGATGCTGAAGCAATTCAGATGAGAAAAATACTAGGAGTGTGCATGGAACCAGTCCGGGGCCATGTAAGAGGCCTCCGGACCGGTTTGGAATTCGGTCAGTCCGGCGGGGGGGGGAGTGTGGCTTTAAGGGTGGGGGAGTAGTACTTACCCCTCCCGCCGCTTTTCCCCCTCCGGCACTTGACTTGTTAGCAAAGTTTTTGGGGCAGCAGAGTTCTTCCCAGCCACCCCTGCCTCCATCGTTGTCTTGAAGAAGGAGAAGTTGGCGCCACGCATGCGTGCGGTGCACATGTGCCTCTGGACCGGCGACGGGTGCATGCGTGGCACCAGCTTCTCCTTCTTCAAGACAACGATGGGGGTAGGGGCGGCAGGGAGGAACTCTGCCACCTCAAAAACTTTGCTAATAAGTTGAGCGCCGGAAGGGGGAAAGAGGTGGGAGGGGTAAGTACTACCCCCCACCCTAAAAGCCATACTCCCCCCAGTGCCGGACCGCACCTCTGTGGTTCCATGCACCCCCTAAAAAATACATTATTAAATACTCATTTAATAATGAGCATTTTTTAACCATAGGGCTTGCACAGGAAATCTAGTAAATAATCCCCATTCAGCCATGAAACTAGCTGGGTGACTCTGGGCCAGTCACTTCTCTCTCAGCCTAACCTACTTCACAGGGTTGTTGTGAAAGAGAAACTCAAGTATGTAGTACATCGCTCTGGGCTCCTTGGAGGAAGAACGGGATATAAATGTAAAATAAATAAAATAAAATAAATTGTGGGTTGTATCAGTCTGGCCTTCATGACACTCAAAATACACTGCTCAATGTGGCTGCTTCTCTTTCCTCACATTCCCAGTTACATATTTCAAATTTCTGTTGGATCTTCCATAAACCATAAAAAGCTATATTGGTGGTGGGCATGTCCTGGGTGCTTCATGTTCATAAAATTAATGAAAAGAAGAAGAAACGCCTTCTGTATGATCCTCATCGCACGTTGAGGTCATCCGGAGGTCCGTCTCTGGTTACCATCGGTATGTCTGGTGGCAACTTGGAACGGGGCCTTCTCTGTAGCTGCTCCTGGCCCGTGGAATGCACTCTTGGCAGATATCCGTAGTTTGGGCTTGTAGTTGGCCTTCAAAAGAGCCCTAAAGACTTACTTGTTTGGCCTGGCCTCCCAAGGTTTTTAAGTTGTTCTTAAGTATTTTTAATTGGTTTTAAATGGCTCTGAACTTTTAAATTTGTTTTTACATTGTTTTAAGTAGTTTATTTTAAAATGGTGGTATGTATGTATTTATTTATTTATTACTTGTTGTGCACCCCCCAGAGCCCTTGGATGGGGCAGTACAGAAATGTAATAAATACATAAATAAAAGCATGTCCTAATAAAAATTGTTGTTTTTGTTTTAAAACATTTTTTAAATTCCAACTGCATGAGTTTCCCAATGAGATATAGGTTTTTTAGTTCAACTAGAAATGTCTCATATGGAATATTTTTTGTGATGTACTATTTTTCTCATGAATAGCTTTTATCTTTGACTGTAGTGGTCCTGCTCCTAAGATGTGATGGGACTGTTTTTGTAGCCAGAGCTCTGTCTGATGTATGTCAATGCTTCATCAAATATTGATAATTTTTAAGCTATCTGGAATTATATATTCTTAAAAGAAGCAGCATAGTTATACCAGTGTAGAAGAAAAGAAAAATAAAGTAATGACTTGGATTGCGGGAGGAGGGATGAAATGTTAAGTAGAAGCAGAAGTGGCTGGACAGCCTCTATAATAAGGTGAATCCTACACACTTTTGCCAGCTAAGCAGGGCTGGTTCCAGGTTTGCAGGGGCCATTAGCAAATTGCCCTCTGGGCTGCCTCCTACCTAGCTGGCCCCCTAAGGTCTATAGCTGGCCTTTCATTGGCAGATGGGATGGGGGAAAGGAGCCAATGACAGCATGACATTTTGCAGTGGAAAGAGTTGCTGTTTTGCCATCCTCCTATCAGCAATTAGATGCACACACACACACCCCACCACCACCACAGACAGAACAACTCTCATGTCCAGGAGAGTCACTCCATTGCTGAAGACTATGGATATAGATGTGATCTCAGAGATTAGCAGTGGACCCTTCTGACGGCTCTGGGCACTAGGGATATCAACCCTAACACAACAACAACAAATATTTGTATACCGCTTTTCAAAAAAAGTTTCCAAAGTGGTTTACAAAAGAAATAATAAATAAATAAATAAGAAAGATGGAACCCTGTCCCCAAAGGGCTCACAATCTAAAAAGAAACATAAGATAGCCACCAACAGTTACTGGAGGGGTACTCTGCTGGGGTTGGATAGGGCCAGTTACTATCTAAACTGGTCCTGCAACTAAAGAATATTTCATCAATATGTTATTAGCTAGGAATATTTCACCTCTTACATCTTGTCATTTTTCACTGAATTTTTAAAATATATAAGGGACAATTCCCTGGACAGGGTTAAATATGTGCTTTTTATAGAAAGGGAATGTGTACTTGTTATACATATCCACTGAATTACAGGTATGTTCCAATGGAGGGGAGGGCTGAGATGGAGTACAAATGCCAAATGACACATTATGCTAACAGCACATAAGGAATGGAATGTCCATTTGCTATGAAGTCTTTAAAGTTAAGCAAAAAAGACATTTTGTTCAACTGTCCCTCAAAAGTAGTTTTGCTTGACATTCTGGTACATGCACAATATAAAGTAGATTTTAAATGGCACTGATGTTTAAAATGAAAACAAATGTTAGCTACTTCCTCTGATCTAACACCCCACATTCTACCCTTGTCTCCAACACACACCATAATTCTCTGATAAGAATTGTCTTATCAGTTCTCTGAACTGAAATATCTTTGCTCTTCTGTCTTTTCCAAGGTGTATAATATTGGAATGGAAGAAGGCTCTAGCAGGCCATTCACCCATCACTCTTCCATTTATATGAACGATCATATTGGCTTTTGTGGTAGTATTAAAAAAATTCCAAGTGACTTTGTCGTGACAGAAATTAATATATTTGGACAGCTAGTTAATGAAAACACAACAGATTATCTTCATAAATCTCATGAAACTCTGTTGGAACAAACTAAGCTCTGTCAGCAGGATCCCAAAAAGCAAAGGCTGAGGCCTCCAGAACTCTGCATAGATGAGGAACTTGGCAGAGTTCAAGATGACTACCGTACTTCAGAACTGTTAATTGTTCCACCCTCTACTGGAGAAAGTGAAGAAGACTGTAAAGCTGGTAACATATTTGAATACCACCTTGACAATGCTGGTATGATGGATTCTTTATTGGACAAGTCTATAACTGAGCAGTTAAGTCAGTTTGCTTGTCATGTGAAAGAAACATGGGATTCTAAATCTGAGCCAGGAGCATTTCCTACGGAATTCTCACTTGGTCCAATCCTTGACAAGAAGGTTCGAGCCAGCTTACATTGTATCATCAGACAGCAGTACCCCTTCTTAGTCACTGTCACAAAATGTAATGAGATCACGGTAAAAGCAAACCAGGATTTCCAAGAACTCTGCCATCTGGTGTCTGAAGAGGAAGCATGCGGTTTTCTATCATTTTTAGATGCCAAAGCAGAAAATTCAAAGTTCGCTTTTAAACCTGATGGGAATAAGGAGCACCGTACAATGGTTCACCATTTCATCAGTAAAAAGTTTGGAAAACTTGTGGAAACAAAGTCTTTTTCTGACTCTCAGCAAAAGGTTGTAATTATGGTACGGTTTCGTGAGAAAAGGAGTTCCAGAAAAAGGGCTAATGCTGACTGTGGGGAGAAACAAGACATTTACACAGGTAATTATACAACACATTTGACACAATAAATAGATTATAAAGAGCTCAACTGTATATTACATTAAATGTATATTTTGGCCCTGGCTTGTGTGTGTTTAATTTTAGTTAACAGCAGCCATGAAGGGCAAGGGATGGAATCTGTATCAAACCCACCCTCTGCTACTGCTAACAAAGCATGGCCAACCTCTGTGTTTAATGTAACATGCATTTTGGCACTCAGATACTTTCTCAGTGGAAAGTATATTTATTAAATCAGTATGTTCTAAGAGCTGCATCACTGCAAAGCTATTTGGGGGTAGAAGATCTATGATTGAAATTACCTTCTCAGGAAACAAAATACTTTAATATAAAGATATACTTTTGTTGTGCATATGATAAGCTGAACATTGTCATTCATATCCAGTAAGGGGGCATGCAGATTCCTGGACTGGAAATCGTGTGCAGATGCATGTTGTACTAGATGGTATATGCTCTTTTCTCCATGTACCCCCAATCTACTCCTTGCTTTGAGCAGATTCTGGCACCAACTCCTGGGAACTGGGCACTGAAACTCCATTTCAGTCCCTCCCACTTTCGGCTTCAATGCCTTCTGCTTTCCTAAGTGATCTCAGTTGACTGCTGCTGATTTGAAGCCCTTGCTTCAGCTTCTGCTTGGTTTTCTTCTGTATTCTTGCAGACAGCTTCTCTGGAACAGGTGACTGACACCAACACTAGGCAGAACTGGCTCTTTTATGCCTCTCTAGCCAGACTACCCTGCAATCAACATCTTTGGTCATCTCAGCCCTCTTCATGATTGGACTTTAAACTAGCCTTTTTATTGGATCAAAGAGACACTGTGTGACCAATAATCTTCAGTTGATTCTTGTCCCCTCTTTTGTCACTATTTTCAGCCCTTCATTTGCTTACAGAGGAGTCTCTGTCCTTATGGAGTTACAAACAGAAAAACAGTTATTTTACACCTCATTTTGACTGAGGTGTTTAAAGTAGCAACCATCATAACTTATGACAACCATTACCTGTAACAAAAACCTCTCTTTTCAGGGCACAAACATAAATTATTAGGTAACCTATTAAATCCCAAACAAAAGTGAATTTGACACATATCCACATGCAGAGTCATACAGAAGCATTTGATGCAGTCACTATTCATAATGCATAATGCAGGACAGATTTCACACTTCTGTACCTACATGGCACAATATGTATCTTCAGCTACTCTTATAGGCTGTGTGTTCATTGTTGTGCGTCTGGATTGAGACCTTTAGATGCAAACCTAAGTGTGATTGTGCTAACAAAGCACCATGATAGACTGATAATACATGAAGTATGTTTTAGTAGTCTGGAAAACTAGATAGTACTGAAGATTTCAATACACTTTATTGAACTTTGAAGCATAAATTATCTGGCCATGTCACTGGAAACTATGCAGTAGTGAAGCCTAATTTTATTTTGGCCCCCATCCTGGGGGCCAAAAAGGTGCTGAGAGGTGAGGATATAATTTCTGCATAGTACTTATTAATAAACAATAGTTTTGTGGATTCAGACATATTGGACTGTATCCAGGGTGCATGAACAAAAGGAAGCTTGTGCAGGCAACCTTCCTCATCTCCTCACCCTCCCAGTATCCTCCCAGCAGTCCCCTGTGCCCACCACCAATAAACCTCTGAGAGTTGGAGACTCTCCAGAAATGGGTAGGATAAAACATGTGGGCTGCAGAGGAAGGGAGAAATTGCTGAAAATTGGGTGAGAGCACCCTCCATGAGTGGAGCTCAGTTCACGGAAGGTGCCTCCACCTAGTTTCAGAATTTCCTCTGCCACTGTACTGCATCCTAAATTGTTCTGGAGGGTCCCCTACCCTTCAGAATAACTTTGGGGGGGACACAGCGGGCTGCTATGGGGAAGAGAGGGTCTTCCATTATACAAGAGGACTTCCATTACACAAGGACTTCCTGCTGCTTGCACCACACAGATGTCCAGGCTAAGAAGGTCCTGTAAAGGACTACTTATTTTCAGTGGGACTTCCATTGAGTAATTTAGTCAGGATGTCAGCCTCTGGATGGAGCCCATTAATTTGGGAGCAGTGATTGTTTCATATAGGCAGTTAAAATAATTTTGTTACTGTGTTCAATGGAATTTACAGACTATTTAAACCAGTGTACTTCTCCATGAACTATCATAGTCCCAGTAACTTCAGTGGAACAAAGCTGGTTTAATCAGTAAAGAATCCAACTTCCCCACTAATGCCAACCATATCCTGTCATTGGCTCATGCCCTTTCAGAGCTGACACAGGCACAATCAAATTGGACATACTGGATTTGTAATAACATTGCAGTCTTTTTGCAGCTTTTACCCTCCGAAAGGAAAACCTGGAAACACTTGAAGCAATTGGCTATTTGTCTTCTAAACTTGGCGTGCTGCCTTCAGACTTCAGCTACACAGGCATTAAAGATAAGAAGGCCATTACATACCAGGCCATGGTGGTGAAGAAAGTGCCTCCTAAAAGGTATTAAAGGCTAGATTTATTATACATTTCCATTTTATTATACAATGTATAATAATTGTGCAAATAAAATTCTTGTTCTCATAGTTTTTATTAATGATAAAAAGATTTTGTATCTTGTTTTGATTTCATAACATGTTGACATAATATGGATTATTATTACAGGAAATAATAGGTAGCTAGTTCTTAGGCAAATCACTGTCTTTTCTTTCACTTATATATAATTTGTTAATTTTACCAAAGACGTATATTCCATCTGCCTGTTGATTCAGTAATTATTGGTATTTTGTTTGTCTCTAGTAAAAGCAACCTTGGCAGCTTTTACTATATAAAATGTTCCTGCTTCTTTTTGGATGTATAGTGTCTTGATGCTACAAGTTATAACAAATAATTATTTTCTTCCGTATAATTTTCATTTCCTTCCAGTTCTCTCCTCTTTTTTTTGCTAGTGAATATGCACACCATTAGTCAGGGGTTCCCAGCTTCATGTGTCCAGATGTTGAACTGCAACTTGCATCATCCTTTAGCCATTGTGGCTGGAGATGATGGGAGTTGTAGTCGAACAATGCATAGGGACCCAAGGTTGAGAACCCCTGTCATAAGTGAAAGAAGTTCTCCCATGCCTTTTTTTTTTAACATTTCCAAATCTTAGGATTATAGTTTTTATTTATTTTGCTTCCAATGTATGGATTGATAATAGCATCTAGACACTGTTTTGAAACAATTTTATCTTATTTCCACGTGCAAAGAAAAGCAATATCCACTTTTCTAGAGACATTCCCCTGGCTCAATGCAGAACTAGTTCCATATTGTTTCAATGCTCGCAGCTATTATTGTTAGGTCCCATAAAACGTTCAAGCTGTTTTAGAAAAATTGGCAGTGATAGAGTTTATCTTACTTAAGTAGAAATACTCTGGCTTAAAGTATTTTATGGGTTCCACTGAATGTATAGCTATAGTACTAATTCATGGTTATTCTAATACAGAATGTTTGAGTTATCTGTCGCATGAGTTTTGAAGATTTGAAATATTTTTGTGTTCTCGGCCTTTCTGATGCATGTTGTATGTTTGTTTTCTTTTTTATGACCTAATATGAGTAGTATAGATACAGCATTTTGGACATACTGAATGGGGCAATCAACCTTCTCACATTCTCAACCTTCTCTGGCTTATAGAAGTGGCTTCAAAGCCATTGATGTTGATCCAGAAGCTGGTTTTTTTATTCTTATGCATTGGAAACTTCCTTTCTCTTTATAGGATTGCTTAGTTGGTACTTAAGTCACAAGTTTGCATTGTGTATTTATCCCACAGCTAAACATTTAGCAAAGTGGTATAATGTTATACATGATTTAAAGATGCTTTCATAGTTGCCTGGGCTAAACTTTTAATTTACATTTTCATAGTTCTGATCCATGAAAATCTGTTGCTCATCAAAGAAGAGCTTTGTTCTGCAACACTCTCGAAACCATAATGATTCTATTCTCGTCAGTCTTACAAAAACAAACTCATAGGAGTGTTTCTTTCCTTGGGTGTATAATATACATGCTTATAATTGGAAACACAGCTGCAAGTTCAAAGATCTGGCCTTGAAGTGTTCACTTAATCTTTCAGTTCTTAAACACATGGAATCCTCATTCAACCAAGGAAATGCTGTTTGACGTAGAGATGCTGCAAAATTGTACATGACTTATGAGTAACAGCTTAGAAAATATACATATCATTTAAACTTAATATAGCTTTAATCCTTCCATCAAAACTATGTTATGCGCTTGCCCACACACTATCTATATCTACACACACAGGCTTGTGTGATAAATACACTTAAAAGTGAGAAGGTGGGGTCATTCACACGACCTACAGGGCAGGCAGGGGAAAGGCTTCACAAACCTTGCCTCCCCCCCCGCCCCCGACAATTGTCTTATGCTTGGTGGGAGCGCGGAGCACGCTCTCACACAATCCACGCTGCTCCATGCAGCATGGAACAGGGTGGATCACTCTGTGCCCAGGACTCATTATCCCGACCTCCAAGTACCCCACAGTGTACCACGTGTCGAGCACAGTGCACTGGGGGATTCCCCCAGGGCATGGGTGCTCTAGGCACCCATATCTGTGTCAGCACCAGCTACAAGCAGGTGCAAGCTGACACATGATCCTGGCCGCTTGGTTAAGGGCACATTTGCACCTTTAACCTTGGCTAAGATATGGGCTTTGGTGCTAGGTTTGGCTCTGCAGCACTGCTGGGATCCTGGATCCTGGCAGTTCTCATGGGTAGCCAAGCTGTGGCTGCCCGTGAGAACTGCCTCATTATGTGTTCTGGAATACTTATATAGCTAAGTGTTTCCCCTAGTTTGTCATATGGAAATCAGGCCTGAATCGTCACATAAGAAAGTGAGGATTGTTAGTGTTGAATTTTTGTTCAAACACATTTAGTTAAATTAAAATGTTACAGGAGATGTGTTTTAACTATCGCTCTGAGTGGCTAAATTGATTCCTAACTCTGCATATTCTTTAGGTGAAATGTATATCAGATTATTATTATTATTTATTACTATTATTTGTGTCCCAAATGATGCGCAATGCAGCACTATGCAGAATTCTGACTATCAGGGCTCTCTGCTATTGTATTAGAAATATTTCCAATAATGCCTGATAGTGGCATGTCAGTCTGATATTTCTATCAGACCGATAACGATTGCACAGCCCTAGTAAGTAGCACTATTAAGTAGTTATGTGCATCATGGAGGTCAATACTTTTTTACCACATTCCAACAAAAAGAAAAAACAAGAGACAATAGTTCTCTGGCAACAATATAAAAAAGAAATGCAAGGGAGACATCAACAGCCAAGGGGACAGTCGCTATGTTGCCATGAATTGTTTTGCTGGGAAAATAGGACAGTTGCTATCCCCCTGCCAAACATAAGAGAACCATCACTTTAAAAGATGCCTCCTTGCCCATTTTGCGTTAGATGTATATGGATACATATCATAAACTCAGCTGCAGACAAGGCCTTGAAATCCTGTTATGCTTCCAGCAAAACAAATTGCAGGAAAAGATCTGGAAACGTTAATTGTTAAAATGTGAATTAACAGTACAGATTAAAATATGTAAAACCCAGAGGCTTTTGTACCTATTTATTTTCTAAAATTAAATGTTTCTGGAATATGACATGAAGTTCCAAGTTGTTTCCTTTGTGCAGATTGAAAGAACTTGGAAGAGCAATTGAAAAAAATGGAATCGGCGTGTCTAATATACATTCTGCAAGTCAGCCTCTTAAACTTGGTCAGCTGCAAGGAAATCACTTTGATATAATTGTGAGAGATTTAAAACTCCAGAGTAATGACTGTTCTGCAAGACTGAAGGAGAGAATACCTCAAGCAATTGAGAATGTCAAGGTAAAAAAGAAGTTTAAAAGATGCTATTCCTAGCTATCCTACTTCCAATGATTTGAATGACTGGCTGAAATGCAAACGTAAGATTGGGTTTTCTTTTCCCCCCATAGAAAAGTGGTTTTATAAATTATTATGGAACTCAGAGATTTGGACAAGGACAGAACATTCAGACGGATCAAATTGGATTAGCTTTGCTGATCGAAGAACCGGTACTCTTTCATTATATATAAATATCTAACCATTCTTACCTGATATTTAATGGTACGTTTCTTACTCTCCACATCCCCATTTGCTTAGGACAGCTCTGATTTACAAAGCCCTGTCTCCAGGAAAATCCCACCTACAAACAATTTTAAAGAAAGGTGCCTGTGTAGTATTTTCAGGGATCTATCCTTTCATTCTTTGCATAATGCTATATAAATAACAACAACCAACAGTTTCATTAAAGAGCAGCGTTAAGAACACATGCAGGAACTCAGCATTTGTTTGTTTTGCTTTAAAGGTCAGAGCCGTAAAATTATTTTTCACACCAGAAGACACAGATGATCCTGTAAATAAGGCAAAGAAATACTTCCTTCAGACTGGTAAATATTTTGCATATCATTCTGTGCCACTGAAATAACTTAAGGGATAAAAATCTGTTGCAAGTTGAGGATAAAACATTTGGGTATATTAAGCAGTAGCAATATTAATTAAAACAGTGGAAATTGGTGGCAAGTTGTGGGACTAGATATAGGATCAGCATAGGTTTGACAGCTTCCAAGAACCCAGGGTCATCAGAAAGACCTACTGCCAATCCCTTCTGTGCCCACAGCCTCATATAGCCTTATACTGTAAGGCTGAGCTGAAATTCACAAACCTTTTCATTAGTGCTAAAAAACCACCAACCAACCTTGTTTTTCTGCATTAACTGCTGGCCAACTACCTTGTTTTTCTGCACTAACCGCCTTGTTTTTCTGCACTAACGCCTGGTCAACGAAGAAGTTCTATTCCTATATATTGTTTTCTTTGGCTGTCAATTTTAATTACCTTCAATGACATCATCATAGCAAAATCTGATTGGATATACTGTATATCATTGTGATATCATCTTGTTCACTGTATGATTCCAGCCAATATAACTAATCTAGGGAGAGGACAGAAGCAGCAGCCGCAGGAAAGGGTTAGTAGCCGGAAAATAGTGGCACCCAGGATTGAAACAATGTCCAATACGCACTGTGAGTGTTTGGGGAAAGTATTTCTACAATTCTGGAACTGCTGTTTTTTACTTGAAAACAGAAACTGGATAAAATTGCACACAGCCCTTGTTCTAGACTATCCTCCCTTACTTCTTAACTTTGATACTCTTAGCTTCTTAAGCTAAAAAAAGAAAAAAAAAGAAGAAGCCTAAACAGGTTAGGGCAGAACTCCATGTTCTGCTTCTCATTGATGTCTTCAAAGTCTGGCTGTTGTATCTCCTTTTGCAAAACAGGGCTAAGAGATCATGCTTGCCATGGTGAAGCAGAAACAGGGGCCTGAGCCCGTAATCTGGGTTGGGGGTGGGAACTCGGGATGGAGCTGAGGAGGCAATATGAAGGGGGACATGGCAGGCAAGTGGGCAAGAAAAGGATTAAGCACCCTTCTACAAGCAATTTGTCCACTGTTAGGATCATGTCCACCTCGCCGCACATAGCAAAGAAGCAGCAGTAGACCGCCTTTGAATGAATGTGTTGGATCAGAGAGAGTGGTTTCACCCTTAATTGGTTTCCCCATGTATTTTTAGAGGACCCAAAGGGCACCCTTGCAATGCTGCCTGACTTTAAAGTAAGAGAGAAGATGTTACTTCGTGCACTGAACCGTTATGGTATAAATCACGAGGGGTGTACACATGGATGGCTCAGCATTCCCCATTCCATGCGTATTTTCTATGTCCATGCATATTGCAGTAAAATTTGGAATGAAGCTGCTTCTTACCGGATTAAGACCTATGGTACAAGAGTTGTGAATGGGGATCTCATCTTTTCTGAAAAAAGTGCTGAAGGCTCTTTGCTGAATGGCAAGGTAAATGTGAGTCCTTTAAAAATTGCTAACAAATGTGATTCAGAAGTTCTGATTTTCTATTTAGTTCCACTCCAGCTCTCTTACATCATCCGTAAAATGTCATTAAATTTCTGATGAGCCGTTGCTCCCTGGCATTCCACAGATAAATAGTAGATACTGCATGCACGTACTGCAAAAGATTCTTCTAGCAGAGGTAAAATAGCTTGTTTCATTATATTTATGAGAACCAAAATGATATTTTTAAAAGACTATAGCATAGTCCAAGAGGCTGGACATTTAAAATGAAATCATGCTGCCTTGAACTCTTTGGAGGATCAAACTGTCAAGAAGTTAGTTAATGCATGATGTGGCAAATCACAATCTAGACAAATATAAAAAATTCCCAAGACCAGCTAATGTGCATACTATCAACCAGAACAGCCTAAAGGTAGGGGATGTTTATACTCTGTGCCAAATAAATATTCTGCACTGTAAAATCGGGAGGGCCAGGCTTTGCATGTACAGTGTTGTAAATTTTGTGTTTTTTTGTATACTAGCTTAACCTCCACAGAGCATCTGCACGCTAGTACTTGATTGCTCCCCTCACCCCCTGCCACAGCCCCCCTCACCTCAGAGATCTCCCCACATTCACCTGAGCTGCACTCCTGCTCCTCCTCCTCTATTCTGTTGCTTCCATCCCCCTCACCCCTCTTGGTCACTCTTCCATCCCTTTACTCCATCCCCTTCACCTCTCTTGGTTGCAGCTACAGTGTTGCTGGCACCTATTGTCCAAGCTGCAGCCTCCTATCACCAGAGACCTCCCCACCCGAACCTCACTCTTGCTTCTCCCCACAGGAGCAACAGCAGTGGTTGACTGGGCCCTTTCTCACTGCCACCACCACCATGGCCACTCATTCCCCACAGGTCGCTGACAGGCCCAGGCCCTGGCCCATTTCTTGCTTGCCTCCTTCACTCTGACAATTGCCTTGGTAGCCCCAAACAGCAGCAGTGGTTGACTGGGCCCTTCCTTGCTGCCAGTGCCACCATGGCCGCTCATTACCCTCAGGCTGCTGACAGACTTGGGTCCGTCCCTCGCCCTTCTGTCTCTCTTCCCCTCCCTTCTTTTTCTCTCTTTCTCTCTCTTCCACTCGCTCTTCCCCACTCTTTCTTCCCCCTCCCTTCATATTTTTTCTCTCTATCCCTCCCTCCTGAGTTAACAGTTTCCTCATCTAATTCACACAATGGCAGCCTCCTTCTCCTGAAAGGGCTCTTTCTTCCCTCACGACCCCTCTCTTCACAGACCCCTGCCTGCTATCTATCTATCTACCTATCTATCCCTCTCCTCTACAATCAAGAACATCTTCCGACCAGTAACAGTTGCATTCCAACTGACCTTAATCATCACAGGCTCCTCCTCCTTATCTGGATATTGAATCCCCACTGCCCAATCACCATGGTGCCACAGGCTCCTCCTCCCTATCTGCATATGGAATCCCCACTGCCCAATCACCATGGTGCTTCTGCTCTCACAGGCTCCTTTTCCCTATCTGTATATGGAATCCCCACTGCCCAGTCAGGTGCTTTTGCTTGCAAACTCTCGCGAGAGCTGTCACACACAGGATTAGCCATGGGTATGCCTTAGAGAATTTAATATCTAGATACTTAGTGCTGATATTTTAATTTTAAAGAAGCAGTATGTCCCTGGTAGAAAAAAATATTATGATGGGAAATATTAAGAAAGGAGCCTGGTTAAGGTTATAAAAGAGGGATGAATAGTGCATAAGCGCTAGAAATCTGAATGTAGAAACCTTTTGTAGATACCGCATGCTTGGTCTAAATCATATTTTTGTAGTCTTGGGGACTAGAAACCTTTTTTTCATAATTTCTGTTATTCTCAGATATTTCTGTAGAACTCTACATGCATAGAACAAGAAAAGGCAAAGAACTGTATCTAAAGAACATTGGCTGACATGATGCGCAGTCAGAGCCATAATGCTGTGCCCCAGGGCTGCTGAGAACCCCTAAGCAGCCCCAGTGCTATTCAGTGTGGGTGGTAGTGCAAACAGCACAGACGTTTTCCCCATTTGTGATAATGCAGAAAACTGCAGAAACACTCCTTGCTCGCCCATTCTTAGCAGTGCTGGAGCTACCTTAGGATTCTGCAGCAGTCCAGGACGCAGCACTATGGCTCCATAATGCTGCACACCATATTGGCCATTATAGATAATGCAACTGTAATTGTTTCTTTCATTTTAGTCAAAAACTATTATAGAAAATTACAACTCATATCCAGTAGAAAGCTAGGTATTCTTCAAGTCAGCACTTAGCATGAATTTCACATTCTTTATCATTTGAAATGGAGAGTTCTGAAATTAGAAAAGGCGTCAGTGATAGTTGTTTCTTATGATGTCTTAGCTGAATTTATCCTTGCAGTAGATAGCTTTGAAATGTTTTCTTTGCAAGACTTATAAGGTGTTGTGCCAATATACAATTGGTTTACAATCTATGCCTTTTTTTTTTTTAAGGAAACAATTACCTAATTCTATACTGTATATCTTTTTATTTCAGGTCCATACAGTGACTCCTGAGGAAGAAATCTCCAATAAATATACAATAAATCAAGTAAGTGTTGTTTGAGGAAAAAATCTATTTCTTTGAATTAATAATGGAACACTAGGCTTGCAACCCGAGCTTTAGGTTAAATTGCATAATGTTGTCACTTCTATGCATTGCTGGAAAATATGCATAGAAAAACAAACAAGTTCTGGTAAAAACTAATCTGCCTACTTTCCTTTCACTATGATCTTAATTGATAATTACCATCCTCACAAATTAGCCTTTTTCCTCCTCAAACATTCATGCATCTACCATATTGAATTGGGGTGGAAGACAACATCACAAAGTATGCCATTAGGGTGTCTCTATGTGTTACTATAATTGTACCAGATTTGGTCCAAATTGGTTAGGCAGTTCACAAGTTGGCCCACCTGCCTTAAATGGTTACATGTTCTCCATCTTGAATTCAAGAGGATAATATCAAACTATGCCATTGAAATGTCCCCATGTGTCTCTACAACTATACCAAATTTAGTCCAAATTGGTCTAGGCATTGCAAAGTTGATAGGGACACACACATGCACATGGGTGATTTCATAAGCTTAGTTTCCTTAAGGAAAAGTAAAGTAATCAACTTCCTTAAGGAAAATAGGCTAAAAATACAAGCCTGAACCAAAGACCCCACTACTTGGAAACGCAGATTGTGGAGATTTACCAGGGATTCCACTCCTGCACCTCCAATCTTTTTTGAACAGCAGCTCTTCTGTGGTGCTTCGTTCTGACCCTTGCCAGACTCAAATATGGTTTCACACAAATCTTCAGAAACATTCCTCTTTGAGTTGGCATCATGTTTTCTCACAGAAAATATAACACTCCTTTTTTCCCCTTCCCTGCCAAAGGTTATTCTCCCAATGGCTGGTCACAGCATCCAGTATCCCACTAATAAAGTCGGGGCATGGTACCAGGAAAGGCTTGCCAGTGATGGGCTTCAAACATGCAAGTTCAGACTTCCAGAATTACAGCTGAATGTGCCTGGCTGCTACAGACATCTCCTGAAATACCCACATAATCTGACCTATAGCTTCTTAAAAGACAATGAAAATGAAATCGGAAATGAAGATAGTCCTCTACATGATTCAATAGATTCCCTTTCTTTGTCATTTTGGCTTGATCCTTCATGTTATGCAACTGTTTGTTTGGGGGAAATAATGAAGTGCAATCTTTAAAGCAATTCAAAAAAGCAACACGTTTAACATCACTTTATAGAATATTGCAAAAAAGAGAACAGTATGAAGGGAAGCAATTCAAGTGTATCATCTTTGTGTCTTTAGTTTTTGAGGGCTGGGGTGATTCATGTCTCATAAATTTTGTCTTAAAGAGAAAATAGACAAACCCAACAAAACAGATACCAATTTAAATCATAGGAACATATGTAGCTGCATCAGACCCAGACTTCGAGTCAGACCCAGTGTTCATTTAGCTTAGTGTTGTCAATGCTGACTGGCAGCGACAATCCAGGATTCTGCCCTACCTGGAGTTGCCAGGGATTGAACCTGGGGTCTTCTGCTTGCAAAGCAGATGCTCTACCACTGGGCTACAATCCCAATCTCATCTGAGGAACAGCTGAAAACAGCCAAAAGACAACACCCAAAGTTCCAGCAGAAACAACTCCAGACACCATTAACCAGTAAGAAACATATTTCTCATTATTAATGGTTCACCATTAAAACCTCTGTCTTATCTGGATTAAGTTTCAACATTGTAGAGCTCACCCAGTCTGTAACTGCATTTATTGATGACACATTTTTTCTGAACTGCCAGACAATCAGTTCCAAAGGTTGCATGTGATTGTTTAAAAGTGCCAGTACAAGATGGGACCATTTGTTACCTCATTTAACCCAGTGCTATCCTCTGGTGCTGACCCATCCGGTAGAATAAGAAGTGGGACCATTGGGTACCACAATACTGTCTCCTTCATCCTCTTAGCTTTTGGGTTCTGGGTTCCTCAAATCCACAAACTTCCTTGTTTAACTGCTGTCTTCTTGTCAACAGCACACTACCCATTCTGTCCTCAGGCCAGTGTCAACTCTGTCCCCTTTCCATCTTCAGCAACCTTGATAACAAGTGAAGGAGGCAGTGGACAAAGTTCACAATTCAAAACCTGTCTGTTGCAAGACGGACCGTGGACACACCAGACTTGACTCAAGATCTACCTAGGCAGTTCTGTTTGCGTAGCTTTTCCTAATTTTTTTGTTTTTGTTCAAACTGACAGTACACCATTCCATCATGTTATTTTAATTGCCTTCCTCTGCTTATTTATCCATAATTCTCTATTACTCTGCACTGAAAGCCCTCTTTGTGTAAGTGAAGTCCCCCTTTTGGACTGGAGTAATGCTTATGCAATATGAGGGGGGTTGCCCCAACTCCAATAGGACACATCAGAGAAGTAGCCTATTCCAAGAAAACATTGATATTATAGTTAATGAGCTCTTAAACGGCATCTTTCAAAACCCTTCACACTGCCTATGTTGCCATGTTGCCATATGTGAATGGTAAACTAGCCTTTTTCTATTACTATTGTTGCCATGTTGCCGTATGTGAATTGTAAACTAGCCTTTTTCTATTACTATTATTATTAATAAGGGCGGTATAGAAAATAAATAAATTAGGGAATGAAGTAAAAACACTTCCAGAATATTTCCATAATGCATTATAATTTGTTTCATAGGAATATTTATTCCAGGCTGTTTTTTATCTCTTCAGTACCTATATTGTAAAAGGGACAAAGTTTATTAGTTTCTGCTAACTGCACCTCCATTATAGCTCAAAATGTACCAGTCTCTGTTACTTGCTTTGTAATCATCTGGGTCAGGCTTTTAAAGGGCCATGCATCGGGAACATATTCTTTTTTAAAAAAATAAAGAGAATGCACAGCATGTGCATAACCGTGAATCATCTCCCTAGCATGTTTAGACTATATAATTGTCTACACCATTAGGAAACAAAGTGAAGCTAATTACATAATTTAGATTATTATTAGTATTAAGTCCAATACCTAAACCCTATTTAAACATGATGTTGCTCCTGCCTATACATGTGGATGTTGCACCTGTCTTTTCATGTGAATGACTGAAACTGCATTCATTTTAAAAGTGAACCCAGAGCACAGGCTCCTTCAAATGCAGGAGACAGATAGGAAGTGTGTGCTGCTCTACCTGTGTTCAACATTACTTGTGAATAACTGTACCGAAATACAGATCTGTACCTGCATGCAGTGTACACAGATCGTATAAGTGCTGGATATAACGTGTGAATAGGGCTCTAACTTGCTAGCAAACTGATCAAAAAGAGGTGCAAGATACACAAAGACATTAGTTGTATGTACTGTATTTTATCTGCAGATGGCGATGTGAGTTTGCAGGAACTATTGGGGGGAAAAGCAACTCTGAAAATTGATTTAAATAATGTATACGCTGGTTGCTGTTGCTTGAAACTACTTTGCTTCAGATTTCTCTTAATAGATCTTATTTGGTGGGGTGCCAGCCTCTGTTTTAATCCCTAAAGGCTACAGAGTTGCTTAAAAGGTACATGTCAGAGTTTTAGGGAGGTCTGTGAAATTCAAAAATGAAGAAAACAGAAGAAAGCCCCGCCCATGAGGAAGAACTATATGTTCAGAGCTCCTGTGTGGGTCCCGGGATGCTGGAAAGGGGTTTGCACCTCTCTGTGTGATGCTTAGCCTCCCATTAAAATGCAAATATGCCCTATGTATGTACCTAAGAATTCAAATAAATATGTTCACCACTGGACCTTCTAAATAGAAATGGGTTCCTGATACAAGGCTGGAGGCCAATTGCTCATAGTTTGCCAATTCCCGCCCCATGGCAAACCATGCTTAGTATAAATTGCCATTGTGAAGCTGTTTGTGGAAGCAGGAGAGAGAGGGCAAAGAAGAGGAGAAAGGAGGATTGCATGAATTTGTGGCTCATTTCTAACCCCTAAGGTATACTTTGGAAGGATGTCTGAATTAAGAGGTCCAGGCTAATCCTGTTTTTATTTCAGCCTGATTTATCTGTTCTGGCCCAGTACTGCTTTCATAATCTGTGGGTGTAGATATGTAATCCTTAGGTGTGGATGTAACCTTTGTGTTTTTGCTCCCTCAGGCTCCATGGGCTATTCATTTTGTCTATTTTCACTGATTTGTCCAGTTACAGTTGGCTGCCTACCCTTGATTGTGATGCATTACTATTTTTCAGAAATGGAGGATATATGTAATTTAGGGGTAGGTCCCTAAATTTAACTCAGTCTCATTATCTGTCCCACTCAAGACAGATTGGAGTGGGCCAAATAATGTTTGCATTCCTTGCATATAGATTTACCATAGCCCCTGGTGGCGCAGTGGTAAAACTGCCGCCCTGTAACCAGAAGGTTACAAGTTCGATCCTGACCAGGGGCTCAAGGTTGACTCAGCCTTCCATCCTTCCGAGGTCGGTAAAATGAGTACCCAGAATGTTGGGGGCAATATGCTAAATCATTGTCAACCGCTTAGAGAGCTCCGGCTATAGAGCGGTATATAAATGTAAGTGCTATTGCTATTGCTACTTACCATCTTTTGATGAAATTATGGCTGGCACTTTAGTCCAAAGGTAAATATTGTTGATGTGTAATGTCAGTGTTATTTCCAGGTCTGAGGGGGCCTGACATGAGCACTGTGAGTCCCCTCCTTCCATGTGAGGAGATATTTACCTTGGTGTGTGGATGGTGGGAGCTCATTTTTCTACTGTGCCCATCTGCAAATTGGCTTCCTCCAAAAACCTCCATGATTATGTTGGGGCTTTGGATGAAGCCCATTCTAGGGATGTGCAAAATGATTTGAAGCCAATCCTATGGGGGGGCAGGGTTGGGGAAAAGAAACATTTGTTTAAAATTGCCTGCCTTTCCATTTCTTTTGTGGGTTGGGTGTTAGGTAGCACCCACCATGCACCACCCAACCCACTTTGGTATCCCTAGGAGGTGCCCATGGAGAACAATGGGGTATTTCAAGTTTCTGCATTGTGTCTTATGGTCAGAACAACTGCGCTCACAGAGTGCACACAAGTTTTGCATTTCAATTTGCCTTGAAAAACACTGCAGAATCACTGATCCAGAATCCACTGCCAGCCACAGTGCCTGAGCTGCAGTAACATCATTGGCATGTTGTTCTCTCACACACAATTATGATTCACTACTTCCTAGCATTGCAGCACATGCCACAGCAGCATCCTTAGCAGCAAGCATAGTCATAAGCTCAACTAGAACAACTTCAGCCACATTTTAAATGAGTACACCTTGCAATGCAGATTGCAGAGCAGACCAGCAATGAATGAAGCACCAGTTAATCTCAAAGCCAAGGGGGAAACAGTTGCCCATGACAACATAGGAGCCTATGGAGGTTTTGGGGGGTAGGTTTAAAAATTGTTTAAAATTGCCTGCTTATTGTGCCCGACCACCCAACCCACTTTGGTATCCCTAGGATCTACCCATGGGGAACAATGGGGTATTTTGATGTCCCCCATTGTTCCCTATGGCTGAAACACTCAATGTTTCGAGTTTTGTTCTGTCGAAACAACTGGTTCAACCGCTGTTTTGACAAAATGTTTTGGCCAGGTGCATTTTGTTTCGAGCTCGAGACAAAACGCAAAATCAATTTTGAACACATCCCTAGCCCATTCACTGGTGGGGAGGGCAGAAGGAGATATTGGCCAAGTTAGTTGCTCTGTTGTCATCTCTTTCCTGCCTTCTTCATATGTGAATGGGTTCCTCCAGAGCTCCCTGTATCATCCCAGTCAATGGAAACATCCACTTTCTGAGTGATGCTCTTGTCCAAAAAAGTCACTCAACTGAAAATGAGGATGTCCCTCAGAGGCCCCTTTGATGACACTCTCATCTGCAGATGGGAGGATGCCGGAAGAAAACAGCAACAGCATGGCTCTCTCAGCTGAGTGAGTAATGCTGCCACAAAGGTGGGCACCAAATATAAGTGCTCTCACAGCACCTCTTCACCTGCACATAAGATTGTCCTGGGCTGGGCATCTGGGGTTAGCAGTGGCCCTGCCAAAAGCCTAATTTGACCAACTCTAACATCAGATCTGAATAATGTTTAGAAAATGTATGAGATGTCCAAAAGCCATCAGATTCATGTTATTAAAGAAAGGTGTGTGAATTATGCCTCATAAAATGCAGAGTAAAACTGTCCTATCGTTGCATTTGTTTATATTGATTGCAAAATATAGAAAAGGTTCTTTCCAGTAAGTGAGGATGTCTCTCAGATAATAAAAATCAATGAATTACAGGTGCTTTATGGTAGATTTTAGAAATGTATGCACCAGAAAATATAGAAACAGCAAATAGCTCTTGCCCCCTGGCCCCTTTCCTTAGTCCTTTCTGTTGTGGAAACCATAATAACTTGTGACTTCAAGTTCATAGGTCATATCTGAGAAATTCAGAGAAACATAGGAACACTTAATTTGGAATGACATATTGTCCAACCCTCCACTTCAAAAATGGCAGAAGGAATTCACATCTGAGTACTTACCCATTCTACTTTGTGGATGTTTCTATCGGGTGGGTGCATTGTATTTTAGAATGAACCTAGAGTGTGAGTTAAAGAATGTACATATTTATGTAACAGCTAACATAGCACAATAATTCAGAAGATAAAATATGTTTATAAATTCTAAAATATAGAGAAAATAGTATGGAGCTGAAACTCAGCTATACAATGTGTACATATTTAAATTATACATAGCCATCTGGCAGGCCTCGGCAACTGTCAGCCCACCAGCAATTTGTCTAACCCCACCATGATATGCAAGATGCTGGTAGGTTCCTTTTCTAGCAAGAAATATTAATGAATGAATGAATGAATAAATACATAGCTTTATTACAACAATAGATCAGATATAAACAAAACAAATTATATAACATTCAGATAAGAAATCTATCATACTAAACCAACAAAATAAATGTTTTATGGTAAGATTTAAAGGGTTGAAATTAATTGTTGGTGGATCTTAACAGCGGCTGCACAAAATTTAACAATCCTGTGTGTGATAGATTTGTCTGCAAGGAGAAGTGTAACATAAAATTCATCAGTTCGGCCAGGATAATGTAATAACAAGGGAGTAATAAGACTACGTCAACTGTCATTACAAAAGGAACAATATAGCAACACATGGTGGACAGATTCAACCTTATCTGAACCACAGGAGCAGATCTGACTGGCCAAACGAATTTTCAAATTTTTTTCATAAAAAACTGCCGATGGCATCATATCTTGCTCTGAGGAACACTCTCTGGTGGTTGGGTAGAGGTAAAGTAAAGGTAAAGTGTGCTGTCAAGTCAATTTTGACTCCTGGCACCTACAGAGCCCCGTGGTTTTCTTTGGTAGAATACAGGAGGGGTTTACCATTGCCTCCTCCTGTGCAGTATGAGATGATGCCTTTCAGCATCTTCCTATATTGCTGCTGCCTGATATAGGTGTTTCCCATAGTCTGGGAAACAAACATAGTCTGGGAAGCACCTTTCCCATAGTCTGGGAAACATACCAGTGGGGATTTGAACCGGCAGCCTTCTGCTTGTTAGTCAAGCATTTCCCCGCTGTGCCACTTAGGATATTTGGGTAGAGAATGTGACAATAAATAACTAGCTGGTTCCCGGCTGAGATCGCCAAGGCGCCCTCTTATGGTCTGTGGGATGGCACCTACGCCATTTTGATGCGCAATGTCCAAGATCCTCTGTTTGAGGATCTTGGCTTGTTTACATCCAAAATGCACCCTTGTTTGGCTCCTTTGCTGGAAGCTATTAGGTGCAAAAGTGAGCCTTGGGGCTTGCATTTCACCCTTACGCTGGTCTTCTCATAAAGTGTTTCAATGAGGAGAAGTAATCGCCTATCAACATTGGTATCCCTTAGTTTTTACCACAACCTTGGCCTCAAAATTGAATCAAATGCTGATTTGAAATCTACAATGGCTGCATAAAAAGAGCTCTTGGCCTTTCTGCTAGACTTCTCAATAAGATGGCGTAGTACTAAGGTATGATCCATAGTTAAGTGCCCTGTTCTAAAACCAGCCTGTTCATCCCTCAAGATGTTTTCTTTCTCCATCCAATCTTGAAGCTTCCTATCTCAGTGTCTCAGGTAAAGCTTTCTCATGATACTCAGCAGACTGATCAGGCAATAATTAGTAGGATCACATCTATCCCCTAGCAAGAAATAAAAGAAAGCTTCTCGTTTCTCTCGTAAACGTATGTCAGATGAGAGCAGCGTTTGCCTGGCCAGTCCTACTATTTTAGCAAGTTCATGAGGCTATTCATACGATTGCAGAAAATTGGGCTAGCCTCCACTAGCCCGATTTTCTGCAATCATGTGAACCACTGGGCTCGGCTGCGAGCCCGGTGGTTCTAGAGCGGGTAACCTGCTAAAGTACCCCTCCCCTAAAACCGAGTTTGCGGAGGGGAGGGGAGGTGAAAAGCCGCCTCCCGGCTCCAAGGGTCTTGCCAGCATGCCCTACGTGTTCGCGCAGGGCATGCTGGAGCTTCAGGGGGCTGATCGGCCTCCACTCCCCCCAGCCCCTGCAGGCTCCATCACGGAGCCGGCAATTGTGTGGGTGGCCGATCTGGCCGCCCAGGGCTCCCTCCCTGCTCGTGTGCGGGGAGAGCGGGCTTAGCCTGCTCTTCCTGTGCACTCTCCAGAACTGGGTCTCACTGATCGTGAGACTCGGCTCCGTGTCTTTCCAGTAATTACCCAGGTTTGGCCAGTACAGTACCCCTCAACTGGGAAACAAAAGAGTGTCCCAGAGGCTCTGGTCATCTCAAAATAATTGTATTGCACTAGTTAATTAAAAGAATTAACTTGCTACACTTAATACACCATTTGTATTACACTGTTTCTGTAGTGAGTAAACAATTGCCAAATTTGTTAGAAATCTTTGTCTTTTTGACAATTACCAAAAGGCTATTTAAGTTAAAGGAGGCTCTGTGATGAATAAGATTTCAGCATTGTGTAAGATTTTGTAATCCATCCACTCAGATAAATTTTTCCAAATGTTTTTAGTTTCTCTTCATTCCTTAAAAGGACTTTTAGGAGGAAAAGGCCCCTAAATCTATGTTAGCTTTAAAGTTTGGTTTTTGGGTTTTTTTTAAAAAAACAGGACACATTTCTGCATAAAATAGCATTGATACAGTCATGTCAGCTTGTGTTTATAATAGGTAAATGAAGGTTAAAACAAATGAAGAGAAACCAAAAGAGGAAATGTATCTGAGGATATTTGGGACAGCATCTGAAAGCATCTTGAGTTAGATAAGGCCTTGTCAAATGCATCAGACTCATGCTTTGTGTGTGTCAGGCAATGTTCATTAAATGGCATGTATTTCAACCATGTTATGATTTAATTCAGGAGTATTTTGGGAATATCATGAAGTGTTTTAGGGCCTGAGGCCCCTCAAGTTGCTTTGCAAGCTTTAAGTTTTCATATGTACCAGTCAGAATCATTGTGGAAATGTTGTGCTTCAAAAAGTGCTTCATGTCTTCTAGAGGGCCTTCAAGGCTGGAACTGTTGTACTTCATGTCTTGTAGAGGACCTTCAAGATTCTTTCCAACTATATAATTCTGTGTGGACAGTCTTGTTTGCTAGCTTGGGACATGTAATGCTAGTTTCAGTTGCATGATAGCTTCAGTTGCATAGACTCAATGGCTAAATTTGGATGTAACACAAAACTGGAGTTACACGGGGCAGAGGTTGGAACTCCGTTACATCCAAATGCGTGCAACTGCAGTTTTGCAGTGAAAGCGACCTGCGGTTTGCCTTGCCAGACTCCAACTTGAACCTTCAGTTTGTAGTAAGGTTCACCTCTGAGACATGAGGTTTTGTCGCTGAAGCATTACGTCTGAATGCAGATGGCACCATAACTGCAGTCCCATGCACTTTCTGAAACAACAATCACAGAAATGGCACAGACCCACCTGGGATCATGCCCACTGCATGCCTGGGGCACTCCTTGCTGGCTGCCTGTCCGAGGACCAGGACCACTCTTCCTGTCTCCTCAGTGGCAATGCAGTTGCCCAGCAACAGGGACACTGCCATGTCCCGTCCCAAGCTTGTCAGCCTGTCAAGTGGCAAAGTTATACATAGGCATCCCCTCTTCCAATTCTGTCCCTTGCTTCCCCTCCTGGCAAGAATGCATTTCAATGGTCAGTCTCAGTTGTTCATTTTAGCATGTCCCCATGGAAAATCTCACTGTCAAATTATGTCAGACAGTGCAATGCTGTCATTCTTACTTCTCAGAAGTAAGTCCATATTATTGAGTTAAATAGTTTTTAAAAAATAAAATACCTAATTATTTTAGGATCTTTAAAGTACTGTTTCTAGCAAATCCCCTGCTCTGAAGTAGGTTATGTTGAGAATGAGTGTCTTCCCTAAAATCACCCAGCAAGCTTTATAGTTCACTGGAGATGTAAACACTTTGAAACCCATCCCCCCTTGAAAATAAAAGGGCAGCCCCACCTCCATCTCTTCCAGCAGTGGGATTCTTGAGAGTCCCATAAGGCTTGGCTGCTTGTTGTGATAGCTGCTGAGAAGGTGAGCTCTTTCTGGGTGGGGATGGGGAACAGACACTATTGAGCATGTGCAACCAGAGGCGTATCTAGGGAAAATAGAGCCTAGGGCAAGCACTGAAATTGTGCCCCTGTCCAAACATCTGACACCCATCTTTCAGATAACTTTACCATAATATCAGCTGAAAAATACAAGTCAAGCTCGTTAATCTTTTAATCTTTCAAAAACTATTTAGCAGTGGATGTAGCCAGAACAAAAAATGCTGGAAAACTACAAATTTCAGTATGCTGGGGCTCATGAAATATCCAAATACTATGTGGAGGTGTACTTGGAAAACTAAACAGAAGTGCCTGTCTAATTCTTTACTATGCATTGTAGCAACACGATTACATAAGTTTTGTAAATGGAGAATTTGACTTTTCCCAAATACTCTGAAAATAATTAAAGGATATTCAGAGTAAACTGTGTCACTGCTTGAAGTATATTCTAGTCTTTCAGACAGTTAAAATGAGAGAAAGAGATAAGAAACTCCCAGTGGGGCTTAATATTAAGGATTTCATACTGATTCAAAGACAAACTCACCATTAATAGCCATATTATTAAGACATTACATTTAATTCATTTATCACAAGAAGCAAAATAAGAGCAAATGAATACAATCCTAGCTCATAAGCTTCAGCTCAGTATTCACAAGCCCTGATTCTCTGTACATAGTGCCAATCTGAATATGTGTACAGTGACTTATATTATATTCTAAAATTTTAATTTTTTTAACCTGTAGCCCCTTTGGGGGGCTTCCTAAGGGCCGTGAGGGGGTCTGCAAAGGTTCCCCCTCCCCCCACTGGCCTCTAGGGCCTCACAGGGACCATTTGAGCATGTGCGGTGGCCATTTTTCAAAATAACTTTTTTTTTAAATGGCCACTGAAAACAAGATGGCTGCCACACATGCTTAAATGGCCTCTGCAAGTCCTGGCATGGCCTAGGGCCTCACAGAGGCCATTTGAGCATGCACGGTGGCCATTTTGTTTTTGGTGGCCATTTTTTATTTTTTATTTTCAAAAATGGTGGCCCCTTCAAGTGGTGCCCAGGGCATGTGCCCTGCCTGCCCGACCCTAGATACGCCCCTGTGTGCAACAGCTTCATTATGCTGCCCATAGGAAAAAATAAGACACAAACATGTTCTTCTTTTAAAAAACTAAAAACTCCAAGGACCAGGTCTGGTCCACATCATGTGCTTCTACACTCTCTGGATCAATACAATGGATCCTGAAGATAAAAATGGCCCCATCACTGAGAAAACTAAAATGGATGTGTTTGGAATGAAAACTGACAAGAAGCTTTCAATCCCATTTTTTGATGAGCAAAACTTGGAGAACTGTAACTCAGCCATATTTAGAGGTCGTGCACATAGCCTTGCTCAGGAGGGCAGATGGGCTGCAGGGAAGGAAGAGGCTCACCAGCCTTCCCCAACAGATGAACAGCTGCCATTCTCCCCTCTGCTGCACAGCACACCCACACGAGCGGCACAGCAGCAAAGGGAGATGCTGGGAGCAAGAGGACTTCCCCCTCCCACATCCCAGGTTGCTCCAGGGCACGAGTGCAGCACTCGGTGTGGCCACTCCTTACTTCCAGCTCACTGCTGGAAATGGTAGAAGACTGGGGGAGGGAGATCGCTTAACCTGGCGGCGATTGCCCAGACCTGTGGTTTGCTTAACTTCAGCTAAACACTGGTTTTGTAATTGGGTTTGGTGCGGGTGCAGCAAACCCTGGTGCTTCACATGCATAGCCTAACCCAGGCTGGGCTGCCCTAGCCTGGGTTAGGCTGTGCATGTGAATACCCTTTTAATCTTTTTGTAGGAAATGTCACATGGATGATCTTCAAACAGACCTGCGCTAACATGAGAAATTTCAAACAAATCTGATCCTTCCTTTAAATAATATAAGCTGAACAAGATAATGCCCTGCCTGCATCCTGTTTAAAATGGTGTAACATATTCTGTGCCATACACTCTTAACAATGGAGTGCCATCAGGCACTCCACAATTGAATGCACAAATGGTTTACCATGACACATCACTTTTTAGCATGTCTGAACCAATGAGAACATGAAGACAGAGGTTCTATGCTTTCTTTCTAGGTCCTGGGAAGGCAGAGGGAAAAATGTATCTCTGTAGTGTAGACAATGCAGTAGTGGCCTATCTTTCCCCTGGTCCCAAAGCAACATCTTTCTTGATCTCACTTACTTTGAAGCAGAAGATGAACACAGAAGATTGGAGATGCTGCCACAGAGCATGCTCTTCTTTTTCTTCTTCGGCCATAAGGAACAATGGAGAAACACGAAACACCCCATTGTTCCCCATAGGTAGCCCTAAGGACACAAAAGTGGGTTGTGTGGTAGGGTATGATGGGTGCTACCTACCCCCAGCCCACAAAACAAATGATTTTTTAACAAATGTTTAACCTTTCCATAGGATCCTGTGGGGGGTTGGGGAAAAGGCTAACTATTTGTTAAAGTTCAACCACTTATCCATTTCTTTTGTGGGATGGGTGGTAGGTAGCACCCATCATGCCCTACCACAGGACCCACTTTGGTGTCCCTAGGGCTACCCATGGGGAACAATGGGGTGTTTTGAGTTTCCTCATTGTTCCCTATGGCCAAAACAAGCTGCACTCGCAGAGTGCATACAAGTTTTATATTGCAATTTGCAATGCATTTTGCAACCCAGCCTTGAAAAACATTGCAGAAGCACACAGAAAAAGGGAATCTGTCCCTCCTAACACAGAACACACATTTCAAACACAGTACAAAAATGGCCAAAAGAGAATCATTGACCAAGAAACCACTGCCAGCCACAGTGCCTGCACACTGCAGTAACATCACCAGCACAAGGTTGCTCTCTAGCAAACATAGCCATAACAAACATAGCCATAAGCTCAACTAGAGCAATTTCAGCCAGTTTTAACTGATTACACCTTGCAATGCAGATTGCAGAGCAGCAGACCAGTGCAATGAGTGATGCACAAGTTAGTCTCAAGGCCAGGCATGGAACTCATCACAGCAATCACCAAGAAATATCACACACACAGCTGCCACTGTCCACTTCACATCACAATACTATCTCACAAACAAAACAAACCACAACTCAAGGAAGGCTGGCAGGCACCCAAGTTCTGCCTTTGTCAATCTGAGATCCAGCAAAACCAGATAGTTATAGCACAGCATATTATATTCAACGCTGAGAAAAGAAAACCACAAAATCAAACCAACCTTCCTTTCTCCTCTCCTGATCTATCTTCTTCAAGAAAGGCACACCACAAGGGCTCTGTCTGCCTTTCCCAGTCGCTTTGAATACAATTTGAAACTCCCTCCTTTTGTGTTTTCCTATTCCTCGCCCCTCCCCCCAGCCAATGGGGGCACAGTTGCCCATGACAACACTTGATTTATATGATACAAGCCAAACAAGAAGCAAGGGGTCTGCAAGTCAAAGGAACTTTTCCAGATGGGGCTTTTAGCTCGCTTCTCTCTGGAATGAAGGGTGTGCATTCACATATCAGCCAGATTTACCTTGAATACCCTGTGAGCTATTTGGGAGCACTCCAGACACAATTTGGGTTTTCCATTGCACATTAGAGCACAGCCCAATTTATGTCCAGGGTAAAATCCACTTTTTGCATCCGTTTTTGGGGGGCAAATTCAAACACGCAGTAAAGCCTGCTGTCTGGAAATGCTCCACTGCCAGAAAACTAATCAGCAAGGGGAAAAC
The DNA here is from genome assembly GCF_027244095.1 of Hemicordylus capensis. Lineage (NCBI taxonomy): Eukaryota > Metazoa > Chordata > Lepidosauria > Squamata > Cordylidae > Hemicordylus > Hemicordylus capensis. The sequence goes on along the minus strand of NC_069661.1, from coordinate 180,264,860 downwards.
AAGCGTCCAAAATGGCTGTCAAAATGTCGAAACATTTCTATCAAAATGGGGTTGTTTTGTTCCCAACTCAAAACAGGCCCTTTATTTTAAAAGTGTTTTGTTCTGAGCTCAAAACACTCAAAATGTTTTGCACATCCCTAGTTTATTTCCTGCTGCAGTTTCAAGCATGATTGTGACTAATGAATGCCTGTAGACTCATTACAAGTAAGAGTTACCAGCAGGGAAGACCAAAGGACGGGGGAAAGTAGAGCTCAAATTAGTGGAATTGAGGGAGAGGGAGCTACTACTCCCTTCTTTTTTTACACTGCAAGGCTATCCTTTGATGTTATATCTCTGTAGGCCTCTTTAGTGTCCAGGATTTCCAGTTCATACTCTAAAGAAAGAACTGATAACTTCACCTTTTTGTTACTACCTTACAGTCAAATGAGTCTGTCTGAATAAGGAATTCAGTTTCTCATGAGACAAAGTGTTTGCAAATAGCAAAGAGAGAAGGATTTACTCCAGCTGTTACTTACAGGTGTGTAGGCAGTGTTTTCACAGCATTTGAGACTAGTTATTTACTAGAAACTTCCATTTCCTACTGTTTCTAATTGTGAGAAACCACAAATTTCCTTAAATGGTTTTGTGTGCCTTGTAAATTTATGCCTACTTTGAGCTGGATTGTGAGTTAGGGGGAAGTATGTTCCAAATTATTTTCTTTCTCTTCATGTTTCTTGTTTTATTTAACTCCAGCCTTGATTGATTCACTCAAAGGCTTCTCCTTATACCCCTTCAGTACCCTCACCTCAGGAGGCTGTAAATAGTGCTATGGTTGCTAAGCAAAAATGTGACCTTTAATACTGACCATCCTGCTTAGCACCCCCTGTCACACACTCCTGTACGAGTGTCGTGTTCAGTTTCCAAATGAACTGCATGGGTGCTTGTTGGTAGCTTTTAACCTTGTGTAACCCAGCTTGGAGTTCATTAGTCAAACATCTGCAAAAAGCAAGGAAAACGATAATGGTGCGTGTCTCTCACAGTGGCCAAAGGGACCCGTAGGCAGATAGTGCTGTTTTTACTTTAAGCTTGGTTGGTCTTAAGTTTCCTAAAGCTGGCTGAGCTAGCAGAGAGAGCATTTGAAGCGTTTGCTGCTTCATAGAATTGGGCCTGCTATCAAGCACAGTATACACAGATCTTGACAATGCTAGCAATCTGTAACTGTGTATATTTCCTTCAGCAAGTCAGCGGGCCTGCAGCTAATGCTTAAGGATTTGGTTTTGTTTACCTCAGTGATGAATATGGACTACTTTCAAAGTAGTTAAGCCAGTGCTGTAGGGAGGGCATAGGTGGCCCATGTTTGAGTTACGGACAGCCCACCGCTTCAGCAGCAGCACGCACCTCACCTCATCCCCCCGGCTGTCTCACTCGCCTCCTCTCTCTGTAGCTTGCCACTGTAGGCACCCAGCACCCCCTGTGGCAGTGGCCTCCCTGCCTCCTCTGCTCATCTGGCCATTGCACATTCATGGCGGCCCGCTGAGTAGTGGAAACAGGGCACCCTACCTTGGGCTGCTGGGTCAAGAAGGCCACTGATGCTGTGCAGAGAGGGTCCACCACTGGGTGCTTGTGTTGGCAGAGAGAAAAGGGGTGAACAGGGTGGCCCCAAAAGGAACCCCAAAAGAGGTGGCCTTGGAGGCAGCTCAGCACAGGTTCTTTGAATCTGTGCACACAATGACAGCTCTGCCTCTAAGTTAAGCTATTTAAGATAAAGCAATTAAACTGTTAAGTTTAATGACTAATTAACTACATTTTAGTAAAAGTCATTGGAACCACTTTTGTGATTACTTTGAAGTAATTAAGTCATTTCAATAACTTTTTAAATAACTAGTTTCTTCCCCCCTCCCCAGGTTAAAATTTTAAATTAAAAAATATTGCGCTGGTTCGGACAATACATCCCTGCGATGTGATTAGGAAAGGGATGCGCTGAGAACACACCCATTGTGACCTCTTCCATGATTGCCCCAATGTCCTCCCTACATGCCCTATTATTTATTTTATTTTATTTTATTTTTCAAATTTGTACACCACCCCAAACTTCCGTCTCTGGGCGGTTAACAATAGCATAAAACAAGTTAAAAACATATACAAAAACTTTAAAACAATTTAACAATTTAAAAATAAACCAGAAATTAAAACCTAAAAAATTTAGGAAGCTGAGAAAGCTTGGGCGAAAAGATGGGTTTCCAGGTGTTTTTTTAAAATTGCCAGAGATGGGGAGGATCGTAACTCAGCAGGGAGTGCATTCCACAATCTCGAGGCAGCAACCAAGAAGGCCCGTCTCTGTGTAGCCACCAAACGAGTTGACGGTAACTGGAGACGGACCTCCTCAGATGACCTCAATGGGCGGTGGGGCTCATAATGAAGAAGATGCTCTCATAGATACCCAGGGCCTAAGCCGTTTAGGGCTTTGTAAGTTATAACTAGCACTTTGTATTTTGTCCAGAAACCTATTGGCAGCCAGTGTAGTTCCATCAGTAAAGGAGTAATATGGTCTCTCCGAGATGACCCAGAGACCAACCTGGCTGCCACATTCTGAACCAACTGAAGTTTCCAGACTAGGTACAAAGGCAGCCCCATGTAGAGCACATTACAGAAGTCAAGTCTGGAAGTTACCAACAAATGTAACACTGTTTTGAGGTCATTGATCTTGAGAAACAGACGCAGCTGGTGTATCAGCTGGAGCTGATAAAAAGCACCCCTGGCCACCGCCTCAACCTGAGAAACCAGGAAGAGGTGTGAATCCAGAAAAACTCCCAGACTGTGAACCTGTTCCTTCTGGAGAAGTGTGACCCCTTCTAGAACAGGTATTGCCGCGGTGTGTGTGTGTGTGTGTGTGTGGGGGGGTGCTGTTAATCTGAATGGCCCCTTTGTATGCTCTCCAAAGCTTAAACAAAGTTTGAACAAATATTTGGAGACCATGTAGAGGGGCCATTCAGATCCAACCCCAATATGACCCAACCCTAATGTGGCAAAGTGCAGGGAGGACACTGGGAGGTCCATAGAAGACATCCTGTTGGACACATTCTCAGCATCTTCTCTTCCTAATCTTGTGGGTAGGGAATGGCATCTTCTGAACCGGCCCTTTGTTAATTAGGCTTAAAAACAGTTTACTGAAATCTAGTGATTTTAAACATTTACTTAAGTATCCTATGTAAATTGTTCTACACGTGCCTGTAAGCAGTCAGAACAGGTGTGTAAACATAAAAATTTGTGTATTCTTATAACTTCTTTGGCAATTGCTCATTTTTGGATCAGGCCGAAGTGCCAGTATATTCTGAGAGCAATCAGTCCCCTTAGAAATGCTACACACTAAGCATATTCCTAGCAACTAGCTGTGGGATTGGAAGGGAAGTTGCCACACCCTGTGCTAATCATTACTGTTTGCATGAATTCATATGCATTTTTTTTAGTATGATATTGAATAATGATTTTAAATAAGGGGTTTTTTTTGTCCTAATGGATGAAAGTAATTATTGCTGTTGTCAGTAGTTAAACAGCACTAATTAACTACTAGCAAAAGTGGTTTAACGGCATAGTTTGACTGCTTCTCATAAAGTAATTGTCATTCATGATAATATCTGGCATTTGTATAGTGCTTTTCAAGTTTGCAAAGTGCTTTATATGTATTATCTTGTTACAGTGATGTAGCCACCATGAAATGGGTCGGGAGGACAAATGGGCTGCTGGGATTAGGGATCACCCCAGGACTCTCCACACGGCCCCCTCACCCTCCCCACAAGGCACACACACACAGAGCTGGTGAATGAACTGTTTGCTGGCTAGGAATATGACAGACAGTGCATCCAGGTTTCAGCCTGGTCATGCCTCTTGTGCCGGTATCAGCATGTTGATGCAGAAGGCATAACTAGCATCTGAGCAAGGCTGCACTGCCTGTCGTTTGCCCCTCTCCCAGTCAGCAAGTGGTTCCTTCACTAACAGTGCTTGAAGCATCCAGCTGGCAAAGGTACCACTCTCGCTGACTGGGAGGGGGCTGGCAATGCAGCTGTGCCTTGATGCTGTCCATGCCCCTCCCACCGTACTGACATGCTGACACCGGCACAAGGGGTGTGACCAACTCAAAACCTGGAAGTTCCAGCCATCCTCCTTCCCAACAGGTAGGCACAGGTAGGTTGCGGTAACCCCTTCCCACAACAGCAAAGGGGTGGCCACAACCTTCCACCACCCCTGTCTTGTTATCTTTACAACAACTGATGAGGTAAAAATTATTATTCTCATGTTGCAGCTAGGAAGCAGAGGCTGAGAGGAAGGATCTTGCCAAAGGTCATCTAGTCAGTACATGGTAGAAGCAAGATTCAAACTGGGGAATTCTAATTCGTAACTCAGTCTCTTAGCCACTATATCACACCAGCGCGCTAAACATTTGGCTACATGAGCAGTGTTTTAACTGATAGAGTTAAGTATTGTTGTAGCTTACTCTTGCCCATCACTGGTTTGAATTAGAGTGGAGGGATGTTAGAAGTGATTTGTTATCTTCAAAGCCTAGGGTTGTCTCAAACACCTTTAAAGCTTAGTTTAGCAAATAAAGAGATGCCATTCATGCTCTCTTGAGTTGCTATCTGTCTTCAGACATTATGCAAGATATTCACAGAAATATACTGCATAGAAGAAAGAGGAACTGACATCTCAAAAATGCCATGACAATGGTGGTCATTGTACATGACTGTTATACTTTTGCTAAGGCAAAATCACAGGGAGTTTAGGACATGCATCGCAATGAGAGATTCAGTGGAAGCAACTTGCCTGTTGCACTGCAGCAAAATCTCCATCTGTAATACTTGGATTGTTCCATACAGTGATAGAGCACTTGCTTTGCATACAAGAGATCCTAGGTTCAATCCCTGGCATTTTTAGCTAGAAGATCTCAGAAAGTGGGGCCAAGACAGACCCTTCTCTTCCTGAGAAGAGCCACTGGCAAAGAGTACTGAGCTAGGCAGACTGGTGGTTTGATTCTCTGTAAGGCAGCTTACGTTCATAAAATATGTTATGTTCATATAAGAAAAGTGCAGGGGCCAGCTGCTCTCTTTTCAACAAACATGTCTGTTTTGTAGGCTTTCTTTGTTAATGCACAGTACATAATTGCATGCTCTTGTTCTCTCTCTGTCTTGCATGTATACACACACACACACACACACACACACACACGTATTCTCTCCAGCTGGTGCGAGCAAGCTCATCCTGGTTCATAATTAGTTCAAGGGCTTTAAAGCCTTGTCATGGTGGGCTTATACTCTCCCATAACTAAGCCTAAATACATACAATCGAAATAATCATATGTTCTTCCCTTACCCATCACTGCCTCTATTTCCCTCCTCTATCTCTATTGTCTGGTTTGTGTTGATAGCTAGATTGGGAGCCCCTCAGTGGGCATGGATGCAGCTATATAAATAAATAATGATGATACAATAATAATTTCATTAAGCATAAATCTCACCAAGTGTCCACATCTCACTTGCAAGTTCACACTCACTCCAGCTGGTGGTTGTTGCAGGCACCAAGCCCTATAGCAGTGGATTGGCTACTAGCCTGTGGTTTGACCCCACATGTTGCCAGACCACCCTGGTGATAATTGGACCATGTGGTGGGCATTAATCTGCATGGCAAGCCTGAAGACACACTTGAGCATTTAATGCAGCCTGTGGCTGAACACTAAATTTAAAATATCAGACCAGTTTCATTTTCAGCCAAACTGGTTCATTTCATAGCATTTCCCTATCTGCTGTTGAACAACAGACCCTTGGGACAAGTGAGCATCTGCCACATTAGTGCTGTGAAGTCAGTCATGTGATGGAGATGAAAAGCTATTGGCTTTTGCTATCATTTTTAAAGCGTGTACTTTGAATGCCTGCTTGTGCTTACGGACAGCTAGAGAAATGTAACTTGAGAAAACTGATACGCAGAACTAAAGTCGTTTATATAACCAAAGAGAGTTAGTGGAGATGGAGCCTAGCCTACTGGGGAATCCAAGATTTGTATTAATAGAAAGGAAGTAGATACAAAATACTGGCCTGTACAGCTCTAACTATTCAACCGCAGGCATGCAGCTGTCAACCAGGAAGTGGTCCGTGCTTAAATGTCTTTGACAGATGGCTAGTATGATGTCAACATATCAAGGGGGAGGAGCTCAAATCCTACCAGAAACTAAGGAATTCCCCAAGCATGGAGCTGTTCATTAATGTGTTTTTTGTGAGCCAGTGCGATGTAGTAGATGAGAGTATCAGACTTGGACTGAGTAGACTTAATTTAAATACCTGCAGTGCTCAGCCAAGAAAACCACTGGGCCTGTCTCTCAGACTAACCTTCTCACATGGCTGTTGCATGAAGAAAGCTGTCAGGCTAGTCTAACAGTATTTCTAGGTTTTAGATTTGCCAGACACACACATATAGAGAGTATGATTCAGTGTTATTTTGAAGCATCTCAAATTTCAGCCAAGTTTCATGAGGTGGATTTAAAAAATAATGCAAATCAGTTAGGAATGAGGAATTGGCTCCAATTTTTAAACAATCTTTGAGTGTGTAACACAATGAGGTCATACACACGACCTTTTACTGGGGCAGGGAAGGGTGTGTGTGTAGTACCTACCTTCCCCGCCAGACAATCTCTCCTGTCCTTCTGGTGCTGTGAAGCTTATGCGCCCACACAAGCAGCACTCCTGTGAGTCGCACGGCCATCTGGAGACCGAAACAATGCAGCCCAGCTTCCAGAAATCCCTAATGCACTGAACGAGGAGCATGGTGCATTGAGGGATTTTCCCTCAGCTGGGCACTCTAGGTGCCCGCCTCTGTGTCTGGCAGCACGATCAGACATTTGATTAGGAAACAGGCGGGAAGGCTGCTTTTGTGCCTTTCTAAAGATAAAGTGTGCCATTGACTTTAGGGTCAAAAAACATCAGGGTGACGACTCCTACTGACCACAGAGCCCTGTGATTTTCTTTGGTAGAATACAGGAATGGTTTACCATTGCCATCTCCTGTGCAGTATGAGATGTTGCCTTTCAGCACCTTCCTATATCACTGCTGCCCGATATAGGTGTTTCCCATAGCCTGGGAAACATACCAGCAGGGATTCCATGTATAAACTGGGGGGGACCCTGGGCTACCCAGTAGGACAGTGCCAGGATCAGCCACAATCCTGGCGTTTAACATGAGCAGCCCTACCCCGGTAGGGTTGTTTGTGTGAACAGCCTGTTGTATTCTATCCAATAATCTTGTGTGTGTGTGTGTGTGTGTTTAGAAGTTTGTCTCAGTGGGGATCCTGTAGAAAGTGTGGGGGAGGGGTCAGAAAGGAGAAGAGAAGGGAAGGAGAAGGATAAAGTGGAGTTGTTTCTGAATAAACTCATAGTTAAATTTACATAGGATTACTTTATGTTTATGAGGGAAGCAGCTATAAAACACAGCCTCAGTGAAAATAGACTTTGACGAGTGTACTTTCCATCACTTCTGAATGCTCACAACTAAATCATGCAGAACTGGGAATTCCAAAAGCCATACTGTGAGTGTATGGAATGGAAATTGCTGTTCTGGAATCACCATGCATGTACAGTAATAGAAGAGGAGGATGGGGAGAGGGGCAATTTCTTTTGAATGGATACAAATGTACTGTATAGTGGCTGCTTTAGAAGTTCCCGCTTCAGCCATGAGACCACCTGACCTACTGAACTGTGAGATACTTCATGGAATAGCAGATGGAGGAAAATCCCTTCTTATGAAAACAATGTTAGCTTTTTTGTCTGCTAGGCCTTGTTTTTAAAAATCTCCGAATTAAGGTATTAGCTGACATAAAAGAAAGCCACAGGGATAAAAAGAGCAGACAAAAAGAAAAACAATAACTGTGGTAGGCACTTGACAGCACTATGATATGTTACAGAACAAAAAAAGTATATATAAATATACAGGACCACACATTTATATCACCAGTGACGTTAACACAAATGCCTTACATCTCTAACACTACGATTTGAAAACTTTAGGAGGTGGACTTTTGCAACTCTCTGCTTGAAATAAGCCTTTATTGGCTCTTCTTTCATATTAACTGTCTGGACCTTGTGAACTCATATAAGGTTAGGGCCTGGTGTGTGCTATGGGTATGCATCGACTGCAGTTTGAGTTCCTGTCCAAATTTGGATCAGCCTGCAGTCCAATGAACCAGTTCAGTCCAGCCGAACCACGAATCGGTCCGGCTGTTCGAGGTGGCACTGGGGGGTGGGGAAGTGGCACTTTAAAAAGTAAAAACGCAGGTCCTTACCAGCGTGACTGCCGCTCCAGGCAGCTTCCTGCTGCAGCAGTGTTCTCCCCAGCAGCCCACATGCAGTGGGGCAGCTCTGTAACTCACTTGGCCTCTGCACATGCATGGAGGCCAGGTGAATGATGGAACCCCGCCACCATGCATGGGCTGCTGGGGGCAGGTGCTGCCACAGCAGGAAGCTGTCTGGAGCAGTGGTCACACTGGTAAAAGCCTACATCTTTGCTTTTAAAGGTGCCACTTGATGCCCCACGCCCAGCTCCATCTCGAACCACTGGATCAGTTCACAGTTTGGCTGGACCAGACAGAACTGGTTCGCTGGACCATGGACTGGTCCAAAATTGGACCAGAACTCAAACTGTGGTCCATGTACACCGTGTGTGTGTGTGTGTGTGTGTGTGTGTGTGTGTGTGTGTTCAGAAGGATAGGACCATGTGTACACCCATATCACATGAAATCACTGCATCCGTTGAGCTGGACTCTGGCTGGTTTTGCTTGAGACTGCTCCTGGAATTACTTCTGCCGGGGAGTTGATGTCCTTAAGCTGCCTTCCACTGTGCCAGAGTGGAACCATCTTGGTTCTTCCCCAGGAGCTGTACCGCAAATTCCTGTTCCTGGCTATTAGTAACTCCCCTCGAGGCTAAAGTTCCCCTGACTTGGGCCAGCTGTAAGTCCCAGGATTTGCTTCTTGAAAATTGCCCATGACCCTCTAGTGCTCTTCAAGACTTATAGCAAAGGCTGACATGGGTTGGTTGTGAGTTCCAAACACTCATTCTGAACTGTCTAGGCTCCTCCAGAGCTCTATTCCCACGGGTGCTACACTCTATTGCCATGGGTGCTACATCTGTACATCACTCCCTATCTGAAGGATGGCCAATGCACTTGAAATATCTGCACACAAGCTCTGCACAATTAAGAAAGTATTCGCTCTCTCGCTCTCTCAACTTTGTCTATCATCTCTTTTCTCTTCCCTCCCTTGCTCCACTAGGGGCAGCCTAATTCTGATCTGCCATTAATTGCAACCAATAGTTTAAAAAAATGTACTGCTGAATGCATGCTGTATGCATCAGAGCTAATTCCCCCAATTAAGAGCAAAAGCTAAATGGCATGCTAGCAAACACACTCCTGAGCAAACATGCAAACAGTGGTGGTGAGATTGCAGAGTAGCTTGTAAGGCCCATAAGGCAGCATCAGGGCATGTGAGGGCATGCAAGGTGGTGGAAAGCCAGAGGTAGCAGCAGGCCTTGCAAGGTTCAGTGAGGCAGCAACAAGTTGGTAGGGGTCTTGTGAAGCTTTTGTGGTGGAAGATAATGGCTGGTGTTATTTTATTGGCTGATTGTGCTTGCTTGTTTTTATGGTGGCTTAAAATGTTTCCTCATCGCATTTTATGGTTTTGTATGGTAGCTGATATCTTTTTATTTGGTTGGGAAGCTGCCACAAGACCATACTGACAGGCTATTGAGACAGAAATTTTAAAAGAACCAGATATGTAGGGATATTGAAGGCACCCTCGATATTGGCCTGTTCTTTAGCATTTCATTGAGGACATGTACAGTCATCCTGGAGGTCAAAAGGGTTAATTGCTTGAAATTCTCTTCTGCCATATGACCAATTTAAATCAAGAGAGAGTCCACATTTCTTATTTTGGGTTGAAGAGTCCCATTTTTTCAAGTTGCCCTCAGTATTTGTTCACAAACTCTGGCATCTGACAGTTACACATTCATAATCCCTCAAAGATTTCCGCTCCTGCTCTGTTTTCATCGTGAGATAACTTCATTCCACAGCACTTTTGTAACTATAATTAACTCCAAGATTAGTGGAAGAAAGGCCTCTTGGAGAAAATCTTGGACTGCTGGCTCTCTAATAAGTGTAACCTTCTGTTTCGGGCTCATTGTCTGATTACTAAGCAATGTAAAATGTAGATACAATAAAAAGAACAGCACTCTGTGCTATCAGTTGCTCATCAGCATTGGAAAACTATTCAGTAATCTAAAATTTTTAGTTTTAAGATGAGTTAAGATGTTTTCAATTTTACTCATGCTCTAAAAACTATAGAAATGGCAAATTAAGGTGTCCACCCTAACTTCTGCTCCATATAGGCTGTAAAGACTTGGGCAGTCTCATATATTATGCTGGCTTTGCAAATTAGGCTCCATGTATTCAGATTTTGCCTTGATCTTTCAGGGGAAAGTAGGCTGGGGAGGATGACTCCAGGCAGAAATTCAACAGGTGCAGCTTCCCAATCACACAGGTGGAAAATAAGATGATTCATTGTCCCCAAAGGGACTCACAAGCTGAACTAACATAATGAGGTCATTCATACCATCAAAAACTGTGTTCTATCCAGATTTGGGAGCTATGTTTGCTCCCAATATTTGGTTGTGTGGAAGCAAGGTAAGAAGAAAACCTGGATAGAAGTGACTGTGTGGAAGAAAGGTAGGTGGAAAAGCTGCCCAGGTTTTCCTCCTACCTTGCTTCCACACCATCACTTCTACCAAGCACGTGGGGCGGATTAAGCTTTTTGCTGCCCATAGGCAAAAAGGGTTTTGCTGCCCTTTTACCTTAAACAAAAAAGTTTTGCCTTTTTAAAAATAAGGTAAAAGGACTTTCTCCTTGCTCACTCCACCCTTGCTGCAGCAGCTGTTGCCCACAGAAAGGGGTGACAAAATTTGAGGAGGGGCAAAATTTGCTGCTCCTCAAATTTTGCTGCCATAGGCAAATGCCTACTCTGTCTCTCTGTTAATCCACTACTGGGTGCACGTACTACTCTGTTCCCTTAATGTATAAGAGGAGGAAGGATTCTACTTCCAGATTATACTGGCTTTAGAACAAGACCAATTCCCCCCCCAGCTCCATATGCTGACATGTTTGCAAACTGTTCCCAGCAAGCCAGAATTTGTCTCACTCAGACATAATCACAAACCTAGGTTTATTCGAAACCAGGACTGAAAGTAGAACCCTTCCTTCTCTTGCATCAAATAGGGAGATGCTTGAAGCGATAACATAACATATGGAACCATTCCTTATGACATCTGAACTGGCAGGCCAATTATCCCAGTCCAATAGAACATGCACAGCCTTTTTAGAAAAAGAGGTTGCTGTTGCAAGGATGCTGTAGCAGTTTGCTGGTGGGGTGAGCTGGTGGGGTGGTCTTGAAGACCTCCAAAGTCCCTTCCCACTATAAAATTCTGTGATTCCATAAAAATCTGAAAGTTCATTGTTTGGGAAGGGGCTAAAGATCCTGGTAGAGCACATGCACATGGTTTTCATGTAGAAAGCCCCATGTTAAGCCCTTGCATCTCTAGTTAAAAATTATTTTGAGTAGTAAGGCTTGGGGAGACATTTGGCAGAGACCCTGGAGCTACTCCCAGTCACCATAGTCAGTCCTGAACTAGGTGCACCAATGATCTGACTTGGTATAAGGCAACTTTGTATGTTCATGATGCAAATGTTCTAAAGATGCCACATCTCTCCAAGAATCTCTCCTCCAATGGAACTTCAGCCCCAGTTGCATTGATCTGAAACATCACAATGGCTGGGGAAGTGATTGTGTAACAATGTTATTTAAAATGAAGGATGAAACTTTAGAACTGTACTGTTTGTTTGTTTTTAATCAGTGATTGTGGCCTTCCTTGCAGTTTGAAGGACTCTGAAGAAACCTGCTGTCATGCTCCACCTGCTTGGCAATAATAAAGGTTCTTACATGTAAGTTGTTACAAGAAGTGGTATCAAAATTATGACCTCTCTTATTTATGTACTACACTTATATCCCATGTTTCCTCCAAGGAGCCCAGAGTGGTGTACATGATTATGCTTATCCTCACAACAATCCTGTGAGTTAGTTTAGGCTAAGTGACTGGCCCAGAATCACCCAATGAGTTTCATGGCTAAACAGGGATTTGAATTCAGGTCTCCCTGGTCCTAGTCCAGCACCCTAAGCCCTATACCATACTGGTTCCCTGGAAAAATGGCATGCATGCAATTTGCTTGCATGTATGAAACCGAATGGAAATATCGAATATCAAGGATTTCCAAGAAGGTAGTGCTAATGCCACCTCTTTGTTTTCGTTATTAGGGGGCAGGTTGTCCAATATTAGTAGCGCAATCTATGACAGTGGTTCTTAGACAAAGCCTTGCCATTGTGTGCTTACTCCCCCCCGCCCCTTACTCTGATTATTAAACCATTCTTAGAATAAGCTGTTTCAGGCTCTTTGTACTATACTAGACTACATCCCTGGTGATTATCTGCCTCTTGCCTTTGAAGATTTAAGTGCAAGGAAACTATACTTCTCTGACCTTTTCATTTATCTTCTGAACTCTCTGAAGATTCCTGTTTGGCACAAAAGCTGCAACACACACGCTAACTTGAGAGAAAGCAATAGTTTGCTCAAATAAAAGGTGTGTGTAGGGAAAAGAAAGAAAATGGCTTTTTCTTCTTTCTCCTCGCACAAAATCACCATCACCACCGCCAAGTCTATTTTAAGACACTATATTTGCATTTAGAATGTGTAGGTATGTTAACGTAGATTTCTTAATATTTCTCTGTAGAAAGACGAGTGGTCTCACAGCCAAGAGCTTGCCACCTGTATCTCATTGCGAAGAGTTGGCCTGCACTTCACATTTCCATGGAATATAGTGGGGATCCCTTTTCTCTCATAAAACAGAAGTTGACATAATAGATGTTAAAACAGATGTCAGTATCCTTGTTTTTCAGACTTGGTCTCTCAAGCCTAGTTTCCCAGTTTCCCCCCAGCTTTTAATTTCCCAGCTTTTTTCACTAAGTGAACTGTAGAAAGTCGTTTAATTTATCTTATTTACTTTTCCAGTTGCCATCTCTTTGTATAATAATAATTGGTCTGTGTTTGTTTGCCTTCTATTTTCCCCTGATTCCTGTATTTATGTTAGTGAATGTTGACATTCACTGTTAAGTCTTTAGAAAATTCTAATATTTGCTGATTCATGCCCGTAAATTTTCCAATGATATCATTATTTGATCATTTCTAGTTAAAGGGCACAGCTTTACTGGTGCTCACTCTCTACTCGAGTTGCGGGAGGTTTCAGGGATCGTGCTACTCAAGTTTGGTTTTCTTTGGAAAAGAGAGCATTAGAGATTCAAAAGGGCGTTCACACGATTATCGAAATGAAAGTAGGAGACATGCAGCCCAGGTTTGCAGGCTTGTGAGAACCCATGCAAATTCCCCAACCTAGCTTGCACAAATGTGGGTAGCCCAGATCCTGTACCTTGTTCTTTACCAATGTGGAAGAAAACATAGAGGCGAGTCTCACGATCGGTGAGACTCGCCATTACGGGGTTAGCGGGGAGAGCGGGCTGAGCCCGCTCTCCCCTCAGATGAGCAGAAGGCATTCCTGGGTGACCAGATTGGCTGCCCACACGACTGCCGGCTCGGTCACGGAGCCGCCACCGGCTGCAGGGATCGGGGGCCATGTGGCCCCCAGAAGTTCCAGAATGTCCCGTGTGAGTGCATGGGGCATGCTGGAGAGACCCCCAAGCCCGGGGGGCTGCTTGCAGCCTCCTGGCCAGGGGTCTCCTTGTGTGTTGCTGTGGCGCGGAGCCGTGCTACAGCAATACACGACCAAAAATCCCGGGTTAGGGCTAAGGGGAGGGGTAGTTAAGCAGGTGACCCGCTTTGGGGAAACTGGGCTCCCCTGCGAACCCAGTGGTTCTCACGATCCGTGGAAAGCGGGAGCTAAGCTCCCTTAGCCCACTTTCCATGGATTGTGAGAATACCCTCTATTTCTTCATGCTGTATTTATTATAATCCAAGTATTGCTTTATTGATAAAGACAGTTTCAGCTGAATATGGGTCAGAGAGAGCCAGTGCAGGTTACAAACCTGACCAGATTCAAAGACCTCTTTCAAAGTTTAGAATACAGACTTATATTTTCAAAAGAGGAAATTACATAATTGTTTCAATCAGTTAGCTGGACAATTTGCAGGCATCTATTAAAACAAGGAACTTACAGTGACAAAATGATATTCATCCTGTATGGTCAGATTGCTGTAGACAGGGGTTGTGCAAATTATTAGCTGCTGACATTGTCTGCTAAAGCATTATTCCAATCTCAAATAGACCTTTTCCCGTAATCTATTTCTAGCTAAACTTCAAGTTTGGCTATTTTCTGCTTGCCAACTAAGCTGGTTGTCTTTTTCTTCTTGCAAAGTGTTTCTTGCTCATATAGTTCTAGCATCAAGCTAACAAAATGGCTTCAGTTTGGTCAAGAGAGCAAAGCAATTTCCCACACCAAGGTAGGATGAAAATAAGAGCCATCATATCTTGGTGTGTTGATTGTGAGGGTGCATTTGCCATTTCTAGGAGTCCCTGAGAGTGAGTGACCATGTTTGTAAAAGAGGGCTGTGGCTACAGGGGCTGCCATCTCTGAATGTGATGCTCTGCAGAGCACATTCTATGATCTTTTGCTAGCAATGCCTCCTTGAGGGTCCACCGACCGCCTCCAGCTTGTTTGTGGCCAATCGGAGGATGATATAATGAAGACTGCCTGTCTCCTGGAAGCATAAATAATGATGGAAAGGTTTTGCCAATCCTCGGAGGACCTCCCCACCCCACTAGGTCCCATTTGCTGCAGAGGAGACAGGGGTGGAGCTACCGTTGGGCGAACGGGTTCAAAGAACCTGGGCCGCATCCAATCAGGGGCCATGCCTTGTGGCCCCGACACACGGCCCTGTGTCTGACGTCAGATGCGGGGGTACTGGTTTAGCTTCCGAGTGGGGACTATGCGGCCCCCGTTCAGGAGTCAAATGGCTGCTGCATTTGCAGCGTGGCCAGGAGGGGCTCTTCCCTGCTAAGGCAGGGAAGAGCTGCTCCTGGCTGCACTGCAAATGCAGCGCCAGCCTAGGTAGCTCCTGAAGGGGTCACGCAGCCCCTTCAGGAGTTAAATGGCCGGTGCTGCGTTTGCTGTGCGGCCAGGAAAGGCTCTTCCCTGCCTTAAAGGCAGTGAAGAGCTGCTCCTGGCTGAGCTGTGAACTCAGCACCAGCCTTAGTTTGGCTCCCGAAGGGGCTGCACGTTCAGCCCCTTCAGGAGTTAAAAGGCTGGTGCTGAGAAAGCAGTGCAGCCAGGAGCGGCTCTTCTCTGCCTTTAAGGCAGGGAAGAGCTGCTCCTGGCCACATAGCGAAAGCAGCACCAGCCTTAGTTTAGCTCCCGAAGGGGCCATGCGGCCCTTTCAAAAGTTGGACTCCAACTCCCGAACGGAGCTTCAAGGCTCCCTTTGGGAGCCAGACCACGCCCCCTGCATCTGACGCATACGGGCCACTGGCGGTCAGGCTCCACGCCTGAGTGGAGACTGCGGCTGCCATGATAGTCTGGGTGCTGCGTTTGCAAACCCAAACAGAGGGTCTACTTTTCTGTGGGAAACAGGGTAGGATAACTTTATCCCACCCCTTGGCAAGTAGTAGTAGATAAACTGTTTGTAGAACTTGACGAATCAACCCAGATACTTAGATAGCAATTAAAAGTTGTTTTTGCCAGTTGGCAAAATATTTGCTTTCATTAATCTACTAATAAAGACTTTGTACTCACTTACCAGGATGTATAGCTGGAGCTTTTCCAGGTGACAACTTTACTTTGGGAAGGTGGGTGTACATTCATATATCAACCAGATTTACCCTCAAGTCCATGTGATATATTAGAGAGCACTCGATACACAATTTGGGTTTCCCCCTGTGTATTGGAGCTTAGCTCGATTTATGTCTGGGGTAAAAAAATCCACTTTTTGTGTCAGATTTTTGGGGCAAATTCAAACTCACAGTAAAGCCTTGCAATAAACCCACGCTAAAGCCTGCTGTTTGGGAAAGTTCCTGGAGTATCCATGTGTCCAGTTCCTATACTTCTTTCTGAACAGAAAAACTGTATGCCTTGAGAGATGTGGTATGATGGAAACAGCAATGTCCTATGAATAACTCGAGACACCACACACACACACACACACACACACACACACACACACACACACCATTATTCTCTAGTGGCTGGCTCCTCCTATTCCTTCTTCTCTTTCAACTGATTGTACAAAGCTAAAAATTGGACTACAGTCAGTCTTCAAACTCTGTGCTTTTAAAACAAAGGCAATACTGAGAATAGATTTTTTTCAGCTGAAACAGTCAGTGGGAAGCAATATGCCCTGACATTGGTACTAGAGTGAGAGGTTGATGTGTAGGACGAGCATGAAATAAGCTTTTAAGTCATACGAATATGCCCAGTAGAGATCGAGAGAGCAATATTTTGTTCAGGAGTATAGCTAGGCGAGGGGGCCTGCGTTCACCCCCTCCTCAGTGGCCCCTCGGAGTGATAATGAAGAAAATAGGGAGGGGTGGAGCTGGGGGCCCCTCAGGAGCTGGGGGGGCCCAGGTTCTTTGAACCCATCCGCTCAATTTTAGCTACACCCCTGATTTTGTTCTGCAACAGATGGTCCATATAGTGCCTGTGAGTCTATTGTTATATTAATACAATGGGAGGAGTGGGAGGAAGAAGGTGATCTATGGTTTTTGAGCTCTGCGACATCCTCTAGCATTGTAATAATTTCTCTCTTTCTCTATCTTTTCTTTTCTTGTTCCAGTCCTATTGTTGGATGCCAAAAAAGTCAAGGAATTGGCAGCCTCTTGTCATCATGTGGCTCTCCCTTCTACCCCCACAGTTCAGTGCTTTGTAGATGGATTTAGCAGTGTTGTGGGTTTTGCACTATGTGCATCTCCCTTTCCACATGCCTGATTCATGTTTGAAGCAGTGCCACAGAACAGCAGCTGGCTGGGCAACAATGACAGAAAATCTTCCTAGGTGTTAGACAGGGAGCCTGAGGGAGGTTTTGTTTAGCAACCAGGTGAAGTGAAAAGAACAGGTGCCAGTGAATGTCATAAATGCTCCATTAAGGGATTTAGAAATTGTAATGTGTCTCCTTATGAGTTATCTTCCAGTATAGTTAGATGCAGAGTCTTCTTCAGTTTTTATTGTACCTAGATGCAGGGAGGTAGTGCTGGATTTAGGTACTAGCTAAGTAAGCTACAGCTTAGGGCCTCAGAATTTTTTAAAAAATGACTAAATTACAAATTTTACATAATGTCTTTTCATTTACAGGTATTTCTAATACAAATAGAAATTTGCATTGTTATAAGATAATTGTTTTTGTTAGATTATATCAGTTTTTCATTGCATCTTTCTGAAGTAAAAATAAAGCATTATTATTTCTCCCTTTTATTAGAATAATATATTTTAAAATGCTTTTAAGATTGACATAGCTTAAGGTCTCAGCGTGTCATAATCTGGCCCTGTAGGGAGGAATGGGAACGCACTATCTAGCCTTGGACCCTGCAGCCAGTGCACTGTAGCCATAGTTTCTGACTATCCTGACTTGTAAAAATGCCCTGCTGTTGCCGTATACAGTGGGGCGAAGGGAGAGGAAGTCCTGCCCCTGCCACTTCACTCACCTGCACACCCTGCCACTCACAGTTATGACAGGGCTTGTCTGAAGAGGGAAAAGCCCTCCCCATAATGGTGGGCACATCTGTGATTGCAGGGGTGGGTTACTTGGGGTTACTCCCCCTTCACCCCACTGTACGAGATTACAGCGAGGCTTTTAAATAACATCTGGATCGGGTTAGCGTCTGCCAGGGTTCCAGATTGTGAGTAGAAACTCTTCCTGATACAGTGCTTGCTGCACTCAGGCAGAATCAGGAGGAATGCCATCACATTCACATGCCCCCTTTATAATAACAACTGAAGGGGGCCCTACTGCTCCATCACACAGAGTTATTTCAGAGTTATTTCATACATAGGAAGCTGCCATATACCCAGTCAGAACATGGGTCCATCTAGCTCAGTATTATCTACACAGACTGGCAGAGGTGTCTCCAAGATTACAGGCAGGAGTCTTTGTCAGCCCTAGCTTAGAGATGCCAGGGAGTGGCCTTGGAACCTTCTGCATACAAGCATGCAGATACTCTTCCCAGAGTGGCTCCATCCCCATGGATAAGGGGGATATCTTACAGTGCTCACACATGTAGTTTCCTATCTATCACGACACTGGCCTCTCCACTGCTGTTCTCTTGTTTACTTCTCCCTCTCACCTCCCCCAGGCAGGGCCTCAGAGTTTTTGAGGGGAGGGGGCTTGGTTCACCCGAGTCCTCCTCCTCCAGGCTCCTTGGGGTCACTGTGGCAGTCTCTCTCCGGAGGCCTCCACCACTCACCCTCCAACTGCCCCTCATCACTGGCCGAGCCTACCTTAAATCCCTCCTGACAACTGATGCATCCTACGCCCCCACTAATTGGACCTCCGCCCTGCCATATCAGGCTGCTCTCACCCTTATCCCCCTTAGCTGTGCCTCTGTCTGCTTCTGCCTCCTCCTTCATTCGCCCCGCCCTTCCCCCGGCCCCCCTAACCCAGCTCCTTGATCCCACAGCATCTTGGCTGGCTGCTCATTGGGCTGCTCTGCCTGTCTCCACCTGGGGCCTCTCTGGCCTCAGCTGCCAAGAGAATGTCCAAGCCAGTAAGGCCAGTGGGGGCCCCCCACTGGATGCCATCCAAGTGCAAACCAGGATGGATCCTGCTTAGCAAAGGGGACAATAAATGCTTGCTACCACAAGATCAGCCCTCCTCCCAAAGACAAGATCACACTCCTGATACTCCATGCTAATTAAGCTGGAAGAACTTCCCTCTTTCATGATCAGAATCCCCTGTTGACTCATAAGCACAGAAAAAGAGGCAGCACATTCTTCTTATTCTTCAGCCACTATGGCTTGGATCCAAAGGTGCCCTTCTAGTCACAGAAATGGCTAGTCACAGAATGGCTGCTTCTGATTTGGTGCAAGAGCATGAGAAAACTGAATGAGGAAAGTGACCTCTCCATTTGCACTTGTGCAGGACTTTGCACCAGCTCTTTCAAAACCATGTTATGAACTATTAGAGTGCATATGGTTATAGGACACCTGTATCTCTACCTCCCATTTTCAGCATGTCCCTTGTATCGTAATGGAACGCCTCCATACACTGTGGGCATGCACAGTGAGAAGCCTTCCACTAACACTTGTGAAAAAGTTCACAGAGCAGCATTTGAGTCATGTTTTCCTTCTGATCAATATTCTTCAGATTTTGAGTATCAATCAATCATCCTTATTACGGTGTAAGACCAGCATAAGAGAGAACAGGAGAACATGAATCAATATTAAATTGTGAAACAGTAGTCATATTACTTAAAAATTACTACTCTAATATTATGAAGAAACTGTAAAACTACTACTCCTTAAAATAGAGAAAAGGATTTTGAGTACAGTAAGGTAGTTAGAGATTACTAATCCATGTTAAATTATGTTAAACCACAGAATATTTTCTTAGAACTTTCAGTGTGATTGTTCACCAGATCCATTTTATAAATTCCAGTTTCCATGTATTATGAGCAACCCACACATCCTTTAAGAGGACGCCCTTCTCCTTAAACTTGTTTACTTCCAGTGATGTAAATGGTTGCATATTTGAGAGCAAATGGTCTTATTTAACTGTTTTGTGGATTGACACTTAAATTATCTCAGTTCTGCCTGTAATTACATGTACTTTATACACTAGGGCCAGCTTCAGACATGCAGCGGAACCATGGGTCCAGTGGACCTGCAACTCTGTGCTCCCCTCCCTCCTGCACTCTGGGTCGTGTTCAGACCTACTGCAGTCTCGCTGACCTGCAGTCAGAGAGAATGCAGAGAGGTAGGAGATCTGGCTGTGTGGGCTTCCTCCTTCCCTGAAGGACAGCCCGCACAGCCAAAAGGAGCCAGAGTGAGGGAGGAGCTTCCTCCCTCCACTCCGGGTTGAGGGAAAGACCCAGTCCGGATGTAATGGAGGTGCCACCAAAATGCAGTTATTGCCAATGTAACACACTACAAAATGAAGGTAAGAACTGCACTTAGGGGAAGAGAACCGTGGACCCATTTTTAATTTTAACTGCAGTTCCCCGGACCTGGACGTTTGGCTAGAAAAACTGGAAGTGAACGGACCTCTGGTTTCGTATTTTGTCTGAATCCAGCCTAGAAAGAGGAAAACCTGTGAACTCCCACTGTAAACTCCAGTGGAATTATTCACAATATTAAATGTTTTAGATTCTAAGCTTGTGGTGTAGTAGACAGTGTACAAAATTATTTTTAATAATTTTGCTCAGTGCCTGCTTATTTTAGGTGCATAATAGATAATATGTTACTAATATTTAATAGTTGCAATAAAGTGTACTGGTTGGTTTTATTTTCTGTTTTCACAAGGGTATCAGAAAGGGTTATTGGCAAGTTCAAATTTCAAAGGAACCACTTCAAAACATGGAGAAGGTAAAACAAGTGTCTTACATATGTAGCTTCAGCCTTTGATCCACTTTACAGGTGAAAAGGTGTTGGGTTTGATGTGACTGAACCCCAAAGTGCTGAACTGGAAGAAAGCAAATGTATTCATTATTGAAAGGTTAGTTGGAGGGGGGAAGCATTACTTATAAAAGGTAAAACAAAAATTTAAAAACACTCTTTACTATTGCAGGAGCAAATATGTGCCACATGGTTGCCTTGGCTTGCACCAAGTATAGTCATTCATTCATTCGTTCATTCTATTTCTTTACCACCCTTCCAAAAATGGCCCAGGGCGGTTTAAACAGAGAAATAACAAATAAATAAGATAGTTCCTTGTCCCCAAAGGGCTCACAAACTAAAAAGAAACATAAGATAGACACCAGCAACAGTTACTGGAGGTACTGTGCTGGGGGTGGATAGGGCCAGTTACTCTCCCCCTGCTAAATAAAGAGAATCACCATGTTAAAAGGTGCCTCTTTGCCAAGTTAGCAAGTGGCACTTTTACCCCTGGACTTCAGGGCCAAAATCCTGGGCCTCCCCACACCCCCTAGGGGGCCCCCAAATCTTCTTTAGTCTGTCCTGGGTGATGTGTTTGCCACTAGTCTGCACTGTGCTGGTTGGCCGAGTGTGATTACGACCTGTGCTGGGTGCTTTAGAGACAGAGTGGGGAGTGGAGAAAGAAAAATGTGGGATGGGAATATGTTAAGTTGAATGTTGAAATGTTTCTTCTACTGCATATTTGCATAAATATACCTGATTTATATTCTTACATTCTTGTGAGCTCATTTGCTATTTGTGCCCTCAAGAACCCAACCAAGTGTTAAAAATTTAGTAATGCCACGGTGTGTGTAGGGGGATAATGCTTAACTTGCCATGGGGTGGGGTGAGGGCTCCAGCAAGCAGGGGGACTTTAGGTACATACTCCAAAATTACCTAAGCGTACCTCTGTCTTATAACTTGCATATAACAGCATTCTGTAACCAATGGTGGGCAACCAGGTACGTCTGAGTGCATAAGCAGGTCATTAAGGCAAGAGCATCCACCACTTTTGCCACTTCTAGAAATTGATATTTAGAGGTATACTTCTTCTGAATATGGAGGTTCCAATCAGTTATAATATCTAGCTGCTGATATTCCAATTCTCCATAATTTGCCCAATTCCCTTTTAAAACCATCTAAGTTAGTGACTATCGTTACAGTCACTACAGCTAGTGACATCACTAAATTACATACATTAAATTATGTGTGGTGTGAAGAAGTACTTTGCCCTGTTTGTCCAGAATCTTCTCCCAATCAGTTTAACTGGGAACTGAATCCAGTGATTTCTTGGGTTCTAGTATCAGAAAAGAGGGAGAAGAACGCAAAGTTTTGTGGATCCAGAATTGAATGTTTTTGTTTCTTTTAGGCACAACTGTACATATTAGAGACAGGCAGAGTGAGGTGCATATAAATGTAGACTATAGAATTATAGCACTGGAAGAAAGCCAATGAAGTATAGGATTTGGACCAGAAAGATCAGAGTTCAAATCCCTGTTCATCCACGGCGCTTTCCAGATTACATGGTACAACAGGGGTATAATGCTTCGGCTTAGCAGGATCATATTGAAAACAATCCCCAGAATCTCAAACTCCTACAACAGGAAAATACAGCTGCTTTTTTGTGACACACATGCAACGCTGTAGCACAATAACGGAAATATAAAATCTGAAAGAAGGCATTGGAAATGTGAATGGCACTTTGCTGTCAGCACAGGGGCTGCAGTGTCACAATACAGGAAGTATGGAAGCACACTTAGCAGATCTGTAGTGACACTGTTTTAGGGTTTAATCTGGAAAGCGCCCATAAGTCTTACTGCCTGCCCTTGGGCCAGTCATGATCTCTCCACCTCATGGTCCTCACAGGATTTTGGGAAGATAAAATGGCGGGAACCTCTTATATGTCACACAAGCACATTGGAGAAAGGATGAAATGCAACTGAGATTCATAAGGGAAAGAAGAATGAGGCTGTCTGCAGCAGAAGGAAAAGCAACAACGGATCAACATTTATATTGATCAACTCAAGGATCAACTAACGCTTTCACTCACAAATTCAATGTCTTTGTTTAAAGCATGAATAGAAATAAGTTTATTTCATGGTCTTTGGCACGCAGTCTCCTCTTCAGAGTTATTTCTCCCAATACTTTCATCCAAAGAATGAATAGTACAGTATGTGATACATATATTATGAAAATGACATTTGCACTTTGCTAAGAGCTACCACTGATTGCAAAAACATGTATATGGATGGCATGATTGTACAATACAGGAGACATCAAAATTACACAGCTGGCTGCCAGTTCAAGGAGTGCTGAGAATAGGCACATAGCATTGTCAGCAACAATACTGTCTGAATCCATATCAGCCATCTTCATGGAAGTCTGAACAGAGAAGCAAAATTGAACTATTTACAGGAAACTGAAATTCTTTTGGTTCACTATCAGTTTTTCCATCAGTTTAAATAAAACAGAATCCAGAGGAGAATGCCCCCCAAACACAGTCCTTTGTTTAGAAATCCATCATCCAGGCCATTAATTGCCGCCTTCCTTTGTTAGATTCTTACAGAAAAGCTATTCACAAATGCTAGAGATTAACATGAACCAGGTTGAGACAAACATCTTCATTTATTTCATTGGGTATAAGATTGGTGGAGGAATTCAAAGCCTAATTAAACCCAAACAATGCATCTCCTATAATTTCTTTGTATCTTTCAGCCATTATAAACTCATATTGATAGCTTTTAAAGGATAGTGTTATGGTTAGTTGGTCAAGTGCCAAGCCATCTTAAGGCAAATCTTTCTTCTTTTGAAAGTTGTTTTCAGTACAACATGTATGGCTATGGTTTGGGCTACGGAAGTCTAAAGGGCTACTTTGGTGTGCCTAGGATAATGCCATTAAAATGAGTGGGCTTCCAAAACGGTATGGAAGAAATTTATAAATATCTGCCTGTTTGATGAATGAGGATTCCCCCTCCTGGACTTTTTATTACTCATATTTTTCCAAATGCTACTTCATAATAAGAAACTGAAACAAATGCTCTTCAATTCACACACATTCTGCCTTGTTAATTTGCCAGTCTAACAGAGGATGAAGGAAGCATCTTGTCTAACAGCCTTCCGGCTGTCCTGCCAGCTCTTCGACCTCGGGGAGCACTGCCAACAACCCACATAACCTTACCTTGCTCCTCTGCAATGCCAGGTTGGTCCAAAATAAATCAGAACTCATCCATGATTTGATTATTGATGAAGAGGCCGACCTGGTGTGTATTACCAAGACTTGGTTGGGGGAGGCTGGTGGCCCAGTCTGGTCCCAGCTTCTTCCTCCAGGATATTCTGTAGAGGAGCGGGTAAGGGGATGTGGGCGGGGAGGTGGAGTGGCTGTGGTCTATAAGGATAACATCTCCCTTACCAGGGTCCCTGTTACGGTATCGGACCATATTGAATTTGTGTACCTAAGTTTGGGGACCAGGGATAGATTGGGACTTCTGTTGGTGTACTGATCGCCCCGCTGCCCAACAGATTCCCTTACTGAGCTCACGGACTTGGTCGCGGAGCTTGCGTTGGAGTCTCACAGACTTTTGGTGCTGGGGGACTTCAATGTTCATTTCGGGACCAATTTGTCCGGGGCGGCTCAGGAGTTCATAGCGACCATGACAACTATGGGCCTTTTCCAAGTGGTCTCTGGACCGACACATATTGCAGGTCACACACTTGATTTGGTCTTTTATTCTGATCAGGGTGGTGTTCCGTGGGTGGGGACTCCTACGATCTCCCCGTTGTCATGGACGGACCACCATCTGGTTAAGGTTGGACTTACAGCCACTTCCCACCTCTGCAGGGGCGAGGGGCCTATTAGAATGATCCGCCCAAAGAGGTTATTGGATCCGGTAGGATTCCAAGAAGCCTTGGAGGGATTTACTGTTGGCTCTGCCGGTGATCCTGTTGATGGCCTGGTTGAGAATTGGAACAACTTGCTCACCAGGGCAGTAGACACGATTGCTGCTAAGCGTCCCCTCCGACCTGCTTCAAAACTGGCCCCTTGGTATCCGGAAGATCTATGGGGGCTGAAGCGGCAAGGTGGAGCGCAAGTGGAGAAGGACTCGACTTGAATCCGACAGATTATGTCATAGAGCACACTTAAAGATCTATGCTCAGGCGATGCGTGCAGCAAAGAAGCAGTTCTTTTCTGCCCGTATTGCTTCTGCGAACTTGCGTCTGGCAGAGCTGTTCAGGGTTGTGAGGGGACTTGTATCTGCCCCCCCTCCCCTGAACCAGAATTTGGAGCCATCAGTTATTCGCTGTGACGTGTTTAAAGAATTTTTCGCAGATAAAATCTCTCGGATCCGGGCCGACTTAGACGGAGACTCCACAATTAATTTGATGTCTGAATTGGAGGTGTCCGACAACTCCTCTTATGCGGTTCGACTGGATTGGTTTTAGTTTGTGACTCCTGAGGATGTGGACAAGCTGCTTGGAGCGATGAGGCCTACCACTTGTTCTCTTGATCCTTGTCCAACATGGCTTCTTCTATCTAGCAGGGAGGCTGGTGTAGGAGGCCTGGTCGAAATCATAAATGCTTCTCTGAGGGAAGGCAGGATGCCTCCTTGTCTCAAGGAGGCAATCATTAGACCTCTTTTAAAGAAGCCTACATCAGATCCCTCAGAGTTGAGCAACTATAGGCCTGTCTCCAACCTCCCGTGGCTGGGCAAGGTAATTGAGAGGGTGGTGGCCTCTCAGCTCCAGGCGGTCTTGGAGGAAACTGATTATCTAGACCCATTTCAAACTGGCTTCCGGGCGGGCTATGGGGTGGAGACTGCCTTGGTCGGCCTGGTGGATGATCTTCAGTTGGGAATTGACAGAGGAAGTGTGACTCTGTTGGTCCTCTTGGATCTCTCGGCGGCTTTCGATACTATCGACCATAGTATCCTCCTGGAACGTCTGAGGGTGTTGGGGGTGGGAGGCACTATTTTACAGTGGTTTCGCTCCTACCTCTTGGATAGATTCCAGATGGTGTCGATTGGAGACTGTTGCTCTTCAAAATCTGAGTTTAAGTATGGTGTCCCTCAAGGCTCTGTACTCTCTCCAATGCTTTTCAACATCTACATGAAACCGCTGGGAGAGATCATCAGGGGATTTGGAGCGGGATGTTATCAGTATGCTGATGACACCCAGATCTAATTCTCCATGTCAACTTCTTCAGGAGATGGCATATCTTCCCTGAATGCCTGCCTGGAAGTAGTAATGGGCTGGATGAGGGAGAATAAACTGAAGCTGAATCCAGATAAGACGGAGGTACTTGTTGTGCGGGGTCGGAACTCCAGAGACGATTTTGATCTACCTGTTCTAGATGGGGTCACACTTCCCCAAAAGGAACAGGTCTGCAGTCTGGGAGTACTTCTGGATTCACACCTCTCTCTGGTTTCTCAGGTTGAGGCGGTGGCCAGGGGTGCTTTCTATCAGCTTCGGCTGATACGTCAGCTGCGTCCATTTCTTGAGATCAATGACCTCGAAGCAGTGGTACATTTGTTGGTAACCTCCAGACTGGACTTCTGTAATGCGCTCTACGTGGGGCTGCCTTTGTACGTAGTCCGGAAACTTCAGTTGGTTCAGAATGCGGCAGCCAGGTTGGTCTCCGGGTCATCTCGGAGAGATCACATTACTCCCTTGCTGAGGGAGCCACACTGGCTGCCAGTAGGTTTCTGGGCAAAATACAAAGTGCTAGTTATAACTTATAAAGCCCTAAATGGCTTGGGCCCTGGGTATTTAAGAGAACGCCTTCTTCGTTATGTGCCCACTGTCCACTAAGGTCACTTGAGGAGGTCCGTCTCCAGTTACTGCCAGCTCATCTGGTGGCCGCACGGAGACGGGCCTTCTCAATTGCTGCCCCGAGATTGTGGAATGCACTCCCTGCTGAGATGCGATCCTCCCCATCGCTGACTATTTTTAAAAAACATCTGAAGACCCACCTCTTCACCCAAGCTTTTTCAGCTTTTTAAATGTGTAGTTTTAATTTTATACTGTTTTAGAGCTTTTAGCTCTTTTGTTGGTTTTACTGTGTTTTAATAGTTTGATTTTAATTGTTAATTTGTTTTAATTGTTTTTATCATGTTGTGAACTGCCCTGAGCCATTTTTGGAAGGGCGCTATATAAATAAAATAAAATAAAATAAAATAACAATGGAATAGAAACCCAGGCACTGACAATTACTTCAAGGCCTCAGTGAGATGGGAATAGAGTAGAAGAGAAGTGGACCTAGTTTCCCCATCTAGAACACTCAAGTGATCTAGGCCTTACAGTTATAGTTAAATAGTGCTTACAATCTAATGATGTTCTTCCCAACCTACTCATGTGTTTTTCCAGCCTGAAGCTTCCTCACATATGTATGCTCATAGTTTAAAGTTTGCAACATCAAGAGGTCATTTCTGTGAATGAGCCATCCCAAATCAAAGACCATAGTGTGTTTCACATCATCTCAAACACAGGAGCTCTTCTCACGATCGTTCAGAAGAGCTCCTTCGAGGTCTGCGGGGAAAGGGGGTTTGCCCGACTCTCCCCACAGATGATCACTTACTCTTCACTGGGCAGGTGGATCACCTGCCCAGACGAGTGGTAGGTAGCTCTCCTGCGGGCCACTCGTGCCTCACCCGGCTGCTCCGGGGGTCAGGTGTAGGGAAGCGCCTCCGCATGGCATCCTGCCCCCTCGGAGCCCCAATAATGCACCATGTGAGTGTGCAGTGCATTACTGGGATCCCCCCCCGAGTGTGCCCACCGCAGCAACAAGTAGCCACAGCACACACACAAACAAATGAGGTCAAGGGAGCTCTCACTCCCTTAACCTCATTTAAGCAGGAGGCTTCATAGGCAGGTTTGCCACCATGTGGCCACTGGGATTGGGACAAATCCTGGTGGTTCACATGAGCATGCAAAACTGGGTTGGGCTCTCTTAGATACGTTTGTGTATGCTCGTGTGAATAGCCTCACCATATTTTACAATGAAGTACATCCACACATTCAACTGCAAGTCACTGCATGTCAGTTAGTCAAGTACTGTAATCTTGATAATCTCTAGCGCTACTTGAACCTCACTGACTGACTGACTGACTGACATGAAACTCCCAGATCAAAACACAGAAGAGAGAAACATGCCATTTTACAGGTAGGTTCCAGACCTTGCCCAGACTAGCAGAAACATTGAGAATCCCAGGAAAATTGATTAATTTGCTGCCGGACAATGCAGAAAAAACCCTCTCCTACTGCAAATGCATGGGGACTGATAGCTTCCAACGAAGTTTGGCAGTTTTCTTAGGTAGTTTTCAAGATAGACATTCTGGACTTTCACTTAATTATAAAGCAATGAACAAGCTATATTTTTTAAGTTAACTGAATGTTAATCTGTTTTGGATTCCCATAACAATTGCTTAGGAGATTTTTCAAAATGAACATGCTTAAGTGCTAAAGCTATAAATTCAGTATTCTCAACAATAAAATCCTCTGTACGTTAACTACCAACAAGTGAATGGAGAGTACATGGCCATTTTGTTCTACAGGAGCAATGCTTGCAAACTGCAAGCTCCTTTTACTAGTATATATATATGTGTGTGTATTAATTCACCCTAAATCACTGATACTCCATCAGTCTAGGTAGGGAAGCAATATGTCACTATGTCTTTCCTCACAAGAGGAAATGGTTAAAGGGAAAACAAGAAATGAAACAATTTTGCCACACCTCAAAATGGATTTACTTATTAGCTGACAGAATACATTTTAAAAAATTGAAACTGGATTTGTCTGAAATGCAGAATAAATAAGTCTAATTTGCCATATTGATTTGGACTAGGACTGGGGAGACCCGAGTTCAAATCCCCATTCAGCCATGATACTTGCTGAGTGACTCAGTCACTTCTCTCTCAGCCTAATCTGCTTCACAGGGTTGTTGTGAGGAGAAACTTAAGCATGTACACCGCTCTGGGCTACTTGGAGGAAGAGCAGGATATAAAATAATAAAATAATAATAAATAATAATAATCACCATAGAAATCACCATAGGGGCCACAGAAATAATCATCAGCCAATTACAAAAAGCAACTTTACTGGGAACAGCCTATATTCTGCAACGATATCTATAATAATAACAGCAACAACACTGATAATAAAATTCAGCCATCCCAGATCCTTGGGAAGGACTCAATGTCTGTATAAAACAAACCAGTCAATAACACCTGTCTGACTGTATAAACAACAACAACAACAATAATAATAATTGTTTAAAGGATAACTAGAGTAACTTTTCACTTTGATAAAGTAGGTTTTCTCCTGCATCATTATATCTGCTTACTTAAAAGGTAAAGTTTATGCATAACACTTATTCTGCTTATACAAGTAGCCTAAATGTCTTTGAGCATTTATTCATGTGGACAAACACAATGTCTGAACCAGCAATCATGAATAAGACTGATAATTGAGAGGAGAGCTGGTCTTGTGGTAGCAAGCATGCTTGTCCCCATAGCTAAGCAGGGTCTGCCCTGGTTGCATATGAATGGGAAACTTGATGTGTGAGCACTGCAAGATCTTCCCCTCGGGATGGAGCCGCTCTGGGAAGAGCAGAAGGTTTCAGGTTTCCTCCCTGGCTTCTCGAAGATAGCGCTGAGAGAGATTCCTGCCTGCAACCTTGGAGAAGCCGCTGCCAGTCTGTGAAGACAATACTGAGCTTGATAGACCAATGGTCTGACTCAGTATATGGCAACTTCCTATGTTCCTTCCTGTAATTCCCATGATCACAATAGCATCTATCTATCTATCTATCTATCTATCTATCTATCTATCTATCTATCTATCTATCTGTCTGTCTGTCTGTCTGTCTGTCTGTCTACTGCCTGATACATGCATCTCTAGTATACAATCCAAAATTCAACAAATATAAAACACCAATTCCAAAGCCCTGGAGCAGAAGTTCAAGTTCTTTAATGTTACAGCCACAAGCCAAAACATAAGAGAAAGATCACAGTTATATAACAATAAATTGAGTGTATATAATTAAAACAGGCTGAAATTAGAATTAGTTAAAAAAAATTGACAAAATTGAAAACATAGTGATAATAAAAATTTAAAACAGTAAAATATCCTTATTAACCATCCGGTGACATATATTTATGACAGCAGCACAGAATTTAGCCACATTAGATGT